>NC_047026.1:9658419-10359400 GCF_902652985.1 Pecten maximus
GTCACAAGCGTGAAATATGCCAAAATCTTTAAACAACTTTTTCTTGAAACCAAGAGGCCCAGAGATCTGATATTGGGTTTGTAGCATTCGTGGGTAAATGGCTATAACGATTGTTCAAATGGTTGATACTGACCTTCATTCAAGTCCACAGGGGTTAAGAATGCTAAAGTTTTTAAACAACTTCTTCTTGATAGCCAACAGGCCCAGATACCTGATATTGGGTTTGTAGTATTAATGTGTAAAGTGCTATAGCCATTGCTCAAATGAATGATCTTAACCTACATTCAAAGTCCTTTGATTCAAATATGCTAAACATATCAAAACTCAGATGGCCGTTAAGTCACACGGGCCTGTTGTTTACCCTACTGTCTAGCTCGTCCCACAAATGCTCGATTGGGGACATATTTGGACTGTATGGTGGAAATCAAGAACTGCAACATTGATGGATAAAAGGAAGAACGTGTGGTCTGAAGACCTGATTCCGATATCTTATTTCAGTGAGATTACCATGGATAACCACGAGAGGTGTTTTCACGTCTTGTGATATCCCTGGCCATACCATAACAGATCGTCCGGGACTCCACTGAATCTGTCACTTTCCGGAACGCAAGCGTCAGAATATCGCTCGCAACGACGTCGGTAGACACGTTGTCGTCCATCTGATGTGTAAAGCGGAAGCAAGACTTGTCAGTGAACATCACACGTGTCCAATGAGCATATGCTTCTCTCTTGACGTTGCGACGGAAAGCGCGGACATCAGCTCCTGGGACGGTCACCCTATCTCCATGTGGCTCTGAGACACCCAACTAAACGGGATATTGTTGTCTCGTGCACACAATATTACTGGACTACATGACCCTGCATTATAAGAGCGATGGCCCCAGCCCTATCGAATACACTCAATCGCGGCATTTCGCTGTACAATCCCTTCAAAAAGAAATGTTTTGTAACTGATCTGTGATGTTCAAATGTTCGATTTTTAGTGATTTACCAGCACATATGACGCAAGAGTACTCCGGATGCACGCTTTCCTGAAAAATCTGCTGAAAGCATTCAGCGTTGAGAAATTGTGAAATTAAATTGAATGAGGACCATCTGTTTATAAGTAATATAAGAAAAACCGATTATGCGTTTCTTTTTTCCGCTAGTATATATAAATATAAGAAAAGTGAGTCGTAAAAAAAGCCATTTCACCAGGTATATTGACCCCCCACTCCCTCTCACTGCATCGTTTATAAAGATGTTCCAATTGTCCTGTTCAAGTATCGGTGCATTGCCAGTCATGTTTCATTGGGGGAATTTACAAGGCAACTGCCTGCTTTTTTTCTGAATTCTATTAAAACAGACTTGAATTATCATTGTTGTATTGGTCTTCTCAGCTTTGCAGAAACTCCTCGATGGATGCCTGGCTAAAAGGGTGCCCGTTATTGCCGTCGTATGTGTTATTGGAACTACAGAGCATGGAGCCGTGGACCCAGTCGATGCTATTCTGAACCTTCGAGCAGAGTATCGGACCAAGGCGAGTAACAATTATAATATTGCAATCATTAGTACAATCAAGATATTGGTAATAAAGTACCACTAAATGACCTACTTAAATATCTACTGAAAGGATAAAGAAACGCAATCCGAATCTGAAAAAGAAAATATGTTTTATTATGCTTGATTAAACTTCATTTACATTACATCTTTATGTAATTCAAAATCACAAAGTAGCAATTTCAAACTTACTAAACACAACTTGTCATTTGGGATGAATAAAAATTTATGATTCGCATATCTGGTCATGACATTAGAGTAATTATAAATTATAGTAGTAGTAATTAAATAATTATTCGATGTTTTATAACCAACCCAAAGTAACTGATTTGGTATCACACAATCCGTATAGAATTAATCCTGGTATATTTTACTCACTTTGCCACCCGTATGCATGGAAACTAATAACGGAAGTTTTTTTTTGCGATGAAACCACTATTTTAAATTGATTTTCACAATAAGGTATGTAAACACTGTAAATTAATTTGTTACAGCAGGAAATTCATGATTTTTTTAATGAAATAGGATCAGCTGACAGTTTAAAGCTTGACATGATATGTGACTATTTATTGATTAGCTGAACTTGGGCTTATTTGTTTTGTTTATTTGCTGTGTTTATCACAACATACTCATGAACAGTCAGGATCATTTTAGGCTGGGTATCCTTGTAATAGTTGGTGACTAGCTCATTGAACAACATTCTGTAGCAAAACTGGATTGGGATGAACAGCGTCGACAAGGTAGCTCAATTGTTAGAGCATCCGGCTAGTTTTTGGGAGTCCCGGTTTCGAACAACGATCTGGCCGTGCATTTCCCCTCTCCTAATTCAACACAGGCCATGAACTCATGCTTAGATGCCAATTGATGTCTCATAATAAATTTAAGTGCCATACTCAAACAACTGTAAAATTATCAAATATATAATACACTGGTTACCTCAAAACCTTTAATTTCCTTTTGCCAGTATCAACTTTTAAATGTTAGTAAGGGTTTTAGATGTCGCGTATGTAAAATTTAAGTGCAAGTGAGAAAATTAACATTAAAGCGGAGAAATTAAAGGTAATGTGAGGAAATTAAAAGTTTCGGGGTTACCAGTGTTATCAGATTACCGTTACATAATTAAGAAACTTGACACGAGTGTTCATCAAGTTTATGGGGTGTGCAATTGACCCTTTTATTTGGTCAACTAAGATGACTGCCACAGGCTAATTTTCCTCTGACTGGTGATATTTAGATATTGTTTGATTTCGATTAAAATCGGTTTATAGATGTTTTAGGGAACTGCAAATTCTATTGCATGGGTATCGTTGCCATATCAACCATACCAAGGCTTCTGATTGGTTGAAGTTTAGATATTGGATTTTGATGAAAAGTGGTAAATAGAGTATTAGGTGAATTCAAATTCAACCACATGGGTTTTATTAAACTTTAATTTTTCTATGAATGATGACCCTTGCGCTGGAGATAAGGTCACAATTGAGAAAACAGAGGTAAGTACCCCAAGTCGCCATAGACGACTGAATGGAGTTCGGCCAGGGACAAACTGCATATGGAGATGGTTAGGGTTTAGGGAAACAAACTTTGTATAAAATTGATAGTGAATTTTGACCTAGATCTATATCTTGTCTAGATCATCATTGGCTAATGGTAAATCAGTTCTGTATAAAGACTGGGTCTGTTCCGCCAGGGGCCTGTTAAAGTCCCAATACTGTGAATTTAGCAAACTCTTCGAAATCAGATTATTTTGTAGAAATATAGCGTTTGCCATAATAACTGAAATATAAAGATTAGCGATACAGGCCCTTTGGTGTTTTTTTTAAATGTATGTTTTGTTTTTATTTATTTTTTTATGTTTGTGTTATATTTCAGACTTGAGTAGTGGTACAAGATTGTGTTAATTTAAGGTCTGTGTATTCAATTAAAAGATTTAAAAATGGTTCGTTGCATGCTGTACCCTGAGGCTGATGCGACGGCTTCAGTTAATAGGATTGTATAATGTTGAAATGGTCCCTCGTATACGTACCACCTTTTCTAGGCGCCTTACCTTTTTACAGATGTTATGTTACAGGGCCTAAATTTTTACCTACTGGCCGACGCAGCGTGGGGTGGGTACTATACGACCATAATAAGAAATTTACCTGAAGATGACCAGCTGCTACCACCATTTCCCATCAACGACTACGTGCGTAAACAGCTTTCCTGCCTGAAAGACGTTGACACTGTGACCGTTGATCCACACAAATCAGGATACTGTCCATATCCAGCAGGAGGTCTGTGTTATAGGTAATAATGTTTGAAGAATTTGACCATTGTGACCGTTCTTATCCAGCTAGAACTCTTTGTTATTAGAAAGGTGAAATTTGAAGGATTTAACCAACTCGGATCTAATACAGCAGGCAGTCTGTTGTAGATAAGGTAAATTTGAATGATATGAACATTGGGACCGTTCTTATCCAGCACGACGTTTGAGTAATAGACAACTTAAAATTTGAAGGATGTGGCCACTGTGACCGGTCTTATTCAGCAAGAAGTCTGTGTTTTGGGTCAGGTAAAGTTTGAAGTTTATTACCACTTTGAACGTTCTTATCCAGCAAGATGTCTGTGTTAAAGTATTTGTTATAAGTAAGGCAAAGTTTAAAGGACATCGGCGCTGTGACATGAGATTTGTGCTAAATGTAAAACAGAATCACTTATTATCATCATATCGTATAACATCTGTTTCCTTTCTCCACTGTCTTTTTGTGTTCATTACTGCTTCCTTTACAATTACAACACCCATAGTTCTAAAAACTGCTATATACGAATATCAATAATGTTGTGCTGGTATGTACATTACATTGTACCCAGCAGTATATTATCAAATTGAACCATTTGCGTATCATTGATAGGCTAACTTGATGATAGTTTGAAATAATTATGCCATCAGTTCTAGATATAATTATTGGGTCTGCACCACATTTTCTACTGATAAATATGTTTACTACGTGACAGAGAGACATAAAAGGGTCATACGGAGAAATTTAGGATAGTTTCAGAAAGGTTGAGATATAAATATAAATATGGAGGCATTTTTTAATTCATTCCTTTAATAGTTTTTTGAAGTTTTCTTGAAATCTAATTGTTATAAAATAAATTTACATTACAATTATATATATTGGTATAAGTTGAGCACGATATTTCTTCTAGATGCAATAATGATATTTCCACTTCAAATCTAAAAGATACAACTATAAGCTGAAACTTTTCAGGGTTGGTTATAGCATAAAGTAATTAACTTTTGGTTTTATTTAGAAATATACAACAACATATTTTGGTTTTAAATCAATCATAATAACTCTTTGTCGGCGCAGTAGTCAAGTTACGTTTGCTTTTGTTTTATTTAAGTATCATTGACTTCTCCGATAAGGAGCGACAATGTTCAATTCAGAGATGGACCTACCTTCCTATTCATTTTGGTTTGAATATTTATCGTTCAAGGCTGTTGACGCCTTTCGTCTTAAGGAAAAGTATTATCTTGATGATATTAATGGTTGCTGTTGTCGATGAAGTAAACGATGAATACTTTGCCATGGAACACTTATGTACATATCATTTTCACAGCTTTATACTCTTATTGTTTAATGAAGGATCGGGAAGATGAAATTGTCTCTGGCTTTCTCTGCTGGTATGCTGCATAGCGCATCTTACCTGAATACCAATTGTTTTGGACTTGAGACATCGAAGCCAGGAGCGGCATCCGCTGGAGTTTACCTGGCACACAGGGTAAATATCAAATCCTCATTTCCCCAGCTCATTGACATACAAAATGTATGTACGGTTTACATCACGCGGAAATCGACGTCGATAATAAAGGGCTTGAAACTTAAGGAAACAAGGAGATTGATACCTTAACTCGTTTTTCCCTGAGAAAGTTCTTATACAATGTTATTTACACAGTAATATTCCATTATCATCTTAGATCTCATACTTTATTTTGTTTACCAAGCATGTAGATTTATGTTGTGCCACATTCTATTGCTTATTAGTGTATTCATGTACAGTATACATTGTTGAACTTTGTTGCAACTTCAACATTCCGATAAATTCACACTATTTACAGGCTACACAATATGTTTGCACTGCCTGGCGTGAAGGCTTCATTTAGTATTTTTCAGTGGTTTTGTTAGTTTTCAATGTTTGAATTGATGAGATATAGTACAACAACATCAAATAGTACTAGCTTTGACAAGTTTTTTACGAATAGGGCAAGTTACGCATATGTATTTTACTTTCCCTTTGTCACCGTATTCCTGATTCAAGCCGGGATGGGTTGGCATGGCAACGATGGAGGCCGTGGTTTCAATACATATATTGAATCTACATGATTCTGAATGTCTTTGAAAATTATTTATATATTATATTGAATTAATAACGATTCGTTGCATTCTTGTAGTTATGTTCATTCGTTTCTATGCCGCCTATCGACACTAAACACATAACCATTAACACCGATCGTAGTTTTTGCCAAAAGTACAACCTTGTATCCAACTTATAAAATGATAAAACGAGGCATTTGGGATAGGAAATCAACTCATTCGTGTAGATTTTACTGTGCGCCTGAGTGTTTTTTCGCGACAAATGATGGAAAGTTCGAATATATGGTAAAAAAAAACACCGTGGTAAAACTTTTTCCGACAACAAATAAAATCTTTTGAAGGGAAACGTTAAAATCAATCAGATGCATAGGAATTTTCAGGTGAATATCGATATACACTTTCAATTGATTACAGATACCCCGTTGAAAAAAAAGTGATTTAGAGGTCGCACATATCTAACGGTGTTAATGTTGTTGCACTTACTAGTCACGTGACCTCAATAAATATGCAAGTGACCTGAAAGGCCCGTCGTTATACAGAAGGCGATGTGTACTTTTATTTTAAATGCTTATTGTGCACGTACAGCATTGCAAATCAGTAAATAAAGACATTGGAAAACTAGTAAAGTATTTAAGGTACTGATATACTATGGGACAGTATTAACAGTGATGCTTTATTGGAATTGCTTTGGAAATATAAAGAGACCTACAACAAATATTATACCTTGACTTTGCATTCGTCAATGCGACAGTTACTAAATATAGAAGTCTCGAACAGATTCTTCTTATTTTAATCAACGGATATTTTCTGTTCGCATACATTTTGCAGGTTATAGGGCTTCACAGTTCGGGTTATGGGCGTATCCTAGGACAATCAGTGTTCGGTGCCAAATTGTTCTACTGTGCTTGGCTAACAGTGGCCAAACCAGATGACAACTTCGTATGCATCCCTTTGATACCCATTGATGAAGCATACGAGGAAGAAATAGCAAAACAGTTCATCCGAGAGAGAATTCTTGGAAAATCCTATGAAGACCTTTCTCTGGTATGTACTACTATGCTTAATTTGTAACTGTTATAGAAATATACATCTTCAGTCGATTAAAAGATAATATAATTGGATAATTACTTTCAATTCAAATACTTATGGACAACCCACATTGATAAATCAATTATTACTGGTCTACGTTTTAACGTTAGGTGAACATTTTTACAACTGTTGAAATCGTTGAATTATATTAGTATGTCTCTGACAGTGACGTACCCGAGTCTTTAACTTGCAAATGGCTATTTCAGTTTCACACTCAGCATTTGGAAGGGTATGATAACTTGTATTTCAATCTTGTGTGATGGACAAGAATGCAAATAACAAATTAACAGACATATCTCATCCTTTATTTTACTACGTGAAGTCTATTGTGTAATTCTACAGTTTGGAAACATACGAAACGATACTACATCTCGCCCATGCTTTCTTTACCATTCCATTTGCCTTATCTTTCCACAATTGTGTTAGACACAATTTATTCATTCCTGCAGGAAAATTTTTCTATACAATGATATTAACATCTGTAACGCATATTTTTTGTTCTGTTTTTAACATTAGGCCACTGTTCTTTTCTGACATGATATGCTCGTTAAATGCGCATTAGGTGGCCGTCGACTTTGGCCTAGATTAATGCCTTGCTTTAAGACTCATAAATTGGTACGTATCGACCAACCGATGCCAGGGTTTAAATGTATAATATAACTCTCATCTATCAGCTCCGTTCAACATTTTACTCCTGAATTAATTTGAACGACAATACTGTATGATTTTTGAAAACATTTCTTTAGCCAAGTTTGCAATGTCATGGCATTGGATGTATTTTCACTCCTTATATTTACACGACCTTTGGTTGGATGAATCCATCATAGTGACAGTAAGGTTAATCTCAAAACGTTTTTCTCGTTTATGCGAAAGCCACCTATTTAGCCTTTTTTGAATATACATCATCACTTTCTTCCTCGTTCAACTCGGCCCTGCAGGTAAGAATATTTTACCTGCTGCCCCCGTTGCTTGATCGTTGGAGGCGATTAGATTGAGAATCATATCTTTTCTCTTCTTTTTTTCTACCTTTTTCTTCCTACCTACTAGACATACCACATTCTTGAAAAAATTGATGTGGTGTTCTGTTGGCTGTCTTTGGCATAATTCTTCAGTCAGGTAGCACTATAAATCGCCAAAGTTCCGGACTATCACAAATAGATTTAACACGAGCAAACCGCAGCCTCCCAAAACACACATACGCATTCATCACACGCATGTATATCGCACGCACGGGAGGTCGTCTTTAAATGACCTCAGCTGTGATAGGACGTTAACCTAATAGAATCAAACATCGTCAACTCCCGTTGCAACGAATATATTTAGTCGGTACATGCAACAGTCTTAGTTTAGACCTAAAGTAACGTTTGGCGCTGTCGGAATATCGCAATATGAGAACTTTTTTAAACTGATGCAAGCGAGGGAAAACATAGTTGGTAAAATCTAAACACTACATCTAGATATTCATGTCTCATCGTGGCTATAGTTGTCACAAATCAGTTAGGAACATGAAAAAAAAGAATCATACAATAGTGAAGTGATTCGTCTGTATATCAGTATGAGTTAGTAAAGTAGCACTATAAATCCAATATCAATTCTTCACTAAAAAATTGCATTTGTATATAATTATCCACTTTTATGTTCAACATAATAATATAATCAATGTTATTTCAATTTTTACTGTATAGTTGGGGATTAATTTGTGCATATCACGCAACTCGTGTTCCTTTATTTAAGTCTACTGCTCCACTTTCCATTGGAGTGTTCTTTCTTGGGATACCGTTCACCTTTCGCAAGCCACCATGCAGTTTCTAGCACATCGTGAAGTCTTGGAAACACTTATAAATTTTCGCTAGCCATCGTGCAGTTTTGGCATCATTGAATTTTGTTTGCCTCGGGCTATCGGCTAACAACGCCAGCACAGCCGGCCATACGTTCTGTCTCCTACTTTATCTGGATAGCAGACATCCGTGACGACCTAGCTCAGCTCAGCGCCCAAGGGCAGAGAGGTCATCTCGGCAGTAGCGCTCATCCGCTTAGCTACTGTACTCATAGGTAAAATTTACCTTACCTGGACAACGATTTTAAATATTGACAATAAATGAAAATCACTGCATGAATCTCTGCACTAACTTTATCTAAATAAAATGGTTATATATACTGTCAAATATCATTTACACCAACAAGCGAATATATAAATATGTATTTCTTCCTTTTTCTATCCCGCAGTGACCAACATGCGAACAGTTTATGTATTATATCCATTACACTTTGGTAATATGGAAGTGATAACAATTGCCACTGACTATGATACATCCGCGATTAAAAAAGAATGTTAGGATAATTCCTTGCGTAATAAACGTCTTACTAATTTCAACTTCATTTTAATCGGCTGTACATATATTCGGTTAAAAAGAAAGAATAACATGTAATCGTATCACCAATGGTTTTCTTGCTATTTCTGTCCCGCAGGGCTTTCTGCTATATCACTATATGCATTTTATTGTAAATGTACATAATGTTATATCGAAATATGTTTAACTATGGAGTTAGATATATCTAATATGTATAGATAACGGAAAATTTTGTATGTAATATTTTGTAATGAATAGTCCGAATAATTAATTGAAACCCAAGTCTACATAACATGTTGCGTTTACGAAAGCGCTACGGTAAATATATAGGTCTGTGTGTAGGTCATATTAGGTCAAGGAAATCAATACATCTGCTTTTAAACAACATGTTATAGTTTTTATATCCATCAAACGTATTTTACACTTTTTCAGAATTTCCTAAGGTTAATTTGGACAAATGTGAATTATTTTGACTCGTCACCTACCATAATTGAGTGGCCGGTCCTTTCAACCTAACCCGCGAACAACACCTAGTGTGGCCTGTCCTACCGGATGCGATAGAACATGTTTACATGTGATACTTTGATTAGCTGGTCTTTATTAGATATTCTTAATTAGTCAGCGTCACACCAGCTCGAACTGATTGCATATCATTTTATCCTCTATACATTGTCTCATCCTAAAGTTGTTTCATGCACAATGTATTTTGTAAGTCACTGAATCAATGCCAAAACCTGTGTCACATATTTGTAGTATTTCTTTAATAGCTGTATTGCAACCCATTTCCCTTAACGTGTCTGTTGATCAAAATTCTTTGGTGTTTTTTTCGAAGCAAATCGCCACAAGCTGCCGAAAAACTTATTTCACGATCTCCATTTGACAAGTTTGGACTATCCGAATTAGGGTCAGTTAGAAATAATCACAGCTCGATCTGACACCAACTTGATAATTATTTTATTGAGAAAAAATGCACCTTCGAACTGGCCGCAGATTCAACTTGAACGGAGGCTAATCGTGTGCAATGAAAACAAGAAATATCCTCAAAAAGATAACTGAATGTTTATTACTACTACATGTACTATCTTGTACGTAATGTCTTTTTTATCTGAATGGCTGTTAAGTCAAACGTGATGAAATGAACTGAATTTGACTGGGCATATCTGTTGGCCGTATCATACAACCCGTGATTGTGAGCAGTCCCACAGTTAAGGCCTTTGCGATGACTTGATCTCTTTGAAATATGTCGTTTGGAAGTTACCCGCGCAGATGAGTAAGTTGAACGACCTCGGGGACCTCTGGTGGTAATAAGGGATGTACATGTATTGTCCAGGTGTAAAATATTGACATACGTACTATGCTGCCACAGGGATATATATGTAGTATATACAAGCCCACGCTGCAATATACTTTCCAATGTCACTCTCCTGACCATCTATAGTTCTAATCATCATTATTCTTTCTCATTATTACACCGTAATGAATCTGAATATCCCCGGGTTTGGAATATAAGAACTTCCAAAAATAATTCAATAGAGACAGAAGAATTAGCATCATATCCGCTATAATTAACATGATCCGTTTCACAAACTTAATTTACACTGAGAAAACACATGTACATGGAAAAAATGAATATACTTTATTATAAGAAATATACTTAATCAAATGTGTCGGAGCAAAACTATAAACAAGCAATTTCCAACCTAATTTCAAGATTCGTTCAATTACGCGTTCTATACCGTGTACACTACATGTTCTGCTAGTGGGACGGGATATGTAACTTCACGCCCGGGCATTGAGGGTGGGGCCCGGGAGGTAGCCAAATAACAATTATAATTAGCTCAACTTTAAAATCGCGGTAATTCAAACAATTTCCATCCTAATTTCAAGATTCTTTCAGATACGCGTTCTATATCCTGTACTCTACATGTTCTGCTAGGGTGACGCAAAATAACAATTATGATTAGCGCAACTTTAAAATCGCCGTAATTCAAACAATTGCCAACCTAATTTCAAGATTCTTATGACCTGTTGAAGCTAAATACTTGTATTGTAAATCTATGAACTGGAACAACATTTTATTTTCATTTTTGTAAACATGCTATTATGATGCTCGCACTCAATTCGACAACACTGCATATGGCGTTATTGAATATATAGCTAAATGAAACAGAAAGCATTTAAATATGCTTTAAACTTTTATAATCCTCCTCGGTACGGCATAACCGAAAGCGCAATAACACGACACAGTAATCAATCCTACCTACTTTGTAGTATATAATACAACACATACAAAGGTGAAAGTGTCTTATTCTTGAGAAACTGAAATAACTGGTTTGATTTGAAAATATTTCCAAAGTACTGAATTCAATATGAATACTGAATACACATTTGTATAGACTGTGAGTTGGGAATTCGTGCAAAGCCTCAGTTTTGTCGACAGATCGACGTAAATTTGGTGCTTTTATATTCATATTTTATTTCAAAATGTCACCAATTCCTATTTCATCGAACAACTATGAAATAATCTGAATAAGTGTATACAGCATATGCGAAATTATTGAACATTTCACTTTTCGTCGTTTTTTGCCCCCAGACATTTAGTATCTATGTTTATTTGCATGTTGCTCATGTACACTGTATCGTAATATCCTGTTATGGTTGGCAGGTCGGACCAGAGTTGAGATAAGGACGAGTCTTGACAAGGATTGTCATGGCCTGTATTAACATCAGCAAGTACGTCAAGATATATGCCTGAACTATTACGCTTTAAAAAACCCACACACAAGAAAATGCGTATTGTCAGTGTCTAGAAGAATAATATTTTACCACCGGAATGTAGCAATAAGTCATTACAGGGGTAAAATAAGCGAAAAAAGTTGTATTACAATGTATAATTATAAAATTGAAATTATTAAGATTTAGAATGATAAACGAAAGAAAAGACGTATACTCACTGCCGGAAGGAAACCATTTTTGGCTATCGCTATTTAAATGACAGGGATAATTGATCATCGTGGTCCATATCTGTAACAGGAAAAATCAAATATAAGTAGATAGATTTCTTTCCTATGAAGAAGATCGTGCGCGAAATACGTTTTTTTCCATTGAATGGTACATGCAAGTAAGATGCTGATGTAACCCATAGCTATCAGCTATTGTTAACAAAACGCATTGATTGCATACAGACAATCCCTTACTTGGTGTGTTATATATGTACGTGTATTCAGGGATATGTATATAAGCCCCTGATGTGTCAGAACCTCGCCGTTGAAGCCAGAGGTTATCATTCCCATTGGAACTCTTCGGTGATTATTAGTGTGGTGAACCACTGTTGTGTTACCTGTCGTTCCGGATTGCCGGTCTTCCACTTTGTTTATTAGTCTCGACGTCAAATAGACGTTTGTAAGTAACATATACCTAGGAGTTTAGAAGCTTTCTGAAACTCCTAGGTCTGAAATTGTTTTTACAGTATTTACACTATTCGAGACATGTGTGAAATATATTCGTTACATAATCGACAAATATGCTTTAATGTAGTGTGAAATGGTATACCTACTTTACACGTGCAGTACCAACAAATAGCACGTGCATGTTATCATTACATTGTATTATGTCTCTCTATACATAGTATTATGAAAATTAAAAAAAATGTCAATGTTTATCACTTGAGATGACCGCTCTGTGCCGAGCTGAGCTAGATCGTCACGGAAGAATGCTGTCTAGGTAAAGTATGAGGCAGAACGTACGGATGGCTGTGCTGGCGTTGTTGGCCGATAGATTCGGCCAAGGCAAACAAAATTTAAAAGTGCATCTTGACGCCAAATAAAACGTTGCTCCCAAGACTGCACGATGTTCTTGAAAGTGCACGCTAGCTTGCGAAAAGTGAATGATATCTCAAGAAAGAAAACATCAGTGTATTATTGGATGTGGAAGTTCGTCTGCTATGGTCCTCTTAAAAACATAAAAATCAATCTTTGCCACAAACAAATCCGCTACAATGCATCTGTTTTCACGCAATGCGATTTTGCGCGTATATCTTACAATACCGCTTTATCAATTTCTTATCTGCAATCTGCGCTCAAACAAGCCTGCGATTTCCCTCTTAATCGCCAGGTTATGTATGATAAATCATTGCGCCAAGCATACATATTCAAGGCAACAGGAAAACAGCAATGAAACAGTAAATCTTGAATGTACTGAAGATCCCGAAAGAAGCAACCCTTGAACGAGAGATACATGAAGATATGACAGAACACGAGGATACAACAGCAGACTTTATCGAAAACTACGAGAACTCTTTGATGGGGGCAGTATTATTAGGAACGGCAATCACTGAAGAAACCGTTTCAAATAATGTGAAGCCGTACATGAACTTCAGAACCAAGTCAGGCTCAGTTCAAGAAAGCAAAGGAAGAAAGAGAAAACATGTGAAGAAACCAGTAAGAATTAGACAAAAGAGGGTTAAGCAAATCAAACACTATATTCCCCGGGCCTAATCGGATATATATGTGGGAGGACGAGGATGTATCTAAGATGAAAAAAATCAAAGAGCAAGAGAAGTGTTTTGCAGGAATTCACACCAGAGGACATCCGAAAGTCAAATATTATAATGTTTACTAATTGGGTGATGTGACACTCGGTTCATCTCAAATTCTGTACCGAATCGGTTGCATTACGACCAGATAGAATAATTAAATACATCCATACAGTTTAAACAGTTGTTATAAAGCATAATTTAAAAAAAAAGTAAAAAGAAAAAAAAAAGAAAAACAAACAAACAAACAAACAAAAAACGTTTATATTTTAAGAGTCGTAATCAACGCGCCTATCAGTATATCCGAACCCTAAAATCACCCGAATGTGACGTACCACGGAATTGGGATATTCCGACTTCTGGTTTCAAAAGTAGGGTTAATTTCCATCTTCAGCTGTGATTACATTTTTCTCTCTAGCAATCTGTCCGCCCGTTCAGAGATTTTACTCTGAAAAGGTAATGTTTAATCCATCTAACTTACTTAGTTAAATTTCACAAATAAATATATGATTTTGGAACATATATTTATGCTACCACGGAATACGGGTATGTGACGGTATATTTTAAAAGAAGTAGAAAAGGAAACACTTACGAACAAATAACATTGTTAATGTTATAGATTTACAATACTCTGTGCCTCCAATGTAAACGGTATATACCCTGTTCATAGACAATGCTTTGTATATACTTGTAGAGATTTATATAATGTAAAAGGACATTAGAGATACGTTTTACATTTTTTTTTCTTTTGTCAGGATACCGAGGTCATGCATTTCCTTTCCAAGATCGGTCCTGATTTACCCATCAACGCCCTTGCTGTTAACGCTAAGGATAATACGTGTGCTGACAGATGTAACCGCCTCAACTTGGCGGTTTTTAACAGTCTGTCTCACACTGACTCCAAGGTTAAGAATGTTTGTGATGTACCACTATTCCTTACAAAATCGAGTCTTTCTAAAACAAAATGTGGAAAGATATTCGAAAGCTTTAGACAACGCCTTGGGGTAAGTTACATTCAGAAGATATATATATTCATATATAGAAACACAAATAACAAAGAAGGACAATTGATGTATCCGTATTGTCGTTATAACGACATTACCAATCATATGAAAACAGTAATAATATTGACGAACGAAGACTCGTGACTTGACCGGGTCTCGAACTCACGATTTACGGCATCTAATCGCCTAGCCAAAAGAAAACCCGCCGATTGTAACACTGCACCACATTAACTTTCATTAAAACATCTTTCAATGATAGCCAGTCCTATACCTTGACATGATCATAGAGAAAATTCTTAAAATAAATTATACATATATGGATGAATTGCACATGTATAGCATATATTAAAATCATATAAATCAAACCGTTAACCTTCTTATTAACAACGCCGTAGTGCGCGATACATTGAGATATAACATAGTAACACAAATAGAGAAGAAAGACAATTGAAGGATATGTGCTCTGACCAGGTCTCGAACTCTTATCTTAACCTATAATTGACTTTTAAAGTTACTTTTGAGATGTGAAAAAGGTTTTTCCCAGAAAATTCGTTTCAACTGTAGATGAAAGAGTTTCCACAATGTGTCCTTAAACTAAAGCAGCATAAGTATGAACCACCTTAGTGTCCATTGTTGTACCTTTAATCTGATGGGAAAATGTTTGATCCAAATAAGTTGAATTACATTTCAAAACAATGTCTAAAGCTATATCTAAATAATAATTACCAAATTGTTTTCCTTTTATTTTTCAAACAATATATGACAGTTTGTATGCCCAGATCATTTTGAATATTATTGCATATAAAAACATCAAAAGAAATAAGTTTACGATATGTTTCATCTACCTCGGTAAGCAACCAAAGAAATAAAATTTGTTCTTGATATTGTTCTTCATATTTTTGCAATATGATTTCAGCATAATGTCTTAATAATAAGATTTAATTCGCATATTTTGTCCACCGAATGATAATCTATTTCATATTATCTCATAGTATATATGTGTACTCTAGATATCGACTGAGTCCGGTGATGTGCTAATCTTCCTGAAGAACACAGTTATGAATCCCTGGACAGCGGCTGACGCCACAATACAGATGCTTCTACAGGAATTCCGAAACGTTGTTACTCAGTGCATTACGGAGGTGAGGGATATACTGATGTCTTATTTAGTTCTGTTAATCGAATCGGAGCTACTCATGGTTGTTATTTTCCAGTGTAAGTCATGGCAAAAAACAGTATGTTAAATACATGTTTATGATATTAAGGTTGGGACCAAACTGTAAATCCTTAGATGGCTTATTCCTGAAAAGAAAATAACATCTACATAATCATTAGTATATGATATAAGGTGTAATGTTTTGAAATTTGCTTTCTATATTCAGATTAACCTGTCTTAAAGAATACCAACATCGATGGAAAACATTCCCTCATCGAGATACCATGAAAGAAAGAAAGACGTGTCACTTTAATGGCACTTTTCACGTTTGCATGCCTGAACACTAATTCATTTCGTACTTACACTATGGACATAAACGTTATTGTGTCATCAAGATAAATCACCCGTGTAGCATTTTTTGTGGGTAAGGGTTTCTTGTGTAGCTGTTACACATACATTTGATATATCTAATCAGATTACCAAAGAATTATAAATTACCTCTCTTTGCAAATTTACATTGATTAAATATTTTTACATGTCAGATTTGGAAAATGTTGATTCTTATGAACTCAGGCTGAAATCATATTTGGTTTGAAGAACATTATGATCATCAAGTTGGCAGAACAGAAGAACAACAGAACATTTTCTGAGTCTATTTGTCCTTTATGATCCCTACCTTCTACCTCATAGGAATTATGTTTTCTATTATAAACTGTCATAATAAAATGTATAACCCCCAGGAAATTGTTTTGAGTCGGGTAACCTTAAAAATAGAAGCAAATGGGCATAATGCTTGATGTGATAATGAAATTTTTAATTATGTATGTACTAATCTGACAGATCTGCCGATTCAACATATAGTTGGTTTTCAAATTCAAGAAGAATTACATATTATATGTCACTAAAATTATTTGTAAAAAAAGCAAGTGGCAGAGCACGTATATGTATAGAAATATGCACAAATTAATGTATTGCAAAACAATATTTAAATTTTGCTTAACTACCAATTCTTATTTTTTTAATATTTAACCGAAAGGAATGTAATCAATAATGTGAGAGACTATAACTCATCGAAATAGATATTTTTTAAAATCAATCATAAGTGCACTCAAGTGTTATCCTTACCATGAAAGCACACTCCCTCCCCAATTGTCATTTGTATAGTGTAGATATCATCAGATGCACATATTGAGATGCATAGCAATTGAAAAGGTAGAGGAACGATAAACTGCCAGTATAAGATGCAATGGAAAGAAAACAAATGGGCACAACTCCTCAAATTATTGAAAATTCTGCCCTGAATTTAGTATGTGATTATCTGTCATTTAAGGACATGTTCCGATACCACAGACACAAACTGTCTCATAGCTTGTCAGTGTCTAACTTCCATTTTTTGAGACCTGGGGAAGCTTTAGCTATTCAGTAAATATCTTATCAATGGTTTTTGACTTGTAAGAAGCTCTGGTTACCAGATCTAATAGTGATATCTGTGTATTGAAACCAAACTATAAATATTGCAATGTCATATCAATAAGTATTTGTGGATTTATACAATTTTTTTTTTATCTCAAATTGAGTATTCAATAAAAGATAATTATAGTATTGTTTCAGACACTTAAGACATCAGCATGTTCATAACATCAGAAAAGTACATGTATTAATTGTCACAGCACATGTCAACAAATAATATGATGTTAAAGCAATGGATGTCGAAAGCTAAATTCCTGCTTTGAAATAAAGTTGTTAATAAACAGACTCATTGCAGTCCATTCTTTCTTATGCATGACTGAAAAAGTTGTTGCAATGATTTACAAAACTCAAAAAACAAACCAACCCCTAATTCTTTCTACAGAGAGCATTGTACAAATATAGGTAAACCTAAGGTAGACAATAAAATCTGGTAATTCGAGTAAAATGGACTTAATTTTCGATTTTTCCACTTAAGAAATATCGGGGGGTTAGAAGAAAGGAAAAATTAACATAGGGGGGTTAGAAGAAAGGAAAAATTAACATAGGGGCTTGCCTAACTCCCTGAAGCTCTTAATTAAATATTTCTAACCCCTATTCTAATTAGCCGCTGGCCCCCATTTGTCCTTTTCCCGCATAAGTTTCATTCGACCTAAACCCTCTCACAGAACTTTGTAATTGGAACTATTGGGGCCAATTTAATTAAAAGTTCAGCTCTCACCCCTCATTTTTGAACTCGAAAAAGTAAACAACAAATAAAGAAAAAGTTCGAATTAAGTCATCGAGTTTTGTTGAAAAAGCTTATTTTGAAAAATCAAAATGGTTCTAATTAGGGTTAGGGCTAGGGTTAGGGTTGGGTTAGGGTTAGTGTTAGGTTTAGGGTTATGGTTCGGGATTAGGGTTTAATCCCTGTGCACTGGCCTAATAGGTATCGTAGGATTTTGTTTTTGCGGTACGCTGTCACTGTTTTTATAGATTTCAGGAAATTCTAACTGTAGTTGATTGTAATATTCCCTTACCTTTCTCCCTACTATTGTGGCTGTTGTGTTATAGGTTATTACAAAAGGTAGGATCTGGTTTGAAACTGATTGTTCGTTTATGTCGTGTAGGGTTAAAGTCTGAAGTTTATCAATCCAAAAACCTTCTCTTTCAATTAGAAAACTAGATTCTGTTACCTGTTCTATTGGTGCTATTTTTACGTACTCTAAACTATGTCCGTTTGGGTTAAAGTGTCTCGAAACTGGTTTATCTTTTTTGTGTCTAATATCAAAACGGTGTCTGGTAAGGGTTATCATCTATCTCTTAACGACAAAGATGTTTGCCCTACGTATAGCAAGTGACATTTTCTACAGGTGATAAGATAAATTATGTTTTTGAGTTACAATCTAGGTCTTGTTTCATATGAAATACTTCTGCTGTTTTTGAACTTAGAAAGCAGGTGGTGACTAGTTTTCTTGTTTGATCGAATTTGGGGCCTTTAAAAACAGTCGTAACCTAAGAAATCTATCGAATTATTGCTGATGGTTGCCTTAAGATTTATGCATGGATGATGGTTAATGAGAGTATTGAAAAGGTCATCAAAGTCAGTCATTGAATGTATCGAAATAAGGAAGATATCGTCCAGAAATCTAACATTAACTAAAGGCTGTTTTGTACATTTTGCTTACGCTTCCTTTTCAAAATCAGCCATTAAAATGTTGGCATAGCTCGGAGCATATTTCTTACCCATTGCTGTTCCGGATATTTGGAGATACCATTTACCGTTGAATTCGAAATCGTTCCTTTCGGAATCTGATTGTAACATTTCTAGTACTTTTAAATCGGGTCTATCTTGGTCCGGGTTATTTTGAAAACTCTTTCCTACCGCTCTCAGTTCGTCACGGTTATCGATATTGGTATACATGCTATCAACATCTAAACTAACGAGTAGACTGTCCTTAGGTATGGTTAAGTTCTTGATCATGTTAATGAAATCATTTGTATCTTTAAGATAGGCTGGATGTTTCATTGACAAAGGAGCTAAAACATGATCTATGTATTCTGCTATTCTATAGGACTCATTCTCCACATCTGAGATTATTGGTCTCCCTGGTGGTATTTTATATGGATCTGACCATTGTCCTGGCGCTTTGTGTATTTTCGGTAGTATATACATATGTCTAGGTTTAGCGTTTTCTTTAGGGTTAAGATAGGTTACCTGTTTAGGTGTCAAGTGCTTACTTCTACCTAGCCTATGGATGATGTTACTAAGCTCTACACTAGTTTTAGGATAAATCAGTGAGTCAAGTTGTCTATAGTGTTTAGGGTTATCAAGTTGTCTTTCTACTTCCAAGATGTAGTCTGCCCTATCAAAAATTACTGTTGCTGAGCCCTTGTCGGCTTTCTTAATTACTATTGATTGGTCATTTTTCAAAGATGTGAAAGCTTTCTTTTCTGCCAAGTAAAATTGTAAAATGATTTAGATTTGCCATGGAAAAAAATGTGTAATATTTAGTTTTCTGCTGAGGTCTTTGGCCGAATCAATAAAATCAGTGCTTGAAACATTCCTAGGTGTCGGTATGAATTTAAAGACCTCTATCGAGAAGCTGGATTTCATCTGGGTTTAAGGTGATGGTGTTAATTGGGTTATTTGAGGGGCGATCCTGGTTCAACCCTTAAGGATCTAGACAAAAAAACCTTGGACCGTGGCCTCGGTCCAATGAGGTCCGTCTGAGTTGAATCGGTGCCCCCAGAGATCCTACTGTCCAAAGCAGCCGTGGCCTTGTTTTGAATGTCCAAAAGATATGTGGATCCTTTGGAGGCGCTCTAAAATGGAGCGGTTAGCTTCAGCTGGTTTTATCAATTTAGAAAGATTTGAAACCTGTCTCTGAAACCCTCTGGTTAGGGAACCAGTCTGAGCCTCAATCACTGAAATGTGGTGAATGGCCTGAATGAGTTGGGAATAAAGGCCGAATGTATTTGGCGTTCGGATTGGAATTTCTAACTTTTGGCTTTTTTCATCTCTTATTTCCGTACGCCATCCTGGTAAACTGGGATGTTCAAACAACTGTAGGAGATTAGAAATGATAGTGTAAGACAAAAATGGAGAGCAAAAATGTATGATCTAGTACTCGAAAACGGGGCTGTTTTTAGAAAAATGGCCGAAAATCAGAACAAAAATATTTACATGAAAAATGGAACTGAAAAAATCTTTTTACCCCTAAAAAAAGCAAAAAATTAAAAACACTAAGCACAAAAAAGCTGAAAAGGGAATTAATGATTAGTACATATCAAACAAGAAATACGAGACCTGCGAAACAAATTAAATGATTAGAAATACACAACAATATAATTATAAAAGTATAAGTAAAGGATATGAGAATGATTCCGATGTCATCAATGTCACTACTAGTTTTGACTATTGTCTTCTTCAGGTGGCAGGTGTAGAGTGAAGAACCTAGGATATCCTAGCCCTTAATATACTCTCAACCATGAGTCGATAATCCAGGTATCTAGGG
This sequence comes from Pecten maximus, assembly GCF_902652985.1. Lineage (NCBI taxonomy): Eukaryota > Metazoa > Mollusca > Bivalvia > Pectinida > Pectinidae > Pecten > Pecten maximus. The sequence goes on from NC_047026.1 coordinate 9,679,412, forward strand.
TCTACCTGTACCGACCCTTGGACTGGCCGGCGTCCACCCAAGCTACCTGTGATCACCTCTGCACTGCGACCGTGCTAAGGTAGCTTGGAATAGGTGTTCAGCTGTGTAGACGGCAATTATCTACTAATGAGGTGGTTAACCGGTGGGAACTCTTGGGTGATGGGTCAATGTAGTTGACCGGCCCGAGATCTTAACTGTGCTGCCGATGAGCTCAGGTAGCTTTGATGGGTTTAGCAGTGTGAATAGTTATAATCTCCTTACAAGACGGTATATCTGAAATGGTTTAATTTGGAATAGAGTAATGAATCAATTGAATTAATTGATTGATTGAATATTCGAAAAAAAGGGTTAGGGTTAACAGCATCACTGTGAACTGAAACAGACTCACAGGGGTCGTTAGCAGCATCACTGTGAACTGAAACAGACTCACAGGGGTCGTTAGCAGCATCATTGTGAACTGAAACAGACTCACTGGGGTCGTTAGCAGCATCATTGTGAACTGAAACAGACTCACAGGGGTCGTTAGCAGCATCATTGTGAACTGAAACAGACTCACAGGGGTCGTTAGCAGCATAATTGTGAACTGAAACAGACTCAGAGGGGTCGTTAGCAGCATCACTGTGAACTGAAACAAACTAACGGGGATCGTTAACAGTATCACCTTGAACTGAAACAGACTCAATGGGGTCGTTATCAGCATCACTGTGAACTGAAACAGACTCACTTGGTCGTTAACAGCATCACTGTGAACTGAAACAAACTAACAGGGGTCGTTAACAGTATCACTGTGAACTGAAACAGACTCAATGGGGTCGTTATCAGCATCATAGTGAACTGAAACAGACTCACTGGGGTCGTTAACAGTATCACCGTGAACTGAAACAGACTCACTGGGGTCGTTATCAGTATCACTGTGAACTGAAACAGACTCACTGGGTCGTTAACAGCATCACTGTGAACTGAAACAAACTAACAGGGGTCGTTAACAGTATCACTGTGAACTGAAACAGACTCAATGGGGTCGTTATCAGCATCACCGTGAACTGAAACAGACTCACTGGGGTCGTTAACGGTATCACCGTGAACTGAAACAGACCCACAGGGGTCGTTAACAGTATTACTGTGAACTGAAACAGACTCACAGGGGTCGTTGTCAGCATCACCGTGAACTGAACGAGAGATATGGATATTTTAATGGTATCACATTGAAATGAAACCGACCCAGTTGTATTTGAAATTTTCATGTAAAATATTGATATCTTGCTTATCTGTAGAATATAATCGATTTGTATCTGCTCTGAATCAAACAATGTAACTCTGTTAATCTGTCGAATTTCAATACAAAATGGATTCTTACTGTTTTTCTTTCTAAAGATGACACATAGGGAGCATAATGTTGAATCAGAAGACTTCATAACATCCACATTCAAGATTCCTCTCATATTGTAGCTTTCATGTTGAAAGGCGATGTATGGCTTTAACAATATAAGCTAGCAGAATACGGTAAAAATGCCCAATTCTGAAAAATAAGGCACATGTTTTAGATATGTAAACATAGCCAGTTAACCCTACATTCACCTCTAATAAAATATTTTTATTTGTAATCTATACAACATTTGCAATTTCAATACAGATGAGAAGGATAATTAAACTTATTTTTTCTATGTCTTTCAAACCTATGAATACCATGGTGACCACTTCAAAAAAAATAAAAAGGGCCTGTTTCAAAAGTGGCCCCTTCTCTGATTCAAATTTCCTGTTGGTGGTGCATTGCCCATGCCGTTGTGGTCACAAATCTATAAAGTATAAAGATTTAGGTTACTTGGTTTGTTTTTTATGGCTCCTCAAAGTTGTACCTTTCAGAAGCTGTCTAAGTGTTGATAAAATGTGCATGTCATGTAAAATATTATGAAAATCTAATCAAATGATGGTCACCGTAAAGAATACATTCATGGCATGATTGTGACAAAAAATCATGTTTCCATCGCGCCATTTGGCTGTTTTATGGAAGAAACAATCTCAAAAATGCCATTTTCGATGATAACATTTTAGACACAAAAACTGTGTTTTTTAGAGAATACATCCTTTTATGGGCGTTGGATGCGAACCAATTTTTATCCTATTAAACAGTACGTAATATGCTATTGATGAGAGGAAAAATCATCAACATGTAAGTGGTGGAACATTTTGAAATCTTGCGTTGAATTAGCCTATGGTTGAATTGCCGATTTTCGACTTTCTTTAGATAATTAACAAAAACACGAGAGTATTTGCTCGGTATGTTGAGAATATGTACACAGATATGAAAAGAAGTGAGAGAAACACTTTTTCATAAAAAAAAAATCCAAGATGGCTACTTCACAAGTCCCCGTGGTTGAAGATATTAGCTGACAAATAGACAGAACAACAAACAAAACTAGATTTGATCAAGATAAAAAAACACGGGATTTCCAACTAGAAAATGATTGAAGACATGTTCTCGTTCTGACGAACGCTTTCGTACGTTTTACCTACGATTTATCTTCGTTTTCTCTTCGCTTCCCTTCTTTAACCGATCAATTGACTTTCAAACATCTCTGTGACCTTGAACTTCGAAGGTCAAGGTCAAATATGTGCAAACCTTTTGTAGCCAGTCATTAATGCTTTATATGTGCCAATTATCAAGTCTGTTGGTGTCAGAGTATTGGAGGAAAAACATTTCAAGTGTAATTGTAGGATAATATTTAATTTTGGCAGTTAAATGTTTTCCCATGTACTTTTTCTGAGATAAAGTTGACGTTTTGACCTGGAAACGTTGCAAACATCTTCCAACAAACTTTTTCTTTAATATACAATAAAAATTAACCGTTTGAAAGAGAATTTGAAATTTTCGATTTTTGATCATTTGACCTCTGTGATCTTGAACGAAGGTCAAGGTCATTGAAAAGAAATCAAGTTTGTAGGCATCCGTACATGCTATCACTGTGCCAAATATAATATCTGTGTATGTAAAGATTTTGGAGCAGAGGGTAATTAAGTGCATTTTTGCGAAAATTTGAATTTTGGCGGGAAAACAAACATTTTTCAAAGTGCCATTTCTTACGTCATTTTTTATTCGCACGACCATAAAACTTGAACCGTTCGTCTTCATTATTCATGCACTTTGCAATGCAGTCAAAAAACTAACTCATTTTTAATTTTGAATTTTTGACCTTTATTTGATCTCGCGCTTAGACCTTGACCTTGACATATTTTCTGATAACATATCGCGGAGAAAAGTGAGCCCCGCCAACGAACTTAAAAAGAATTTTTGTTTAATATTTTTTTTTTTTATTATTTGACCTTGAATTGAAGTTCAAGGTCAGTGAAAAATAACTTCTTTTGTAGCCACTCTTATGTTCTATGGTTGTGCCAAATATCAAGTCTGTATGTGTTTAAATGAAGGAGCTGAAAAAAATTAGGCATTTTTGCTCGATTTTTTAATTTTGGCGGGGAAAACTTTGAAATTTTCAAAGTGCCATATCTCCGTCATTTTTTATCCGATTATCAAAAAAATTTCAAATTCCGTCTCAGTGCATCATACTCTTTTATTTACGATGAAGAATATTCTCAGATCGAGAAATTTTTTTTCGACATTTTCTTTATCCCATAGCGAGGTCATGACCTTGACATATTCTCTGATAAGATGGCATGGAGAAAAAATAGCTCTGTCCCTGATCTATCTGGCATACTGAACCTGAACGCAATAGAACGATGGCGTGGTCGGCAGGCACGAAGAAAGTGAGACAAGTCAGGGTCCCAACCCTGACAGAGTCACAACGCTTTGGAGATGGGACAATAAAACAAGGAAAGTGAGACAAGAATAGCTAGCGTCGAGTCAATGATTCCGTAAACGTATAGACAAAGACTAGAAGATACGGATAAATGTACAAGGCCACACGATCAGAAAATTCAAGAGGACAACTTGAGATAGAACAGTATCCATGTATCAGGGTGTCCTCAGTGAAAATCTTTATATCGATGCTGTTTATTTAGTCGTTAGATATCATAAAACTGTCATGAAAATATCCGCTCTGATATTCAATATACAATTTTGTATATAATAAGCTATATAATAGGGTTTCAGACAAGGTTGTTACTCATTTCCCCTTTTCTTTCAATTTACAACCACATTCAGGCGGCGCTATGAGAACGTTCCACCACATTTAATTAGCTGATTTTTAGTACACATATGAAACAAGTAAAGCTCTATCCGATTTTGTGATGGAAATTTGCATCCAAAACTATATAACGGGAGAAAATTGCAATTTTATGGCATTTTTCTTCATAATTGTGTCTCTGCAAGTGCATTTTCATCCGAGAAAATTTTTGTTTTATGTTTTATGAATAAACATGATGTTTTGGAAATATTTATCAAAAGAAATTTATACTATGTTGCAAATTACAATTTCGAGATAACCTTCTTTTATTTAAGCCCTTATGTCTTTGATGCCCAAAATGACAACTTTATAAAAATACATTTTCACTGACATTATGAAATCTGGGTGTCGGAAAGGTGTAAAATTATTCTTCGGAAAAGAAAAAAACTGCAGTTGAGCTAGATAAGAAATTATACGGGGGCAGGCTCCTATGGAGAATTAACATTACTGGAAAGTATTTACTGCCAAAATTTAATAATGGTGACCCCCCCCCCCCCCCCCCCCCCCCCCGTAATCATTTGATTAAAAAATATAATTGGCAATATTTACAAACTGTTGCTATGGTAACCTGAATACAGCAAGGAATTATAACTGAAAAAATATCAAAATATGAGTTTGGTTGACCATAGTTGGAATCTACAACCATATATGGAGTATTGCATATGATTTTCTTTTCATTAGATGTCTACAGGGTTAGTTTAGAAAATAAAACTGGCTGGCAACTTAGAGGCGTTTTTGGTATAATGATTCAAGCTTTCCCATTTTTTGTTTGTTTTTTTGACATGTTCCGTCACATTTTTTTCTCACAAAAACAAAGTAAATATATATATATATAAATTGAACTTTTTAACTACATTTTAATTCATCTCCTTAAAAAGAAGTGGTGAATGGACACTTTCAATGATACAATTATTATTCGGCATAGCCGTATAATGTTCTTTTGGCCCGGATATGACGCGGAAGGTGGCGTTACTGGTCAAGATGAAGTACGTGATTGGTCAATTTAGCGGTAAATGCAAAATGCAAATATGTAGTTAATGACGAAACCAAATTAAGATTGAATGCAAGCTGAGTAAGTGGATGTATCGATCTATTCAAATGACATATTAATAAAATTATATTCCTGATTCAAATGTAGTCTTACCAAAATGATTCAAACTGATATAATTTTGTTATCCGGGCTGAAACGCATTTATTAATTAGTTCGTTAATTCATATCACAAGCAATTTTACATTATAACCACCAGCATTAAAACTATGCCGTTTATCTTTTTTAAAGACATTTCTTGTTTGTAATAATTTTGATTCAAAGAAACGAACTCTTCTTGCACTGATTCAATGTTGAACACTTAAACAATTTTTACTTTGAAACATTTTGATACGGTCACCAAAAATATTGAAGTTGTCAGACATTAACAAAAAAATAGTAATACAGTACTTAGTATAAAAGAAAATGGAAGAACACAAAGCTAAAATCAAAAGTGTCATTATGAGAGTTGCTGTAGATTTCTGTTCCAAATGACTGTAACTTAACTAAATTGAGATGTAAGGCGGATTTCTTCTACAGACTTTATAATGTTGACAAATTAGGCCTACCTGGGTATTAAAGACACAAGTCACCTTTGTGACAATTGTATTTAAGAGTTACCCCCCTTTTTGAACAACTTCTCAGTTGATTTCTGGCCATGCATACTCTGTTTCTCCACCCTTTTCCCAGAAGCAGTATAAGTATTGACAAATTATACCTTTATAGTACTTATGGCTTTCAACTTTAAAATTCTTGTCCTTACGTTAATGAGGTAATGAGGTATACCACACTTCATTTTTAGGTCACCTGACACAAAGTCTCTAGTGACCTACATGTATTCTAGTGTCAGTCCTTGTCCGTCTTCCAACTGTAAACAAGCTACATTTTCCACTTCTCCAAAACTGCCAAATGAAATTTGGCAGGAAGTTTCCATGATCAAAGTACTTAACCAAAATTATGAATTTTATGACCCTTGGGTCTCACCTTTGCCCCTGGGGGGTGTTAATATTTACTATAGCTTTTATAGGGAAATCACATGTTTGACTATCATTTGTTTGATTTCTATTGAAATTCATTCTTACTTGGAAATGGTTAACATTATCAGCTTTGCATGACAGCGTGATGGTATGTACATGTTTGGCCTGATTGACCCCCTTGGCTGATAAGTATAATTATTATACTTAGATTATACTATAATTGGTATATTCATGCAATATGAACTAGTATATACAGGTGTCAAATTTGCGAAAAACTTAAAATAAATAAATAAATGCGTTCAGGATAAACAAAATTCGGATTTTTTGAAAATGTGAAACACAAGAAAAAGGTACCTTTTTTATAGGTTTTTTTATGTGGTTACCATGTTTTTTACAGGTCTGAAAAACAAAGAAGAATAAGTTTATTAATTTTTAACAACTGTATTATAATTGAAAATATTGTACAGATTACAATTATGTATACTTTTTTTATTAACTGCAGGAATAACCGGTTGTTACGTATATATTAAAGAAAACCTGTGCCTTATTTTTTTTAGAAATGGGAACTTTTACTGAGTACTGCGGAGTAGAATTATTATCAAAATTTCACTGTATTTCTAGTATAACAGGAAAATTCCATACAAACATTATTTTAACCAATTTCCATGTCTAAAAAGAAGTTCGCGTCTTTTCAATTACCATAACTGTCTAGAATGCTGTGAAGTGTGGTATCCATCTTTCTATGTAACCAATGAACTTTTTGTACTTTTTACCAAAGAGTTTCAACAGGGGAGATAACTCGTCCCTGTCAACAGCTTAGATTTAATGGTAGTAATACTAAATCCTCTTTTATTACAATCTACAACCTCGATGAAACCAATGATTATTTATTATCTGTTCTGTACTTAATGTTGCATTATAATCAAAAGAAAAATTGGCTGGCAAATACTCCTGTCTTAATTAGATCCTCATAAATATTCATGACGCATCGAAAACGAGGCTAACGATGTCGCTGATGTATAAAAATATGGCGGAAACGAAAGTGTCAGAAATCACCAACAACTCAACGCGAGAGTTGCAGGCAGTTCCTGATTGTAATGTATTGGCATATGTATTGGTTTTAGATCAGTTAATGTAGATCTTGTCGCTATTTGACGTTCTAGAATGTCCATCACTTATATTTATATGACAGATGTAATTGCATGACGGGTAATAAAAGCACATGTTGAGACCGCCATGTTATGCGTTTGTTCGCTCTGTGTGATCTCTCGAGATTATAACATTTTGGCGACGAGAAAAAAACTTTTAGAAGATGACATCGACGTTTGGAAAAATCGATGCATTCAATGATAGCCAGGGGGAGACCTGGGAACACTATACTGAACGTCTGAGACAGTAATGAGTATTTTGTCGCAAATGGTATCGGAGATACCAAGGCTGAGGATAAGGTGAGACGGCGAGCCATCCCACTCAGCGTATGAGGACCGAAAGTTTACAAATTAATGAGTGATCAATCAGCGCCTACAAGACCTAGTGAGAAGAACTACATGGATCTGGTTACACTCGTTCGTGAACATTTTGCCCCAAAATCATCGGAGATCGTACAACGTTACAAATTCCATAACAGATTCAGGCAAACGGGTGAGTCAGTTTCACAATACATAGCAGCGTTAAAAAACGTGTCATAACATTGTAAATTTGGATAAACTCTCGACGTCATGATTAGAGATCGTCTTGTGTGTGGCATCAGGGATGATAGAATTCAACGACGTTTACTGTCGGAACATGATTTAACTTTTGCAAAGGCATATGACATAGCCATTTCAATGGAAACAGCAGCTAAAAATGTGTTAGATTTGCATAAAGATACAAAACCACAGAAAACATTCATAAAGTAAATCAGCGAAATCGGGAACATAAGCCCTCGTCACAACCACGTGGTCAGAGATCACAGGGATCGCGTCACGCATCAGTGCACTCGCAAGGTCAAGGACAGTCTACGAAACCTTGTTTCCGGTGTGGAGGTTAACACAACCAACATAACTAAGTTCAAAGACCCTGATTGTTATTATTGTCATATGACTGGTCACATTTTGGAGAAATGTTTGTCTAGAATTGCTGATCATGATAAAGCATCAAAGGGACAGTCTCATGTAAGGAAAAACACCAGCAATAGAGTGAATGCGTTAGACAGTTGTGATGAGGAGGATGATGACATTTATCCTATGTATCGAGTCTCATCACCGACCAAAGACCCTTACAGGGTCATTGCCAGTGGATGGTACGCCGTTGAAAATGAAGGTTGATATCGGTGCATCTAAAACGGTGATAGGGTGAATCAGCATTTGAACTTTTGTGCAAAAATAGCAAAGTGTCACTGAAACCATCAAACAATAAACTGAAAACTTACACAGGTGAGATGTTACCAGTGTTAGGTAACTGTGAAGTTCCAGTGAGATACGGCAACTACAGTGGTGTTTTGTCAGTAGAGATGATAAAGGGGGACAATCCCTGTTTACTTGGTCGGGACTGGCTACAACACATTACGCTCAACTGGAATGAAATATTCATGATACAATAGGCATCGAACAACGGTCAACAAATCAACGAGGTCTTTTAACGATTTCCTGAAAACTAAAGGAAAAATAGAATACTAGTAAATGTTATATATATTTTGTATCACAAGTCAAACTATATACAAAAAAATAGGAATTGAAGACCACCTTTTTTGAGACAGAATAAGACATTTCGTGCATTTCTGAAGATTTTTTAATCTTTAAACGCGGACAAGTTCGTCCGGTTTCTTGTTGATTATGACTTCTGCTTCTGTTTTAAAACTCAGAAAGTCGCTGAAAAAAGTTGCTTTTCAGCATTTGGGACACGGAAATGATGGTCGTTAGTCCCGTCTGACAGGTAGTCGCTTAATTCAGGTCACTAGTATAGTAAATAACGTTGGGAGGAAAAAGAGGTCGGATATGAGAGGGAGTCGTTTAATTCAGGTGGTCGCTAATGCAGGCTTGACTGTATATATAATCCCGTGTCTCTTCTCTATATTGAACTTGAGTATTGAATTATTAGAACAGAAATAATCACTTGGAAGTCAGTGTCACAAACAACATTAAATAACGTATATCTCTCCATCCCTGTAACCATGTTGTTCCAAATCTTAAAGTTATTTTGCCTGTCGCTGTAGACACGAGGTAATTCAGTTAATGGGTCATTTCTGATGTCGGTAAGTACATCTTTGTAAATAAATAAAACGATTAAGTTACATTTTTTTCATACAATATCACTTTACAGAATTCGAAAACAATTCAATATTAGGGAATATGACTGGTTCACTTCTAGTAGAAAATAAACCCGGGCCACGTATTTCCATAGTAGAAAATGCACCCGGGCCACTTTTCCTTAGAAGAAAATATACTCGGGTAATATTTTCTATACTACAAAATATATGCGTTTTTTTTTTTTTTTTTTTTTTTGTAGTTGACAATACTTTTTTCCCAACCATTAGCCTTTTGAAGAAGTCATACTCGAGACACACATGTGTTACTTATCTGCTGTAGGAAAATAGACAGGGGTCAGTTTTGAACTCATTTTCCTTCCCGCCAAAACAAAATGCATTTAATTTGTAATTAGAATTGCAGTACCAATTGAATACCATTGAATTGACCAAATGGGGGTTGATGTGTTAATAATTGATCGTAGATTAAACAAACTCCAAATGATGTCTTTGAAAATCTCATAAATCTCTTATTTTCTCTAAATCATCTTTAAATATTTTATGAAATATTTTTATTTTGTTTGAATACAAAATATAAATGGATGGACGTTTCAAACTGATACCTTCGCAAGATAATTCCTTACACGTATGATAGAATATTTCGATATTTTTCACGAGTGCGGCCATCGGTTTATTTATATAGAGAGAGAATACATGGTCAGTGTCTTAAAATATAAGCTGTATTTTGGCGAGGGTAAAGAAAGACAAAAGTGGCGAGCCTTGGCTAGCCTTGGCGAGCCACTTTTGTCTTTCTGTCCCGAGCCAAAAATACAGCTTATATTTTAAGACACTGACCATGTATTCTATTTATCCTGCAACAGTCATAAAAATAATCATTTTGAAGTGAAACGGTGTCAAAAATGACTGAAATATGTTCGCCTTTTAAACGTAGTTTCACTTTGAAGTAGGTCAGTCGAACTGACGCACGTGCTAAGATTCCAAAATACAGCTGTTTTCCGTCACTGCCGTATACAGCAAAAATATATACGGTGGGTGTATTCCGACAATGCGGTGGCAGTTGCAGGATAAAAAATGTATATCATTGCATTAGTGATACCTTATCTGACAGTCAAACCCAAATGGATACTGGGAGTGTCCGGAATCTTTTCATACTTAGTTTTCTATGAGGCACATCCTAGCACGCCCTACAACCGTACCAGTGATGATATAAGATGCAGTATGCTATATACCGAATAACACCTACAAGGACTACACCCCGTACTTACCATTCACAGAGTTACGCCCCTTCCTCCGTTTTTGTCACTGAACGGATTTCTATCAATACTATGTGGATCAGATAGATGCGCGTTTTTAAGTGGGTGTATTGATAATATCAACACAGATCACGATCTACTAGAGGGTTTGTATCAGGTGATAACCAATTCACGTCACCAGTCCGATCGGTAACCTCGATATGATGATTTATCAATGTTGTGAATCTACATTTGAAATTTTACCGGAACATCAGATCTCTACGACAAGCTAGATCCATTGAAACTGAATAAAAGTGTATGTCCTGTTCCGCAATGTCGCACAACAATGATTTGTTCTGATTCCTACATCACGTCCATTACATGATATCACATGTGAATAATGTGGAGAGAACTTTATTAGTCATTTAAACGAACTTGTTAGTTGTGACTTACTAAGAGTTGTTAATTCACATGTAAGTCGGTAAATGACTTGTAAGATAATAACTTATTTGTAAGATAATAACTTATTTGTAAAGTGATAACTGATTTGTAAGTTAATAACTGATTTGTAAGATAACTGATTTGTAAGAAAATAACTAATTTCTAAGGTGATAACTGACTTGTAAGATAACCGATTTGTAAGATAATAACTAATTTTTATCCCATAACTACGCCTGTTTCACAACGTTAACTGTTACTGTTAGGCAGCATCCCTTTTTCTAGTTCGATATCATTTGGTACGGCTATCGTACCAACAGGAAAAAAAATCAACGAATAAACACTTTCTTATCATTTCACTTACCTTTATTACGAATATATTTATCCCAAACACAAAAATGTAAAAATCATCTTGGAACATTTGTCGCATGTCAGTAAACTCTATACTGTATGTCTGATGAGATTTCGTGTAACACATGGACAAACGTAACGTTAAACTGCATAACAAGTTAGGCCTATTGCTCCACACTCCAGCTCGGTTTCGGAAATATTTGTTGAAATGCACGATGTCTTGAATGAATAAATCTCAGAATGAACATTTTACATCATAATAACCAGTAATAACGTACCTACGAAATCCAGGAAAGGACCGATGATTGAATCTGACAATGATTAGTGTAATATTCAGCGGTGACGTTCGACTTGTCGTCTTCGAATATTTTGAGCGGAGTTATTTAAACAAGTTAACTATTAATCAATTACACCGACACAATGACTTTCAAACTAATATTTCGTTTTGTAAAATAAAATCATTTACAAATATAGTACAGAGGATATGAGTCGTGCATCTAAAATAGACGATAAGCTTTCGTTCATAACGACCTATATTTTGTCGTGTAGTGATTTGGTTCACGGAATTTAGTTGCTACGTTGGGAGAATTTGAACTTGACAGACTTACATTTGTAAGTAAAGAAGTTATGGGATAAACAAGTTCCCCTACTCGTGACGATTGTTTATCATTTTTATCCAACTCTCGTTAGTTAATTTTCTAATTTTCAAAAGACACTCGCTAAAGCTCGTGTCTTTTCAAAATTAGAAAATTAACTAACTCGAGTTGGATAAAAATGATAAACAATCTCCACTCGTTGGGGAACCTCTATGTAAGATAATAACTGATTTGTAAGATAAAACCAATCTTTAAGATAATAACTGATTTGTACGTTGGTAACTGATTCGTAAGGTGATTACTGTTTTGTGAGATGATAACCGATTTGCAAGATCAAAGCTGTTTTTTAGGATAATAACTGATTTATAAGATAATAACTGATATAAAAGATACAATCGTAATAACCTATTTGTAAGTTATCAATTGATTTGTAAGATAATAACAGATTTGTAAGTTGTTAATTCATTTGTAAGTTAATAACTGATGCATACCTGAGTTGTAATATCATAACTGCCATTTGTAGGATAATAATTGATTTGTCAGATAATAACGGATTTGTAATAAATGACTTATTTGTAAGGTCACAACTGATTTGTTAGGTGACTACTGATTTGTAACGTGACAACTGAATTGTAAGGTGACAACTAATTAGTAAGGTCCTGACTGACTGGATAACGGGTACAGTAAGTGATTTGTTTCCTAAAATCTAACTTAGCTGGTTCCTGTCTGATTACCTCGGCAAGAAAAGATTTAACTTAAAAGACTGTGTTGCTAGGGACACCTAACAGCCGTTTTATCATCACAGAGCTCGACAGTGTCGCTAGGGACACCAAACAGCCGTTTTATCATCACAGAGCTCGACAGTGTTGCTAGGGACACCAATCAGCCGTTTTATCATCACAGAGCTCGACTGTGTTGCTAGGGACACCACACACCTGGTTTATTATCACAGGGCTCGACAGTGTTGCCAGGGACACCAAGCACCTGGTTTATTATCACAGGGCTCGACAGTGTTGCTAGGGACGCCACACATCTGTGTTATCATCCAAGAGCTCGACAGTATTGCTACGGACACCACACAGCTGTTTTATTATCAGAGCGCTTGATAGTAATGCTAGGGACGCCACACATCTGTTTCATCATCCCGGAGCCCGACAGTGTTGCTAAGGACACTATAAAGCTGGTTTATCATCACATAGCTTGACAGTGTTGCTAAGGACGCCACACATCTGTTTCATCATCCCAAAGCTCGACAGCGTTGCTAGGGACAACATACAGCTGTTTTATTATCACATAGCTCGACAGTGTTGCTAGGGATACCATACAGCTGTTTTCTTATCACAGAGCTCGACAGTAATGATAGGGACACCAAGCAGCCATTTTATCATTACAGAGCTCGACAGTAATGATAGGGACGCTAATAGCTGTTGTATCATCCAAAAGGTCGACAGTGTTGCTAGGGACACTATACAATCGTTTTATCATTACATAGCTCAAAAGTGTTGCTAGGGACGACATACAGCTGTTTTATCATCACATAGATCGACAGCGTTGCAATGGACACCATATAGCTGTTTTATTAGCACATAGCTCGACAGTGTTGCTAGGGACATCCTACAGCCATTTTATCATCACATAGCTCGACAGTGTTGCTAGGGACACCATACAGCTGTTTTATCATCACAGAGATCGACAGTGTTGCCAGGGACACCAAGCACCTGGTTTATTATCACAGGGCTCGACAGTGTTGCTAGGGACGCCACACATCTGTGTTATCATCCCAGAGCTCGACAGTATTGCTACGGACACCACACAGCTGTTTTATTATCGGAGCGCTTGATAGTATTGCTAGGGACGCCATACATCTGTTTCATCATCCATCCCCGAGCCGTACAGTGTTGCTAGGGACACTATAAAGCTGGGTTATCATCACATAGCTTGACAGTGTTGCTAGGGACGCCACACATTTGTTTCATCATCCCAGAGCTCGACAGTGTTGCTAGGGACACCATACAGCTGTTTTCTTATCACAGAGCTCGACAGTAATGATAGGGACACCAAGCAGCCATTTTATCATTACAGAGCTCGACAGTAATGATAGGGACGCTAACAGCTGTTTTATCATCCAAGAGCTCGATAGTGTTGCTAGGGACATCATACAGCTGTTTTATCATCACAGAGTTCGACAGTGTTGCTAGAGACATCATACAGCTGTTTTATCATCACATAGCTCGACAGTGTTGCTAGGGACACCAATCAGCCGTTTTATCATCACAGAGTTCGACAGTGTTGCTAGGGACATCATACAGCTGGTTTATTATCACAGGGCTCGACAGTGTTGCTAGGGACACCATACAGCCGTTTTATCATCACAGAGCTCGACAGTGTTGCTAGGGACAACACAAAGCTGTTTTATCATCACAGGGCTTGGCAGTGTCGCTAGGGGTGTCATACAGCTGTTTCATCATCGCAGGGACGCTTGACAGTGTTACTAGGGACACCACACAACTGTTTTGTCATCCAGGGACTTCGCCGGTGATGCTAGGAGACACCATTCAGCTGTTTCATCAGTGATGGACCAAAAGTGTGTAGGTGATTTGCTTAAAAGGTAACAATGATTAGTAATCGGCAGTTGTCCAGATATCTCTAGTTAATATTGTAATCGTATACGGACTCGATTACCCATGGTAATCATATCGACGGAACCCGTTAATTCTGACTCGGTAAATTGTAGTTGTTATTTTGCGCAATGTATCTGATCCAGATGAACTTTCATTGTTCTTCTGAAACTTGCGTTTTACGCATGTTTTGCCGAAAAAAAAGGTAGCTTAACAAAGTAAATGTCAAAATCAAGACCCATGGATAGCCATGTTACATATTAACAATTGGTCAAGTTACTTCAGTTTAACTGCAGCAGAATAGTGATTTTATTCTAGTAAAATATCACTACATGAACCTCTTAACCTGGCCGATTAGACGTGGTAGCAGTATAGTAACGAGAATACCACCATATCTTACTTAGGTCTTTCAGTCTTTCTCATCTCATTATCAAATAATAAAAAAAGCAATTCAATCAAGTATATCTAAATATTATACCGATTTCCTTACGTACCAAGCATGAAAGGTGTAAAAGATTTACTGGTTTTTATTGGAAGGAAACAAAACGCACTTATTGTGCGGGTATCATTGTTAGAAAAAAAACATGAGATACTGACAGAGAATTAGTACACTGTACATATACATCCCTGGTGTCGTAGGGAAGACAAACACGCCACAAAACCATGCTTCCTGGTCTGTCTAGATCGTGACGTCACTGTTATATCAGGCTTTTAGATCTGTCGACAGCGAATTGCATACCGACGAGAGATGTTGAGAATCTAAATGGACTCATTTGTTCACCAGCCAGGAGGAGTAATGATATACAGGTCTCGACAGGCTACAGTAATTAAATGAAAGGGTTGGGGAATATTACAACAGTGTTACATCTAAAGGGTATCATCTGGTGTTAACAATATAAGATTACAACATAATAAAATGGGTGGTAAGGATGTAGCGGTGTACCTAGTGATGGACCCGGACACTCTGTCACACAGTAAAACTGATGGTTATATTGTTTGTGAACGCAGACGCACAGAAGAGGAGAACTACGATCATTGTATTTCAATAATTATGGTCGGGCGATAATTTACTAAAATATGCTGGTGTGTCGATAAATTTTTGACACAATACATTCAGGTATATATTTCAATGACAGCCAAGTCAAATCCCTTCTTTTCACCAAATTTTGATGTAACTGTCTCTGAAGATATTAAATTGATTCATCATGCAAATATTATTCATGAGAAAACGTTTGAATTTTGAACAATAATAAAATCACTGAAAAACGAGTTTGAAAATACTCATTTAAAAACACAGGCGTCCTGCCATCGTCGGATACCCACGGTGTAATGCTAAACGCAACACACTGTTCATTTAGAATCTACTAGATTCATGACTGGATTGATTACAGGTACATCCCATCATAAATTATATAATGAACCTCTCTCCGATAGACGTCAAAAATACTATAATATCAATGTTTAAAATGCTTCATGGAACAGCCTCGCAATACCTGAACATCACAATAAAATTTTAGACATCCATTAAGGACGACACGATACTTTGATAGTCCAATATGCAGAATAGCAGATTTTTATAGTAGCTGTTTTCCTTATACTTTTAGAGATTTTTACTAATTTGCTCACAGTTTTGACTTATCAAACGCCAATTCTCTTCAAAAATGATGAATCTATCACTTTTGCAAATGATAGCTGTCAATATAAAGATATAATAGATTTTTAAATTAGAAATGTAACCAGTTCAGGCGAGGAAACTGCTGAACATTTCTTTTATCAGTTCACTATCGAACCATTTACGATTAATACTTCAAAATAGGCGTATTGATCAAAATATTACCCATGACCACTTTGATATAAACACGATACTTTGTGGATGTCACGAATGTGATAAGGAATTAATGCATTTTTATTGCAATGTACATTAGTGATACACAAATATTTGTTTAAAGGTATGTTTCTTGTATATCTGGTCTTGTGGGAACATGGTGACACACTAAATGTGTTGTTTGCATATTGCTAATCATTTTATTGACTGTATCATACCTAAGTTATAAAGAGACGGTTAATGTAAAAGGATAGGGCATTAGGTAAAACCTAAATATTCATTAACATCTGTTGAAATTAAAATTGAAAGCTTGACGTTTGTGACAGTCGTCATTTTGGCGAGTGTTGCGGGTGTCACTACCTCGCTCTTCTCTTTGATAGCGTTATACATTGTGAGTGATGTCGAGGAAAAAACGAGAACGTTTGCCCTTCGGAAAACTTTGTCCGATCCCCCATATCCAAGGGTACCCGAGTGGCTTTCCCGTCATGTACCACCATCTTTTTATCAATTGTGAGTTTACTTACTTTATTGTTGTAGGGTTCAATCCATCGGCTGGTTCCCACACGTGAACAATTATAGAAATGCCACATATTTGTGTTTGATGTTATAGGTTGATCCTTTTAGACGAAAATGTAATATTAGAGGTGGGGTAGCTCTTCTTTATAAAAATTCAGAGTTTAAAGTCCACGAGATTGAAATCGAAAATCCCAGGGTAGTTGGTGCAGAAATATACATATCACCGAGCCATACCATTTATTGTTTTGCTGTGTATATGCCGGCAGCTTCCAGATCAAATGATGTTTTTTATGAATATGTTGAAGTTTTGGAAAGCTTGTATTTTACGTACTCGGACAAAGGTAGAGTATTTTTTCTTGGTGACATGAATGTAAAAGTGAGAGGTCCGAAATATAATTTCAAGGAAGACGAGCGTACAATGTATTTTCAAAACTTTTTGGAGAGAGCGCGCTTGTTATCGATTAATGTACAAAACATATGTAATGGTCCGACGTAAACGTTTTGGCCACAAACTGGCTTCAGTACTGTGATTGATCACATATTGGTAGAGTCACGTGAGTACGACCTCGTTGATAAATGTGAAGTTCTAGACGACAGTGAATTAAATGTTTCGGAACATCTACCTATTATTTGTACGGTCGGTATCCCTGCCATTGACTCCGTGTATTTAACTGGAAGAAATCGGTATCAAATGGAAATGTTGAAAATTATAAAATGACTTTAAAAGATCTGTTAACACAATTGATTCTGCCTGAAATTATAAATAATGCTCAAATTGATACTTTTCAGGAGAACATTACAATGTGTATATTTAAAGCCTCCGAGCTCACACTTCCAAAAGTTAAGTATAAAAAGTATCTCAAACCCTATTGGAGTAATGAGTTAAGAGACGTTCATGCAAATATGCTTGTAAAGAGAAAGCAGTGGTTGAAAGAAAATAAACCTAGAGAACCTACTGTATTAAGTTACAAGGAGTATAAAGATGCTAAAGCTGATTTTAGAAGGCGGTTGCGGAAGGCATTTAACCAGTATATGTCTGAACAATTTGAGGAAATAGATAGATCAGGAGAAATAGATAATAGGCTTTTATGGCAATTATTTAAAAGCAAAAAATCCAGATCACGATACACACAAACAGAAATAAAACATCATGGTAAAACTTTTCGTGAGCCAAGCGATATATTGGAAGTATGGGCTTCTCATTTTGAAAATCTTTTTAAAGATAGTCGATGCGGTAAATTGATGAATATTTCTACAATCACATGTGTACATCTTTTAACTTGCAAGAATGTGTGAGGTACAACACGGAGAACGGTGAAAATGTATCTGTTAGTTTTTTAGATAGCAATAAGGCTTTCGACACAGTATGGCATGCTGGCCTGCTTTTTAAGTTACATGAAGTTGGTTTAAAATCCAAAGTATGGAAAATATTGAAAGGTATATATACCGGTGTCAGAAGTAGAATTTTGTTTAATGGTTTACAGTCCAGATATGTACCGATGGAAAGAGGTATCTTACAAGGTAGTGCGTTATCAGCGAAAATGTATCTAGTATTTATCAATCAATTGTTGAAAGATATTGAGCAGAGCGGTAAAGGGTCAATGGTAATTGATATAAGAGTAAACGTCCCTACTCAAGCGGATGATATATGTCTTATTAGTAATAAACGTAATGATTTGAAATGTATGCTTAAGATGTGTGAAGATTATAGTAAGAAATGGAGATTTTTGTTTTCCTCAGTCAAAAGTAACATTATGTGTTTTAGTAAACACAAGAATATCAAGTCAAATTTTTATCTATACGATGAAAGTATACAAGAAGTTGAAAATATTGTCCATGTAGGTATAATGTTAAATTGTACATTACATTCATACGAACACACCAAACGCGCACGTAATATATTAAAAAGTGGTACAATGTGTCTAATTAGGAGTGGTGCACACCCTAGTGCACTGAACCACGTGACTGCTGGTAAATTAATCAAACAAACTGTGTATACGTCAGCACTATATGGTTGCGAACTATGGATTTTATCTAGGAATGAAGTTTTGATGTTAGAGAGGGCACATAGGTTTATTCTTAAAGCAATCCAGGGATGTAATAACAGGACCCGTACCGATATGTGTTTGGGGTTGATTGGATGGACAACCATAGAAGGTTATATAGACATTAAAAAACTATTGTTTTTTGGAAGATTATGCCATTCAGAGAAGAGTACTTTGACATATTGTATATTTTTAAGAAGGCTTTACAAATCTATGTTAAGTGGAAACGAAAACAAAGGTGGAATTGTGGATGATATTATGAGAGTAATTAATAAATATAAATTGAATGATGTAATCAAATTATTTATTCAAACAAGTACATTTCCCTCGAAACCGCAATGGAAGAAACTCGTGAAAGCGTCAGTGTTGTCAAAAGAAGAAAAAGAGTGGAAAGAGAGAATGATGAGCGATAATGAATTCAGTAGATTTAGGCTTATTCATAATAAATTAGAACCGCATGTGTTATGGAAACTTGCAATGAAATATCCTTGCTGCAGAAACTCCATACATTATGTTATGAAAATTGTCGTTTCCAACTTTACAAATGAATTGACAGAGCTATGTCACAAATGCGGCAATATGTATAGAAATGGTTTAACCCATATCATATTAGACTGTAGTTACATCGATAATCTGAGAGATCAATTATGGTGTTCCATCGCATGTATTAGTGACACGGGTTTATTGTGTCTATCTACATTCCCTCTCGGATCAAGAACTTGTACATATCCTAATTGGTGGACCAATTAATTTCGAATTGAGTAAAGTAGATATTGATGAATTCAGAAGAATAACAGTAGTTGCTGTTGAAAAAATGTCAAAAACTTATTACCGGTAGCGTGACTGACGTCACTACATTTAAAGTATTTTTTTTTTGTGTGTGTTTGAATGAATATACATCATTAATTGCGGTTTGCACGTATGATTTAAAGTGTAATCTATTAATCATAGTAATTTAATATATGAGTATGTGAAATATATATGTCTAGAAAGTGATATTCGAATGCACCTTAAATGTAATGCCTGTTTATAGAGGCATATTATCGTAGATTATGTACATAGTACCACTAATCGACTATAATGCACAAGTCTATTGTTAATTCCACTTGTAAAAAATTATGCACATTTAATTATTCCTACGTGCATGTCATTCAAATGTATTTGTATATACACTTATGTATGTATTCTGTTTATAAAATCTTCATTTTGGAGGAAATAAAGAGAATAATTAAATAAGTATTTATATAATAATCCGAATTTTTATGTTAATGACCGTAGCGACCAAACAACAACTGTTCTGAATACATTATGACAAAATTAGATGATCTGACCACACGGGGACATTGTACGATTTTTACTTGCCGAAATATACGCATTTTAATTCCAATCCAAACCGCCTCACAGCTTCGGGTCGCCATCTTTGCTCAAATCAAAACATCTGTGCGTTTGAAAGAGTCAGTACTGCAAAGCTTCTAAATGATCTTGTGTTACAATTTTTAACATTATAATGGAAACGAAATATGGATTTTAAAATAATTTGATTTAAATTACTTATGCGTTAGGTTAGCGAATCGTAGCAATTATTTACAATGCACTCTAACGTTGTACTCACTACTGATCACAATGTTTTTAGACACTTTCTATATCTTTCGCTTCATATCATTTTAAGAATATTGATTTAGATTTCCCAATAATTTCGCGGGAAATGTATTTGATGACGTAACCATAAGTCTACAGGCTATAGAATCAGGCATCTTTAGTCGATAAATGGATGTTTGGAGTGGATAACACTTAGGTCCATTAGCTGTATGATATTCCGTGGCGTCGGTTATTAGAACGTGACACGGAAAGCACAACGATACTAAAAACAGAAGATCATTGAACATTCCCGGATTATTTTCGCTATTTTTGAGACACCAATGTGCTAAAATACATCGGAAAGTAACACAGATTTAATTCATAGTTATCGTATCGTAACCTATGTAGTTGGGCTAGACCTACTTTCGTTTTACAGTTTACGGATATGGTCATAAAAATAATTCATATTCTGATCCATAGTCGATCTAATTACTTAATTGCTGGATATTTCTATCAAGTATATTTGTACTTCTCATGTACAGGGTGCATCTTTGTTTAAAATTGACTGGTCTGCAGGTCTGATCTGACTCCCCCAGCTGACCCTGACCACGGGGCCACGTTAATATCGTATCCTTTTGTAAACACCTCATAATAAATGTATCAACGGCAGAATCGTCTGGATTACAATTTTTACCGTTTAAATACTTTAATATATAAATACTTTTTACCGGTTAGCTTGTAATAATAATAATTAGGTGGGTAGGAGGATGGGTAGGTACATGTAGGTAAATAGGTAGGTACAATGTAGGAAGGTAGGACGCGTTGAAACTTTCTGGAACTCTCGACCAGCGTGTTAATCGTAGGTTATATTTCCTACAAACTGTTCATTCTGACAGTTGATACAAAGAACTTGATAGTTTAGTACATGTGATACCTACGGTCGCTGATTTGTGCCATTTCGTCCTTTCGCGAAAAGATGAAAATTAACAAACCTTAAATTTCGTCTTTTCGTTCAGAAAAAAAACGAAAAGACGAAATAAATACAGGCAAATTAGCGACTTTATTTCTTGTCTTTTCGGGTTCATTAATTTCGTCTTTTCATCTTTTCGCCCAGAAAAGACGAAATTTAAGGTTCTATTATTATTATAATTAGTTTTCGTTTTTTCGGCGAGAAAAGACGATAATTAAGATATTTGATTTTCGTCTTTTCCAGACGTAACGAAATGACACAAATTAGCAACCGTAGATACCTCAGCATATCGATGTATATACATATTGCCGTTACAAAATCAGGCGGTAGTTATTGGATGTTAAGAGTTTTTAAGCCTCAGCCTGCTATCCACGGGCCGGTCATATGAGAATACAAGCATGATTAATGGTAATACCATCGTTCACCAGCGACCTCGGCGCTTTGATTTAAAAAGGCAACACAATTTTGTTTTCTTCTGTAGCTGATATTTTACCGACTAACACCACAGGGGCTTGGCACGATTTTCCAAATGATGGTCCATATATATATATATATGGACCATCATTTGGAAAATCGTGCCAAGCCCCTGTGACTAACACTAGGTTCTTAGCTCCACAAAGACATGTACTGTATGACATGCCTTCCGCCGTTACGGAGACATAAGTCTTTAATTATTATATTTCAGATTTTAGAGGGACAGACCGTATGCATTATGCATTTCGAGTGAAAGAAATGATAATAAAGCATATCGCTTTACACGGGCGGGGTTATCAGGTCTGGATCGCTTCAATCTAGGCTTTATTTCCATGTGATATTATGAACTGTAGGAAATTCACACACAACCGAGACACCACCAGACGGGCCTTGAATTATTTACATAATGATCAAATTTAAGGGTTGGACAAAACACAAGTGACAAGTACCTGTAAATGTAGCAACAAAGTGCAGACACAGCTGTTTCGTCAACTTAGGACTCGCCAGTTATGGTAGTGAAACTAGAAAGCTCTTTTTTGATTTTTTTTGTTTTTTTTTTTATAGCTCAACGGCCATGGGAGACATTTAGGTCCGAAATCAAGCGGGAAAGTTAAAAAAACAAACAAACAAACAAACAAAAAACAACAAAAAAAAACGGACTTAATCTGATGTAACAGACATGATCGCAGTTTACGGTGCCCTTTGTTGGGGAACCTCTATGTTAAAGACATCAAGGCAGTTTACTAACCCGTTACTTGTTGGGGCACCCATATTCACAAAGCACAGCGCGCCAATGGCTCATGACAATCAATTTTGGTACTGTGGGAATACCTGGGTCACGTGATATTTTACCTGTATTTTTAGACCGGACTATCAGCGGAAAACGACCATACGTTATGATTAGATAAGCAATAACATATAATTTCTGCACAAACTTCCGAAATTGTCAGTTTTGCACATCAATTAGCAGCATTTCACTCTATGTTATATCCTTAAACCAACTTGATTTTGCCAAATAAAGAAAAAAGAAAAATCGTTGACACTACAAGGTCATTACATCCTCAGAAAAGCTTTCCTATTGTGGTAGAAACGGGTCCCTCAAACGTGTGGTTGTTGTATACGTGGTATTTCCTTCACTCTCTTTAGTTATGTTTCTAAAGTTACAAAAAACACTTATACTGAGCTTGTGATTTTTGTAACTTTTGAACTTTATTAACGAGAGTAAAATCTAGAACATATACATCAACCACTTGTTACGTAACCCTTATGAGTTGTCTTGAAGCATTCATGAGGAAATACATTTATACCAAAAGATATTATTCATAAACACAAATAAGCGCATTTACTAGTATTTTTATGTTTTCTTACAAGGAAGTGGAGGCATGCTATCATGTTGGTGCTAAGCTGTACGCCCTAGAGGATATGTCAAACAATCATACATAAATAAATAAATAGAAATATTTATTTTTAATAAGTCAGTACTTCGTATTAGTAAATGGTGGTTGCAGATTTGCTAGTTTTGCAGAATTTCCACAGTTTAGATGATTGGCTAGCCATTGAAATTGGCATAAAGCCCTGGGGCATACGAACATTTTTTTATTCTCTCACTTTGCCTTTCAACATGTAGTTGCTATGTCTTTGGTTTGCCGGATTTGACGTGATGAAAATTGTTTCTTTCTATTTTCTTTATGGTGATATGATAGGATTAATACCTTTAGGAGTTATTAAACCCGAGATAAGCAAATGCTTATCTGCCATAATATTGGATATGATCTCCTTCCTCACACAAATTTGTCACTTGTACTAACTGTGTATACATGTATCTGATACATAGGTAGCCGAATCCCGCTGGATTCAAAGTCATATGTAATTCGTGATTTGGAAAGGGGGGGGGGGGGGGGGGTTCATTTTTTATCTGTGTACAGTCAATCCACTCTACAAATTGGATTTCCCTTTTTGAATGAATTTAGCATTGTTTTTTTTTAATTAATGAGAGGCTCGGCCATTTAATTAAGAATTTGTTAAAATAGTTCCACAAGTGTTTAATTCTTAATCCAGAAAAAAAAGGAGAAAAAAAATATATATATAAAAAAATTGACTTTGATTTTCTTCCTGGTTGTTCTTCGACACCATCCTTGATTTAATCAAAAAACGCTTGGAATGTAGCCGGATTTGGAATCCCAGTGTAAAATAAAACCTTCTCATCAGAATGTTCAATATTTTCCTGAAATGAAATAGGTCTGTCTACTTGTGTACTTGCATCTTGTTTGTGAACAACTAGTGCTTAATTTACATAACATAGGTGTTTGTGTTGATTGATGTCTTATATCTGAACATGCAGGTGTCGTTCCACAGTAATCTTGTGATAATTAGGGAAACACCAAGTCGAGAATGTCATGAGATTAGGATAAATGTCCATTTCCTCTTCACAGCATGTCTCACTACTTGACATATCATCATCGGGGGTACATTTAATATATATGATGTGTTGGTCAATATCAAATTATTGTCCATAAATCTGTATAATGCTGTTAAACAATAATCTCTAATTATATCTTAAGTTAAGTTTAATCGGACCCTCACCTCCGAAAATTGATGCCCGCAAATCCTTGTTGCATAATAACTGGTAAATCTAAAGTATTTTCTCACTAATTTTACTTCGTTTTATTTATATATTTCTTCTGTTTTGGTCAAGAGCTAGTAAATCTTTCCAAGGTAACTTTCTTATTTTTGATAAATTTCTTTGCGTGATTTGAGCAGATTTGTTTATTGGCATCCTGTCGCTTATATTAAATGCGTGATAAAAAAAAACAAGGACCGGTACTTGCCGGAAGCTGAAGAGTCCTCTGGCACGGGGAGACAAATTATGATTTCGCATTGACTCCAGCTGAGATATACACTGTTACAATCACAGTGTCCATAGTAAATCATAACTACTGATCACGTGGTGTTCTAAAGCTGAAACAGACACTGTTAACATCATGGCGTCCATAGTAAATCATAACTACTGATCACGTGGTGTTCTAAAGCTGAAACAGGCACTGTTAACATCATGGCGTCCATAGTAAACCTTAACCGCTGATCACGTGGTGTTCTCCAGCTAAGACGGACACTGTTACCGTAATGGCCTGAATATTTACATCTACATTAAATCTTTATTATGACGTCATTATTATTGCGACGTCATAATTGTACCGTATGCGATAACGAAAGAT
The DNA here is from genome assembly GCF_902652985.1 of Pecten maximus. Taxonomy (NCBI): domain Eukaryota; kingdom Metazoa; phylum Mollusca; class Bivalvia; order Pectinida; family Pectinidae; genus Pecten; species Pecten maximus. The sequence goes on from NC_047026.1 coordinate 9,704,696, forward strand.
GACTGTTGAAAAGGCTGTTCCATCTTTGACGATAATTGTTCATTAAATAATCTTATGAGCAAAATTCCTGGATATAGTCTTGTCAAATGTAAATATAAGCATTGAACTGCCTTCAGTTGGAAGTTATGGGCTGATTCAACATGAAGCGTTAGCGCGTTTCATTAGATTTGCCTTTTCGAGTTGGCATTCATCAGCCTATAACTTCCAACCGAAAGCAGTTCAATGCTTAAATATAACCAAGTATCATGTGGTGTTCTCCAGCTGAGGCGGCACTGTCACCGTCATGGCGTTCACATTAATTTATAACAACTGATACGATGTTTGGTCATCACGTGTTTATACGTTTCCTTATTAACACTTATTGTGTATATGGCTAAGTATACCCAACACTGTCTGGTTGTCTCGGTGCCTAAATTCTCTTCAAATTGTGTACTGTTTCTTCCTAAAGAGTATTTCAATGCAACCGAGGTAAAATACAGATATCTCTGATGATCCTTTTGCTTTATATTCCTCAGTAATCTTCTTTAGCGTTCCGATTCTAGATTGTCTCTATTCGGTTGATCACACTTCAAACACGCTGGGCTTATAGCACCTCCGCATGAACTCCCTCGTCAGAATACGCTGTTAGTGTACAATATATCGGTCACTTAAACGGACAGTTTATCGGACAAATTGTCCGTCATTTACGCTGGCAAGTAGATGGAAGATTAGACATCAATAATTAGGTTTCCTACGAAACACGTTCATGCATTTATAAGCAGATACAGGGTAAACGACTATTATACTGACGTCTTCTAACTGTCCCTCCAATACTATAGTTTGTAGGAGAGTGGGGACAGTAATACGGCCTATCATTGTGGGGACGTTATAGTCAGGCTGTCAAAGTCAGGATACACAATTTAGGCAGTAATCGACTCGCATGGAAATATTTAAGGCGGGACAGCAATGTCAGTATGGTGAATACGGTAATACAAATCAGATTCTATATAAGATATCTTAATTAATATATAAGATATCTCATTTAGTATATGAGATATCTCATTTAATTTTCTATATAAGATATCTCATAGTATATCTCATTTAATTTTCTATATAAGATATCTTATATAATATATAAGATATCTCATATAGCTATATAAGATATATTGTATAATCAAAGATCTCGTTCCTATATAAGTTATCTTATATAACAACGAGATTTTAACAAAACCGACGAAATGAAGTCTCCCCGTCCGGAAGTTGGTCTGACACGAGGCTGGACAAACCATGATGATCTTTAAATACATTTAGTGCTGCTTTAGAATCATCTATATAGCCTAGTATATGTTCTGATATACCGTTACCATGTTAAAAAATGGTTCGGCCTTTTCAACACATTGTTCAATGCCATCGAATAATCTATCCTTCTCCGCCATAGTGCCATTGGACCACGTGCTCTGTTCAAGGGAGAAATTAGTTTCTTGGTTTATTGCCTAGAAATCTCGTTCCTATATAAGATATCTTATATAGCAACGAGATTTGAATTATATAAGATATCTTATATATTATATAAGATATCGTATATGCATGAGATATCTTATATAATATATAAGATATCTCATATACTATATAAGATATCTTATATAATTATATCAGGTATCTCATATAATTCGATAAAATACAGAATCGACATTGCTCCTTGAATACATGTTAAGTTGGCTTGCCATACATCACAGATATGAGTTCCAATTTTATCACGCTCTTCCTAATTTTTCACAAAGAAGGACACCATTGACCATATTGTATGATATTTTTCGTTTTACTTCGCTCCCCTTATCAGAAACAGGTAAACTTAAATCACCTCATTTCCCAATTAATATTTTGAGCCGCGTGCTTCTGTTCTGAGAGGCGAATCTTCACATTCACAGTTTGTATTGGCGATCTAGTTTTGTTCCATCTCGGACTTCAATGCACTTTTATTTTCTAAATTCTGTAACATTGTTATACACGTGCATAAAGACAAGTGTAACACCTGATTTGTGTGCCAATAAAAAAGACAGTTTAGAAAACACATGATCTGACAGAATACTGACACTTCCGACACAGGGGATTCAACTTAAATAGCATGACACGGACTTAAATATCGTATACCACAACAATTATGGCGGAAAGAAAGCGCTTCGGAAACAATGGTAAGTTTTCGCTAATATTTCGCAAACTAAATGTTTTTTTATGTGTGAATTAATATTACGATTCGGATTAAGAATATATACATTATTTATTTGAGAACTTCATATTAGGCAAAGTACAGTCAGAAAAATCTATTGAAGACAAACCTTCCGAGTCAACTTATTTGGTAATACTTTGATAGAGGATGACAGTATCCTACTACTACCAGGTATCAATAATTAAACTTATGTCCACTACAAACCAAATCTACCTAGAACTTTTCCGCTTGTCAAATAATATCTTTTTACATTGCATTTTATACAACTTTGTGTACCCTCCCGAGTTTGAAGCATAAAATTCTGCACTTATAAACTTAGGATCAAAACTGAAACCTTTAGATATGGAGATATGATGATAGTACATTTAGTTACCCGTATACTTATTATTGATCAGAATATATGTCTGTCATTCAAACTAGAAAAATAAAGATACGTTCGTCTGATAATGATAAGGCCATAAGAAGTTGGTTAAGAGTTTTGTCCTAAAATAAGAAAAAAAAGTCTTGAGCTACGTTTTGCATGGGGTTTTATGGGTGAAAATACGTCATGCCGTTGTGAAAGACTTCAATAATGTCTATTTGACCGATTTGTTTGTTTGTTTTTGTTTAACGTCCTATTTACAGCCAGGGTCATTTAAGGACGTGCCAGGTTTTGGAGGTGGAGGAAAGCCGGAGTACCCGGAGAAAAACCACCGGCCTACGGTCAGTACCTGGCAACTGCCCCACGTATGTTTCGAACTCGCAACCCAGAGGTGGAGGGCTAGTGTTAAAGTGTCGGGACACCTTAACCACTCGGCCACCGCGGCCCCCTATTTGACCGAAAGGAAATGTTTGCCAACAGAATGATAAATCTCAAATCGGAGGAATTGCAACAGATGCGACAACACCTTGCATACTGGGGGTGTAAATTTCCTCCATCGACTGACCAATCACCATAGGAGTGGTATGTACACGAATTATGACTTCAATCATTCGAAAGTATGTCGGCGACACTCCCTTCACCTGAATTTAATTGACTCATTGCAGGAAGTTGATGTATCAGGAAGAATGGGGTTAACGATCCTTAAGTCGGAGGCTGAGATGACGGTCGAATTTGCAATGTAACAATCCCTAGACAAGTCTTTGTTGAATTGAAAAAAAATGGTTGGCGTAATCTTGTTGATGCCTTTCATGCTATCTCACTCAGTGGTTGTAACTCTGAATCCGAATTCGTCAGTCCAAGTAAACGATGGGATGGGCAAATGACATCAAGCGAGTGTAGACATATACAAATCTCTAGAAGATTCTTGACTTTGCCAATGGTTAAACAGTCTTTCATTTCATTCCAAGTCGGAAGTGTCTCCCTGTCCTACGTTCGTGCTAAGGAATGTTGTTCTTACCCTTGTCCTCACAAAAATATGTTTGTAATGGACATAAGGTTTATTCTCACCTGATAATAAGAAGATACATCCTTTATCAAAACAACGCCAAACTTGCTGACCCAGCAGATTTTCAATGTCAAATCACGCAGACTTTTTCTACAAAAGTTTTTATTCTGACTGGTCCATATCTTATATGAAGTACCCAGGTAACAGCATATTCATTCCGAATCGTAATATTATCTAAGTCATAAAAGTAGTTTGTGAAATATCAGCGAAAATTAATTCACCGATGTGCAACGAGGCGTTTCCTTTCCACATCCTTTTTTGTGGTATACGATGTTTAACCCCCTGGATAGCACTTTAGTACTTTAAAAGCTGTATATAGGTGCGATATTATTTTAGTGGTCACAGAAAACTAAGTCTCAATTTTAACGCTGTCAGAGTAGATAGCACAAAACAGACTGGTATAAGGCGTCCATTTGACTCATAAACAGTGGTTACACAATGTGTGGTTGTTTTTGTGGTATTTTTTTTACAAGAGTTATTCAAACAGCTATGATATGAATTGCGTGTTTTGTTATAGACTGGATTACCTATCTTAGTACCATTTCTCTCCGCTAGGCTGCGCTCATGAATACGAAGCCAAGCATAGCGGAGAGTAGAAAAACTACGGCAGGTAGTCCAGTCGAGGTTGTATTAATGATATCAATTGGGGCGTAGTGAAATGCCGCTAATTGATATGTAAAAGTGACAATTTCAATGATCTGTGGAAATCTTATGATTTAATCATAACAAGTAATAAAAAAGATTGTCATCTCCAAAGCAATAAATTGATAGAAATCTATATACAAAATCAATTATTGCGAACTACTTTCTGTGTGCTATCATTTCCACGACAGCGTGACTGGCCTTCACTTGTAAGTTAAGCAAACCGCCATGAATGATTTAAAAGTAGTACCGGTCAAAGTTCACCTTTACAGCCAATCAAAACGCATTATCACTTTCTTCAACGTGTGGTATGAAGTTTATGTTATAAAATAGTTCTAATGATTAATTAATTAACCTAAGGAGTTGAATAACACCCATTTATTGCAGTAGAATAATATTTACATACACCAAATCTCCCTGATTATGAAGTTATCATAGTAATCACGTGAGTATGTTTCTGTTAAATTTGTCTTTAAAAAAAAAAAAAATTCAAACTTATTTGTTAACCTTGAGTCTATTGTAATATTGTCCAACCATAGCAATGCTCTGTATAAACCTACAGCCATGTATCCGTGTAATATGTCCTTCACAATAAGCTAAAATGTCAAAGCTTGTTTTGATTACTGATATTTTCCTTGAGACTAGAATAATATTGTCAAACCATAGCAATGTTCTGTATGAACCTACAGCCACACAATTAAACCAACATGTTTGGTATGATTGACTAACAAAACACATTAATCTTATGCTCTATCATTGCAAATCGATTGTCATCAACAAACAGAACCGTAATGGTCTCCTTGATGCACTCGGGGATTATTGTGACTTTATCACAGAGTGTTAATTGAATTGAATAAAACAATTCTTAACACTCAAACCTGAACACTGAATTATGCCGTAACAAGGTCTTTGAGTCACTTAGGGGGATTGAAGTTACGAGGAGGATAATGGCGTTCGGATGTCGTCGACCTTTTAGTCGGCGGCACATGACTTCACTTGACGACTCTTAACAAACCGTTGGCGGTTTCGACAACACCTTGTCGTTGACGACTCCTACACAGGCAAAATGTTTTCATGTCAATTTAACCTTAAAAAATGACATGAATTTGACCTGAATTCACACGAAGACATTTTGCCTGTGTTACGCATTACCGACTGCATTTTCCATTATGCAAGCTTGAAATTTGGGCTGTACGTCTTCTTTAACAGGTAAGCTGACCACCAACGGTTTCTTGGTCGCCTAACGTCATCATCCGTGGCACGGATCTTGTCCAAATGTGAACGCAAGAATAAACATTATGTAATTTCAACACGGTACAATACTGGCTCCGTCCTCTCTGCAATTTCACCATATATTCACGTTTAGTCACTTTCTCTTCCACGGAGAATAACCTACAAATGACCCGTCGATTAGCTTCCTGTTTCCTTGTCCTTGTAGACAAGGTTATATCAAATCAAGCCGTGATGGTAAACTTCGTCCAATGACGCTGGGGCGCCAATAGAAAGTTTGCCAGCCTCTTCTGTACTGAGTCGGAGTCTTTGTTGCCTGCCTTCGTCGCACTCTTGAATGACTGGACAAAACGTTCCGCATGTCCATTGGCGCTTGGGTGATATAGAGCGAATGTTGTATGCTTGATTCCATAAGACTCTATGAAATGGCAAAATATTTAGATGTGAACTTGGGGCTGTTATCGCTCACTTCCTGAGCCGGGACTCAATTTCTGCAGTATAGTTCGCCGCAATCACTTCAGACCACTTCTAATGAACATCTACTGCAACGAAAAACATAATTTGATATATATAATATTTCCAATTACAGACAGTTCTGATGAATGCTGATTTCCGTACGTTTGTTATAGAAGTCGCCGAAGACATGATTGTTGTATGGCGGTGTACATCTTCGACATGGTTGAGTCTTTTATAGTTTCTCATGCGATCTCCTTGCTCGTATCCGGGAGGATGTCAATGTGGAACACTATTAACGCATCAAGAGCTGGTTCCTACTTGAAGCCCATTGGTAATCTGGACAAACCATCGGTACTTGGGTGACTTGCTGTACTCCTGTACTAAATTTCATATAAAATCCTGCCAAAAATAGCGCATAACACTGAAGTCACAGGGGATGCGTTTTTCCGGGTTGAAGATAGACACTAGTAGGTGATGATTCGTCAGTAAAATGAACCATACAGATACTGGTAGAGTTGCTTCATTCCCCAAACTATTCCGAATGCCTCTCTATCTTTCTACTCATATTAACGTTCGGCCATTGGCCTTTCGGAGCCATTCTCTTTAACTTGAGATTACAGCTCATAAACCATATCATCAAGACGCGTCTATCGCGCGCTGTACCGGAAGTGGCAAAATGAGTCAGTACTTGCTCAGATACCACGTTTTCCTTTACAAACTCTCGCATTTATCTGGGAAAAGAATGCTTCTTGTTATTTGTGATTTCCCCTTCCGTATTGTATGTACTGAATTCTTTGCGTGCTGTCTCTGTACCTCTAATGTACCCCCCGTTGCTATTTCAGTGGCTATGACAATATCTAGTGCCTTCTGATATGTTAAATCAGGCTCGATTGATATTTTTTCTGCATGTGTTCCGCCTTCAACCCATGAACTAATTGATCTCTCAAAGCGTCATTGAAATTGTCACCACAAACGGACAATATCCCTAAGGCCGCTTTGTAATATCTTTTGTTCCCATCTTCCTGTTGGTCCTTTTTATGAAACCGCATAACCTGCCTTTTAAGGATAATTACAAGAGAATGTTCGTGTAATACCTTCGTCATAGTGTGTTTTGTCGGCTGGGAGATTGGGGGTGTTCAAATCATGCAACAACCCATATGTCCCTTTGTATATATCGCTCCGCGATGTGGGAGTAGAAAGGGATCCGGGCAATTCCGGAATTACATATTATATTGTACACCACACCACGGTTTGTTTCCGCAAGTGACCTCAATCTATTTTCATATCATTTTGGGGGAATATCTTCTTTTTTTTTTTTGTTCCCAGTGACGGCATTCTTTAACAAAGTGGACCAATGCAAATCTGTGTGCTCTTACGCGTAACTAAAACTAATAGACCATTCTAGAAAATAAATTAAGGGCGCCTTCACGTGACAATGTTCAATAAATGGACTGTACAATACCTATTCATTACTTCTGTTCCATGTCAACATTAAACAACACTGATAAGAATTTTTTTTAATTCACAAACTGATTTTGTTATTGATAATGTTAATGTAATTGTAGATCCCCCGCAGATCCCTCGAAGAGTTCTGGATGCGTTGAGGCAGTTGGTACACTTGAATTACATAACGAAATACTGTCCATGCATAAAGATAAGTTACATACATATATGTATTACATATGCCTACACTCAATTTTAAATGTCTGTTTATAAAGCAGTTTACACGGTCGGTAGTCGTCATCCCGATCGACAGAGGAGACATTGATATCCTTTGTGTTACATTTCTATACTTTTTAGTCTTACGTCACCCGACCTTTATGACGCGGTGCTGTATCATTAAGGGAATATGTGGTGTTTATGACACGGAGAGTTCGGCACTGATATCAGATATATGTACATCTCACATGCAAATAGCTTTGTAGGAAAATCCTCAGTGACAACCAATGCCACCCTGGGAAATAAGTTGTATCAGTGATCAATTCTGTCGCTTACGTATCCTTAGTTTTGTATGCAATACATTATATTTTTTCTTTTATTTTGATGTGATATGCTAGTTGCAAGAAGTTTGTGTTTTATTTTGATTAAAAAAATTGTTTTGATGAAAAACTTTTTTTGCGATTTTTTTCCCAAATCAATGGTTTGTTTTGATCCTTTGATCTTTATTTAGTTTTTAGGGAGGGTATTACATCCGTACAGTGATTACAAGATAAAGAGGTTTTTTGTTTGCGTAGAAGATCCCCCCGGCCCCCACTCAACTTTCATACGATAACAGTAGTACAACGAGTCTTCATCTCTGAATTCTACAACCTCAACAACAATCAACTGACACAGGGATAAACGAAGGTGCTATGGAAATGTGATGGTTCATGGTTATGAGCATTTCAGCTGCATAGTCCAATAGCTAGCTTCTGTGGCTGTGCTGTTGAGTGTCGTATCTGTGGCTGTGCTGTTGAGTGTCGTATCTGTGTCCGAAGTTAAGCAACGTCGAGCGTGGTCAGCTCTTGGAGGGGTGACCGCTCCGTTGTTCCCCTGTGCACGTTACAGAAATAGTGAGCTAAACAGAGGCGAACAGCGATATTGTGAGCTAAACAGGTGCGGAAAGGAAATGGTGAGCTAAACAGAGGCGCAAAGAGAAAAGGTGAGCTTAACAGAGGCGCCGTTGATAATGGTGAGCTAAACAGAGGCGCACAGGGAAGTAATGAGCGTAAAAGAGGCGCAGTGGGAAGTGGTGAGCCAAACCATGCCAAACAGAGGCGCACAGAGAAATGGTGAGCCTAACATAGGCGCAGTGTGAAATGGTGAGCTATATCGGAGGCGCACAGAGAAATGAAGGGCTAAATAGAGGCACAGAGCTTAACCGCGGCTCAGTGGGAAATGGTGAGCTAAACCGAGGCGCAGTGGATGATGTTGAGCTCAACAGATGCGCACAGGGAAATAACAAGAGCCGGATAGGAAGATTAGTCGTTAAAAAGATGAGACAAAGGGAATATAGAGGCAGACTGGTTGTTCAAAGAGTCAACAACAAAAATATTCACCAGATTAAACATGGCTTTGGCTTCTCAGGAGTCGCACCCTTCAAAAAATGGTAACAGTAACCGTAATCATTGACTAAATATCAAGAAATTAGCCAATGGTATGTATTCTAATGGTTTGCTATGGCGGTAAACGTGTGGCGACTTTCCAGAATAAGGTTATTCAAATATTAACGTGGGGATTGATTACTGAATGTTAAGCTTCTTTTCAATCAACAAGCCTTTCATAACGGAATCTCGTATAAACATTGTAAAATAGTCCGAAGATTAAAAAATGTAAACTTTAGTTATTTTACAACAATTGCGGAATAAGTTATACCAGCTGATATTAAACACACTTGTTGGGCCTTTCTGAGGGAGGAAACCGGGGTACCCGTAAAAACCCAAGTGGTCGGACAGGTTACCCCATACCTTTTTATGTCAGATTGGGGTATCGAACCCTAGCCGCCTAGATGAAAGCAAGTGTGTTACCACTATGTAATTCGATCACACCACGAAGATACGCACGAGTCTGTCGTTAAAAACTCCATGAAAGATGTTAATAACGGTGGAATATATTTAAACCCGTGGTTAACTTGTGCTAATATGAAAGTATTTACATGTACATAATCGAGTCAAACGTGTGTTCGTTGACCAATTTTAGATTTTACCCGGTATTGAGAAACTACTATGTATATCATTTTGATTTGTTTTGTTTTGTTTTTCCTTCCAAAATATAACAAATTACTTTCAGTCAAATATTAACCATTCCATAGCCAAATTTCACTTTTTTTTCAAACAAATGTACATACCTATATCATATGAAGAGTACTGATGCTGTCATATCGTGTATTCGGTGTATTCAAACATAAATAGTTGATATATATATCTGTAAACAAAGAGAAATTTTTGATGTGTATCTGTACACAAACAATAATACTTCATATATATCTGTACACAAACAGAATTAGTTTACATATATCTGTACACAAACAGAAATTGTTGATATATATCTGTACACAAACATAAATAGTTGATATATATCTGTACACAAACAGAAATATTTGATATATATCTGTAAACAAAGAGAAATAGTTGATATGTATCTGTACACAAACAGAAATATTTGATATATATCTGTAAACAAAGAGAAAGAGTTGATATGTATCTGTACACAAACAATAATACTTCATATATTTCTGTACACCAAACAGAAATAGTTGATGTATATATGTACACAAACAGAAATAGTTGAAGTGTATCTGTACACAAACAGAAATAGTTGAAGTGTCTCTGTACACAAACAGAAATAGTTGATATATATCTGTACACAAACAGAAATAGTTGATATATATCTGTACACAAGCAGAAATAGTTGATATATATCTGTACACAAACAATAATACTTCATATATATCTGTACACAAACAGAAATAGTTGATATATATCTGTACACAAACAGAAATAGTTGATATACATCTGTACACAAACAGAAATAGTTGATATATATCTGTACACAAACAGAAATAGTTGATATAGATCTGTACACAAACAGAAATAGTTGATATATATCTGTACACAAACAGAAATAGTTGATATATATCTGTAAAGAAACAGAAATATTTCATATGTATCTGTACACAAACAGAAATATTTGATATGTATCTGTACACAAATAGAACAACTCAGTCAAGAATGCATTGATGAGAATATTACCTGGACAGGATCGATCCATTGTACCGGAGTCCCAATCAGTACAGGTTATGGAGCTTCATCAATCAACTCTGACAGGTGTCTGGCCGGGGTAGATGGTGAAATGTGAAAAGCGCTTACACAAGGCAGTTGTTTTGCAATCTAGAATATTTTGTTGGATTATTGTGCGATTGAACGGGTTCAGCTGTGGTGAATTGTGTGTAATTTTACAGTACTTAGGGAATAGAGGAATCAAAAGATAACGTGAAAATAACCGTAATTTAAATTCAAAATCTGTTTAATGTGTGAAAATCTTGAATAAGATAATTATTTATCATTCAAAAAGTAAAATCAGTCTCAGACAAGGAGTTCCAGAGGCGTAGGGGATTTCTAGTACATTTAGTGTTTATCGACGACACTCGTATACAAATATGCTTCTCTAGGCCACACCATCGTGGATTAGTTTCCAATCAGTAAATCAGACAATCTAATTAAAATTAGACTTGTAATTTCCACTCCTCTACGATACTCTACGATACACCGCATTACAAGATGATTCCCAAATTCAAGCATATTGTAATCACACCATGTACCTATATCCCTACACAGACCTGCTGTATCTATACCTGACTGTAACTACACTATGTACCTATATTCCTACACAGACCTGCTGTATCTGTACCTGACTGTAACCACGATATATACCTATATACCTACACAGACCTGCTGTATCTATACCTGACTGTAACCACGATATATACCTATATACCTACACAGACCTGCTGTATCTATACCTGACTGTAACTACACTATGTACCTATATACCTACACAGACCTGCTGTATCTACATCTGTCTGTAACCACACTATGTACCTATATACCTACACAGACCTGCTGTATCTATACCTGACTGTAACCACGATATGTACCTATATTACCTACACAGACCTGCTGTATCTATACCTGACTGTAACCACACTATGTACCTATATTCCTACACAGACCTGCTGTATCTATACCTGACTGTAACTACACTATGTACCTATATTCCTACACAGACCTGCTGTATCTATACCTGACTGTAACCACACTATGTACCTATATTCCTACACAGACCTGCTGTATCTATACCTGACTGTAACCACACTATGTACCTATATTCCTACAGATACCTACTGTATCTACATCTGACTGTAACCACACTATGTACCTATATTCCTACACAGACCTGCTGTATCTATACCTGACTGTAACTACACTATGTACCTATATTCCTACACAGACCTGCTGTATCTATACCTGACAGTAACCACACCATGTACTTTATATTCCCACAGAGACCTGCTGTATGTATACCTGACTGTAACCACACTATGTACCTATATTCGTACACAGACCTGCTGTATCTATACCTGACTGTAACCACACTATGTACCTATATTCCTACACAGACCTGATGTATCTATACCTGACTGTAACTACACTATGTACCTATATTCCTACACAGACCTACTGTATCTATACCTGACTGTAACCACACTATGTACCTATATACCTACACAGACCTGCTGTATCTATACCTGACTGTAACCACACTATGTACCTATATACCTACACAGACCTGTGGTATCTATACCCGACTGTAACCACACTATGTACCTATATTCCTACACAGACCTGCTGTATCTATACCTGACTGTAACTACACTATGTACCTATATTCCTACACAGACCTGCTGTATCTCTACCTGACTGTAACTACACTATGTACCTATATTCCTACACAGACATGCTGTATCTATACCTGACAGTAACCACACTATGTACCTATATTCCTACACAGACCTGCTGTATCTATACCTGACTGTAACCACACTATGAACCTATATTCCTACACAGACCTGCTGTATCTTTACCTGACTGTAACCACACTATGTACCTATATTCGTACACAGACCTGCTGTATCTATACCTGACTGTAACCACACTATGTACCTATATTCCTACACAGACATGCTGTATCTATACCTGACTGTAACCACACTATGTACCTATATTCCTACACAGACCTGCTGTATCTATACCTGACAGTAACCACACTATGTACCTATATTCCTACACAGACCTGCTGTATCTATACCTGACAGTAACCACACTATGTACCTATATTCCTACACAGACCTGCTGTATCTATACCTGACAGTAACCACACTATGTACCTATATTCCTACACAGACCTGCTGTATCTATACCTGACAGTAACCACACTATGTACCTATATTCCTACACAGACCTGCTGTATCTATACCTGACTGTAACCACACTATGTACCTATATTTCTACACAGACCTGCTGTATTTATACCTGACTGTAATTACACTATGTACCTATATTCCTACACAGACATGCTGTATCTATACCTGACTGTAACTACACTATGTACCTATATTCCTACACAGACCTACTGTATCTATACCTGACTGTAACCACACTATGTACCTATATTCCTACACAGACCTGCTGTATCTATACCTGACTGTAACCACACTATGTACCTATATTCCTACACAGACCTGCTGTATCTATACCTGACTGTAACCACACTATGTACCTATATTCCTACACAGACCTGCTGTATCTATACCTGACTGTAACCACACTATGTACCTATATTCCTACACAGACCTGCTGTATCTCTACCTGACTCTAACCACACTATGTACCTATATACCTACACAGATCTGCTGTATCTATACCTGACTGTAACCACACTATGTACCTATATTTCTACACAGACCTGCTGTATCTATACCTGACTGTAACCACACTATGTACCTATATTCCTACACAGACCTGCTGTATCTATACCTGACTGTAACTACACTATTTACCTATATTCCTACACATACCTGCTGTATCTATACCTGACTGTAACCACACTATGTACCTATATTCCTACACAGACCTGCTGTATCTATACCTGACTGTAACTACACTATGTACCTATATTACTACACAGACCTACTGTATATATACCTGACTGTAACCACACTATGTACCTATATTCCTATACCGACTTGCTGTATCTATACCTGACTGTAACCACACTATGTACCTATATCCCTACACAGACCTACTGTATCTATACCTGACTGTAACTACACTATGTACCTATATTCCTACACAGACCTGCTGTATCTGTACCTATATACCTACACAGACCTGCTGTATCTATACCTGACTGTAACCACGATATATACCTATATACCTACACAGACCTGCTGTATCTATACCTGACTGTAACCACACTATGTACCTATATTCCTACACAGACCTGCTGTATCTATACCTGACTGTAACCACACTATGTACCTATATACCTACACAGACATGCTGTATCTATACCTGACTGTAACCACACTATGTACCTATATACCTACACAGACCTGCTGTATCTATACCTGACTGTAACTACACTATGTACCTATATTCCTACACAAACCTGCTGTATCAATACCTGAATGTAACCACACTATGTACCTATATTCCTACACAGACCTGCTGTATCTATACCTGACAGTAACCACACTATGTACCTATATTCCTACACAAACCTGTATCTCTACCTGACTGTAACCACACTATGTACCTATATTCCTACACAGACCTGCTGTATCTATACCTGACAGTAACCACACTATGTACCTATATTCCTACACAAACCTGAATCTCTACCTGACTGTAACCACGGTATGTACCTATATTCCTACACAAACCTGCTGTATCTATACATGACTGTAACCACACTATGTACCTATATTCCTACACAGACCTGCTGTATCTATACCTGACTGTAACCACACTATGTACCTATAGTCCTACACAGACCTGCTGTATCTATACCTGACTGTAACCACACTATGTACCTATATTCCTACACAGACCGGCTATACCTGACTGTAACCACAGTACGTACCTATATTCTACACAGACCTACTGTATCTTTACCTGGCTGTAACTACACTATGTACCTATATTCCTACACAGACCTGCTGTATATATACCTGACTGTAACCACACTATGTACCTATATTCCTACACAGACCTGCTGTATCTATACCTGGCTGTAACTACACTATGTACCTATATTCCTAAACAGACCTGCTGTATCTATACCTGACTCTAACCACACTATGTACCTATATACCTACACATACCTGCTGTATCTATACCTGACTGTAACCACACTATGTACCTATATTCCTACACAGACCTGCTGTATCTATACCTGACTGTAACCACACTATGTACCTATATTCCTACACAGACCTGCTGTACACCTGTATATATACCTGACTGTAACCACACTATGTACCTATATTCCTACACAGACCTGCTGTATGTATACCTGACTGTAACCACACTATGTACCTATATACCTACACAGACCTGCTGTATCTATACATGACTGTAACCACACTATGTACCTATATACCTACACAAACCTGCTGTATCTATACATGACTGTAACTACACTATGTACCTATATTCCTACACAGACCTGCTGTATGTATACCTGACTGTAACCACACTATGTACCTATATACCTACACAGACCTGCTGTATCTATACCTGACTGTAACCACGATATATACCTATATTTCTACACAGACCTGCTGTATCTATACATGACTGTAACCACACTATGTACCTATATTCCTACACAGACCTGCTGTATCTATACCTGACTGTAACCACACTATGTACCTATATTCCTACACAGACCTGCTGTATGTATACCTGACTGTAACCACAGTACGTACCTATATACCTACACAGACGTGCTGTATCTGTACCTGACTGTAAACACACTATGTACCTATATTCCTACATAGACCTGCTGTATCTATACCTGACTGTAACCACACTATATACCTATATACCTACACAGACGTGCTGTATCTATACCTGACTGTAACCACACTGTGTACCTATATACCTACACAGACCTACTGTATCTATACCAGAGTCGTTATACTCTACATCTACCAGCCGACCTTCCGTTAAACAATAGCGGCCGATCTGTGTGCACTCTACCATAACACGTCCCTCCATTGCCAGCCGCTGTACCTATCACCAGCGCGGGAGTATCGGCGTGCGATATCCCACTAGTGTTGGCGCAGTCTGATATTAATAGCGGGAATTAGTGGCCGGCGGTTCTCCGCTGTCATCAATTTCGTGCGGAAAAAGTGTTTTGGAGAAATGTGTTATGTTCAACACAGTTACACATACATGTTTGATGTTTATCTACGCATGATGTTTTACTTATAGACAAAAAATTATGTGATGTAAAAAAAAAATAAAAATAAAAATCAAGAAAAACAAAACATTTACATCTATATATACTAGAGCAAAAAATGTTGAACAAGTTTCGAGGCTGTAACCGAATTCTCTGGATTTATCATTACACCGGGGAAGCTCGGAGTGAACCGGGATACAAGGATTTGGTAACATTGTCGATAGAGGTAAGTGTTATATTCCTAATTCCTAATTATTTGATTTAATTATATAGCTAATTAATAAATGAAATATTGAAAAGTGTTATGTAATAGATGCGTACATAGACTTTGTAAGAAATGCGGAGTTGTTCAAAATGAAGAACATCTTTTACTGTCTCCGGTGTGATGAACCAAATGAAGACTATTTTCCTAATGTTTACAGTATAGTCGCTCACCAAACTTTAACATTTTCACGCCAATCCCATCTTTAGATAATCTTCATTAAACAGTCCCTTGTACTAAGGCGGGTGGACGTGTAATAGGCTACAGTGTATATGTCCAGATAACACCGTCCCTGTACTGACAGAATTCCAGTTCAGTGTTGTTGTATTGATATCAATAATTCATTATTTATCGTGTGTTACGTAACTTTGCCTTCAAACCACTTTAACTACAAATGTGCAAATTCAAGGAATTGAATTTAAAATAAATGTCTACGTGTATAATGTTAAAATGCCTTTAGATAACTACCGATGTTTTTGGAGAAGGGTGGAAGTCGGACGTGTTCTGTACAATCGTGGGAGATGTCCTCTGTATGTTCGACTTACCGGCTCCTTGATTTAAATGGACATTCCTTTGTTTAAATAAAGTTTAGGTCGCCAAAATTAAACATACTGGAAAATATGTACTTTTTCCAAGTAGGAAAAGTTATAATATCAATATTAATAAGGCAGTTTTACTCTCAAGATAAGTTCTTCGAGTATTAAGTCCTGAAAATTCTTAATTAGACCCGAAGTATCACTAATTATCTCAAAGACATACGATATTTGTCAACAACATACCTTTTCCCTGAACATTTCGGAGTAAATGTCCTTATATATAGGCACAACACTCAAATAATCATCGTTCGGACATAGATTTCATCAATTAAAATTGTGCATGTTTCTGTTGTTCGAACGAAGTAATGCCCCTTTAATGTTTTTATTGTTCCTTTCTGGTTTATTTTCTATTGTGTCTTATCATAATTATTTGTATTGTAGCAATTTTGGTATCAAAGTTGCAACAATTTAGTGTACTGACATTTATGATGACATCTGTCACGTGAGGCCAAACTGTCTGACATACGGATTAAAGTCAGATTCCTACAGGAATAATGTAGGTGTCATCAACAAACTCCTCCACGCGCTCTCTCAGTGGTACCGGGGCAGTAACCTATCAATTTCATATACGTCAATTTATTTACTTTATCCGAAATGTATCGTTTAATATCACATTCCATTACGTGTTAATATGTGAAATTGCGTTTAACGAAAAACAGCGATGTAACGATACTAGAGCTATTTCATGTGGCCTTTAATCATTTTTTACGAACGGAATGAAAAAAAAAATTAAACTAGAAAAAAGGATGAAATCTGATTTAATGTAATTAAACCATACAGAATCGACAGATATTTATTTTTTTTATGAAATTCATGTTCAATAATCTATCGCATTACCGAGGAATTAAAACACGTTTTCGAGTTCTACTTGATAATGATCTTCTAGGACGTTGATAATTACAATTACAGTAAAATCGGAGAGCGCTGATAGCACTAAAGGAATGTAAGCGAGGAAATTACACAGACCATTAGAAAAACTCGTTAATGTCAAAGGTAAAGTGTACGGATGGTAGGAGTGATGAACTTAGACACATACTCCCACGTGGGCGATGAAGGTTACAGCCATTACGGATAGGTATTATATGGACAAAGCAGTCTATAGGACAACACGTGGTGACATTTGTACTCGGAAAAAAGTCATTTGAATTAAAAAACATTTTAATTACTTTTACTTTATCATACGTCAAACTCCATGTATCTTACGGCTCCCAGGTTATACTTACGATATGTAAGGCGATATCTTTGGTATATGTTCGGTATATAAGAACGCTATCATTTTACACGTACACTGGTTGTGTCTAGTAGAACACTGACCGTGTCTTGTAAACACCGGTTGTTTCTTGTACAACACTGGTTGTGACCTGAAACCCCTTATCTGTCGTTACCACCGAATAATCCATCGAAACCCCTTATCTGTCTTAACTAGGCATTTATAAGGAACAAAGGGGAAAAACCATTGTTCTGCTTGATTGAAAACTGTCCCTCACTTATGATGCCAAATACAGAATGTACAAGTTAGTGTATGCTCTCAAAGTTTGAGATGGAATAGTAAAACCTTTAATCGTAAGGGTAACTAACGAATAAAACCAAATATTGAAATTGTACCAAAATTATCGTTACAGTGATTTAGTGCTGGTAGGATCAGTAATATTTAGATACTTTCAAGAAGTTTAACGACTGATAATGATGGCCGCTATTGTAAGCCACCAACTAATCCTGTATCCTGTAAGTTTATATAATGGTTGTGTTCTGTACGCCATTAACTAATCCTGTATCCTGTAAGTTTATATAATGGTTGTGTTGTGTACGTCACTAACTAATCCTGTAAGTTTATATAATGGTTGTGTTATGTACGTCACTAACTAATCCTGTATCCTGTACGTTTATATAATGGTTGTGTTCTGTACGTCACTAACTAATCCTGTAAGTTTATATAATGGTTGTGTTCTGTACGCCACTAACTAATCCTGTAAGTTTATATAATGGTTGTGTTCTGTACGTCACTAACTAATCCTGTATGTTTATATAATGGTTGTGTTCTGTACGTCACTAACTAATCCTGTAAGTTTATATAATGGTTGTGTTCTGTACGTCATTAACTAATCCTGTAAGTTTATATGATGGTTGTGTTCTGTACGTCACTAACTAATCCTGTATCCTGTACGTTTATATGATGGTTGTGTTCTGTACGTCACTAACTAATCCTGTAAGTTTATACATGTATAATGGTTGTGTTATGTACGTCACTAACTAATCCTGTATCATGTAAGTTTATATGATAGTTGTGTTCTGTACGTCACTAACTAATCCTGTAAGTTTATATAATGGTTGTGTTCTGTACGTCACTAACTAATCCTGTTTCCTGTACGTTTATATGATGGTTGTGTTCTGTACGCCACTAACTAATCCTGTAAGTTTATATAATGGTTGTGTTCTGTACGTCACTAACTAATCCTGTAAGTTTATATAATGGTTGTGTTCTGTACGTCACTAACTAATCCTGTATCCTGTAAGTTTATATAATGGTTGTGTTCTGTACGTCACTAACTAATCCTGTAAGTTTATATAATGGTTGTGTTCTGTACGTCACTAACTAATCCTGTAAGTTTATATAATGGTTGTGTTCTGTACGTCACTAACTAATCCTGTATCATGTAAGTTTATATAATGGTTGTGTTCTGTACGTCACTAACTAATCCTGTATCCTGTAAGTTTATATAATGGTTGTGTTCTGTACGCCATTAACTAATCCTGTAATTTTATATAATGGTTGTGTTCTGTACGTCACTAACTAATCCTGTATCCTGTAAGTTTATATAATGGTTGTGTTCTGTACGTCACTAACTAATCCTGTATCATGTAAGTTTATATAATGGTTGTGTTCTGTACGTCACTAACTAATCCTGTAAGTTTATATAATGGTTGTGTTCTGTACGTCACTAACTAATCCTGTAAGTTTATATAATGGTTGTGTTCTGTACGTCACTAACTAATCCTGTATCCTGTAAGTTTATATAATGGTTGTGTTCTGTACGTCACTAACTAATCCTGTATCCTGTAAGTTTATATAATGGTTGTGTTCTGTACGTCACTAACTAATCCTGTATCCTGTAAGTTTATATAATGGTTGTGTTCTGTACGTCACTAACTAATCCTGTAAGTTTATATAATGGTTGTGTTCTGTACGCCACTAACTAATCCTGTAAGTTTATATAATGGTTGTGTTCTGTACGCCACTAACTAATCCTGTAAGTTTATATAATGGTTGTGTTCTGTACGTCACTAACTAATCCTGTATCCTGTAAGTTTATATAATGGTTGTGTTCTGTACGTCACTAACTAATCCTGTATCCTGTAAGTTTATATAATGGTTGTGTTCTGTACGTCACTAACTAATCCTGTATCCTGTAAGTTTATATAATGGTTGTGTTCTGTACGTCACTAACTAATCCTGTAAGTTTATATAATGGTTGTGTTCTGTACGTCACTAACTAATCCTGTAAGTTTATATAATGGTTGTGTTCTGTACGTCACTAACTAATCCTGTATCATGTAAGTTTATATAATGGTTGTGTTCTGTACGTCACTAACTAATCCTGTAAGTTTATATAATGGTTGTGTTCTGTACGTCACTAACTAATCCTGTTTCCTGTATGTTTATATAATGGTTGTGTTCTGTACGCCATTAACTAATCCTGTAAGTTTATATAATGGTTGTGTTATGTACGTCACTAACTAATCCTGTTAGTTTATATGATGGTTGTGTTCTGTACGTCACTAACTAATCCTGTATCCTGTAAGTTTATATAATGGTTGTGTTCTGTACGTCACTAACTAATCCTGTATCTTGTAAGTTTATATAATGGTTGTGTTCTGCACGCCAATAACTAATCCTGTAAGTTTATATAATGGTTGTGTTCTGTACGTCACTAACTAATCCTGTATCTTGTAAGTTTATATAATGGTTGTGTTCTGTACGTCACTAACTAATCCTGTAAGTTTATATAATGGTTGTGTTATGTACGTCACTAACTAATCCTGTATCCTGTAAGTTTATATAATGGTTGTGTTCTGTACGTCACTAACTAATCCTGTAAGTTTATATAATGGTTGTGTTCTGTACGTCATTAACTAATCCTGTATCCTGTAAGTTTATATAATGGTTGTGTTCTGTACGTCACTAACTAATCCTGTAAGTTTATATAATGGTTGTGTTCTGTACGCCACTAACTAATCCTGTAAGTTTATATAATGGTTGTGTTCTGTACGTCACTAACTAATCCTGTATCTTGTAAGTTTATATAATGGTTGTGTTCTGCACGCCAATAACTAATCCTGTATACTGTAAGTTTATATAATGGTTGTGTTGGTCACTAACTAATCCTGTATCCTGTAAGTTTATATAATGGTTGTGTTCTGTACGCCACTAACTAATCCTGTAAGTTTATATAATGGTTGTGTTCTGTACGTCTCTAACTAATCCTGTAAGTTTATATAATGGTTGTGTTCTGTACGTCACTAACTAATCCTGTATCTTGTAAGTTTATATAATGGTTGTGTTCTGTACGTCACTAACTAATCCTGTAAGTTTATATAATGGTTGTGTTCTGTACGCCACTAACTAATCCTGTAAGTTTATATAATGGTTGTGTTCTGTACGTCTCTAACTAATCCTGTAAGTTTATATAATGGTTGTGTTCTGTACGTCACTAACTAATCCTGCATCTTGTAAGTTTATATAATGGTTGTGTTCTGTACGTCACTAACTAATCCTGTAAGTTTATATAATGGTTGTGTTCTGTACGCCACTAACTAATCCTGTAAGTTTATATGATGGTTGTGTTATGTACGTCACTAACTAATCCTGTAAGTTTATATAATGGTTGTGTTCTGTACGTCACTAACTAATCCTGTATCCTGTAAGTTTATATAATGGTTGTGTTCTGTACGCCACTAACTAATCCTGTATCCTGTAAGTTTATATAATGGTTGTGTTCTGTACGTCACTAACTAATCCTGTAAGTTTATATAATGGTTGTGTTCTGTACGTCACTAACTAATCCTGTATCCTGTAAGTTTATATAATGGTTGTGTTCTGTACGTCACTAACTAATCCTGTATCCTGTAAGTTTATATAATGGTTGTGTTCTGTACGTCACTAACTAATCCTGTAAGTTTATATAATGGTTGTGTTCTGTACGTCACTAACTAATCCTGTAAGTTTATATAATGGTTGTGTTCTGTACGTCATTAACTAATCCTGTATCCTGTAAGTTTATATAATGGTTGTGTTCTGTACGCCACTAACTAATCCTGTTTCCTGTAAGTTTATATGATGGTTGTGTTCTGTACGTCACTAACTAATCCTGTAAGTTTATATAATGGTTGTGTTCTGTACGTCACTAACTAATCCTGTATCCTGTAAGTTTATATAATGGTTGTGTTCTGTACGCCACTAACTAATCCTGTTTCCTGTAAGTTTATATGATGGTTGTGTTCTGTACGTCACTAACTAATCCTGTAAGTTTATATAATGGTTGTGTTCTGTACGTCACTAACTAATCCTGTATCCTGTAAGTTTATATAATGGTTGTGTTCTGTACGTCACTAACTAATCCTGTAAGTTTATATATGATGGTTGTGTTCTGTACGTCACTAACTAATCCTGTATCCTGTAAGTTTATATAATGTTTGTGTTCTGTACGTCACTAACTAATCCTGTATCCTGTAAGTTTATATAATGGTTGTGTTCTGTACGTCACTAACTAATCCTGTATCCTGTAAGTTTATATAATGGTTGTGTTCTGTACGTCACTAACTAATCCTGTAAGTTTATATATGATGGTTGTGTTCTGTACGTCACTAACTAATTCTGTAAGTTTATATAATGGTTGTGTTCTGTACGTCACTAACTAATCCTGTTTCCTGTAAGTTTATATAATGGTTGTGTTCTGTACGTCACTAACTAATCCTGTATCCTGTAAGTTTATATAATGTTTGTGTTCTGTACGTCACTAACTAATCCTGTTTCCTGTAAGTTTATATAATGGTTGTGTTCTGTACGTCACTAACTAATCCTGTAAGTTTATATAATGGTTGTGTTCTGTACGTCACTAACTAATCCTGTATCCTGTAAGTTTATATAATGTTTGTGTTCTGTACGTCACTAACTAATCCTGTATCCTGTAAGTTTATATAATGGTTGTGTTCTGTACGCCACTAACTAATCCTGTATCCTGTAAGTTTATATAATGGTTGTGTTCTGTACGTCACTAACTAATCCTGTAAGTTTATATAATGGTTGTGTTCTGTACGTCACTAACTAATCCTGTATCCTGTAAGTTTATATAATGGTTGTGTTCTGTACGCCACTAACTAATCCTGTATCCTGTAAGTTTATATGATGGTTGTGTTCTGTACGTCACTAACTAATCCTGTAAGTTTATATAATGGTTGTGTTCTGTACGTCACTAACTAATCCTGTATCCTGTAAGTTTATATAATGGTTGTGTTCTGTACGCCACTAACTAATCCTGTTTCCTGTAAGTTTATATGATGGTTGTGTTCTGTACGTCACTAACTAATCCTGTAAGTTTATATAATGGTTGTGTTCTGTACGTCACTAACTAATCCTGTATCCTGTAAGTTTATATAATGGTTGTGTTCTGTACGCCACTAACTAATCCTGTTTCCTGTAAGTTTATATGATGGTTGTGTTCTGTACGTCACTAACTAATCCTGTAAGTTTATATAATGGTTGTGTTCTGTACGTCACTAACTAATCCTGTATCCTGTAAGTTTATATAATGGTTGTGTTCTGTACGTCACTAACTAATCCTGTAAGTTTATATAATGTTTGTGTTCTGTACGTCACTAACTAATCCTGTAAGTTTATATAATGTTTGTGTTCTGTACGTCACTAACTAATCCTGTAAGTTTATATAATGGTTGTGTTCTGTACGTCATTAACTAATCCTGTATCCTGTAAGTTTATATAATGGTTGTGTTCTGTACGTCATTAACTAATCCTGTAAGTTTATATAATGGTTGTGTTCTGTACGTCATTAACTAATCCTGTATCCTGTAAGTTTATATAATGGTTGTGTTCTGTACGTCACTAACTAATCCTGTAAGTTTATATAATGGTTGTGTTCTGTACGTCACTAACTAATCCTGTAAGTTTATACATGTATAATGGTTGTGTTATGTACGTCACTAACTAATCCTGTATCATGTAAGTTTATATAATGGTTGTGTTCTGTACGTCACTAACTAATCCTGTAAGTTTATATAATGGTTGTGTTCTGTACGTCACTAACTAATCCTGTAAGTTTATATAATGGTTGTGTTCTGTACGTCACTAACTAATCCTGTAAGTTTATATAATGGTTGTGTTCTGTACGTCACTAACTAATCCTGTAAGTTTATATATGGTTGTGTTCTGTACGTCACTAACTAATCCTGTAAGTTTATATAATGGTTGTGTTCTGTACGTCACTAACTAATCCTGTAAGTTTATATAATGGTTGTGTTCTGTACGTCACTAACTAATCCTGTAAGTTTATATAATGGTTGTGTTCTGTACGTCACTAACTAATCCTGTAAGTTTATATAATGGTTGTGTTCTGTACGTCACTAACTAATCCTGTAAGTTTATATAATGGTTGTGTTCTGTACGTCACTAACTAATCCTGTAAGTTTATATAATGGTTGTGTTATGTACGTCACTAACTAATCCTGTAAGTTTATATAATGGTTGTGTTCTGTACGTCAT
Organism: Pecten maximus; assembly: GCF_902652985.1. NCBI lineage: Eukaryota > Metazoa > Mollusca > Bivalvia > Pectinida > Pectinidae > Pecten > Pecten maximus. Next base: position 9,729,294 of record NC_047026.1, read on the forward strand.
TAACTAATCCTGTAAGTTTATATAATGGTTGTGTTCTGTACGTCACTAACTAATCCTGTATCCTGTAAGTTTATATAATGGTTGTGTTCTGTACGCCATTAACTAATCCTGTATCCTGTAAGTTTATATGATGGTTGTGTTCTGTACGTCACTAACTAATCCTGTATCCTGTAAGTTTATATAATGGTTGTGTTCTGTACGTCACTAACTAATCCTGTAAGTTTATATAATGGTTGTGTTCTGTACGTCATTAACTAATCCTGTAAGTTTATATAATGGTTGTGTTCTGTACGCCATTAACTAATCCTGTATCCTGTAAGTTTATATGATGGTTGTGTTCTGTACGTCACTAACTATTCCTGTAAGTTTATATAATGGTTGTGTTCTGTACGTCACTAACTAATCCTGTATCCTGTAAGTTGATATAATGGCTGTGTTCTGTACGCCACTAACTAATCCTGTAAGTCGATATGATGGTTGTGTTCTGTACGCCACTAACTAATCCTGTAAGTCGATATGATGGTTGTGTTCTGTACGTCACTAACTAATCCTGTATCCTGTAAGTTTATATAATGGTTGTGTTCTGTACGTCACTAACTAATCCTGTAAGTTTATATAATGGTTGTGTTCTGTACGTCACTAACTAATCATGTATCCTGTAAGTTTATATAATGGTTGTGTTCTGTACGTCACTAACTAATCCTGTAAGTTTATATAATGGTTGTGTTCTGTACGTCACTAACTAATCATGTATCCTGTAAGTTTATATAATGGTTGTGTTATGTACGTCACTAACTAATCCTGTAAGTTTATATAATGGTTGTGTTCTGTACGTCACTAACTAATCCTGTAAGTTTATATAATGGTTGTGTTCTGTACGTCACTAACTAATCCTGTAAGTTTATATAATGGTTGTGTTCTGTACGTCACTAACTAATCCTGTAAGTTTATATAATGGTTGTGTTCTGTACGTCACTAACTAATCCTGTAAGTTGATATAATGGTTGTGTTCTGTACGTCACTAACTAATCCTGTATCCTGTATGTTTATATAATGGTTGTGTTCTGTACGCCACTAACTAATCCTGTATCCTGTAAGTTTATATAATGGTTGTGTTCTGTACGTCACTAACTAATCCTATATCCTGTAAGTTTATATAATGGTTGTGTTCTGTACGTCACTAACTAATCCTGTATCCTGTAAGTTTATATAATGATTGTGTTCTGTACGTCACTAACTAATCCTGTAAGTTTATATAATGGTTGTGTTCTGTACGTCACTAACTAATCCTGTATCCTGTAAGTTTATATAATGGTTGTGTTCTGTACGCCACTAATAATCATGTTTCCTTAAGTTTGATGATATAGAAACCATCTCTCATTTAAATGAGTATCTAACGTGTCATATCGCGCAAAGAAATATGAGAATGAGGTCATGTCAAACATAAAAAATGTCCCACACATGCACTCTCGTTGCAGTCACGTTTTATAATTTCAAAAGCATGCGGTATAGAGGGAATATATCGGTGTGAATGACGCGCCATTGTGTTGTTAACGACACACAAGTAATGCTATATGGAAATTGATCACAGGTTTCGCGATAGTTAACGGTTACCTATAGGCTTTCCATTCCTTCGTCTGCGTTTGATATATTTGTTTCATATTTAATGCAAAGCGAAGTCTTACGGACAACCAATGTTTGATGCATGTATAGAGTGATCAGAGATACGTCGGTGGAAGAAACAAAAACCGATGTTAGAGAGTCTAAAATCATTGTGACTAATGTGACGTTAGGCCCAGTTAACGCTGGATAGTTAACGTTTAAACTTCCAAGATAACCTACACGTGATTCGGTAATGATATTGTTTTTAACATTTCATTTGATCGTGTTGTTGTTTGGTTTCGCAACAATATTTTTTTTCAACACCAATTCAGATTGCTGACAATCCCAAAGACACGAAGCATGAAATAAACGATATCATTAAGGTGGCTGACGGTCATGTCGCGTTGGCGTGTTGGCGCGGTAAAATGTCGCGTTGGCGTGTTGGTTTCAAAACGCGACATGACGATATTTTATCTCTTAAATCTCGCTTTGACGCGGTACACCATACATGGTATGAGAAAGTGCCAAAACGACGACACCCCAAAGCGCAAACACATTAACACGAGATTGCTGTAATCTGTCACTAAATAAACATTTTGACATGAAACAAAATGTTTAAGCACTCTTTATTTATACGAATTCCAGGTTTAATCCACAGATCACTCGTCAGGGAAACCAAACCCACAAAGGTGAAGAACATGTCAAGTTAAATTACAAGAAGAAAAGATCAAAGGTTTTTTCTAAAATATTGTCGAACTAGTGGATGTATGGTGTATAGATGATGTATGATGCAAATACCATGTATGTTATAAAGACAATGTATGGTGTAAAGACACTGTATGATGTAACAACAATGTTGATGTAACGACAATGTTGATGTAAAAACAATGTATGGTGAAAAGACAATGTTGATGTAAAGACAATGTATGGTGAAAAGACAATGTTGATGTAAAGACAATGTATGGTGTGTAAAGACACTGTATGATGTAACAACAATGTTGATGTAACGACAATGTTGATGTAAAGACAATGTATGGTGTGTAAAGACACTGTATGATGTAACGACAATGTTGATGTAACGACAATGTTGTTGTAACGACAATGTATGGTGAAAAGACAATGTTGATGTAAAGACAATGGTGATGTAAAGACAATGTTGATGTAAAGATAATGTATGGTGTAAAGACAATGTATGATGTAACGACAATGTTGTTGTCACGACAATGTATGGTGAAAAGACAATGTTGATGTAAAGACAATGTATGATGTAAAGACAATGTTGATGTAAAGACAATGTATGGTGTAAAGACAATGTATGATGTAAAGACAATGTATGGTGTAAAGACAATGTATGGTGTAAAGACAATGTATGGTGAAAAGACAATGTTGATGTAAAGACAATGTATGGTGTAAAGACAATGTTGATGTAAAGACAATGTATGGTGTAAAGACAATATATGATGTAACGACAATGTATGGTGTAAAGACAATGTTGATGTAAAGACAATGTATGGTGTATAAGGACAATGTATGATGTAACGACAATGTATGATGTATAAGGACAATGTACGATGTAAAGACAATGTATGGTGCAACGACAATGTATGGTATAAAGACAATGTATGATGCAAATACAATGTTTGTTATAAAGACAATGTATGAAGTGTAAAGACAATGTATGGTGTAAAGACAATGTATAATGTAAAGACAATGTATGATGTAACGGCAATGTATGATGTAAAGACAATGCATGGTGTGTAAAGACAATGTATGATGTAACAACAATGTATGATGTAACGACAATGTATGGTGTAAAGACAATGTTGATGTATGGACAATATATGGTGTAAAGACAATGTATGATGTAACGACAATGTATGGTGTAAAGACAATGTATGATGTAAAGACAATGTATGGTGTAAAGACAATGTTGATGTAAAGACAATGTATGATGTAAAGACAATGTTGATGTAAAGAATATGTATGATGTGTAAAGACAATGTATGATGTAAAAACAATGTATGATGTAACGACAATGTATGGTGTAAAGACAATGTTGATGTAAAAACAATGTATGATGTAGCGACAATGTTGTTGTAAAGACAATGTTGTTGTAAAGACAATGTATGATGTAAAGACAATGTTGATGTAAAGACAATGTATGGTGTAAAGACAATGTATGATGTAAAGACAATGTATGGTGTAAAGACAATGTATGATGTGAAGACAATGTTGATGTAACGACAATGTATGGTGTAAAGACAATGTATGATGTGTAAAGACAATGTATGATGTAAAGACAATGTATGATGTAAAGACAATGTATGATGTAAAGACAATGTTGATGTAACGACAATGTATGATGTAAAGACAATGTATGGTGTAAAGACAATGTATGATGTAACGACAATGTATGATGTAAAGACAATGTATGGTGTGTAAAGACAATGTATGATGTGTAAAGACAATGTATGATGTGTAAAGACAATGTATGGTGTGTAAAGACAATGTATGGTGTGTAAAGACAATGTATGATGTGTAAAGACAATGTATGGTGTGTAAAGACAATGTATGATGTAAAGACAATGTATGATGTGTAAAGACAATGTATGGTGTGTAAAGACAATGTATGATGTGTAAGACAATGTATGGTGTGTAAAGGACAATATAAAGACAATGTTATGTGTAAGACAATGTATGGTGTGTAAAGACAATGTATGGTGTGTAAAGACAATGTATGGTGTAAAGACAATGTATGATGTGTAAAGACAATGTATGGTGTGTAAAGATAATGTATGATTGGTAAAGACAATGTATGATGTGTAAAGACAATGTATGATGTGTAAAGACACTGTATGATGTAAAGACAATGTATGATGTGTAAAGACAATGTATGGTGTGTAAAGACAATGTATGATGTGTAAAGACAATGTATGGTGTAAAGACAATGTATGATGTGTAAAGACAATGTATGGTGTTTAAAGATAATGTATGATGTGTAAAGACAATGTATGGTGTGTAAAGACAATGTATGGTGTGTAAAGACAATGTATGATGTGTAAAGACAATGTATGGTGTAAAGACAATGTATGATGTGTAAAGACAATGTATGGTGTGTAAAGATAATGTATGATGTGTAAAGACAATGTATGGTGTGTAAAGACACTGTATGATGTAAAGACAATGTATGATGTGTAAAGACAATGTATGGTGTGTAAAGACAATGTATGATGTGTAAAGACAATGTATGGTGTGTAAAGACAATGTATGATGTGTAAAGACAATGTATGGTGTAAAGACAATGTATGATGTGTAAAGACAATGTATGGTGTGTAAAAATAATGTATGATGTGTAAAGACAATGTATGGTGTGTAAAGACAATGTATGATGTGTAAAGACAATGTATGGTGCGTAAAGACAATATATGATGTAAAGACAATGTATGGTGTAAAGACAATGTATGATGTAAAGACAATGTATGATGTAAAGACAATGTATGATGTAAAGACAATGTATGATGTAAAGACAATGTATGATGTAACTACAATGTATGGTGTAAAGACAATGTATGATGTAAAGACAATGTATGGTGGAAAGACAATGTATGATGTGTAAAGACAATGTATGGTGTAAAGACAATGTATGGTGTAAAGACAATGTATGGTGTAAAGACAATGTATGGTGTAAAGACAATGTATGGTGTGTAAAGACAATGTTGATATAAAGACAATGTATGGTGTGTAAAGACAATGTATGATGTAAAGACAATGTATGATGTAAAGACAATGTATGATGTAACGACAATGTATGGTTTAAAGACAATGTATGGTTTAAAGACAATGTATAATGTAAAGACAATGTATGGTGTAAAGACAATGTATGGTGTAAAGACAATGTATGGTGTGTAAAGACAATGTTGATATAAAGACAATGTATGGTGTGTAAAGACAATGTATGATGTAAAGACAATGTTGATGTAAAGACAATGTATGATGTAAAGACAATGTATGGTGTAAAGACAATGTATGGTGTAAAGACAATGTATGATGTAAAGACAATGTTGGATGTAAAGACAATGTATGATGTGAAGACAATGTATAATGTAAAGACAATGTATGGTGTAAAGACAATGTATGATGTAAAGACAATGTTGATGTAAAGACAATGTATGATGTAAAGACAATGTATGATGTAAAGACAATGTATGGTGTAAAGACAATGTATGGTGTAAAGACAATGTATGGTGTGTAAAGACAATGTTGATATAAAGACAATGTATGGTGTGTAAAGACAATGTATGATGTAAAGACAATGTTGATGTAAAGACAATGTATGATGTAAAGACAATGTATGATGTAAAGACAATGTATGGTGTAAAGACAATGTATGGTGTAAAGACAATGTATGATGTAAAGACAATGTTGGATGTAAAGACAATGTATGATGTGAAGACAATGTATAATGTAAAGACAATGTATGGTGTAAAGACAATGTATGATGTAAAGACAATGTTGATGTAAAGACAATGTATGATGTAAAGACAATGTATGGTGTGTAAAGACAATGTATGGTGTAAAGACAATGTATGGTGTAAAGACAATGTATGGTGGAAAGACAATGTATGATGTGTAAAGACAATGTATGGTGTAAAGACAATGTATGGTGTAAAGACAATGTATGGTGTAAAGACAATGTATGGTGTAAAGACAATGTATGGTGTGTAAAGACAATGTTGATATAAAGACAATGTATGGTGTGTAAAGACAATGTATGATGTAAAGACAATGTATGATGTAAAGACAATGTATGGTTTAAAGACAATGTATGGTGTAAAGACAATGTATGAAGTAAAGACAATGTTGGATGTAAAGACAATGTATGATGTAAAGACAATGTATGGTGTAAAGACAATGTATGGTGTAAAGACAATGTATGATGAAAAGACAATGTTGGATGTAAAGACAATGTATGATGTGAAGACAATGTATAATGTAAAGACAATGTATGGTGTAAAGACAATGTATGATGTAAAGACAATGTATGGTGTAAAGACAATGTATGATGTAAAGACAATGTATGATGTGAAGACAATGTTGATGTAAAGACAATGTATGGTGTAAAGACAATGTATGATGTAAAGACAATGTATGATGTAACGACAATGTATGGTTTAAAGACAATGTATGGTTTAAAGACAATGTATGATGTAACGACAATGTATGATGTAAAGACAATGTATGGTGCAAAGACAATGTTAGATGTAAAGACAATGTATGGTGTAAAGACACTGTTAGATGTAAAGACAATGTTAGATGTAAAGACACTGTTAGATGTAAAGACAATGTATGATGTAACGACAATGTATGGTGAAAAGACAATGTTGATGAAAAGACAATGTTGATGTAAAGACAATGTATGGTGTAAAGACAATGTATGGTGTATAATAGATCGAGCATTGTGTCTAACCTATAAATAATGACATTGCTTGTCTCAAACTTATTATACACAATAGATTATGCACTTGTTATCAAACATAAAATGTATTGGTCTTGTTTGCGTCGACTATTGATCCATATAAAGGAGACTTTGGTCATGCATGTTGGCCTTCAGACTACCTAACTTTACAGATGTGATTATTCGGAGAAAAAGTCGTCCTCTAGATGTGGAATTTAATCTCTTGATGAAGTTCTCCTAATACACTTGCTCTGCAATTATATGTTTAAAGAAAATGTGCCTGTAAAAATATGATATTAATAATCATATCCATTAAGTAATGATTTTGGCTCTACTCTCTGTTTAGATGTATACGTATCCTTTGTTTCCCCACATGGGCTGAATTCTGTTAATAAACAAAAGGAATACTAGTGATACCATCGTCCTGTGCACCACAAATACAGAAACTGACAGCTTCATCCCTGGACTGACGGCAACATGTATACTTTATAACACATCTACAGATAACATTTATCAGTGAAAATCTATACGGTGTTCTTACTCGAATCAAACAATCCAGGTTCACGTTGTCACTGGAAGACGTAACCATATCGCTTCATTAAATATTTGTGTCTCCGAGACTTTGAAGGGAGCAATGATTATACCTCCGACATAGCACTGTTGAGTTAATGCCAATGTGTTGTAATACACGACAAAAAACAACCTTCCTGAATATTTCATCTGGAGTTGTTGTGACTCACAGTAAACAGTACATATAAACAGTTTGATGGAATACTCCCTGATATCTCCGTTAGCTTTGGTAGTGCCAGTTCCCAAGCATGAGGAGTTGGGAGTCTGGATTGTATCTATAGAGACTTGATCGATGACCTTGTGTAGCCATTGAAGTAGTCCCCGACCATCATCTCCTCTTTATTGTGTTTATTAAATATGTATACTGCCCTTTGATATTGAAATATCCCCGAAGATTTTCAGTCTATTACCACTTAAATCATCTGCAGTAAACTGGAATAATGTTTATATTTGTGAATATGACAATTTCCAGATAGACACCTGTGAGTTGTGACGAGGCGGCTTGGATGATAAGGTCCTAGGAGAGAGAACCATTAATTCGGACTGTACTTGGCATCAGAGTTAAAATCTAATTGGCTGTAAGTGGCCAGGTTAATGGTAGCGTCATCAATAATAATAGGCCACTGTGACCTAGTTTTACCGCGTTACACTACACCTACAAGTGATAGTGTATCTGATGCTGGGTGATGAAGTGTGGTAATGTCATCTTGTGACACGAAAAACTACCCATAAATAAGTTTTTACTTAGGAGGAAAGGAACAACAGGGAATGCACCGTAAGGAGTATGTCCGTTTGACGTTCCGATTGGACATTCCGATTGGACGTTCTTTAGATAGCTAGGCTCCGTCAGATAAATCAGTTTAGGTGCCAAAACTCATAAACAAATCATGCTATCTCCATTTTGTTATCTGTTCGAAACTGTGATGACATACTAAATCACGTTACAAAAGCATAGGTTTCTGTTGTTCAAATCTAAAGTTTAAAATAGATTTATCGCGGACAAGATTTTGAGAAAGTGAGATAAAAAAAAACATTATACACTAACGAAGTATTGACATGGCGTAAATTCTAATAAAACATAATATACAAACGAAAAATTGACATGACACACATTTTAATAAAAATCATAATATTCAAATACAAAATTGTCATGGCGCAAATTTTAATAAAATAAACCAAATAGATATACAAACAAAAAATTGACATGGCACAAAATTTAATAAAAAGTCATTGATATACAAACAAAAAATTGACATGGCGCAAATTTTGATAAAACACATAATATACAAACGACAAGTTGACATGGGGCAAGTTTTCGTCATTCGGATCAGGAGCAAGGTGGCATAATTTAACAACATCTCTGAAAATAGCTTGTTGATTACAGCAGTAAACACATGACCTGTAAGTCTCGATGCTTTGAATTCTAGAGGAGAATGGATAGAACTATTGTGTCTCCACAAACTCGGTGATGATGTCATTCCAATGATAAACAGATGTTGTCTAGGCCAGGGAACCACGAATATGATGTTATGTTAAATGGTTATCATTGTCGGGATTCTTATACAATGTCACTCTCCCAGCGACAGATGTTCTGTCTCAGATTTCAACCATTCGTACACTAGCAATGAATTATTGTTACTTTATTGCAATAGCACGTGACGGTCCGATCTTTCACCGTCACATTTCACTAACACGTGGCGTTCCGATATTTCACCGTCACATTTCACTTACACGTGACGGTCCGATATCTCACCGTCACATTTCACTAACACGTGACGGTCCGATATCTCACCGTCTTATTTAACGAACACGTGGCGGTCATATATCTCACCGTTATATTTCACTAACACGTGGCGGTCAGATATTTCTCTGTCACATTTCACTAACACGTGGTGGTCCGATATTTCACCGTCACATTTCACTAACACGTGGCGTTCCGATATTTTACCGTCACATTTCACTTACACTTGGTGGTCCGATATCTCACCGTCACATTTCACTAACACGTGACGGTCCGATATCTCACCGACACATTTCACTAACACGTGGCGGTCCGATATCTCACCGTCACATTTCATTAACACGTGGCGTTCCGATATTTCACCGTCACATTTCACTTACAAGTGACGGTCCGATATGTCACCGTCACATTTCACTAACACGTGGTGGTCCGATATCTCACCGTTATATTTCACTAACACGTGGCGGTCCGATATCTCACCGTTATATTTCACTAACACGTGGCGGTCCGATATCTCACCGTTACATTTCACTAACACGTGTGTGACTAGATTTTGTGACCCCTATTTCTGATTTATAAATGGTGTGTATATCCAGATTCTGTGACCCCCATTTTTCTGATTTGTATGCGATGTGTCTACCTGGACGTCAGAAAACATGCCCCGACTTTAAATGATAATTTATCCATTTCTTTACTTATTCATCCATATATATTTATTTATTTCATTTTCCTTTATTTTTGAGAAATCAAAATATCATGAAATATAAAACGATAGAAAGCAAATTTCATCAGAATTTTTCAAGGACTGATGACATTATAATTGACCGTTATGACGTCATTGATGACATCGTCAAAAATAAGAAAATCTGTATTTGATCAAGATGGATCAAATGAAGGAAATTCGTATTGATTTTGTGAACTATTTTTTAAACAGTAAATCAACAAAATAATACACAGATGTTACACCTGTATCTAGGAATCGAATGTTTAGAATAATTTCAAAGTTTGAACAGCATGCAACAGTTGACGTCAGAAGAAATGAATCATCTGAAAGAACAAAAACTGTAAGAAAAGATAGAAACATTGACAGTATTTGCGGCATAATGGATAAAACTTTTTGAACTTAGTGATGTCATTCATTTTCTGATGAAAAAGGCATACTTTTACGCCGAGAAACCATTACATTACATAGCCAGAAAGTACCTGTTTGGGCAGCACGGATTATTTCTGGAATTATTTGACCATTTTTTTCTGAAGAGATAGCGAAACATCAACTTGACATGTTGTCTATATTGGATCTTTGTGATACTATTATATCCGGTCAGAATGAGTTTACGGCCGTGTTGAAGCTCTATAATAGATTATTCTATAAAATTTATATGGTTTCTCAAATAGAAGAGGAAATGGAGAAATCGTGCGTGTGATGTTGTTTCAAGTTTAGCCCAGCTTTCACCGTAAACTTAGAGTGCTACATATTAGACCCTTTGTAAACAACAACTTTGAATTATCAGGGTCATACATACTATGTCATGTACCAACACTCACCTCTGTTGACCAGGGCCCAAGAGCGCTTGGCAGCATAATCGTTGGCGTGGGTTCGGATCTCGCTTTCCGAATTAAGTAACTTGTAGCAAGTCTCTGATGATCGACGACTATAGGATAATTGTATATTAATAGTACTAATAAAGAATATCAGCTGTTAATTAACGGTTGCGTAAGTCGAAGACTAATATTCTGTTATACACTCCCAACAAAGTTGTGATCTGACTGAGGGCAGGAATCCTAGCCCCCGACTACTTACTCAGTCGAGACGTAATCCGGACTAGGGCAGGAATCCTAGCCCTCGACTACTGACTCAGCCGAAACTCAATATGAACTAGGGCAGGAATCTAAGCCCTTGATTACTGACTCAGTCGAGACGTAATCCGAACTAGGGCAAGAATCCTAGCCCTCGACAGCTGGGGTACATTATTTTAGGGAATTTATCCTTCCACTACTTATCCACACGAGGCGTAAATACATTGAATTTCTTCGAACCGAAAAAAAGAAAGAAAAAAAAAAAGAAAAAAAAACAACTGATTTTAGCTAAAACAGTGGACGTGGCTGTCTTAGATGTCCCTATAAGAGAGAAGACGCATACAAAACTTCACAGCTAATGAAGTCCTTTCCATGGCTTCAGTTTGTTTGTCCGCAAATTGAAATCAATGGGGAATTGTCGGATTTCTATTACAGTAGCGACACACATGACAAGCTGAAATCTGACTAAAGGCTCCGCGGTCAAAGTCTTTATAAAGGATTTAGAACCGTATCGCCGATAAACTAAGGCTTCCATCTATAATTTGATGATGACACAACGAGTTTAACTACAGCGGGGATTTGTTATCGAGCTTCTAAATATAGTATCGTCTTAAAGGTGTGTTGTAGGGCGGGAAAATAAGGGTGTATGGTAGAGCGGGAAAATAGGTGTGTGATTGGGATGTGGTACGGCGGGAAGAGAGTGCGTATGGCAGGGAGGGGCGACATGGGGATGAAAGTAGATTCAATAATGTATTTCGATCGTGGTGCTTATATTATTGTGATCCTCTTTGAACCCCGGCCCCGCCCTTCAATGATTTCTCATTCATTATCCCTTCGCTTTTGGGTTCTTTGGGTGGTCGGTTGGCACAGTGGAAACACACTTTCCTTTCACCTAGGTGCCCGGGGTTCGAATCCCCGATCGAGCGTGAAAAGGTATGGTTCACCTGCCCGTCTACGTGGATTTTCCACTTGGTACTCCAGTTTCCCTCACAGTAAGGCCCCTCGCGCGCTTCCATCAACTAGCGTGCTTAATATCATCTGATATTACAATGTACTTGTTTCGCAATTATTGTAAGATAGACATAGTTTATATTCTGTTCCATATTGTTTCATCTACTTCACAACAAGGTTCCAATATGGCTGACTAATGGTGAAATCACAACCAAGCAAAATGGCAAAGACTTTTCAGTAACCATTCTGACAAATAACCGTGAAAGTTGGTACTCATATCAAACCGATCGGTTCATAATGATCCACATATTAACCGTGAAATGTGGTAATAATTAACATCTTTAATTAACAATCAAATACTTAATATCCTGTTTCCTTCTGTTGGTGGGTAACCTGTTAGAGATCTGATGGTCTATTGCAGAATAATTTTTTTCCCCTGAATTTTGTGAGAAATGCTCACATTGAAATAAATAAGATGTTATGATATATTATATTGGTAAGGTGAGATTATAAGACTCTATCATATGTAGTCATGTAGGATAGGGATATTCCACCCGAGGGGTCACAAAATGTGGTAAAACCCGAGGCTCTGCCGAGGGTTTTACTACATTTTGTGACACAGAGGGTGAAATATCCCTATCCTACATGAACCACATATGATTGAGTATTTTTCTCTCATTCCCCAACCTAAAATATGCAAAAATAGGCACTATCTGTCGATAGCTTTCTCAGATAGACGCCATTTTTTCTCAATCCAAACTTTTTTCTACTGCATATAATAAAAAAAGAACAGCGCCAATCGATTTACCACACCCCATATATGCAAACGTTGTTTGCTGTTCTAAAAACGAAGGAAACCATTCATTTCCACAGTCTAACGTTGTTTCAGCAGCCCTGTCATTGCAAGCGAAGCCAAATCACTTGATGTCGGCCAAGCTAGTGTGTCCTTTCGCGTGAAAATATAGTTCCATGTTTTATTAATAAAAAACAATAAAAGAACGTGTTTTTTTTACATAATAATTCAATGTAAACAAATTTCCATTAGATCTGGCCTAGCACATGGAGCAGACGATGTGTTTACAAATCTATAGATAGATCTACTTTCGGTTCGGCGACATACTTTTGTATCATTGCGCGCGCGTGGCTATCCTACACCGGAAGCGAGGTAATACACACACAGCAAGCATGGGTGTATTTACCTGCACAGACCAGTATGATACCGGTAGGGATGAGAGAAATCACGTTATTTGATAGGTCGACATATCCTTTTATTTTCGTTCTGGAAGTCCAGTAGAGAACACTCTACTCTAATAAATCATCAAGTCCCTGTGATCCGAATTATCCGTAACAAATTGTCAAGTCCCTGTGATCCGAATTATCCGTAACAAATTAACAGGTCCCTGTGATCCGAATTATCTGTAACAAATAAACACATCCCTGTGATCCGAATTATCTGTAACAAATTATCAAGTCCCTGTGATCCGAATTATCTGAAACAAATTATCAAGTCCCTGTGATTCGAATTATCTGTAGCAAATTATCAAGTCCCTGTGATCCGAATTATCCGTAACAAATGATCAAGTCCCTGTGATCCGAATTATCTGTAACAAATTATCAAGTCCTTTGATTCAGATTATCTGTAAGAAATGCTGTCAAAATCTAATATACCAGATTCTCATGTCCCTGTACAACATTGGTTGACAATTTCGTCACCCTGCCACGTAGTCAGCATTTTTGTACGGTATTAGCAAATCTCGGCTATTTTACGGAGAGTACAAATAACAGTGGGATAGCGTTCTTTAATGTTTAACTCTAAAAGGGTTACTTATGATCCCATAAACAATAACCAAAGCCAGCTGTTATATGGCTAGACTTCAAAACCTACCAGAAAAGCATTTTCTGGTTTGTTTAGAAAGTTATAAATATTTAATACTCCGTCAAAATACATTCCAAGTTTTTTTGTTTTGTTTTTTTCAATTATGAATAAAGTTTAAATATTCCCAGCTGATGATAGATGTTTAGGTCGACGTACACAAATCGCCCCCGCTACAATTACCGACTTCCCAGCCAGTCCTTATTATCGGACTAATTAACTCATTAAATGTTGAAAAATTAGGTTTGTTAGCAGTGTGTTGTAAGGATGAAAGGTTTACTCGTGACATCAATTATAATTTTGTATATCATTAAAACCTCAAAGAGGAACATTCCAGACTCTAGCAAATTATTTTTTTCTTGAACATAATGAGTTTATAAAAAAACAAAAAACAAATAACTGATATGCATGGTAAAATGTCAGAATATGATACGCCTTGGCATATTGGTAACATGGTCCGCTGACCAGTCGAGTGACGCTCTATAATATCAAGTCACACATGGGTACAATGTCCGGTAACCAGTCGAGTGACGCTCTATAATACCAAGTCACACATGGGTACAATGTCCGGTAACCAGTCGAGTGACGCTCTATAGTACCAAGTCACACATGGGTACAATGTCCGGTGACCAGTCGAGTGACGCTCTATAATACCAAGTCACACATGGGTACAATGTCCGGTAACCAGTCGAGTGACGCTCTATAATACCAAGTCACACATGGGTACAATGTCCGGTAACCAGTCGAGTGACGCTCTATAATACCAAGTAGTCACACATGGGTACAATGTCAGGTGACCAGTCGAGTGACGCTCTATAATACCAAGTCACACATGGGTACAATGTCAGGTGACCAGTCGAGTGACGCTCTATAATACCAAGTCACACATGGGTACAATGTCAGGTGACCAGTCGAATATCGCTCTATAGTACCAAGTCACACATGGGTACAATGTCCGGTGACCAGTCGAATGACGCTCTATAATACCAAGTCACACATGGGTACAATGTCCGGTAACCAGTCGAGTGACGCTCTATAATACCAAGTCCCACATGGGTACAATGTCCGGTGACCAGTCGAGAGTGACGTTCTATAATACCAAGTCACACATGCGTACAATGTCCGGTGACCAGTCGAATGACGCTCTATAGTACCAAGTCACACGTAGGCACAATGTCCGGTAACCAGTCGAGTGACGTTCTATAATACCAAGTCGCACATGGGTACAATGTCCGGTGACCAGTCTAGTGCCGCTCTATAATACCAAGTAGTCACACATGGGTACAATGTCCGGTTACCAGTCGAAAGTCGCTCTATAATACCAAGTCACACGTGGGTACAATGTCAGGTGACCAGTCGAGTGACGCTCTATAATACCAAGTCACACATGGGTACAATGTCAGGTGACCAGTCGAGTGACGCTCTATAATACCAAGTCACACATGGGTACAATGTCAGGTGACCAGTCGAATATCGCTCTATAGTACCAAGTCACACATGGGTACAATGTCCGGTGACCAGTCGAATGACGCTCTATAATACCAAGTCACACATGGGTACAATGTCCGGTAACCAGTCGAGTGACGCTCTATAATACCAAGTCCCACATGGGTACAATGTCCGGTGACCAGTCGAGAGTGACGTTCTATAATACCAAGTCACACATGCGTACAATGTCCGGTGACCAGTCGAATGACGCTCTATAGTACCAAGTCACACGTAGGCACAATGTCCGGTAACCAGTCGAGTGACGTTCTATAATACCAAGTCGCACATGGGTACAATGTCCGGTGACCAGTCTAGTGCCGCTCTATAATACCAAGTAGTCACACATGGGTACAATGTCCGGTTACCAGTCGAATGTCGCTCTATAATACCAAGTCACACGTGGGTACAATGTCCGGTGACCAGTCGAGTGACGCTCTATAATACCAAGTCACACATGGGTGCAATGTCCGGTGACCTGTCGAGTGACGCTCTATAATACCAAGTCCCACATGGGTACAATGTCCGGTGACCAGTCGAGAGTGACGTTCTATAGTACCGAGTCACACATGGGTACAATGTCCGGTGACCAGTCGAGTGACGCTCTATAGTACCGAGTCATACATGGGTACAATGTCCGGTGACCAGTCTAGTGACGCTCTATAATACCAAGTCCCACATGGGTACAATGTCCGGTGACCAGTCGAGTGACGCTCTATAATACCAAGTCACACGTGGGTACAATGTCCGGTAACCAGTCCAGTGACGCTCTATAATACCAAGTCACACATGGGTACAATGTCCGGTGACCAGTCGAATGACGCTCTATAATACCAAGTCCCACATGGGTACAATGTCCGGTGACCATTCGAGAGTGACGTTCTATAATACCAAGTCACACATGGGTACATTGTCCGGTGACCAGTCGAATGACGCTCTATAATACCAAGTCACACATGGGTACAATGTCCGGTGACCAGTCGAATGTCGCACTATAATACCAAGTCACACATGGGTACAATGTCCGGTGACCAGTCGAGTGACGCTCTATAATACCAAGTCACACATGGGTACAATGTCCGGTGACCAGTCTAGTGACGCTCTATAATATCAAGTCACACATGGGTACAATGTCCGGTGACCAGTCGAATGACGCTCTATAATACCAAGTCACACATGGGTACAATGTCAGGTGACCAGTCGAATGTCGCTCTATTATACCAAGTCACACATGGGTACAATGTCCGGTGACCAGTCGAATGACGCTCTATAATACCAAGTCACACATGGGTACAATGTCCAGTAACCAGTCGAGTGACGTTCTATAATACCAAGTCACACATGGGTACAATGTCCGGTGACCAATCGAGTGACGTTCTATAATACCAAGTCACACATGGGTGCAATGTCCGGTAACCAGTCGAATGTCGTTCTATAGTACCAAGTCACACGTGGGTACAATGTCCGGTGACCAGTCTAGTGACGCTCTATAATACCAAGTCACACGTGGGTAGAATGTCCAGTGATCAGTCGAGAGTGACGTTCTATAATATCAAGTCACACGTGGGCACAATGTCCGGTGACCAGTCTAGTGACACTCTATAGTACCAAGTCACACATGGGTACAATGTCCGGTGACCAGTCTAGTGACGCTCTATAATACCAAGTCCCACATGGGTACAATGTCCGGTGACCAGTCGAGAGTGACGTTCTATAATACCAAGTCACACATGGGTACATTGTCCGGTGACCAGTCGAATGACGCTCTATAATACCAAGTCACACATGGGTACAATGTCAGGTGACCAGTCGAATGTCGCTCTATTATACCAAGTCACACATGGGTACAATGTTCGGTAACCAGTCGAGTGACGCTCTATAATACCAAGTCACACATGGGTACAATGTCCGGTGACCAGTCGAATGACGCTCTATAATACCAAGTCACACATGGGTACAATGTCCGGTGACCAGTCGAGTAACGTTCTATTATACCAAGTCACACATGGGTACAATGTCCGGTGACCAGTCGAGTGACGCTCTATAGTACCAAGTCACACATGGGTACAATGTCCGGTAACCAGTCGAGTGACGCTCTATAGTACCAAGTCACACGTTGGTACAATGTCCGATGACCAGTCGAATGTCGCACTATAGTACCAAGTCACACATGGGTACAATGTCAGGTGACCAGTCTAGTGACGCTCTATAATACCAAGTCACACATGGGTACAATGTCCGGTTACCTGTCGAGTGACGCTCTATTATACCAAGCCACACATGGGTACAAAGTCCGGTGACCAGTCGAGTGGCGCTCTATAATACCAAGTCACACATGGGTACAATGTCCGGTGACCAGTCTAGTGACACTCTATAATACTAAGTCACGCAAATTTCATGTCGCATTACATCGTTCTAGGTCTTTAACTTTCCTTTATACTGATACCGATCCATTAAACTGACATTAAGACGGAACATATCTTTGATGAGACAGGACACATGTTTGTTGATAAGGGACTATTGCTTGGTAAGACGGGACTAATGTTTGGTAAAACGGGACTAACGTTAAGTAAGACGGTACTCATGTTTGATAAGACGGGACTAATGCTTGGTAAGACGGGACTAATGGTTGGTAAGACGGGACTAATGGTTGGTAAGACGGGACTAATGTTTGGTAAGACGGGACTAATGGTTGGTAAGACGGGACTCATGTTTGGTAAGACGGGACTAATGTTTGGTAAGACGGGACTAATGTTTGGTAAGACGGGACTAATGTTTGGTAAGACGGGACTAGCGTTTGGTAAGACGGGACTAATGTTTGGTAAGACGGGACTAATGGTTGGTAAGACGGGACTAATGTTTAGCGAGACGGGACTAATGTTTGGTCAGACGGGAGTAATGTTTGGTAAGACGGGACTATTGTTTTGTAAGGCGGGACTAATGTTTGGTAAGATAGGACTAACGTTAAGTAAGACGGGATTAATGTTTGGTAAGACAGGACTAACGTTAAGTAAGACGGGATTAATGTTTGGTAAGACGGAACTAATGTTTGGTAAGACGGGACTAATGTTTGGTAAGACGGGATTAATGTTTGGTAAGACGGGACTAATGTTTGGTAAGACGGGACTAATGTTTGGTAAGACGGGACTAACGTTTGCTAAGACGGTACTTATGTTTGGTAAGACGGGACTAATGTTTAGCGAGACGGGACTAATGTTTGGTAAGACGGGACTAATGGTTGGTAAGACGGGACTAATGTTTAGCGAGACGGGACTAATGTTTGGTCAGACGGGACTAACGTTTGGTAAGACGGTACTAATGTTTGGTAAGACGGGACTAATGGTTGATAAGACGGGACTAACGTTTGGTAAGACGGGACTATTGTTTTGTAAGGCGGGGCTGTTGTTTTGTAAGACGGGACTAATGTTTGGTAAGACGGGACTATTGTTTTGTAAGACGGGACTAATGTTTGGTAAGACGGGACTAATGTTTGGTAAGACGGGACTATTGTTTTGTAAGACGGGAGTAATGTTTGGTAAGACGGGACTAATGTTTGGTAAGACGGGACTATTGTTTTGTAAGACGGGACTAATGTTTTGTAAGACGGGACTATTGTTTGGTAAGACTGATTAATTGTCTTAACATCTAAATCCACCAGGATTATGTTCGTCGCACCCCGCGTAGTAATACCTTGTGAGTGATTTGCCCACCGGTACATATATTGTCACCATGTCGGATCCTTGTAGAATCGAGACATACCAGACCGCTTGAATATCAGTGAAACATACACCCATATAACATGTTATTCAACAAAGCCTGCTATGAAGTAGACAGATTTGATGAGCGAGGGAAGACAGGAGGTATTAATTCTCATTTAAACGTGGCACGTAAAGTGCAGCACTATTTACATCAACTCTCGCTAATCTCCGGAAGTCACGGATCAATGTTTTATGGCCGACAATACATTTTTCTGATTTAGTCCGACGTTAATGTTTGGAAGAACCGGAAGTTGACAAATGGACATTTGTGACTCTATATTCTGGTTTTGTTGTTACCCTTAATGGCACAAAAGCTTCGAAACTTGTCTTGTCTCTGCCCATGCGCAATGGAGTGTCTTGACACGTTCACATGGTCTAATTTCGTTCCTTTTCCGGACCGGAAAAAACGTATTATTTTATTTCTGGTCCATTTCCTTTGGAAAATGCAATGGCTATTATACCGACGTTACACGACAACATATTTTATTAGATTTGAAGGTTTCACGCCCAGTAAGTAATTATTCACACGTCAGTAAAAGACAATCACTACCTTAGCAAATATCTTGTGCCATAATTAAGTCAATGGTACATTTGTAATACCTTTATCCTTTCATTAGACTCCTCTTTACTAGGAGATTAATAATAATTTTGGTCATTTCTACAGGATTCCCATTAGAAGTGTCCATCTTATTCCCTGTATACCTCTGCTATGCTATCAATCTGAAACATCTCCCAGTAATTTGACATGTACATTATCGATATAAAAACTACAATAGCAGTTTACCAACACATAAAGATAACACTGCTGAAACTGTTTTACAAAGGTTAATATCACAAGATATCATTGGTCAAAGTATCCGGGTCATACCATTGGTCAAAGTATTCGGGTCAAACTATTGGTCAAAGTATCCGGGTCCGACTATTTGTCAAAGTAACCGGGTCAGACTATTTGTCAAAGTAACTGGGTCAGACCGTCGATCAAAGTCTCCGGGCCCCAGACCGTCGGTCACAGTCTACAGGTCTCAGTCCACGATCAAAGTCTCATTGTTTCAGACCGTCGGTCAAAGTCTCCGGGCCTCACACAGTCGGTCAAGGCTTCCGCTTCAGAGACCTTCGGTCATAGTCTCAAGGTCTCAGACCGACGGTCAAAGTGTTCGACATGAAAGAGGTGCTGTGAACTGTAGAGAATCACAAAATGTTGGTCTCTAGACTGGATGTGCTACTGTTTACGACGCCTCCTCCTCTGACCTGACGAGTGATCATTCTAAGTAGCTAACTGTAATATCAGGGAGAAAAACATTTGCATTTGTATAAATCACGTAAGGAAATGTTTAATTAAAACCCAAATAGATTTTATAACTTTTAGAACACCACACCTTTAATTTTAATTAGTCCCGGGTTGTCATGGTGAAAAGAACGCTTGACATTAACGTGGTCTTGGTGAACATTTACAACTAAGACGATATTTTATGAATGCAATTCAAACTAATTAGTTTTACATAACCATTGTCTTTCCTTGTCATGCGCCTCATTATTTAAACTTATTATCTCTGATTAACGTGACAAGGCTATGTTTCATCCTTAATTGGCTCTCTTCCCGATTCTCACCATGGCGGGAGTTCTGGTGTTAGTCGGCCCATATCAGATTTTTAAAAGACTGATACAACATCAGAAATATTCGGATTACTGTCACATCTGGTGTAGAAAATATTATATGAATTGTTATGATATATGTAATATGATATGACGTCATCATAAATTACCTATATTTGCTTGGATGTATCATTATATCATTTAGTTTCAACATTGCATAATGTGCTTTCTTCATTATGATTTCGTAGAGCCGTAATATTATTCGATATTATATCATTATACCATCCAGTCAATATATTTTTCACGATAATCATGATACAATTGCCACATATACTACTTTATTATTGAACACCTTTAATCCTAGTATATTATTGATTGCTATTTTGCTGGGTTTATCGCCCCGTTAACAGCCTGGTCATTTTGAGGTGGGGTATCCTTGTAGTAGAACGTGGCTACCTCACTGAACAACATATGGGAGGTCCGTCGCGCAATGAAGGGAAGATGTCTTGTCCTGGGACAAAACCACGACTGCAGAGACCGCCTCGTTTCTCATCTTAGTTTATACGGTAATACATGGTAACTATATCAGTGAAATAGACACAGAAGTAAGTGTCGATATATTGCGAGACAAAAAAAAAAGAGTAAAATATACTTAAATAATCGCATTTAATGAAAAAAGGAGGTCATTTAATTTCGATTCAATGTGCGCGTGATATTTGGCGCCTTGTTGCTATAACTTATTGGCGCCTCATCGTTATAAATAATTGGCGCCTGTTGCTTTTGATGATTAGCGTTTGGTCGCTATAAATGACGACACTGGTCCTCTGTGGGAACATGTCCGCAAAGGAAAGAAATATACAGATCAACCTTACAAACAGAGGTCATCAGACCTTTGTTGTTATTACAATATCCATTATTGCTGTTGTGTATCCTAAATCAATATAATTAATTACAGGAGAACACGGTCGTACTGACAATATTTTGTTTGGCAAGTAATTTAAAACGTGTGAAACGTATATTGTTCCCTCAAAATAATTCTTTAACAAAATTAAAACCATTCACCACCATTACTACATGGCGAGCATACAAAGGATCCCACATTCAAATCAAACTGTATGAGATAAAGATCTAAAGTAAATCTAGACTTTGTTGAATCTAATTAGTGGTCCTGAAGCTGCTCGTTAAACATTAATTAATATGCATAAAACGGTACCCACGATACAGAATAAAAAGGAGGATGCAATTAATTATTTTTGATAATAACGCGAAGCTCAGTAGATCAAAAGAGATACTTAACTTTGGAGGGTTGGCGTTAATGGCGTTAAGTGAGTAACTATTGGAAGGTTGTAATGACGTTAGGTGAGTAACGTTTGGAAGGTTGTAATGGCGTTAGGTGAGTAACGTTTGGAAGGTTGTAATGACGTTAGGTGAGTAACGTTTGGAGGGTTGTAATGACGTTAAATGAGTAACTTTTGGAGGGTTGTAATGGCGTTAGGTAAGTAACTTTTGGAGGGTTGTAATGGCGTTAGGTGAGTAACTTTTGGAGGGTTATAATGACGTTAGGTGAGTAACTTTTGGAGGGTTGTAATGACGTTAGGTGAGTAACTTTTGGAGGGATGTAATGACGATGTAACTTTTGGAGGGTTGTAATGGCGTTAAGTGAGTAACTTTTGAAGGGTTGTAATGGCGTTAAGTGAGTTACTTTTGGAGGGTTGTAATGACGTTAAGTGAGTAACTTTTGGAGGGTTGTAATGGCGTTAAGTGAGTAACTTTTGGAGGGTTGTAATAACGTTATGTGAGTAACTTTTGGAGGGTTGTAATGGCGTTAAGTGAGTTACTTTTGGAGGGTTGTAATGACGTTAAGTGAGTAACTTTTGGAGGGTTGTAATGGTGTTGAGCGAGTAATTTTTGAGAGTTGTAATGCCGTTAAGTGAGTAGATTTTGGTTTCATCTTGAGATCTATCTGTAGGAGATGTATAGCCTATTTAGACGTAGCCAGTTCGATTTTGCAGCTGACATTCTTTAAATTCGTTCCTACATCTGGAGGCATCCGGCCTGCGCGTGATTTGAATTATTGCGGCTAATAATCCAACAGAAACCCTGTCACCGAAAGAATGATATGTGCTTGGTTTCCGCTTATTTTTAATTGCAAACTTGCTTCAAATGCTCGTTTATCATATGTTGTGGGCCTAAAGGAATGAATTGTCTGACAAACCTTAAAGAGAGCCACACTTTCGGTGACACACCTCAAGTGCCCATTGACATCCCCGAATACTGGTGTCATTGATATTTATATACAACACCCCTACCGACATGTACTCACAGGAGATATGTAACTCCTAGTGTTAATTAGAATTAATGGTGAACTACTATTCCCGTCACTATCATATAACATCTATACTACGTGTAAGACTTGAGGTCTCCACAGTAATTAAAACTAATTTTAGAATAAGACTTGTTCAGCGTTTCCGAAAATATGCAGATTGATTGATTTCACTTTATTGACGTAATTGCCATTAGAAAGAGTTATTGTTTGAACAAAATAGATAAATTTACTGATTCAAATATCGAGGAGTGTTTTCGGTTATTTCGTCTCCTGTTTAACAGTGAGCTCATTATCGACCCCGTAAATCTACTCCTATGCTGTTTTTTTTTATCCCTGGTATTTTTACAGGAAAATAATGTAATTGATAAAACCATTATAATAGGAGATATTTCTTTGTTTGTCTTATGACCTTATACATCGTTCACACGTGACATTGGACCAGACAACATTATGTCCGGTAGGGTGACGTTTCCGGTTAAATCCGCTGTAAACAGGTTTTATCTGAAGACATAATTGTTTAGAGTGTGTTTATAACCTCTTTTAATATGTAAAATATTGATTTTCCTCTTAGTAAAGCTCGAGAATGAAGACATATTCGTTGATCAGCTAATGGGAAATTGTACATTGAAACTTTCAAGATGAAATAAAGGGAAAATATCGTATCGTGTTGTAAGCTCGTTCTAAAAAAAGGAAAGAAAGGTTGACTAAAAGAAAGCGAACCAAATTCCTAATTGTTCCTAAGCTCGTTTAGAAGAAAAACAGGTAATTTTTGTTCTTAAGTTTCTCTCTTTTCTCTGCTGGCTGTTCCAAACCATTCCATTGTATACATTCAATCTACACAATGAGCATGTGAGATTTTACTACCTTCTCCAATACGGAGTAGATTTTCTCGTATACTGTCCCTCTAAAACACAGGTTGTCATAGACCGATAATTTCAAACACGACTATCCTTTTGTCTCCAATCACTGGAATCACCGGTTGACATCGATTTAAGTCGTAATGACTTCTGTGATGTATCTTGGGGTTTTGCGATGATCTTGTGGCGGTACACGACTTCCTTCCGGTTGCGCAATGAACTGAATTTTATTGGCACTTCAAAGTAAGATTCTTAAACCGCACACTGTCTTAACATAGCTTTTTTATTTTTTTTATTCCTTTTTACAGCACTAGCTTGTATCATCCATTCCTCCAAAGTATGGTACAGTTTGAGTCACCGTGTGTTTATATCACAGCGTGCATCGTACAGAAACCAAGTAATATTCACAGCCTTTCTTTTCATATAGCCTTCATCTTATAAAAATGTTGAAAGTTATTTTCACGGTCAAAATAATGACGTCACATTTTGTGTGTTCAATATTTTTGACGTCCTCATTAAATGTACTGTTTTTGTGTGTCGTCGTATGGTGAATTTGAGGGATACAAGGCCGTCTTAACGACAATTATTTGATAAGCTAACCGACAAAATGCACCCTCTCCTGTAATGATCTACAGAAAGACAAGTACGTCTACATAATCACCATCCTTTAATCGGAATGACGGCCACGAGCAACTTGTGACGTAAAAGCAGAGCGGTGGCCGCCCACACTTTCCAACACAGCAAGAAGGTCGGTTGTCTAGTTGAGATTTTATTACAGTCAAACGACTACTAGAATTTATCAGGGATTTAACTTTTTATATATCAATATTCCCGATTCTCTTCCTTATTGTCGGAATGTTTTCGACATCCTGGAGACAGCCCGATTAGGAAAGTTTCCGTGATAGATGCCGACTGCAGATGGGAAAAAACATTAAAGGGACTTCGATCGCCACAATGATCTGATGGATTATGTATTCAACAGCCCGGTTCTCTTGACCTAGATTTTTCAGGTGAACATGGACTATGAGTAATGGAAAATTTCTATGATTCGTAGTAAAGCATGAAATGTAGGTCTGTGTGTTACGAATGTAAGGTAACTCATGAATATTGATGAGAGAAATGAGTTACACGTGGATTGTATGGCGTAAGCAGGTGGTGTGGTGTACAGGTGAGATAATCATTCTAGCCTGCGACCACAGAGTGCACGGTCGGTATACATAATTTAAAATGCTGCGGGAATGTAGTTTTTTTATATTGAGTTTCTGAGTTTAAGTTACTTTTGTTTTATTGATAAAAGTTTTCAGACGGCTTGTTTATACTGTAAATGTAACCTTTAAAGGTTTTCCAGAGACTTTGGCTTATTAAGGTTCATGTAAATACTGATCCAGTGATATTTTATAAGCCTGTAAAACACTACTCTGGTAAAATGGAACAGAACTAACTTGGTCAATTGTTAATACGTATCATGGCTATCCATGGGTCTCGCTTTTGACATTTAATTTGTTAAGCTGTTTGTTAATTTCGCCAAAACATGCGTGAATTGTAAGTTTTATGCGAACAGAGAAAGCTCATATGGATCAGACATATTGCTCAAAATAACCATGCCCTGATGCTCACAAGTGTCTTTATCAGGTAGAAAAGCACAAAAATCGATTCTCATTTGACCTTGAAATGCAAATGGCGGCTGTGCATTACATTGCACAAATGTGACACATTTCAATTAATAAAAAATCCTATATTTTATTTTATTACGACATCGGAGCACAGTTAGAAGAATGCTTTCAAGACAAATAGTTTAACAACGGAGTTGTTTTAGGATATTTTCAGAAATCTGCATATTTTACCTCAAACTCTGCGGTTGAAATATTTTCCCTAAAAACAGGCTTATTGATATGTTCAGAGTTATTCATAGTGTGTAATAAGAGCATGTTTGATTATTGAAATACCTCCCTATATTCCATAATTGTTATGCATTATTCATGGCCCGCCATTTGCATGTCAAGGTCAAATGACAATCGATTTTTGCACTACCTGCTATAGATATTTGTGAGCATAACGAACGACATTGTTATTGAGTGCAATATGTCTGATCCACATCAGAAAAAAATCCCAATTCTAGTCTTCTCTTATAAATCATGCAATGGGGCTAACAGGTACAATTCGTACGTCCTATTTAGAGTGTCATTAAGGGGACAAGGGGATTGGACACAAATAAGTACATCTTATCTAATCTGGGTAGTATTTAGTACAACTGATATTGACATTAGGAAGACAGTGAAGTGATTTAGTGGGACTATTTTGCGGAATTATCTGTGAGCTAATATCCTGTATAAAGAAGTGTTCAAACTTTGCTCTTGAGATTGACGAAATTTCAAATTGTAAAGGCATGTGTGTTTATACATAGAGTTATTTTGTATTGACTGCTATGGTGGTTGTTGATAGCTTTGTGGTTCCTGTAGGAATGTGATTTATGTACCAATTGACAACTGGCTAACCACGTCATCCCATTCCCCTAGATTACTTACAGCTGAAGACTACACACCGTTGTTAATGTCAACTGCCCTAGGGATCACTCTCAAATATTAAAAGACATGCCTGGAAGGTTTCATTTGATATAAGTAAAAGCTACTTACAATTTTGTATAACAATCATTTTGAAAGATATTACACTTCAACGTGGGCGGCGTCATTTTGTTTCCATATAGATACAAATGACCTCGAGGTCAAATGTAATACATAATGTAGTCTCTGAGCCCGTAACAGAGGTGTATGCTAGCTTTCGTAAGAGTCTCTGAGCCCGTGACAGATGAGTATTGTAGCTTTCGTAAGAGTCTCTGAGCCCGTGACAGATGAGTATTGTAGCTTTCGTAAGAGTCCCTGAACCCGTGACAGATGTGTATTGTAGCTTTCGTAAGAGTCCCTGAACCCGTGACAGATGTGTATTGTAGCTTTCGTAAGAGTCCCTGAACCCGTGACAGATGAGTATTGTAGCTTTCGTAAGAGTCCCTGAACCCGTGACAGATGTGTATTGTAGCTTTCGTAAGAGTCCCTGAACCCGTGACAGATGAGTATTGTAGCTTTCGTAAGAGTCTCTGAGCCCGTGACATATGTGTATTGCAGCTTTCGTAAGAGTCCCTGAGCCCGTGACAGATGTGTATTGTAGCTTTCGTAAGAGTCCCTGAGCTAGTGACAGATGTGTATTGTAGCTTTCGTAAGAGTCCCTGAGCCCGTGACAGATGTGTATTGTAGCTTTCGTAAGAGTCTCTGAGCCCGTGACAGATGTGTATTGTAGCTTTCGTAAGAGTCCCTGAGCCCGTGACAGATGTGTATTGTAGCTTTCGTAAGAGTCCCTTGGCCACTTACAAGTGTGAACTACAGGGTTGTAGTCACTTGTAGAATTGTTGTGTATGGTGTAAGAGAGGAAGACGGAGTCCAGGTAGTTGTATCTTGGTTTATTTAGGTGTGTAGAACTGCTCAGTCCAGTCCTTGGAAACCGACTACATAATATAGTAACATCTAACCTTTTATAGTCCTAAGTCCTAGGTATGAGTATATATGATTGATTGATACAGGATAATACAGAAGACGGCTGTCATATAGCCTAAGACAATATTAGATAACCATGTACAACATGTACCATTAATATCAGATCAACTACGTCAACAGGTAAACAAGTTGGTTCCAAAGGGCAAATGTGTTATATAAAAATACAGACCTAGGAATATTTTTAGATATAAAATCTGATATATATTTTTAACTAAATTTTAAAATAATTTATTATATTTCAATATCGTATATTGTAGCTTTCGTAGGAGTCGCTGAGCCCGTGAGAGAAGTGTATTGTAGCTTTCGTAAGAGTCCCTGAGCCCGTGACAGATGTGTATTGTAGCTTTCGTAAGAGTCCCTGAGCCCGTGACAGATGTGTATTGTAGCTTTCGTAAGAGTCTCTGAGCCCGTGACAGATGTGTATTGCAGCTTTCGTAAGAGTCTCTGAGCCCGTGACAGATGTGTATTGTAGCTTTCGTAAGAGTCCCTGAGCCCGTGACAGATGTGTATTGTAGCTTTCGTAAGAGTCTCTGAGCCCGTGACAGATGTGTATTGTAGCTTTCGTAAGAGTCCCTGAGCCCGTGACAGATGTGTATTGTAGCTTTCGTAAGAGTCCCTGAGCCCGTGACAGATGTGTATTGTAGCTTTCGTAAGAGTCTCTGAGCCCGTACAGATGTGTATTGTAGCTTTCGTAAGAGTCCCTGAGCCCGTGACAGATGTGTATTGTAGCTTTCGTAAGAGTCCCTTGGCCACTTACAAGTGTGAACTACAGGGTTGTAGTCACTTGTAGAATTGTTGTGTATGGTGTAAGAGAGGAAGACGGAGTCCAAGTAGTTGTATCTTGGTTTATTTACGTGTGTAGAACTGCTCAGTCCAGTCCTTGGAAACCGACTACATACTATAGTAACATCTAACCTTTTATAGTCCTAAGTCCTAGGTATGAGTATATATGATTGATTGATACAGGATAATAAAGAAGACGGCTGTCATATAGCCTAAGACAATATTAGATAACCATGTACAACATGTACCATTAATATCAGATCAACTACGTCAACAGGTAAACAAGTTGGTGCCAAAGGGCAAATGTGTTATATAAAAATACAGATCTAGGAATATTTTTAGATATAAAATCTGATATATATTTTTAACTAAATTTTAAAATAATTTATTATATTTCATTCGTCCCTTGGACAAAAATGATTTCAAATTAGATATAATTTCGACATCATATAAGTAGATTCTAAAATAATTAATTATGTTGATAACGTCCCTTTGTCATAAATTATTGAAAAGTAAGAGAAATATAACATGTTTAGATTATGTAAACCAAAAAATTAAAATAACGAAAGAAATTGTGGTGAAGGCTAGATACTTATACTAAATATTATGACGGTATAGTATTGAATGAAATGACATTCATTATACATTGCTTACATTAGAATAAGAAATGAAGTCATACAGATACAAATAATGAATGGAATACTAATCATGAAGTTACATGATTACATTACGTAGTACGTAACAAAAATCATAAAGGAATAAAGCTTATAATGAAATGACATAGCAATATATATATTACTAATAGTAATATCAAATGTATTAATCAAATAACATTTAGTTTGTACTTTATATGTGTACAAAAACTTTAAATGTGTATAAATACATTATAACATATGTACTTGAAATGCATTAAAATATATAAACAAA
Organism: Pecten maximus; assembly: GCF_902652985.1. Lineage (NCBI taxonomy): Eukaryota > Metazoa > Mollusca > Bivalvia > Pectinida > Pectinidae > Pecten > Pecten maximus. The sequence continues at coordinate 9,758,557 of NC_047026.1, forward strand.
AGATAAGAATTAAATTCACACAATATTTTCTTCACACAGTTCACTTGTTGTAATTCCAGTATTAATGTCCAACGTAATTAAAGAAATGTTTATGTACTGTTATTAAAATGAATGTTAAAATGAAATGGCGTGGATACGATGTACAACCATCTGTAAATCCAACTGTAAATTCTCGCACTCCAATTAGGCTGAGAAGATGTAAAAAAAATGTCAGAAAGTTCCATGTAATGTAAAGATGTTCCTCTTCGGAAGTGGAAGTGGTATATCCTTTTTCCTCGGCAATTGTACTGCATCGAGTATTCCAAATCCGTCGAATAATCTTGTTAAGTGTTAGTGGATGTGTAGATGTAGATATTTCTTCTTCGGACAAGGAAATGTAGACTTATTTTTCCCTGGCATTTGAACTGCATCAGGTATTTCCTTATCCGTTGAAGTATGGTGCGTTGTTATGTCGTTCGAGTGCAGTAGATTATATTTTAGATATCTGTGCGTGTATTATCACGTCACTATCTCTGACTCTGACATAATATGGAAAGTTCAAATTACAAATTTAACCTCGTGGTGGAATCACGTTAGGCTGAACTCTCCATTGTAGATATAGGTGAAGACGTCTCTTCGGTATATATGAATAAATGAAATTGTTGTAATATATGTTGAATAGTGTCTCTTCAGTTGAAGATATTAAAAATGAATTCAAAGCCTCTTCTTATATGTTGAGGATGATATTATGATGAAAATGTTGGAACTTCTGTATGGAAAACACAGCACATAAACAATTCAATAAAACGTTGAAGAAAATGAATGTATTAATCCTCTTCAATAACCGGAGGTGGCATTATGGATTGAAGTCGTGGATACATTGGCGTTGGCTGGTACGATGGTGGTATCAATGGTACTGCCGCTGGTGAAGGAACTGGTGACGAACTGGTGACATGAGAAGAACTTCTCTCTTGCTTACTTTCACTTAAGCTATAGTCAACAGACTTAGTAGATTTGACCTTTCTTCCACTACACTTACGTGAACATTTGCAATACAAATACAATAAAACTATAATAATAATAATACCAACCAGAGCTGAAAGCACTGGAATTAAATATTGTTTAAAATCCCAAATATCACTATCTATAGGTTCTACTGTTGATAGTTCTTTAATCAAGGATTCCATAGATATTTTGTCCATTTGTTGTAAATTACTTGGAATGGCTACTGTGGAATAGTTTGGAAATTTTTGGTGAAAGGGGTGCCATAATGAGCTAATTGAAATATTTAAGTGTAGGTGTGATGGAAATGTTATATTTAGTGGACGAGTAGCTGATGATTTCTGAAACGAAGCAGCTAGACTAAGGTGGTCACTAGATGCTGAGCATGAATATGGAACATGGATAATTTGGATAGGGGGTTTAACACATATTTGTTTAGTTTCGTCCAAATTTTGACAAACTTTTTATTTGATGTAATGGCCCAAGAACCATTTGCGATATGAAAAGCTAGCGGTAGTTGAGAATTTGGGACAACAATAGTTACACAATATTTATTTATATTTATTTTGTTGTCAGTAAAAAGAGCAACAATACAATGTTTACTTAAATTAATTTGGGTATATAGGAGATGTAAATTGACAATGGTTATAAAAAGGGTGAGTACATGAGCTAACATCTTCTTCATTAAGAAGTATATACTTAGATATTTCTGGATTGACAGCAATAGCTGTAGATTCCAGTTGATACTTTGCAACAAGTTTGCAAGCAGCACAATCTTGATTATTTGAAGTTGGTGAATTAGATGAAATCGGCATAGTCACAGGAATATTAAATACATTATACAGACGAAATTTGTTGGAGGCGTCCTGGTCACGGCACCAGATGTGAACTACAGGGTTGTAGTCACTTGTAGAATTGTTGTGTATGGTGTAAGAGAGGAAGACGGAGTCCAAGTAGTTGTATCTTGGTTTATTTACGTGTGTAGAACTGCTCAGTCCAGTCCTTGGAAACCGACTACATACTATAGTAACATCTAACCTTTTATAGTCCTAAGTCCTAGGTATGAGTATATATGATTGATTGATACAGGATAATACAGAAGACGGCTGTCATTTAGCCTAAGACAATATTAGATAACCATGTACAACATGTACCATTAATATCAGATCAACTACGTCAACAGGTAAACAAGTTGGTTCCAAAGGGCAAATGTGTTATATAAAAATACAGATCTAGGAATATTTTTAGATATAAAATCTGATATATATTTTTAACTAAATTTTAAAATAATTTATCATATTTCAATATCGTATATTGTAGCTTTCGTAGGAGTCCCTGAGCCAGTGACAGAGGTGTATTGCAACCTTCGTACGAGTCCCTGAGCCATTGAGAGAGGTGTATTTTAGCTTTTGTAAGAGTCCCTCAGCTAGTGACAGACGTATAGTGTAGCTACCTAGGCCAGAGATAGTGGTGCATTCTTACTTTCGTGGGAGATATTGATGAAAAAATATTTCTTTACGTTAAGTTCCCATCCGTTTACTCCCATATGATCCACCGGTGTGTATTAAATTCTATGCGGATTAATATTTGTTATTTTATGATGATAGGCACATCACTGAAATATATACGGATAATTAGTCTAACTAAATATAACACGTAATGTGTGGTACAACTGGTGACAGCCGTCAACACCCATGCTCGATCTAGCTCTCGCGGAGTCCTGGCGGCCATTAACTACTCTCCAGAGTAAAACTCGTCAGAATTACGCCCGTGATGACGCGATAAGCAGCAGTAATAGTGTTAGGACGTGATGATGTCGAACTGAATCAACATAGCCTGAGGAATCCTGACGTGGTAGGAGGTCGACTCGACAAAGGTCATCAGCCTTTTCCGGCCCAAAAGATTCGATCACTGTAATCTAATATTGCTAGTTAATTATTTAGTTATCATTCCAACTATCACTGAGCCAACTCGATCAAATCTCCTAGCATTATGTTACATTTGTAATAACAGCTCACTAACTCCCGCGCCTTGTAAGGCTTGTGTACAGGATATATTGACAGCGATACTTTATTTACCTAAACTAGTCCATTTATTTTAAGAACGATCCATACCAAACCTTACTCCAAATTGAAACTTGACTGTAATGAATCTAAACAAAGTGAGGTGAGTTAAATGATACAAAGGTGTCAGACACAATTTGTTTTAGATTACTGAGATTTTTTCCGGCTTCATGCCGTCACCGTATCCTGTCTGTGGCTTAGTTTACACTCGCAGTGGTAGGGATTGTCCGCATCAGATAGCAAATTTTCTGGGCACGAACATAAAAAATGTCCGTGTATATCACTCCGATAGTTATAGTACCACAGGTTCCAGTATACAGACACGTTTTCCAACAATGTCGTAAGCGATTTTCAAAGCTTACGTCATGTCTACGTAACACTTGATTTGACCTGGCTGAAGCATATAGTTGTAGATTATGAGTTTGAACACGGAAACGACTTCACGGATACCGGACCAGATTAGGCCTGTACATTGGTGAAGGGTAACGTGTCACTACATCTGGGTATGAGCCGACTCGAGATGTGTGTCTGACGGGAACTATTCCACTTTGAAATTTCATTTCCTCTGATGATACATATATCAAAAAATCTGCACGTGTTTTCTGAGGCCGTCAAGTAATGATTTTCAAAGATTGTGTTTGTGTTTTTATGATAACTTTCATAAAAACATGTTTTACAAGCAAACAGCCTGATAAACTACATGGCTCTTCTAGTCATGTCGAATTCCCTTGACTATTTTAAATGAAATTTGATTTTGAAGTGAATTAGATTTTGAAAACGTATATTTTTAAACAAGATTATATTGTTGATTGTGTGTTTGGCTTTGACAGAATAAAGAAAAGCGTGCGAATAATGCACAATACATATGTACATGGAGCGGTTAATTACTATGTATCGTACATGTATGCAATATAGAAATAGAGGTTACACAACGAGTGGTTGTTGGATATGAATTTATTTCACAAGAGTAAGTAATTTTTTAAAAGTTACAAAAGACACGAGCTTTAGCGAGTGTTTTTTGCAACTTTTAAAAAATAACTTACGAGTGTGAAATAAATTCCATATCCAACAATTTTGAGTCGTGTGACCTGTTTCTGCCACAATGATATCGGCTTGAATCAAAGGGAAACGTGGCCAAGTATAATTTCGCGTATGCAAATAAAGTGTACCAGTGACGTCCGGGACCTGGTGATGTGACGTCATTAGATTATTGATGACGTCAATAACAATTGCAGCTTGGGTCAAAGTTCACCGTGTTAGCCAATCAAAATGCGTACAGAGTGTATACCACGTGTGGTATAAACAGATTGTTAATCAACAGCTGTTAACGATTAACTGATGGTCTGAGAGTTGAATAACACAGGGTATTGTGGTAGAAATAGAGGTTACACAACGAGTGGTTGTTGGATATGGAATTTATTTCACACGAGTAAGTTATTTTTTTAAAGTTACAAAAGACACGAGCTTTAGCGAGTGTATTTTGCAACTTTTAAAAAATAACTTTCGAGTGTGAAATAAATTCCATATCCAACAATTTCGAGTCGTGTGACCTGTTTCTACCACAATAATATCGGCTTGAATCAAAGGGAAACGTGGACAAGTATTATTTCGCGTATGCAAATAAAGTGTACCAGTGACGTCCGGAACCCGGTGATGTGACGTCATTAGATTATTGATGACGTCAATAACAATTGCAGCTTGGGTCAAAGTTCACCGTGTAAGCCAATCGAAATGCGTACAGAGTTTATACCACGTGTGGTATAAACAGATTGTTAATCAACAGCTGTAATGATTAACTGATGGTCTGAGAGTTGAATAACACAGGGTATTGTGGTAGAAGATCATTTAATCAAGTAACAGTGGTTTCAATGTTGTTATAGCCAATACCCGTTAGGGATTTGCCCACCATACATCTTGCTTTCATGTCGACTATAACAACATAAACACCACTCTTCAATGCTTATATTTCCATTGTCTTACAATTTTCGTGAACTTTGAAAAAAATGAACAACAAAAAATAATAAAAAAGAAATCCAGCCTTTTTAATGTCACATGACAAGCTGGGTGTTATGATGCACTGGTTGTTATAGGCGTATGGTGGCAACTGCCTCTAAGATTTTGGTCAATAGGAAAATGCGGAGCAAATGTTAATATCAATACGTGGATGTACATGTATGTCAAATCAACGAATACGGCTGACACAAGAAGCCTATCAACTTATTTAGTTATGCTCTCAGAGCTTATTGTTTTCTTCGAGTTTTTGTTTTGATACTGTCAATATGAAAATGCGACCAATGTACATGCAAGTGCGTGAGACTAAAGAACAAAAAGTTATGTCAATGATGCGTGATACAGTGCAACTAAAACGCTCGCCTTTGATATGATACTTTTGGTATAAAGAAAAGCTTAACCAAGCTTATTCACATGGATACAATTAAATACTTCCTATTGCAGTGGGATGTCACAAGAGCAAACGCGTGCACTGAAATTGTTCATTTTAATAAAGAGAAAATTGTTTATGTGATTAGGAGAAAATTATTTATGCAATAACCGAATATTATCTATGCAATGGAGATAATATTGTTCATGTGATAAAAAGAATATTGTTAATGCAATAGAGATGATATTGTAAATGTTATAACGATAAGGTTGTTTATACGTGGTAAAGATAATGTTGTTTATGTCGTATAGATAATTCCCTTTGATGTAATGAAGGATCCTGTGTATGTATTAAAAGAATATTGTTTATAGATTTCTGACTCATCGCAATTTGTTTGCAAGGGTCTTGCTAAACACAGCCAGTAGTTTTGTCAATCTATATTGTACATGTAAATTTATACAATGATATTATCTTGGATATCAGAGCCCATATAATCTATAGTTCGCAACCTCCCCCTGCACACCATCAATGGTCTAATGTTATGACAGTTGCAACAATTTGGTAAAAAGAGTTTTATAAAATGGCGTTGTAGCCAGCAGTGAACCTGGTCCCCGAGGAGGTATCGGACCATCAATAATTAATGCCTGTCCAGTTCTTCGTGAGCACTGTCCATCGTGAGGATACAACTCTCCCCAATCGTTTGATACAGTGGAAATGAATGTCGATAACTGTGGCGCAGTCTGAGGGTATCTAAACTAAATTAACTGTCGCCGTGGTGTGCTGTCCAATCGTCAATTATATCTACGTCTCCGTCCGTCTGGCTGTCATATCTTATATCGGGATTCGACATCGGGAATATAATTTTGATATTAAGTGCTGTTCACTATAAACATGAATACAATGTTAATACAAGCTTCTTCTCTTTTTCAGACCTGTTGAGATCCCGTGTCATGCTGGGCATCATATCGACTGACATATCCTGTGTGGGCGATGATAATGCTGTCTGGAACACCAGCAACGACGCTATCAGACAAACATCCCTTTGATTCCTGTCATCAAACAGTTGCCAATAAATCTAGAATAGTGTCTCGAAAAACAACCGATTTTAGTTGTCAGTGAAAACACACATTCGAATCATGCTGGAACATCAATTAAAATCGATCAATCGATTCATGCACATGTTCAAGAACCGAACAACGGAGTTTGATTTTACCAACACGACATCTACACCTTGGGCTCAACGTCACTCTGATGAAGTGTTCGAGAAGCTCATCTTGGCGTTCGCGTATGGCATTCTCATAGTGATATCGTTTTTTGGGAACAGTATAGTCTGTTACGTAATCCTACGGAACAGGCGGATGTACACAGTGACAAACTTCTTCATCGCTAACATGGCTATGTCAGACTTACTGCTCACACTGTTCAACGTTCCTTTCAACATAGCTAAACACCTTCTGGACAACTGGCCGTTCGGCGACGTTCTTTGTCATTTCGTGAATTTTTCACTGATGGTATCAGTTTATGTTTCGACCTTCACCTTGACCGCCATAGCCCTTGACCGACAGAACGTGCTACTTAAACCTCTCCAGCCGCGCATGACGAAACAGATGGGCCTGGTCGTGCTAGTGATAATTTGGTTGATTGCGATTTTCTTTTCCTTGCCGTACGGTATTTTCAATAAGGTACAAAGTATAAGTATGATGGTAAAGAGGGTCGACAGATGTAGTCCGCACTTCCCAGAACCACAGGAAGTTTTTGCGAAGTATCTGACACTGGTTACAGTTGTATTACAGTATATAATCCCGCTGAGCATTATTGCCGTGGCATACGGTAGGATCGTGATGCGCCTGTGGAAGCGAGTGCAGCTCGGAGCCGTAACGCGAACGCAACAAATGTCACAGGCGAAAGCGAAACGCAAAAGTATCAAGCTGCTGGTGACTGTCGTCATTGTGTTCGCGCTGTGCTGGATGCCTTTGAACTTGTACCACATATTGACCCAGTTTCATCCGGATATCCGGACATTTACGTACGACAGTACAGCGTTTTTCGTGTTCCATTGGATCGCCATCAGCAGTACGTGTTACAATCCGTTCGTATATTGCTGGCTTAACGAGAGCTTCCGAGCGGAAGTCAAATCTTGCTTCAGCTGCTGCAAGAGATCGCGACGTGTACATCCGGGCATTGATGTTGATGGTATGCTCATCCGCCATGATGTATTCCGGCGATCGAAGACTATAACGAGCATGATTCGATCGAGCACTACTTTCAGTTCTATCCGGATAACTACCAACACCAGTGTTCACAGAGACTCATACCCGTTTTGTGTCAGAGACCAAACACCACTGGTCAACTCTCAGAAGTTTGTCTCCACTGAATTCTCCAATGTAATGTGTGAAGACAACTTAACTAGTTAGACACAAGAGAGTCGTCGTCAACAACACAATAACAACTTTGTATGACCGGTGATTGTGGTACATTTGGAAAACATCACGTGTGTTTGCAATATAGTCATTTTGAGGAAACTTGGCCAAATTTTGTCCACGAACAAATGCTGCATATTGTTTACAAATGGACGGTATTATCTGGAGGCTGGATAGAGCTATCAATCGTATGATAGAGAGGCCGGAAAGTGATGATCCCCGATTTTGGAGGTCCACGTACTTTGAGGCATTTAGTTTAGTTTCACAGCCTGGGTATATGAACGGTCGGACGGACAGCCTGGGATGGACAGTCGGATGGACAGCCCGGGTATATAAATGGTCGGACAGACAGCTTGTGTATATTGACAGTCTGACGGACGTACACGTTATGTTATTGACAACTTCATCAATATTTGATCACGTGATCAATGCTTAAAAAATTATAAAGTATATTTGCTGATTACAATGACAGTTTACCAATACATTTAATGTTGTCTGTCGCGCACATTGAGGCCCTTCGGTAACGGTTGCTACGTCACAAAAGTCTTAGCTGTGATTTTTTTGGTTAAATCCTGCTAGACTGATTGTTTTTTCGAAAACATTTCTTCACGTTGATAAAAAGTGACACATAATAATACTATATATATAAATATGTGAACCAATTCAATAGCACAGCTGGCTACATTTTTTTTCTGTTGATATTTTCTGATGCTTCACAACCTTCGTTGATATTGTACTGTAAGGGTGATCTATAGTCTCTGTATTATAGTAAGATGTTGTACTGTTAAGGTGAATCACAGTCACTGTATAATTATACATCATGGGTGTCTGTGCAATAGTCCAGAATATTTGACACGAGGTACTGGTCATCGACATCGATCGACTTCTGGTACCGAGGGTCAAATATTCTAGTATAGTCAGGAATATTTGACACAAGGTACTGGTGATAGACATCGGTCGACTTCTTGCACCGAGGGTCAAATATTCTGGACTATAGCACAGTCACCCATGATGTGCTTGTTTTTTACATAATCACTAGACCACACTTTGAATCACTGAAATATCGACATCCCTGCTGGTCTAGAAGTCGCCATGACTTTCGTCTGACAAGGTTGACATCTGAGTGACGCTTAAAAGGATAGGACTAAATTCCAAAACACCACTTGTGTTCAATAGTTCGCACGTGACCAAATTCCAAAACGTCACATGTATTCAATAGTTCGCACGTGACCGCGCAATAGTCATCTTGGCCATGCAATAGTATAGAGTTGTTTCCTGCCTTATCGGTCAACAGTCAAAACTCTTACCCGAGGTGTTGGGACCAACCCATGAACTGTTTCCCGAGGCCGGAGGCCGCAGGCCAATGAGAACAGCTCATGGGGTTGGTCCCAACATGGGAGGGGAGAGTTTTGACTGTTGACTGATTTGACATGAAACAACCGTTTTGTTACCTGAATCATCCACAAGATTTCACAAATAGGCTATTTTAAAAGGCCGAGGAACGCATAAAAAATCTTCAGCAAACAGTTAATTCCGGATTTTGTGCATTTTCGAACCCCAAAATTGACGGTCCTTTGGCTCGCAGGACAATGTCAGAATTCAAACAGACCCTTTTATGATATTTTATGTTGTAGCCAAATCCCTGTTTTCAATTAGATACAACAAATCCTGATTGGAGATTTCTGCGAACCTTTCTGACATCGAATCTAGGCGTTGATAGAGATGCTGTTTACAAATCAGGATAAGAAAGACGCTTCATCGTAATCATTTGGGTGTTTGGGCGCGTGCGGATGTTCCTCGCCAGTTAAGAGTCAAGAATATTAACAGTTCAACAGTCGAAAATATTTAATTTACATTTACACAGATTTTATACGCGTTCCTCAGCCTAATGAAATAGCCTTAATGCGATTCTTTTGGATTACAAAACAGTTGTTTCATGCCTTATCAGTCAACAGTCAAAACTCTTCCCCGAGGTGTTGGGACCAACCCGATGAACTATTTTCTTGTGGCCTCTGGAAAAAGTTCATCAGGTTGGTCCCAACACCTCGGGGAAGAGTTTTGACTGTTGACTGATAAGGTACGAAACAACTGCATAATATCCCTTTTGGGTACAGTTAAGGATAGTCTAACGCATTAAGTAATAAAAAGTAATATTGACCGGTCAGCAGTCGAAAACTCAACATTATTTACATAACCTAGTGAGTTACGTAACAATTCAAAATATAGTTTATGCATCAAGTTGAGGAAAATCAAACGCATTGTGTAAAAACGTACGATATTGTACTGTAATGGTGATTTATAGTCCATATATTATAATACGATATTATACTGTAAGTGTGATCTATATTTCCTGTAACATAGTGCGATTGGTCGTTCTCAGTTTGGCGGCCTCCCGAGCAAAGAACTACGAAAAGGCCGAGTGAGACCTCCCGGGTCAAAATCGAACATGTCACAGTTATCTCCAAGCTTCAGCAGCTTTACAATCAACTGGAACCACTTAATAAGCAATCAGAAAGAAGAACAACCGGATGGTCAGTGCAAATGCAAGAACTGTAATAAAACATTCAAGAAAGCAAACGCCAAACTGTTAGAATGTGAGCGTTGTCGTAATAAATTAATGAAAGGAAATCAAGGGAAGAGGGCATCGTGATATTGGATTAAGGAGTGTAATTCGATCTCAAAAGAAACCAGAAACACTCTTGATAAGAAGCAATTATCCAATATTTTAGACAAATGCAACAAAGAAGAAAAGGAAATCTAAAACGTCACGAGACTCGGGAGATACAAAGAAGATATATCACAGGAGGAAACAGCCAGGGACAAAACAAAATCAGACCCGTATTGTTGGTATTTAGTGGCATGGACACAAAAATGTCGTTATTCAACATTATCAAAAACATGCACGGAGATGATGATCTTAAAGATGTCAAAATCATCAACGATCCGACAAAGGAGGAAAGAGAGTTAGAGAAAAGGCTCTGGCAAGAATCAAGCAAAAAGAGAGACCAAAATCAATCGGGAAATATACCTACAAAGTCAGGAGCCCCGCTGTGTGCCAGAAAGGTTATAGGAATAAGGATCAAAGAATAGGGAAGAAAAAAGTGTCATCAAATAAAGGCATGAGTATCACACTAAAATGCATTATTAAGATATTAACTTAAAATGCTTCTACACAAAGGCAGACTAACTTAAAAACACAGATTTGGAACTTTCTTTAAGAATAAACGAGATGAAACGGGGATATTTGTAAAAACTGAACTTAAGCAAAAAATATGAACAATGTATACATTTGTAGGAGGCAACAGAGACTACACAAAATTCGATAAAAACGTTGATAACTATATCGGTAGAGGTAGAGGTAGAGAAATTAAACTACAAACATATTTCCATGAAAATATATGTATTAACAACCATGGAAAATCAGAGAGCGGAACAGAAAAAATAATGCCAACTTAAGAAATCTTATAAACGAAGCGTCAAGCAAAGGTTACTCTCAACTTCTCATCTTGTGAGAATTCAACTACCCTAACATAAACTTGGCAACCTAGAATACCAAAGGTGACAGCACATAAACACAAAAGTACAAGTTTGTACAATATTTTCAAGATAATTATTGACACACTTACAAGATGTCGAGGAAACGACATGCCACATCTTTTGGACCTCGAAAGCATAATTTCGTCAATAGAATATCGGAGCCCACTAGGAAAGACCTATCACAGAGACATCTTTATGAACTTAAAATGTCATAAAACGGTAAAATTTTCTTTATGTGTTATAAAAAGGCGAATTGTGAAACAATAACAGAAGAATTCATAAAAAATGAATGGAAAAACGATTTAAACGAACAAAACATAATCAATGAAACTTGGCAGTGATTCAAGATGAAAATACAGGACAATGTGGATAGGTTTGTACCAACCAAGTCAAATTAAACTGAAAAAATAACAAACACCGTTTCCCGTGGACCAAAATACGTCAGAAAAAAACAAAGTTGAAAGGCCGCCTTTCAAAACAAGTGATGTCTACATCGGACCCTGATGTAAAAAGAAGATACAACAAAGTGAAAACCAGGTCAAAACGATGACGTGGAAATTACGCAATGATTATGAAAAGTCATTAGCAGAAAAAAAGCAAAAATGGATCCAAACATGATATGAAAATATATTAACTCAAAATCAAAGACAAATATGGTTATCGGAGATCTATACGAACATCCAGACGTGACTAAGTCGAGGGAAGTAGCTGTGTACAAACAAAAAGCATATATCCTCGCTGACTTCTTCCAAAGCTTATTGTTGAAGAAGAGGACGTAGAGACCCCTACTCTTCCATAGAGAGTTAATTAGGCTAACTACATTTTCGGACTTTTAAGAAGAACATTTAGTTTCCTGTATAGTAATAATTTCCTTTTACGTTACAAATGTTTGGTACGATCACAGCTGAATTACGCTAGTTCGGTTTGAGCTCCAAAGAAGGCAAAGGATATTGATAGATTAGACCGTACAACGAAGATCAACCAACTGTTCACGAGGAATGAGCGACCTATCATATACAGAAAGGCATGGGAAATTAAAACTTTCAACAATATCGCACGGATGGGTTAGAGGAGATATGATCGAACTCTACAAAATGTTAAGCGGCATTTATGACAAAGAATCCTGTGGTTTCATAAAATTATGGAAAGACGTGGTAAAACGGTACAGCGGTCGAGGAAACTCGAAGATGTTATTTCCGCAACAATCTAGGACAGCGTTGAGAAGCAAAACCTTCGCCGTTAAAAACTGTAACAATATGGAACAGTCTTCCAGATGATGTTGTTACTACTAAGAATACCAACACTTTCAAAAATAGATTAGATGAAATATGGAAAAATCAATATAAATTTATATAAATTCTATATAATGATAAGACAACCATAACTAAAATGAACTTTAATTTCAAGTTACTAAATACTAATTGAGTCAAATTGTAGAGGAACTGATTCGCTTCCTGTACTTGGAAATAACTATATTAAGATTGTAACTAAACCTCGTTTACGGAGAGTATTAGATTGGGCTATCCGTCCGTGCGTCCAACCCAGTTTCTGAACAATAACTCCAAAACTGTTTAGGATAACTTCACGAAACCTGGCATACGTATTGCGCAAGTGGTCTAGTTTGTTTTTTGTTCCTATTATTATTTTCGTATAAACCAAATTTTGACCCCATGTAGGTAAACTCTGATCTTGTACGAGAAGACGATAGGTTTGAGTACAATTTAATTCATTTATTTGTTTGGCCTTTCTACCAATGAGATTTTACACCTTACATAAGACATCTATATCAGTAATACAACATTGTGTAGAGTGATACACACTTTGGTATCAAAATATTGCATGGCTTACATGCAGTAAAATTAACGAATGTGAAATTAGTGTATGAAAATTCAGGACGATTGGACAATTTATGAAGCCGGTAGAGCGAGGGAGTCGAAATATATTCATAGTAAGAATGACCTCATTTTTGACCCCATGTGGTTGAAATGCAAACTCATACAATAAATAATAGTTGTCAGTAAGAGTATGAAGTTTCAAGCAGAATGGACCAATAATGAGGTCGGTAGAGTGAAGATATACATACTTATGTACGAGCCTATCTCTGTATCCTTGTCTCGAATGGATAATAACGCGAAACTAGCATGTCATAACACGAAACTTACATGTCATAACACGAAACTTACATGCCATAACACGAAACTTACATGCCATAACACGAAACTAACATCTCAATCGCGAAAATAGTATGTCGCGAACTAACATTTCTTAATTTCGAAAATAACATCTCAATCGCGAAATTAGCATGTGATAGCGCGAAATAAAAGTGGAATATTTATGCATCTTTCTAAGCTCAGTAGAAATGCAAAACAGCGAACTACGCACAATTAGGCACGGTATGTACGCAGAGTTATGTGGTGTAGTGCTCTGATGTTTATTCTGTTGTAAAGATGAAACCGTGGACACTAGACATACAATTTACTTAAAAGATACTGCTTTAGAGAGTTTGATGAAAATATCGATGCCTGATGGATATTAAATTCGGTAATCAAACGGTGTTTTCCGAAACAAAATGACAGCCGATAAAAATGTCCTTGAATTGAAAACGATATTAGATTTACTTGAGTATGATTTATATTAAAAGCCACAAAGTGACTTATTTGTAAACGTAATCATTTATTTCCTTCAAATTGTACCTCAGAAAAGGAAGGGACACGAAACTACATAGATTACCATATCAAACTGTCATTTACAGAAATACTTCACCTGCCCACCTTCAATAAAGATCTCCTTTGTAACATTTTACAACCATAGTATACCGTATAGCGGGAAGTTTCAGCGGGGCTTTAATTTGGCGATTTCGCGGGTCCGTATATAAATCGCCAAAATTTATTCTTCTCGATAACCACGCTCATATCTTAACGTCGGTTTACCAATAACTGACCGCTACAATTGATTCTTAGGACAATCCAGTTCGACATTTAAGTAAGCTGTCAGTATCATATGTCTGCACTCTTTAAAATAGCATGACACTTTTATAGTACTCTCTAGTTTCGCGGTATTACGAGAAAGTTTCACTTTAAAAGGCGTTTGACATTATCAGGCAAACTGTTGACTCCTACAGAAATGAATCCTACAGGCTGTCGTATTCAACCAACTTTCGTCAGATGTTCCCCATTTTAATGAATTTAGCGAATATATATTTAATTAAGGATTTCCAGATGAACTTAATTACATTGTTTTCGGAGTGGGAATAAACGGAAACTGAAATAATCATCAAACATATTAGAACTGCACGATTTCAGAACCCACTTTCTTTCAATTAAAGCATGAAAAAGGAGGGCGGTAATGCTTGTTTTAACACCGGTCTATGTGTACTCTTCCTGAAATCACTGGTGTACCTGTAATTTGATGTAATGAAGAGAGTCAAGGAACATTATTTACGCCCAGACGGTAACTAGTCTTCGGGAACTATATTGTGTGTTAATGTGAATGTAGTTTGTTTTATTATCTGGGGAATTAGTGTGAATTAGACAGAACATTAAATATGAGTTTAAGAGGTGAATGTTGGCATAACGTTTTGTGTTTATGTTTATCAATATACAGTAATGTTGTAGATCCTTACTCAGCTAACGATTTAATTACTGCTTTGTTGATTATAGAATGGAGCTGATCACGGGGACCTGATATTTATGACTATATATACCTGATCATAGGGATAGGATCTCAGGCGCGTGACATGTTCCCAGAATGAAAAGTTATAGCCCCAGGGTCCGACCCCTATATCACTTATTGAAAAGAGCTGGAATACCGTCTCTCAAAATTCAACACATTTAAAAAAATCAATTCTGGCCACAAATGAAGTCCGATTCTTTCCTTCTATGGCTCTTTTGAAAGAAAATGTAAAACGAATTCCATTGATACCTAACATAATATAATTCGAACCAGAGTTTTAAAATTACTACAAATGAAAGTTGGAATTTCGCTATACATGTCTAAGAGGTGTCTATTCCCTAATGAGCACATTTATATAAGCACTCTGTCTCACAAGCTTGTCATATTCAACCAAACATATATTTACCTACCATGCATTGAAATAGCCAACACAATCTTCGAACTGTCTGTCCCTGAATGGTATAGCGTTTCTGATCGGCAAGCGGCATTCCTGTAACGAATCAGAAACATGGTACTATTCAGGGGCAGAACGTCACTGAGCCAAGCTGTGTATTTCAAAGTGTATATAGCAAATCTACATTCATGTTTCAGACGATCCTTTGTAGTTCCAATGTATTGTGCATGGTTTCAAACTAAAAATCATTCTAAATTGATATTTTTTGTATTTGTTATTTTTGCAGCAAAGAACAGTTTACAATACAGCATCCAGTGTATATATATATATATGTGTGTACTGTGTATGTTTCACTAAAATAAATAATATTTTTAATCGCAGCATGCGTTTTTCTATTTCGTGTCTTACACACTTCTCACTAGAAATACATCTCATGATCAGCTTAAGGGCTTAAACGTTACATGAATCTTGATTTCGTCCGTTATACACAGGTTAACAAAAACTGATTTTATGTTTCGTCCGTTATACACAGGTTAACAAAAATGATATTGACAGTTTCGTCCGTTATACTAAGATTAAAAACTGGTATTAACAGTTTCGTCCGTTATACTAAGATTAAAAACTGGTATTAACAGTTTCGTAAATTATAGACATGTTAAAGAATAATGATATTTACAGTTTCGTCCGCTAAGAAAGTTTAACAAAAAACTTATATTAACAGATTCGTCCGTTATACACAGGTTAACAAAAAATGATGTTATCGGTTTGGTCCGTAATACACAGGTTAACGAATGATAATATTGACAGCTTCGTCCTTTATAGATAGGTTATCAAAAACTGATATTATCAGTTTCGGCCGCTTAGACAGGTTAACAAAAACTGATATTAACAATTCATCCGTTATAGACAGGTTAGCAAAAACTGATATTAACAATTCATCCGTTATAGACAGGTTAGCAAAAACTGATATTAACAATTCATCCGTTATAGACAGGTTAGCAAAAACTTATATTAACAATTCATCCGTTATAGACAGGTTAGCAAAAACTGATATTAACAATTCATCCGTTATAGACAGGTTAGCAAAAACTGATATTAACAATTCATCCGTTATAGACAGGTTAACAAAAACTGATACTAACAATTCATCCGTTATAGACAGGTTAACAAACACTGATATTATCAGTTTCAACCTATAACGTCATTGATACATCAAAGGAAGGAATGACTGTCGACATACAGAAGTAAAACGATTCCTTACAGACACTGGGAAAGCTGGTCTCTATAACTAGTTCATAATATTACAGAATGTACTTCTGGGAAATATCAACAACAATGACAACGTATAATCAAATCTATAAATAACATTATCATAATGTAAATAAATTATCCTAAACATTTGGCGTAGCAATTTGTCCTAAAAACAACTACAGGTTATAAAATAGTGACGTAATATTGAAACACTATGTATATGCCATCTGTAGACGCTTGATTATTACTTATAAAGTACATAACATATACTATATATAGATATGATGGAAGGCATTGCGTGATAGCTCTGTTATTCATCAATGGTTTTCCTCCGAGTCGCGAGACGCCACACAATGGAAACATAGGTGCCCCACGGCGCCTTTAACATCTTACTCGACTGTATGAGATAGTTAATCATTAAACATTAACGAATTGATGTTACCAGGTGATTGGGCTTACTATATATACATACTGGTAAACACAACCCTAATTGTGTAACTCTTGATTGTTGGTCTTTAATGATGCCAAATTATAGTCCTCAAAGTGAAACTTCTGTGTTTGCACTGAGTTTTTTTACCACTGTAATACATGTGCTACTCGCCTTGCCTGTTAAAGTACGTGTTCGGGACGTTAAATCATACGACTTCAAAGGATAGGGTAGTCGGTTTGTACAGTTGTAACACACTTGCCTTTCACCTAGGTGGCTGGGGTTCGATTCCCCGATCGGACGTGAAAAGATATGGGGTCACCTGCCCGACCACGTGGGTTTTGTCCGGGCTCTCCTGTTTCCTCCCACAAAAAGACCCCTCGCGCTCTTCAATCCAACAAGCGTGATTAAAATAAGCTTATATATCTTGTTTCGTAATTGATGTAAAATAAATAAAGCTTACATATATGTATGTTGCCATACCTTCGTGTCCAGGTACAATACGCTCATTCAATACTATAACGCCTCTTTTTGTTTATATTATTCATCGTTTAATCGATTTTGAGTTAGAATGATGGTTTCATGATAATTTCGGTATAATCTTTGGGTATCTTGACACATTGCTAAAACTAGTAAGGTATACCTACAACCCTGCAGAGACTACTACTTACGTTTAATCTGTTTTGGTTTGGTTTGGTTTGTTTAACGTCCTATTAACAGCCAGTGTCATTTAAGGACGTGCCAGGTTTTGGAGGTGGAGGAAAGTCGGAGTACCCGGAGAAAAACCATCGGGCTACGGCCAGTACCTGGCAACTGCCTCACGTATGTTTCAAACTCGCAACCCAGAGGTGGAGGACTAGTGATAAAGTGTCGGGACACCTAAATTTTTGGCCACCGCGACCCGTCACGTCCTCAATATAAACACCCTATTGTTCAATGGGTTTTATTTTCAATTAAACGAATCTCCACACAATATCCATTATCAGTAACGACTACTTACCATTCTAATTCAAAATCGATATAACGAGGACAGCTGTATATAGAAAATAATTGAAATAAAGACCCTTACCAGCCACCAGCAGGTCTCTGCAACTTAATATATAATGGGGATTTATATATCAAATAGTTAATATAATTAAGAAGAAATAATTTAACGCCCGTCCCATGCCAAAGGAAAATGCATTTTAAATGAATACAAATACAGTGTATATAATAATCATGGAAACGAAACACTAATTGTCTTATCGAAAAATTAACCAAGGTAAACTATTTTTGCAATAACAGTCGAATAAAAACTGATCCTACTAGGAAATAGAAATACAAAACAAAACAGATCTCCAGATAAACAAACATCGGATGGACAACATCATACCATAAAACTCCCGGTGAATTTTGTATAATGTAATGTATAATAGGAACACATACATTTTTGCTTTAACTGCAACTCCAATTTTTTAGCGAAGAATTCCGAAATTCGGCTGATTGATTTTAAAACCTTATTGTGTCCATTTTAAGCAGAAGATGTTTACTCCTTTGCGACATTCTCCTTGTACTTATTAAGTGTCTCCATGCAAATTTAGATGTTTCGTTCATATTGTACCCCTCGCTTTATTCACTTTGAGTTCAATTCAGTGTTATTTCTGAAATTTGATAGCTTACTGGACACCTTTAAATTACAACTTACAAATGATATAAATTTAGAATTCTCAGGCGATTTGTGGTCATTGTTCTGTGCCAGGGTCGAGCATACATTTTATGTCCTTGCTGCTTGTATGCCTAGGCTATGTAAAATTGGTGCGAATTTTCAAAGGATTGAATACTAAGGACTTGATTCAGTCTGCCTCGCTCGTAGCAAGCCCCGCGTGGGCATGCTTGTGATTGCTATAAACACAGGATCTCGGCCCACATGTCCCCAGAGACAGACTAATCCACATCGGCCAATCAGCTTACCCTGTATCATGTAGACTTAATTACAGATGTTATCCATATAGAAGTTTATGGCCCTAGTGAGGGTTTAGATGATGTTGACGAAAGGGTAGTCTCCAAAGGTTCCTGGACTGTTCCGTTCTCAGTGTAGTAAAATCTAGTGGATTAACTAGGCTAATCATTGTCCCCCTATGGAAGAGCTGTTGGAGCAAGGTTGATACACAGACAAAATGCCTTGAGGTCAATTTGACATCAAAACATTTTGACCAGATATTGACCTGAATTGACATGAAGACATTTTGCTTGTGTAGACCGAGATCCATATTTCTCCTAAGCTGGGTATGAGAGCAGAAGTTATAAAGCTCCTTAACAAGGGTCGTGTCCTCCTTCGTCCTTTGCAGTTCCCGACGGCTATTCTGCAGGAGATATTGCCTGTTGCTGTTCTCTAAGTCTATTTCGGCGATCAGTATATCTTAACGTGTGATTATCCTTGATGCACATTTGAAGGATCTTCTTCCAATCGATCTGTATTGCTGGCGATTTTTGGGAACAAATTAGCATGTAGATCTTTGTTCCGAGACTCACAATGCCTATGACCCACTTTCTATCTGTACCTCCATGCAGTAGGACGCGGCGAAATCGACCATTACATCAACTAGGTAGCCTTAACGATAAGGAACAAGCTAAGCTCCACTTCCATGTCAACTTCCATACACTGATTGCGCTGACAGGATAGTATGCCATAACTGGTACGTGAGACAGAAGATCATTAGCTTGGTAGTGACTACACGAACCATACTTTCTGTAAGGCTCTGTGATGACATGTTGCTGTTTTGTGTCGAAAGTTTTACTCTTTCTCAAGCCAGCGAGTCAATAGTTCTCTACCAGGAGTGGTTTCCCCTCGCGAGTGAAATCCAATATTATCTAGTCTAAGACTCAATGCTCTTCGTATATCATTTTCTCATTTTGGTTATTGTATCCTTGAAATATTTGAGAATACGTCTCTCTTGCTCTCCTTCTTTGCCAGTTGGAACAACTTAATGGCGGTTTATTTAACTGCTTCTCTTGGTTCCCAAACTCTCCGTCAGATGTGATACTTTTGAGCATCTATTCATCCGCTTGCTCCATGGCCGGTCACTTCGTTCGAACACTATCCTTTGTCTTTACTATGTTTAATTTAACAACACGCAAACAGTCCCGGAATGTGAAATGGCGATTTACGATATAGCGATATATTAATTCTAAGATAACTGACTTAAGTAACATTATAAGTTTATATCTCTCTACTAGAAAGTAGCATGACCTTAATATTACACATTGAGCATACAACCTCTGGAGAACGCTGCATTATGTCAGGATGCAACGCTGGATTTAAGTAGTGATAACGTTGTGAATGAAAGTCTACATATGACATCCTCAGAATGTCAGTGTGGTATGTTCTGGTAACATTTTATTTAATTGTGTAAGCGTTTGCACAACGTTACACCTTGTTATACAATAAGTATGATGCCCCTAAGGTAGACGAAACACATTTTTTTTGAAAACTTTAATGACGTCATTATTTCTACAGTGACTTCATTTCTTCCACTACCGTTTCCCATTTCTATTGCAGTCCATGGCCAACTTTGAGCGTCTGTTATGTGATCATGGTATAACTATTGTAGAAACGAATTCACTTTGGTTACATGTAATGCGCATGTGTGTGCGGAAACAAGAAGTGACGATGCGCATGTCTAGCAAACTTTGCTCAACCACTAATTTCCTTTGGTCCGATTTCGTTTGCGCATGCGTCACCATTTTGATGCACGGCAGTGATTGGTTGTAGTTTATACACATTACATTAGACAGAACAGCCTAACTATTGAAAATAGTATGACTGAAATCATAACGTGCTGTATTTGTAAAATACAAATACATGAAAAAAGGGTAAATCGTGTTCTCCGTATCATCGGTAATACATGTGTTTGTTTGCGATATGAATAATATATGTATAGGGTTTATATCTTGAATTATTATTCTGCATTTATTTTAAACAATATTTCATCAACATTCAAGTACACACATCACAATACAAATCATGTATACTTATAGGATTGGTAAACAAGCTAAAAGCTTATGCTAATTCCTTTCCTAAAACACGATTACGGCGTTAAATTATGGACATTTACACACAATATTGAGATGAACAAATTAACTTCTCAACAAAATACTTCAGCTGATTACATATTTGATACTTTTAACTCTGAAAACATTGATGTAACTTCAGTGTTGTTTGAAAACTAAAGATGTTGACATTATTAAAATCGTTTACGGTTAAAAATGAAGTTCTGTACAGAAATGAATTTTTCTTCACTTTCCTTAGTGTTTAGCGATTGATCACCCTATAAGAGACTATCTAGGTTTTCACTAATATCATACTCTTCGTCATTATATTGATAAATATTGTTGTCTGATAAGATCATCAGTAATACAATTGAATAAATAATAAAAAGTGCCTTCTGTCATAAAACCACATGTCCATCGAGGTGAATCCACAAGATTTTTACGAAAAAGATGCTGGTTTAGTGAACTGCATTCTTGTCAGAGTTTAGCAAGGAGAATTTGACCTGTTCTTTTTCAAATGTTAAAATAATTAGATAAAAGTATGTTACTCGTGTTGTGTAGATGTGTTTTGAGGACATTGACAGAAGAATTTTCTTTCACATCTAATGGCAGTTCATTCCAGAGTCTAATAGATGAGGGTAAGAAGTATTTCTGATACAGGTTTGTTCGTGTAAGTATTGCTTGATGTAAGTCTGATCGTCTGATACTATGTCTACGGTTTTTCCGACGTTCTTAAAGGCACTAAGGCACTAAGATAAATAGTTTGGAGTTATGTTATGAACCATTTTATGATATTGAACTATGTTTTTGTTCTTTTTAACGACGATCTATAAGTTTTTCCCAATTTGTGTCTTTATAAAGAGGTTCAAAGTTTGCAAGCTCAGTTCCCCATGTAATAAACGTTTCGATGCAGATTCTATAACATTATCAATATGAACATTCCAAGAAAAAATTGACGAAAACCAGACTCCAAGATGCTTATGATTAGATACTTCAGAAATAATGCTATAATTAAATAATCCTAATGTTTTTCGAGAAATGAGTAAACTTTCTGTTTTGTCGGGATTAAAAGTTACCAGCCATTTATCAGCCCATTTTTGAATGTTATCAAAATCATTATTTAACACAGTACTTGCTACATTCGGATTGTCCATAATTACGTAAAGAGTCGTATAATCAGCAAAAAGTTTAACATTACATCTGAAATTGACAACAATGTCATCAATATAAGTTAGAAAAAGTAAAGTGCCAAGGATTGACCCTTGTTGAATACCTGCGGTTATATTTTTGAAATCCGAAAAAATTCCCGCCCAAAATTACCCTTTGTTTCCTATTTTTTAAATAACTGTGGAACCATTTAATAATTTGCCTGATAATCTCGCTACTGTCAGCTTGTATCGCAAACACTATTCTTATTTCTTTACCTAAATCTAATGTTTTCCCGATATCACTTGTGATATAAAAGTAGGTGAATAACTGCAGAATCGCCAGCGGTAAAACCGGATTGGTACAGTAAAAAAATGTTTATCTCTGAGGCAATTATATACGTATTGGAATACACAACGTTCCGTTAATTTACCAACAATACTTATAAGTGAAATGGGTCTGTAATTAGATATAATAGATCTGTCCCCCTTTTTAAAAACAGGAGTGACATTTGTAGTTTTCCAACTGTCTGGATATATACCTACATTTAAAAAAATATTAAAAATACAACTCAATTGCTCACATAATTGATTTTCCCTTCTTTTAAAGGTAATCCGTGTATCAAGTCAGGACCAGTTACCTTAGACACATTTAAAACACTAATTGCATCGTTTACATCTTTCGGTGTAATAGTGAAAACATCTAAGTGAGGAGGAGGAGGAAATGTATTGCCCGGAGGAAGTGTAGCTTGTATTGTATTTATGGTAGACTGTTCTGAAAAATAGGCGTCAAATGCTTCTACTTTACCTTTATCATCTTTAAATACGATATTGCACACATATTAATGGAGGTATAGAATGTGATTTTTAAGAGAAAAGTGTAAAACTATTTGCTATTTTCCACCATTCGCGCGAAGAGCGTTTTGTCAACTTTAGCGTATCTGCTTCTTTATTTAGATAATCTACCTTACCACAGAACCAAATCAAAAATAGATTGAATGCATCGGGGCCTACTGATTGGATATTTAGGTGAGAGAAGTTTCCAAAGTTTTATGTGTGTGCGGGGCAATACATGTAGATGTAAAATATACATATATTTTTTTTCTCTAGCCTGTTTTTGTCAGGGGGAGTTAATTAAGTGTGTATTTTGTTGTAAATTTAGGTGAAGTTTTGGTGCTGAATTCAATACAAGATGGTGCCCCCATATAAAAAAAAAGTTCAAATTGGTAGAATTTTTAATCATTCTATTTACAGGTTTCCGAGATGACATTCTTCAAAATTATGGTTAGTGGACCAGAGTTGAAAACTCCAATCAAGCAGGACAGTGGTAATGTTAACATTATCGTCTATTAGAAATAATTTGGTTCTGTGGTTCCTTTAGCATCAACACAAGTGTTTCGTAACTGTTTTAACTTATCCCAATGAACTTGACTCTGTGTACGTTTAGCTTTTCTGCGCAATCGTTTCCTTGCTCTTACTAAAGTTCTGATTCTATTGTGTATCCATAGGGAATCTCGAGTACGAACAGTAATAAATCTATTTGGAATTGAAACTAAAGCACATTCTAATACGGATTTAGTTAAGAAGTTTACTGCGTCTTGTGGAGAGCAATTTGTGATATTTTTTCTTCAATCGATTTCACCAAGTTTGATATTAAATAAATAGTGGAGTCCCTACGGGAATCCCGTGGACTTTTTTGAAGGAAGCTGGAGGTAATGATTTTACAAAAGTATATGATGTCCTTAATCAAAAAATGTTTGTTGTCATTCTGACTTCCGCGTCTAGTCGATTTAATGACGCAATCAAAATGGCGGCCATAGCAACCAGATTTTTACAATAAAAGGTCTGGTTTAGCAAATGAGTTTCAGACAGACATATTACAAAATACGTTTTATTAAAATATCAATTGGCGATTACATGATAGGAACTTAATTATTTGAGAGTTTTCGTCACCGGAAGTGAATTCAATTAAGAAATGGACAAAATGGCGGCCATAGCAACCGATTTTTTAATCCCAATAATGACAAAAATGATACATTATGTGTTCATGCATACGGATTTTTGCCGAAATATCTCTATAAATAGGTTGCTGTCAAATCAGGTTCAATGTAAATCCTGCAGTTTATCAGTTTGTTTTATTCCAACGGAAGCTGTTAAAGTTAAGAATAAGTTAAAATGGCCGCCATAGCAACCAGCGGTACCAAAAGAACAACTTGTAAAACGAATACAAATACACAGATGTTTCGTAGAATTTGTTGATAAATGTCATATTGTGGCTTTGTGATGCAACTTATTTGAAATTACATAGCTTTCCTTCATAATTTATAAAAGTAGCTAAGATTCATATTTAGGGCAAAATGTTTAATAAAAATATTTAAAGCTAACAAAAAGGCATAACAAACACATTACCTCAATGTCCGTCTCTACTCACAACGTTATTTCTTCCATATCATTTTTTTCTTACAACAAATGGCCCAATGGTGTGTTTTCACATGCCTCATCATCTGCTTCACACGCGCAAAGTTCTGTACAAACCAAATTTTTCGTTTTGCATTTGCATTTATTTGACGAGCATTGTGTTGTTTTGCACTTACAAAAAATAAGTTCAAGCATTGCAGTTGGTGCAGGAGGTAGGGATGCCATGACTGGGATATATATATCGTGTTCCTCTTTCCATCCAAACAAAGTAGGAGATGGAAGCACGGGACAGGCAACGTCATCGTTGAACCAAATTATAGCCTGAAGCTGGGTTCGCAGGATTGACTGTTTGAGTGCTGCCCTTGTAGGCGGTAGCTTTTCAGCTTCAGCTTGCTTTTGTTTAATATTCCACCAGCGTAGATGACCAATATCCGTCAGGGATGTTTTCGGACAATATAGAGAGCATGTGAAATGTTCGATCTTCTTTTCCATGTCTTCTGTTAGTTCCAGTTTTCCAAGGTCTGCGAAAACACGCTTTATTGATTCGTCTGCAATTTGAAACGCCTTCCAAAATGAGAGTTTACCTTTACCGGAAAACGTCCCAGTATTATCGGCTCCTGAAAACGCATGGAATCCAGGTAGGGCCTCTATTTCCAAAGACGAAAGACTGTGATATACTTGACCCAAATCTATTTCCCGTTGCCTATTTCCTGTTCCAGTGCAAAACTTGGTACATTTTGGAAGTCGTGGGTACCTTCTCAGAAAAAGGATGAACACGTCGGTGTCGAGGGAGTGGATGGCTAGGGTAGATGTTCCTTCCTTGACTTGCGTCCAGAGCATGCAGGACGAGTTTTGTGTCCGCTTCTTCTTGAGTACTTGCCAAATGTTCAGCATCAAACAAAGTTGACCTTACTTGATCTCTCCATGCACATACCAGGTGCAAGCTCCTTTCAGTTGCATACTGCAAGTGATTTTATTGACACGTATGTTGACAATTCATCCTTTGTAGATGAATGTGAAAGGAACTTTGCCATGGATATATTGGTGATATTGGTTTGGTCAGTCACGTGGTAAGCCACCGATTCCTTTTTACCGAGTCTTCTTTGTCTTGTGCCATCCTTCAGAGATTTCGTAACATCATACCTATCGAAAACCAGATGTACTTCGTTATATCTAAGTAGATATTTTTTTTGAAATAATTTGTATGAAGTGCTCTGCTAGGTCACTGCAATCTTTTACCCAATGCGGTTTTCCCACCGCTTGTACCTCCACCATACCATCTACAATCGCTGTAGCATTGTCTCCTGCGAATAGTTCGTCTGTGTTGTTAATGGCGCTATCAGTTGCTGTGTTTTCTAGGATGTTCATTAGCTTGCTCTTCACTGAGCAGTGCAATAAGTGACCGTCTGATGAAAAGAAGGCCCTGGGAATCACAGACAATTCGTAGGTGGCAATGTTGTCCTGAGCGTTCACCTCTGGTCGGGATCTTGCAGCAATGATAATCAGAGCGAACAATCCCCGATCTTCGCGGAGTTCTAATACGGTTTTATTTGCTGTGATTCTCACTTTCTTGCAGCTTTCTTTCCATGTTTTGAGTTTGTTCTTTTTCAATACAGCCCATAAACCAACTTCGTTTGTCCTGACGCGTTCATTCAAATATGGTGTCCTTTCTCTGAAAGTGTCATCAAATCTGTCTTCACCCCTTCTGTCATAACCTCCTTGGTGACGATGTTGATGACATCTTCTCCTTCATAGGTAAACGGATTGGTAAATGTCCTCATGACTTCAGTGAGAGCCGCAACATTTTTTCCTGTCTCGAAAGGCATGGTCTATTGTCCTGGTGATGACGAGTCTTGATACCGTCTCGGTTTTCAGAGTCACTCGCATCGTTTACCAAATGTGTAAGCTGTGAGGAAACGAGAAAGAACCTTGACCGAGCTGTATCATTCAATGTTATACCAACGATGCCACCGGAAACCTTCATCCATCTGTTAATGTGTTCAAGCGCATGGTCGGCACCAATACCACAAAATGGTATCTTATTTTTGTTCACAACCCAGTTTCCGCTGCAAAATTGCATCCACAACTCGGGATCGTCCGCTTCGATTGCTCGCATTTCGGCCAGGTACAACGAAATCATCCTTGCGTAATTTGATTTATCCAAAGCAAAGAAATACTTGGTAAAAGTCTCGAGCGACTGAAGATGCAACTCCCAGTTTCCGGTATGAAACGACCGTATGAACTGAAGCATGATCGATACTATCTCCATGTACTACCGTATAACTACAAACATAGGGTTCCTTGCGGATTGGTTATCATATTCTGCTATCTTGGACATGATGTTGTGATTGACTAAATCAGATACAAGTGCCGCGTGGGAAAGCTTCGTGTTTTGTCGATTTTCAAATGCATTGTCCAAATCTGGAACATGTTTTCGTATCAAATCTAGGAGAGTCGGATAGGCATTGAACAATCCATCGGCATACAAATCAAACAAAGACAGTAAGGTGACGGTGTGAGCCGTTATCATACGTTTTTATATTACGTTAATTACAAATGAATATACAGCTATAATCCCGATAATTTCTTTAAACCATTTAAAGAAATCCGGAATTTTATCATTTCTGACCGTAATTGGCTTTAATTTTACAATATCCCGGAAAATGTATTATGTGGCGCAAAGCGGCATTGTAACATATCTATATTCTGTAAATGAAGCAAAATAATGCTTTTATGTAAAACAAATAAGTAAACCACATCCATGCAGACTAAATTTACTGAATTTATTCACAATCATATGATATTTGAGGACGTATAAATTCAAGATAGTGAGTAAACACACGGTAACATTATGGGACTGTTTCAAGTGTTATAAAGCTGTACTTAATAAGAATTTTTAGAGAAAAACATCAAAAATGCATTACCATTGTGTCTGCTAAGATGATCAAACTGAAGAATAGAAGTAGAAAAAGCATTCCTGGTCTGGATTTTCATATTTTCCCCGCTGAAAAACTTTGACCAGAAGTTATACTAATAAAATTTCTCGGTTGAAAAACGGTACCCGCAGTTCCGGAATTTAAATCGAAATGATTTTGTCCTTTTGATTTATTACCAATTTATATCGTCAAACTCTATTTAATATGTGACATATTGATATAAATAAATAATATATTTTTTCCTGTCCACATTTTATTGATTTAACTTGTGAATACGCCGTTTGTTTCATAATTAATCGTGCGTTTTTACAGAAATTTTAGTCCTTAAAATGTTAAAATAACCATAAACTTACTCAAATAATTTTTTTAAAGAGCAAAATATATTTTACAGTGTGCAAATACATATTTATTAACATTAACTCGTATTTAATGTTTGATACAACAATCAAACTAATGATATAACCCAGAAAAATAGGTGAGTTTATACATGGACAAAACATTTTGACCGCCATCTTGATGACGTCATAAAAACGATATGACGCGCATGCGCGACTGACAACAAACATTTTTTTGAAGTATACTATCTATACTATCAATTTATCATGGTCTCTTGCTTCCTTCATGAAGTGCCCACGGGAGTAAAATTTCTGCCCTTGGGGAATGATAATCGCCCTGGTTATATAACCATATTGTCCTTTTGAACGTGTGATTATACATGTATGTGTATTTAGGAATATCGATGTAGATATATATAGGACAATGGTAAAAAGGATTCGCCAACCGCTACATTTTAAATTAAATTTATGTTATCAACTATGAATAAATCAAGTAAAGAAGAAGATGTTTCAGTAAAGTTCGTCGGTTCATTTAATTTACTAGTTGTATCGAAGAATAACGACTTAGAATGTCGTTGGTATGTATTGATATTCGAACGTATGGAATTAATAAGATTTTCATTAAAATCTCCAATTATGAAATAATTATCAATGTCTGTATCAATGGCAAAGTCTATGTAGTGTTCTAAGAAACCCCATATTTCATTTTTAAAATTTGGAGGTCTCTAAAATGTTCCAATCAGTATATCAGTATGGTTAATATTTAACTCAAATGCATTCCAAATTCGCAACTTCAAGATCATTTCGTCAATGTACTTTTATGTTTCCATTAACATACACTGCAATCCTGCCGCCTATTCGGTTATATCTGGTTTTCAATCATGGGGGTGGAATTTGTCATTTAGCAAATCATCGGACGTTTCAGTTATATAATTTAACCATGTTTTAGTTAAAGCAATCATATCAAAATCCTCAAGTTCAGACATGATGAGGTCTATTTTTGGCAATAAACTTTGTACATTATAGTGAACTATTGATATATCACACTTATTATCAAATGACACGGTACTGTATGATGAATTGGTATCTTGGGACCATGGTCTGAGTCTGAGGGACCAGGATTAATTTCAACATCTCCATATCGATATAACAAGTATATAATCTAATAATTGATTACCAATAGTAAAGAACAAATGCAAAAATATCAGAATATCATATAAAACTTGTTACTTTGATGGTCTGTTATCTGATTCTGCTTAATTTTTTTCGCTAAATCAGAACCAGTGAGCATGGCTGATATCTGGGGAAAATAAAGAATATTTGACGTTAGTGAAAAACAACAATTACAATGCACGCATGCATGTTCTGTATTGGGGAAGTAAGCAAGTTTAATAAGCTTAATAAGTTAAAGAACCGGAAGTGGAAAATACCACGAAAGTATTAAATTAGCAAACATAAATGCTGTTTTTCGTCTCTCAATCCAGTTGCACGCATTAGAAATAACTCTTTTAAGATATATTTCAAATGTTTGTGTGTTTTCGTTGTTATAATTTTTTGTTTTGTTTTTGATGGGCGTCCATGTCTGATCATACAATTAAAATTTTAAGAAAATAGAAAGCTTCATAGTAATGTCGGCGACCCCCGCCATAGTCTTTGTCAACATCCACACCTGTTGAAAACCTTTACATTATAAACTTTTGAATATTTTTTTCTCTTTACCTGGTCATGACCGAATCTGTTTCGATCAAGATCATCTCGTTACTGGCTCTGACCGGATCCACCGGGTGATACCGGAAGTTACGAATCCGACGGGGAGTATCTACCTGAAGGGCGTAAGGACATGGCTGGGGTATGTTTTATAGTGATACGTGGCATTTTAACATACTATCGGAAATATGATGATACCCACGGAATTCTACGCTATTTCCTTTATACATATCAGTAATTCGTTAATCTTATAAACTTGCCGTGTTTGATTGATGCTCAATATTATCCGGCTGCCCTATTGTCAAACGACGTATTTGCTATGATATTTGTCAAAAATACCCAATAATCGCGATCAAAACACGATGGACAGAGTTTTGGGCCTTTTGGCATTAAACATTGACTACAATAAAATATTAGTAATCAACGATTCGTTTGGATTACAGCTATAAAGTACCTCAATTGGCTAATTATAATGACACGAAAAAAATCCGACGGGGAAAATCTCTCTCCAATATCTGATTCCGACGGGGAATATCAGTTTTGATTGATTTAAACATATTTTTATTGTTCAATATAACAACAAGGATAAGGCACAAGTTATCTCAACTTAGAAACGCCTTCTCCCAAAATACATTGTATAACTATAACATATCTACAATAATATACACTATCACCAATTAAGTTTTCTAGAGTTAGATATTTGTTAAGAAAAGGAGAGCTGAAAAGCCAGGAAGAAGAGAGCAACAAACAAACAAACAAAAACAAAAAAAAAAAGGGGGGGGGGGGGGGGGGGGGGGGGGGGGGGGGGGGGGGGTCTATTGAAGTGAATTATTTTTAAGTGACCTTAGAACCGATTACTATTTTTAATATAGGTCTGTACGGATTTAAAAATATATTCGTTTTGCTGGTCTGACAGGTTTGGAGAACCACAAAGAACAACATTGATTGTGACATTACAATATGGAGAAATGTTGTTGAATACAATTTCACGTTGTCTTCTATATAATATACATTCTAAAAAATAATGCACAACATTTTCACATTCATTTCCACATTCACATGATGGGTCATTAATTATATTAACTCGAAACAAATCATATTTTAAACTGCTACAAGCATGTCGCAACCTTGTATGTAAAACATTTAATTTTCTGTTTCCTACATGATAAAATAAAGGCAACGCGTCAAGGTTGTGTTGGATTTTAGATTTAAAACAATTGACGGATGGTTGCTCTCTGACATCGATTGGTAAATTGTTCCATAACCTAACAGTAGACGGAAAAAGAGATTCATAAGAAATGGATAATCTATAATTTTGGACAGTGTAGTTTTGGTTATTTCTGACATTATACATATTACGCTCCCCTACTCTTGGAGGAAGTAGATTACTTAAATAAGAAGGAGTTAGATTATTATGAAGTTTATACATAAGTGAAAGTTTCTTTAATTTTCTTCTTTCTGATAATGGTTGAAGTTGGGATTCTTTATATAGAGATTGTTTACTAGAAAAAGAAGGCATGCCTGTGATAACTCTTGCTGCTTCTAGTTGGACTTGCTCGAGCTTGTTTACGTCTGTCAGAGAACAACCATCCCATACTTCACATGCATATTCTAATACTGGCAGCACAAATACTTTGTATATCCGTAATAGTGTCTTTTTATTCAACAAATATTTAAATTTTCTTAATACCGATATTTTTTTCATACAAGCTTTTTGGATTTCTGATATATGTAGAGACCACTTTGCATCTGAACTAAAAGTTACACCTAAATGTCTATGGTTTTCAACACAATTCAAAATTTCATTCCCAAAAGTAAGTTGCATAAGTGGCACGTTTTTGGAATTTGTTATGAATAATACATCAGTTTTTTGTGGGTTGAATTTAGTAAGCCAGTCTTGGGACCATTGATTAAGTTTCTGTAAATCACTATCTAAAGATCGTTGAATATCTTCACAAGATGATGAAGGAAACATCAAGGAAGTATCATCGGCAAATAAACGTGAAACACTAGTCAGATTATCAACAATATCATTTATGTAAATTAAAAACAAAAGTGGTCCCAAGACACTTCCCTGAGGAACACCTGCATTTGTGGAGCCTTGATCAGAATATACATTTTTTACTAAAACTTGTTGCTGCCGTCCCGATATATAATTTTTTAACCAACGTAATAGATTACCTCTAATACCATATGCTTCTAATTTAATCAATAAACCCTTGTGCCATACACGGTCGAATGCTTTTGATATATCACAAAAAATAAGACAGGTGTGTTTTTTTCCCTCAAGAGAACAACATATATTATGGTACATTTCTATTAGTTGGTGTACTGTAGAATGACAAGACATAAACCAGATTGTTTTTCATAAAATAAGGAGTTATCAAGGAAGTAATTATAAATATACTTGAACACTACTCTTCCGAAAACTTTACCGATACATGATAACAAAGTAATAGGGCGATAATTGGACACCACATGCCTGTCCCCCTTTTTAAATAAGGGTAAAACAATTCCTTTCTTCCAAATAGTAGGAAAAACATTTTGGTTTAATGACATATTAAAAAGAATTGCCAATGGCTTACATACGGAATTTGCAGTGTATTTTAACATGTGGTGGCTTATACTATCGTGACCAGATGCTTTTCCTAATCTGAGAATTTTTAAGATATCACAAATCTCATCAAATCGAATAACAAGAGAATCAAGGTAAGAATTTGTTCTACAGTTATATGTGGGTAATGGAATATCCCTATCATCTATAGTTGAAATAGAGCAAAAATAATTATTCAATATATTAGATTTTTCAGTATCATCAAGTTCAACATTTCCATTATCAGGATTTACTTATGGTGGAATAACTTCCTGTAAACCAGACTGTTTAACTAATTTACGAACAAGTTTCCAATACGATTTAGGATTACTAGTATCAAGTTTATCAATTACATCACCAACATTATCATAAAATAATTCCCTCGCGTGCTTTTTCATGTTATTAACCTTGTTTCTTTGGTTTTTATAGTTGACTTGATAGGAGGTTGATTTTACACGTTTAAATTCTTTATGGAATCAGTCTCGTAACCGCATAGCTTTCCTGAGTTCAGAGTTCATCCAAAGTTTATCATGGGGTCTTATAGTAACTATTTTTTAGGGATACATTCTTCAGCAAAAGATAAAAACTGCTCGGTAAATTTAACACTAGCAATATCAACGGAATCAAAATTTTGAAAAAATGAGGTCCAATCAAAATGATTTATCAAAACGTTAAACTTATTAAAATCAGCATGTTTGTATGACCAAACTTCACGAGCATAAGTACGAGAAAGGTTTACTGGTACAGACAAAAATATTACACAAGCGTCATGATCGCTAATGGTACGGTCAATTGCAATGACGTGTGAATCATTACATTTAGAAATATCACTTATTAAAATTGGATCTAGTAAACTATGTCTTGTCATTCCATGCCTGGTTGGTTCATTAATAACATTTGTCAAATCTAGTTCTAACATTATTTGATGTAAAACATGATTATGTGATAAGGTAAGTAAATCAACATTAATATCTCTAACAATTATCACATTGGATGTAATTTCTAAAGCTTTCTCCACTGAATATTTAAAATTTTCCCAAAAGGGATGACATGAGCCTTCTGGTCTGTATACAGTACCTAATGATACAATTTGATTCGGCATTTCAACTTGTATCCATATAATTTCTCCACCCATCAATTCAAGGTCAACTCTTCTAACACATTTTAAAGAATCGGAGTAGTAAACTAGTATCCCTCCACCCGAGAAATTTCCATCTTTCCTAAAAGGCTCCACAAAACCTGGTATAGTTAAATCAGCTGAAGATACTTGATGGTCTAAGTGTGTTTCGGTAAAACACAAAATATTAAATTCATTTGTGATATTTTCAATATATTCTAACTTATTCCTTATGCTTCTACTATTTAAATGAAATATAGACAATTCATTTTCCGGGGGACCGGGGTTGGTTTCTATGTCTATGTCTAATACTAACAGGAATATCAGTACACAGGCTTTCATTTGATTTTTATTCAGATATCAAATATTTGTAATCAATATGACACATGATTTCTTTTATTTCCAGATAATTCTAGATTTACCCAGTTATCGGAAGATTCTGGTGTTTTACATTTGATCCAGGGACTTCTTACCCGTTGACGTTTATGCGTATTTTTTGTAGGCGTAATAAAACGTTTAAGTTTTGGAGTTAACGAAATTGGATTTAACCCTTTTTTGGGCGCCTGAAGCCACAACGAACTCTTTTTACGTGTTGGCATTATCCTTAAAATTAAAGGAAATAAGTGTTGACGTTATTAAAGTCTCTGCTTCAAAATTCATTGGTAAGGGGTTGATAAATTGATATTCTATATTTGATCAACAATAGCTCGAAAACGAGCACATCGACATATGATTTTTCACCATTTTGTGCTATGGCATGACATCCGACTCCAAAAATAGATACGAGAAAACAAGTTTAACACAGGAAAATTCTGGCTTCTCAGAGGTGTACAATTCCTGTTATCATTCATACAACATATCAGTAATTCGTTACACACATGATTGAATCTAACGTATGGAGTAATTGACGGGTACAATTGCAGATTTAAATTATTTCACTTGGCTTACGGAGGAGGTTAGAAACATTTTCTGTTAGATGCGCATGCTTCATGGAGCTTTATTCAGTTTTTTTTTAAAAGTTTATTGGCAGTTTCGCTTATTCTATTCTGAACAATATCATAAGTGGAATTGAGCTTCATAAGATCGAAAGCAACTGGACCCATTCAGTTTTCAGTTAGACTTATTACATTTTGATAACTGAGCCCTGAACACGCGTGTAGCGCAATACACACACTGTACGATGCTTGACATACTTGTTCATGTCTATATTTACATTTGCATTGCAGCCCCATTATATAACTTTACCAAACTCACTTGAAGGTTACGAGTCCATAACGTCATTACTATAATTGTCACGTCGGCGATAACGAAAGATGGCCGTTGAAAAGGTGGTTCCGTCTTTGACAATGATAATTTGTTCATTCATCGTCGGAGCAAAATTCCTGGATATACAGTAGTCTTTAAAAATCGTTGTCAAATGTAAGTATAGGCATTGAACTGCTTTCATTTGGAAGTTATGGGCTGATGAATGCCAACTGGACAAAGGCAAATTCGCTAGCGCGCTTCATTAAATTTGCCTTTGTCCAGTTGGCATTCATCAGCCCATAACTTCCAAATGAAAGAAGCTCAATGCCTAAGTATCACACAGTCGCGACTTTGTGTACTGATATTCCCCGTCGGATTCAGATATTGGAGAGAGATTTTCCCCGTCGGAATTTTGGGTGCCATTATAATTTGCCAATTAAGGTACTTTATAGCTGTAATCCAAACGAATCGTTGATTACTAATAGTTTATTGTAGTCAATGTTTAATGCCAAAACTCTGTCCATCGTGTTTTGATCGCGATTATTGGGTATTTTTGACAAAAATCAAAGCAAATTCGTCGTTTGACAGTAGGGCAGCCGGATGATATTGAGCATCAATCAAACACGGCAAGTTTATGAGATCAACGAATTACTGATATGTATAAAGGAAATAGCGTAGAATTCCGTGAGTATCATCATATTTCCGATAGTATGCTAAAATGCCACGTATCACTATAAAACATACCCCAGCCATGTCCTTACGCCCTTCGGGTAGATACTCCCCGTCGGATTTGTATATACTCCCCGTCGGATTCGTAACTTCCGGTATCACTCGATGGGATCTGTATCGAGATCCTCTCGTTACGGTTTCTGGTCGGATTTGTATCGAAGTCCTCTCGTGACTGGTTCTAAGCCGGCATGTATCGAGAGTTTTTCGTTATACTCAATATTTGTACGACATTGACTTTGAGGTGAAGTCAACCCGCACATGCCGGGTCCCCGGGGTCTAATATATATCTATTCGCATTTACTAACCTGTACAGAATTTTACATGGTGGTAGTGTGTGTGTGAGGCTAATACAGCGACCGTGGGAATTAACAGTGTATTACTCTTAGTCTAGCTACATGTAACCCTGCTCTAGCATCCACAGGCTGTCTTAACGATGAAGTTAAGTCAATCAATTAAATCTATTATAATTTCGTTACCGATATATTGTGGAGTAACCTGTACGATTTCCCTACTGATATGAAGTTCGCTAGTGCTATAATCATCTGGTATCAATCCTAGGAGATTCTGCGGTCTTGGGAGATAATGAATATTTAAAATGATTGTCGTCTAGTTTCGAGTTCTCTACACTGATAATGTGTCAACGAAACCAATTACTACAATCAATGCATTGGAATGATGACAATAAATATATTGGAATAACGACAATATATACACTAAAAACGACGAACAAAATTGTGTTGATAAATAAGAAAATTGTAAATATAATTTGATTTAATCGTTCATATACCTCTTGCATTCTAAACATCATGTGATGATATAGGCCCCCAACTCTTCACTTATTCATAAACAATTACGATTTAACTTACATCAACTTATACTTATGTTAATCACCCATGTCGGCACGAATGACCGAGGGGTCTTACTGAGGAAGGTAACCGGAATACCAGGATAGCGTCACTTGGTCCGGCGACGTGACCGCTGTGCCTTTTCACGTCGATAAGTGAAAGGCGAGCGATCTACCACGACGCTAGGGAAATCTCACTAAACTGTAATCAGAACACAAATCTAATAATATTAACTAACACATAAAACAATATGTCCCAATAAACCAGTATTTCCATTTGTGAATCTGAATAACTGGAATAATTAGATTTTTAAGGAGCACTGTTCGCTATCCTCGTATTAAACTGGATTCATCGTAAACAACACCTCGGTGTGACGTCGAATGTGTTCCTCAACGGTACTAAATTAACTAGGGACAAGGCAGAATGTCTATTGGAGCGCTCAATAGCCTATGAAGGCAGGATTTTAGCCAGGAAAGGAATGGTCCTATCCAAGAGGTTTAACATGTGAGGGAATGGTCCTATTCATGTGAGGGAATGATCCTAACCATGTTAGGGAATGATCCTATCCATGTTAGGGAATGATCCTATCCATGTGAGGGAATGATCCTATCCATGTGAGGGAATGGTCCTATCCAAGAGGTTTAACATGTGAGGGAATTGTCCTATCCATGTGAGGGAATGATCCTATCCATGTGAGGGAATAGTCCTATCCTTGTGAGGGAATGGTCCTATCCATGTGAGGGAATTGTCCTATCCATGTGAGGGAATTGTCCTATCCAAGAGGTTTAACATGTGAGGGAATGGTCCTATCCATGTGAGGGAATGATCCTATCCATGTTAGGGGATGATCCTATCCATGTGAGGGAATTGTCCTATCCATGTGAGGGAATTGTCCTATCGATGTGAGGGAACGGTCCTATCCAAGAGGTTTAACATGTGAGGGAATATGGTCCTATCCATGTGAGGGAATGGTCCTATCCATGTGAGGGAATTGTCCTATCCTTGTGAGGGAATGGTCCTATCCATGTGAGGGAATTGTCCTATCCTTGTGAGGGAATGGTCCTATCCATGTGAGGGAACGGTCCTATCCATGTGAGGGAATTGTCCTATCCATGTGAGGGAACGGTCCTATCCAAGAGGTTTAACATGTGAGGGAATATGGTCCTATCCATGTGAGGGAATGGTCCTATCCATGTGAGGGAATTGTCCTATCCATGTGAGGGAACGGTCCTATCCATGTGAGGGAACGGTCCTATCCAAGAGGTTTAACATGTGAGGGAATGGTCCTATCCAAATAATTTTGGCAAATTTTATGCGAATGATCAGCGGTTAATGTAAGGTAGATATTGCAAAGTAACTCCTGCTAGTAATTTGAAGTTTAGAGCCTTGTAGGACTGAAGCACCTCTTTGGTGGCTCGCCCGGCTTCTTATTCTGTACTATATCACACTTGTTTTGTTTTTGTGTACGCGAAAATAAATATAGATGAAGAATGATATACAATGTAGTTCATAGTTCGGTATTCATATATTTATATGGAAGAATATTTGCAATTAATGTCGGTCAATGAATGTTATATTTTGGTATTCATATTGATTAAATGCTTGTCTACAGCGCAAGGCGGGCAAGCTGACATTGGTGTATTGTCTTTTCTGACGTTGTACGGATTGGACCAAAGCTCCCCGACAGTTAAGGGTCTGAACCCTGATCCCTCTCTGAATACATTGATAATTTTTAGGCCAGGTCAGAATATGTTTACTAATCCGACTTTTATCTAAGCTCAGGAACACATGATTACCACCGGTCCAGTTGAAATCATCATTAAAGGTCAATTCAATTAAACTTTATTAGCACTTTTGTAATTACAAATGAAATTTGATGGTTAAATATATACATATATAAATAACTTATCTCGACATGACGTCATAGGCCTAAATATATAGCTTCTTTTCGCAATACACTGTTGATCTGAGGTTTTTGGTCATGATTTCTGTTTAGAACAACCAGTTCCACAGGGGACGTATTTCTATGTCTAATCGATCTTGATTCATGCAGGTATGGTTTCTGAGCAAATGTTGACATTAATGTCAACGTGGTTCAAGCATGCAAAATAGTATTAAGTCACAAAACCGCCAAAAAAAAAAAAAAAAATTCTCCATACACTTAACTGTATACCATGATCTCCGAACTCCCAAGGCTCGCTATCCTATGTGTCCCTCCTACCATTCCTTTTTACAATACAGATGATTTAAATTGTATATAATGTCACAAGTGCATGTACTTGCTATATGTTGGTCGTACACGTAAAAATCACATTTGAGGTAAAAGTAGATTTCAATTCATTTCTTGAGGAAAAAAGGCTCCTTACACAGAATTCGATTTATCAATTTCCATAAATTGAATTGCGGGTTCCTTAATTCGAAATACGATTATTCATTAATTTTGTTGCAACTACGTAGTAGAGTAATTTATATCAAATTGATAGACAGCTACAGTTATATCAAGTCATCAAAACTAGATAATGATATGATGAATGAAAAGAAAAAAGAAAACTTTTGACAAAGTTGACGTAACGTAATTGAATTGTCGACGTGATGTCATGGTATTGTTGCCGTGAAGTCATACATTTGTTGAGAATGTGCAGAATGGTGGATATCTCTGTCAAAGATCACTTTCAGCACAAGCGAAGAGTGAAAAACATGACATAGTCACACAACGTCGGGATGAGTGAAACATGACATAGCCACACAACGTCGGAACGAGTGAGAAACATGACATAGTCACACAACATCGGGACGAGTGAGAAACATGACATAGTCACACAACATCGGGACGAGTGAGAAACATGACATAGTCACACAACGTCGGGACGAGTGAGAAACATGACATAGCCACACAACGTCGGGACGAGTGAGAAACATGACATAGTCACACAACGTTACGACGAGTGTAAAACATGACATAGCCACACAACGTCGAGACGGGTGAGAAACATGACATAGTCACACAACGTCGAGACGGGTGAGAAACATGACATAGCTACACAACGTCGGGACGAGTGAGAAACATGGCATACATAGTCACACAACGTCGGGACGAGTGAGAAACATGACATAGTCACACAACGTCGGGACATAGTAACACAACGTCAGGACGAGTAAGAAACATGACATAGTCACACAACGTCGGGACGAGTGAAAAGGATGACATAGTCACACAACGTCGGGACATAGTCACACAACGTCGGGACGAGTGAGAAACATGACAAAGTCGCACAACGTCGGGACGAGTGAGAAACATGACATAGTCACACAACATCGGGAGGAGTGAGAAACATGACATAGTAACACAACGTCAGGACGAGTAAGAAACATGACATAGTCACACAACGTCGGGAGGAGTGAGAAACATGACATAGTCACACAACGTCGGGAGGAGTGAGAAACATGACATAGTCACACAACGTCAGGACGAGTGAGAAACATGACATAGTCACACAACATCGGGACGAGTGAGAAACATGACATAGTCACACAACGTCGAGACGGATGAGAAACATGACATAGTCACACAACGTCAGGACGAGTGAGAAATATGACATAGTCACACAACATCGGGACGAGTGAGAAACATGACATAGTCACACAACGTCGAGACGGATGAGAAACATGACATAGTCACACAACGTCGGGACGAGTGAGAAACATGACATAGTCACACAACGTCGGAAGGAGTGAAAACATGACTTAGTCACACAACGTCGGGAGGAGTGAGAAACATGACATAGTCACACAACGTCAGGACGAGTGAAAACATGACATAGTCACACAACGTCGGGACGAGTGAGAAACATGACATAGCCACACAACGTCGGGACGAGTAAAAGACATGACATAGCCACACAACGTCGGGAGGAGTGAGAAACATGACATAGTAACACAACGTCGGGACGAGTGAGAAACATGACATAGCCACACAACGTCGGGAGGAGTGAGAAACATGACATAGTAACACAACGTCGGGACGAGTGAGAAACATGACATAGCCACACAACGTCAGGACGAGTGAGAAACATGACATAGTCACACAACGTCGGGACGAGTGAAAAACATGAGATAGCCACACAACGTCAGGACGAGTAAGAAATATGACATAGTAACACGTCCGGGTGAGTGAAAACATGACATAGCCACACAACGTCGGGAGGAGTGAGAAACATGACATAGTCACACAACGTCGGGACGAGTAAAAGACATGACATAGTCACACAACGTCGGGAGGAGTGAAAACATGACATAGCCACACAACGTCGGGAGGAGTGAGAAACATGACATAGTCACACAACGTCGGGACGAGTAAAAGACATGACATAGTCACACAACGTCGGGAGGAGTGAGAAACATGACATAGTCACACAACGTCGGGAGGAGTGAGAAACATGACATAGTCACACAACGTCGGGACGAGTAAAAGACATGACATAGTCACACAACGAATGAATCTCGTGTTGGTCTCACCTATTTTACACACACGTTACCTTGATTTTTGGTGAAACTTGGTGTATACATGCATATGTGTATCCACGGCAGATTCGTCTGGATTGCTAACAGATCTAAAAGATGGTGGCCTTGGTGGCCATCTTATATTTTCTTTTTACTTAAAAACAAACAAATATTTGGTGAGGACCCGTTACTAATCATTCAAAGAAAGTGTCATCACTACCTGTTTTGTAAAGTATACGGAAGACACACGACATATGATGGACGATGCCCAATACCTATAGCACACGCGAGTCTTTGACTATTTTTGACAGATGATTTACTGTAAGTCACACCATTTCTGATTCTCTAAAATGGTGTTTCCAATATAAATTCTTCTACACGACATATATACAGTGTGCCATCCTATTATAAACCTACAACAATTTGTCAGTCTGTCTTTTAATAAAGAAATTCATGTCGAATTACATCGGCCTGACCGAGTAATTGAAAATCAGTTATAATCAATAATAAAACTAACTGCATTTACTTTCAATGTTGATACAGTATGATGTTGATTTTGCAAACCGATCATAAATGACCGATTCGCCATACAAAACAACAGAAAAACACACCCTTTGAACACATCTGCCTTCATATAGCGGAAAGAAAAAGATAATCTATATTGTATCTAACACTATCGACATTTTATAAGCAAGCAAGGGATACACTGTTTTAAATGAGGAATATTAGTTACAATCATGTTTGCAGCTGTGAAGACCTTCAATTCTTCAGTGACTTTGGCTATAGTGAAAATGAACATGAAGCCATTAAATACTCTCCAAATTAATTAATAATTAAATATTTACATTTTCACTTCGCTCCGCCTCAATGAACATAGTAAACTCAGATCACTTCATTTCCCGTTGAAGATTTTGGGTCGCGTGCTTCTGTTCTGAGAGACGAATCACTTTCTTGCCGGCGTGTGAATACATTCACTGAGTTTACAATGGCGATCGAGTTCTGTACCGCCTCAGACTTGAATGCACTTTCACTTTGTGAATTGTGTAACATTGTTATAAACGTATATGAACACAAGTGGAATAGCCGCTTTATGTGCTAATAAAAATGCCAGTATAATGCAGACAGTTTAGAAAACAGGATCTGACAGAACACTGACACTCTCGATAGCACCGAGCTCATGACCTACGTAGCGCAGTAGGTCTAACGTTAGCTGTATCTCGAATGCCATGCTTAATACCATTTCAGTGGTCACAGAAAATAAACCTGAATTTAAACACTATTTAACAACACAAAACAGACTGGTAACAGAAGTATGCTATATTGAGAACAGGGACATATTATTGTCGCAATTTGACTCAATCTAAACATATGGAGGACACAAGTTTCCGGCCGTCGAATACCGCCAATTTTCAAATCAATGTTTCTTTACTTACTAATATCAGAATTTACATCCCAAAACGCCAGTGCGACAATGAAATCCAATATTTCAAGAACACCATGTACATCACCAGCTAACCTGCGACTAAAATCCACATTGTTACACTTTTTCTCGAGCTCTGAATATCCCGGCTAGACTGCATCACATCATTTTTTTAACCGAGTCCCTGTGTCTCGAGTGACCAAATCACACACATACTATACTGTTAACACTGCACTTTAAATTCGTATCTATATGGGTATTGCTAAGTTTTTATTATACAATATCATAAATATTTGTTATAAATGAATATTTTACCTTGAAATTATCCAATGACGCCTCGGTTTTTCTTTGATCTTTTGTTGGCGATATATTGCATACTATGTGATATTTCAAATATCACGTATGTGATATCTGAAATATCACATGGCATTTCTGATTGGTCCATGCCTCAGTCTTGAGGCGGGGCCAATTTCAAATGTAGGCGTGACAAATGAACAAAGACAGGAAATGCATTTCAAACAAAATTAATGAAATACGAGTGCCGTTTAGAAATTTTCTGTCTTCTTTCTTCACCTTGTATGCACGTACAGCCGTGCTGCGATGTACCGTTCTGTCCATAATGAGTTGTTCATCAAAACCTGACCAAACAGAATATAAAACCCTGTTCATATTTTATTAAGTAAAATCTATTTTAACAGGTCAGTAAAAAAAAGCATACATTACATGATTACATATAAAATTTCAGTCATTTAAAAAAATGGTTATGCAGATTACGCTAAATGTAACAATATACTTTCGTTGCACAAAAATCCTATCATAAACAAAATAGTGATGAAAATGATAACAAGACGGGTGGATAAAAATACCGATTAACCGATTCATTGATTTCTTTAAACAATTTCACGGATTTTGAAAGGATTTTGTGACATTGTGAACGTCGAAATTTACGAAAAATATTTCATTTCACAATTTGTTCAAACGATATGATTTTAGACTTACCTGCTTGGTAAAGGGAAGTAGCGCAGGTCCTCTTTCCGGAATGGTTTGTGTAATTTCCCTCGAATCCTGCAGCCTTTCACATGTTTTTCACATTACCATTCAGTTCATTTACAACAATTGGCTGAGTTAATTCCTTGGTATCAACTATTCCAATGTCAGTAGCTACCGTGTCACTATCTTCAAGTTCATACTTTGTGCCTCCGGCCGATCTTTGCCGAGCGCGCTTCGCGCGCTGAGGCTTTTGAAAAAATCAAACTTTTGACAAAGTTGACGTAACGTAATTGAATTGTCGACGTGATGTCATGGTATTGTTGCCGTGAAGTCATACATTTGTTGAGAATGTGCAGAATGGTGGATATCTCTGTCAAAGATCACTTTCAGCACAAGCGAAGAGTGAAAAACATGACATAGTCACACAACGTCGAGACGGGTGAGAAACATGACATACTCACACAACGTCGGGACGAGTGAGAAACATGACATAGTCACACAACGTCGGGAGGAGTGAGAAACATGACATAGTCACACAACGTCGGGAGGAGTGAGAAACATGACATAGTCACACAACGTCGGGACGAGTGAAAAACATGACATAGTCACACAACGTCGGGATGAGTGAAACATGACATAGCCACACAACGTCAGGACGAGTGAGAAACATGACATAGTCACACAACGTCGGAAGGAGTGAAAACATGACATAGCCACACAACGT
The DNA here is from genome assembly GCF_902652985.1 of Pecten maximus. Lineage (NCBI taxonomy): Eukaryota > Metazoa > Mollusca > Bivalvia > Pectinida > Pectinidae > Pecten > Pecten maximus. The sequence continues at coordinate 9,802,415 of NC_047026.1, forward strand.
CGGGACGAGTGAAACATGACATAGTCACACAACGTCGGGACGAGTGAGAAACATGACATAGTCACACAACGTCGGGACGAGTGAAACATAACATAGTCACACAACGTCGGGACGAGTGAGAAACATGACATAGCCACACAACGTCAGGACGAGTGAGAAACATGACATAGTCACACAACATCAGGACGAGTGAGAAACATGACATAGTCACACAACGTCGGGACGAGTGTAAAACATGACATAGTCACACAACGTCAGGACGAGTGTAAAACATGACATAGTCACACAACGTCAGGACGAGTGTAAAACATGACATAGTCACACAAAGTCGGGACGAGTGTAAAACATGACATAGTCACACAACGTCAGGACGAGTGTAAAACATGACATAGTCACACAACGTCAGGACGAGTGTAAAACATGACATAGTCACACAACATCAGGACTAGTGAGAAACATGACATAGTCACACAACGTCAGGACGAGTGAGAAACATGACATAGTCACACAACGTCGGGACGAGTGAGAAACATGACAGAGTCACACAACATCGGGACGAGTGAGAAACATGACATAGTCACACAACGTCGGAAGGAGTGAAAACATGACATAGTCACACAACATCAGGACGAGTGAGAAACATGACATAGTCACACAACATCAGGACTAGTGAGAAACATGACATAGTCACACAACGTCAGGACGAGTGAGAAACATGACATAGTCACACAACGTCAGGACGAGTGAGAAACATGACATAGTCACACAACGTCAGGACGAGCGAGAAACATGACATAGTCACACAACGTCGGGACGATTGAGAAACATGACATAGTCACACAATGTTAGGACTAGTGAAAAACATGACATAGTCACACAACGTCGGAACGAGTGAGAAACATGACATAGTCACACAACGTCGGGACGATTGAGAAACATGACATAGTCACACAATGTAAGGACGAGTGAGAAACATGACATAGTCACACAACGTCGGGACGAGTGAGAAACATGACATAGTCACACAACGTCGGGAGGAGTGAGAAACATGACATAGTCACACAACGTCGGGAGGAGTGAGAAACATGACATAGTCACACAACGTCGGGAGGAGTGAGAAACATGACATAGTCACACAACGTCGGGAGGAGTTAGAAACATGACATAGTCACACAACGTCAGGACGAGTGAGAAACATGACATAGTCACACAACGTCGGGACGAGTGAGAAACATGACATAGTCACACAACGTCGGGACGAGTGAGAAACATGACATAGTCACACAACGTCGGGACGAGTGAGAAACATGACATAGTCACACAACGTCGGGACGAGTAAAAGACATGACATAGTCACACAACGAATGAATCTCGTTTTGGTCTCACCTATTTTACACACACGTTACCTTGATTTTTGGTGAAACTTGGTGTATACATGCATATGTGTATCCACGGCAGATTCGTCTGGATTGCTAACAGATTTAAAAGATGGTGGTCATGGCGGCCATCTTATATTTTCTTTTTACTTAAAAACCAACAAATATTTGGTGAGGACCCGTTACTAATCATTCAAAGAAAGTTGCATCACTACCTGTGGAGAAAAGTATACGGAAGACACACGACAGATGATGGACGATGCCCAATACCTATAGCACACGCGAGTCTTTGGCTCAGGCAAGTTATTTTTGACAGATGATTTACTGTAAGTCACACCATTTCTGATTCTCTAAAATGGTGTTTCCAATATAAATTCTACTACACGACATATATACAGTGTGCCATCATATTATAAACCTACAACAATTTGTCAGTCTGTCTTTTAATAGAGAAATTCATGTCGAATTACATCGGCCTGACCGAGTAATTGAAAATAAGTTGTAATCAATAATAAAAATAACTGCATTTACTTTCAATTTTGATACAGTATGATGTTGATTTTGCAAACCGATCATAAATGACCGATTCGCCATACAAAACAACAGAAAAACACACCCTTTGAACACATCTGCCTTCATATAGCGGAAAGAACAAGAGATCCCAGAGGGATCTTGGCGCCCACCATTGAATGATCTTCATAGGTTCCATGTCAGATTGATCTTTTCTCTACTTTTCCCTTCCTCTAAGTCTTACTTATCTGTGTAAATTCAGAAACAGCCCTGTATAGCTAGTACTTTTCAAACAAGGGGAACCTATATATAAAATTTAAGATATAGCGATAATGGCTGTCTGTCGACCATGTTGTTTTTGGATTGGTCCCAATATGCAAAACTAGGCACTGAGGGGAACCTACATATGAAATTTGAGAAGGATCCCTTCAATACTTTCTGAGAAATAGCGATAACAAACTTCAATTGTCAATATCCAAGATGGCTACCTGTCGGCCATGTTGTTTTCCGATTGGTCTCAAAATGCAATATGCATAACTAGGCACCAAGAGGAACCTTCATAAGAAATTTGAGAAAGATCCCTTCAGTGCTTTCTGAGAAATAGCGATAACAAACTTCAATTGTCAAAATCCAAGATGGCTGCCTTTCGGCCATGTTGTTTTCCGATTGGTCTCAAAATGCAATATGCATAACTAGGCACCAAGGGGAACCTACATATGAAATTTGAGAAAGATCCCTTCAGTACTTTCTGAGAAATAGCGATAACAAACTTCAATTGTCAATATCCAAGATGGCTACCTGTCGGCCATGTTGTTTTCTGATTGGTCTCAAAACGCAATATGCATAACTAGGCACCGAGGGGAACATATGTATGAAATTTGAGAAAGATTCCTTCAGTACTTTCTGAGAAATAGCGATAACAAACTTCAATTGTCAAAATCCAAGATGGCTGCCTGTCGGAAATGTTGTTTTCCGATTGGTCTCAAAATGCAATATGCATAACTAGGCACCAAGAGGAACCTACATATGAAATTTGAGAAAGATCCCTTCAGTACTTTCTGAGGATAAGCGATAACAAGAATTGTTTACGGACGGACGGAGGGACGGAGGGACGGACGGAGGGATGGCCGGCGGACGGACGGACGACGGATCACGGACGCAGGGCGATTTGAATAGCCCACCATCTGATGATGGTGGGCTAAAAAGATAATCTATATTGAATCTAACACTATCTAAATTTTATAAGCAAGGGATACACTGTTTTAATTGAGGAATATTACAATCATTTTTGTTGCTGTGAAGACCTTCAATTCTTCAGTGACTTTGGCTATAGTGAAAATGAACATGAAGCCATTAAATACTCTCCAAATTAATTAATAATCAAATGTTTGTTTTGTTAAAAGAATATACAAACAAAATCATTGTTTTCTGCATACATTTAATTTTATTCATTCACACATGAATGTTCTGTGCTACCAGTAACAGCACAGTGTTATAACAATGACAGACACACATTATCAGTATTTACAAGTGTACAGTTTATAAAAGATATACTCATAATACCAGAATCTCACAGAAAATCTAATATCAGAACGTGACAGGTAACCTAGTAACATCACAATCTGACAGGTAACCTAGATTAATTAGTAACATCACAATCTGACAGGTAACCTAGATTAATTAGTAACATCAGAATGTGACAGGTAACCTTGCTCACATCCACGATTTCTAAGGGAGCTGATTGGGGGCATATATTGATCTACTACCTCAGCATCCTTTGCTAACGATAAGCAAATCTATATCTTTTAACAGTTACACTACCAGTTTCTGTAAAATTAATTCTGCCTCTCAAACTTAGGTTAACAGTCTAATAGAAGTATTGTGATGAAAGATACAACCCTGTCAGGAACTCGTGTAAGTTTCTTCATTTTTTCTAATCTATATTTTGTAATTTTGTTTATTTCACTCATATGAAGACTGAAGCTACTGAAAAGAGATTACGTATATGGGGACTGCAAGCTAAACAAGCACACATATTGCACTGGGAGGGACAGAGGTGTTATTGGTAGCTTGACTAGTCTACTGAACACAAGATCATATCATCTTTATACCTGTATTGTCCAGTGTAGACACTAAAGAGGAGGATTGGTCCATAAATGTCCTCAATTTCAGATTACTTTTGTGTGATTTGTATATTTCTGAAATCAATTTGTTCATTAGAAGAGTTAAGTACATTCATCTATGAATTACCTATATTACAAACACACACACACATGTATATATCTATATACAAGAGATCCATCTCAACATCCTGATCAACTAAAAATATACATTATCTACAAAACATAATACATGTAAATACCAACAGAAAGTCTAAATAATACGCTCTATCTTACTTAAATATAAATATTTCAGATCCCTGTGTCCTGGTTCATTTCTAGTACAACAATCGCTAACGACCATGTCCGTTTACAATGTTATGACAACAATCGCTAACGATCCTGTCCGTGTACAATGTTATGATAACAATCGCTAACGATCCTGTCCGTTTACAATGTTATGACAACAATCGCTAAGGATCATGTCTGTTTACAATGTTACGACAGCACATACCATAACAGGTTTATATTACATAATAATTTGTCCGTTTTACTGTTCTGTCTCTCCCGATTCAAAAGTACCAAGTTTGAATCTATATTAAAGTGAAGAAAGACACCTGGTCTGAATAAAGAATGCCCAGCCCTTTTTACCTGGTCACAATGGCCAGGTAATTTTATTATATACCTCAGTGATGACATGACTATTGTCACAAAAGATCTGTTAGCTTTGATCACCTTCATACTCCATGCTCTATGGGATTCAGAATAAAGATAAAATCTAAACTGACCTTCAAACAATAACATAAGAGTGTAAAATAAGCATTACTTTCAGACAATTCTCTGTTTGAAAAGATCTATACCTGAAATTTTGATTACAGAGTTATTTACTGAAAATTATGTCATAAAAATTCTTGATGAATTCTTGTTGAATTCTGAAAACTTTTATGATTTTTAAAGGAAAATTATTTTTGATCATTTACAACAATATAGTCACTGACCATCAACTCCGTATAGACCAAGACCACATTAGATTCAACCATAGATTTGTGCCTAGCAAGCATCATACAGCATAAAGAAGATCACATGTACATTGTATACCGCCTCAACCAGAAGCATCGACTCACTGCTAGGTAACACTTAATGTAGAAAAAATAATATTTTCAACAAATAAACTTAACTATTAAACATAAAATCTTTTTTCAAAATAATAAATTATAACATTTCCCTTTATATCACTTGTAAAGATGCATTATTATGATACAAACACGATCGCAAGTGAAAAATGACGTATTAGCTGTCATGTCCAGAGCTGTCTTCCAAGTCTTACTGATAAGGTAGACAGAATTATATAATAAACAAACTTTTTGATAATTTTTGTTGTTTTTGTGCTGATTGGAGGCATTTAGGGTCAAGCTTTAAATTATTTTTATATTAATATGTTTTTAAAAATACTTAATAGAAATGTCATGTTGTTACAACTGTAAAAAATATTAATTTCCATTTTGTCACAGATTAAAATTCTAAACATTTACAATGTGTAATCCAATCGCAATCATATCCCAAGAAGGAAACTTGTGTTGTTCAGCCAAGGAATTTGATGAGCTATTTTTACAAATTATCACAGATTAACTGGAATTAAAAATGAAATGTCCCATTAATTTTATTTCATGCATTCTGAATATCTCGTATGTACATCAGTATATCCTATTTTATTCTATATACCACACAAAATTCAACACATCATTCTGTACATACAGAGTGTGAGGATACACACGTGTGTCGATGACAACAGATGTAGCCCTCCATGTGTACTGTCACCACTCCGACCTTTACGCCTGAGAGCCCTCTCCTCATCCCAAGTCTATACTCCGCTGAAGTAATCTCACATCCATACACAGATACTGCTGTATAGATCTATTCTAACGGTACCTCACACTGAGGGATATTCCATACTCTTGGTGCAAAAATAAGTGTGTATATGTTTAGTGGTACATGTACCTGACTCTCCCTCTACTCAGACATCGGTTCCGACATCTTGTGCTAATGACATTTTGTTGGTGGAATGATTGTCACATATATCAAATTCAATTTTCTGTTAAAAGTCTGGCCTCCTACAATGACTTCACCTCCATGCTTTGTCGAAATGTTTACATTCTCAAAGTTTGGCCATTTCTCTTCATCAACTCGACACTGTAGGATATTTTCTAAGCGAGATTTTTACGGAATATAATCCAACAAAACATCTTTTTCACAAACGGACATCATGCTTAGACATGTCCTGATGAACAAATCCTTCAAATGTTATCTTATCTTAAATTAGTTACAGAGAAATATCACAGTGATACTTCTAAACAAAAAGGCTTGGTCCATATATTCATTTTTAACAACTCTAAAACAGCATCTTATGGGGTTATTTCTTTATATTTCCAAATGCGCTGAAAGCCTGGTCAGTTCGTTGTTGGAATGAAGATTGTCCCCATCATTGAGGACTGCATGTTCATAGATCCCATCATTCCCATTCCTCCCTGCATATTCACAGCCATACCTGTAACAATAACAAACTGTAAATGTAGAGGAGACAAAAACATTCAAACAAACACTTCCTCACATCTGAATCTTTGTCAGGATATGTCACCTACTAAAACACTGACAATTTTGTTTATACATTATCAATTTTTGAAACTATGTATCTATATACTACGTCATACACTATAAGTTGTTTTTATGGTTGCCAGGCTAGGCACCGCATTTTGCACCTTATACCCGAATGCTTGTATTTCAAAGTTGTTCTGATGACGACACGCCTTCGTGTTGAAACTAGTAAACATTTGGATTTCAGTCGAGAAATCCAGCTAGACGTTGTCATGGTCATTTTTTTACCTCTGATTACTCTATTATACGACCGGACTCCTGTATTCCTTGTGGAATCCGCCTACTGGGCATCATAGAACTACATTGATACTACCTTAACTGACGTTGGATCTCCCACTCTTCATACATTCAACTTTGGAAACTGTAAATTTAATTAGTATGTATTGTGCCTACCCATGCCTTGGCCCATCACTGGCTGGCCGCTGCCTATGACCTGGGGCTGGCCTACACTCATTCCAGACATGCCTTGGGTCAGTCCCACCATCTGGTTGTTCATGCCTGCAACGTGCAACATGCAATTAGTAAAGGAACGTTATTTCACCTCTTGGTGCTTGGTCTTAGAGTTACCTCCATTTGACCATATCTACGAACATTGAGATTTAAGACAGATTAAGGTGTACCATATAGGTGTTAGTTATTTCTCCAAGTAATGCTAGAATAACCAGCCAACATTCGTCTCTGAAACCATTAATGTCTATAGCTTTAACATTACAGACAAGTTGACCAATTAAATACTCATTTAAATGTTTTATATATATATATGGATCTGCATTTCAATATTTAAAATTGTTAAATTTGATTTTGCAAATTTCATGCATGCACACTATCAATTTTTTAAAATGACCTTAAAATCAGTTACATAGAAATACAAAGGAAGAATATTATATCATCAACTTATAAAAGTACGACCATCCACTTCACAGACAACAGTTATTACCTCACTCTTACATTGAGTGTTAATATATTTTTCCAGTGGCTTTCTACATATCAAACATGCATTATTAGTAGTATACACACAACTTCAGCAGGCAAATCACAAAACAAACCAAAGATGCAAGCTTACTCTACAGACCTTTGACTTAACCTACACTAATTAAGTTCACTTTACAGATCTATAAGATACATATTTAAGCTTACTTTACAGATCTATAAGATACCTATTTAAGTTCACTTTACAGATCTGTAAGATACCTCATTAAGCTTACTTTACAGATCTATAAGATACCTATTTAAGCTTACTTTACAGATCTATAAGATACCTAATTAAGCTTACTTTACAGATCTATAAGATACCTATTTAAGCTTACTTTACAGATCTATAAGATACCTATTTAAGCTTACTTTACAGATCTATAAGATACATATTTAAGCTTAATTTACAGATCTATAAGACACCTAATTAAGCTTACTTTACAGATCTATAATTAGATACCTATTTAAGCTTACTTTACATATCTATAAGATACCTATTTAAGCTTACTTTACAGATCTATAAGATACCTATTTAAGCCTACTTTACACATCTATAAGATACCTATTTAAGCTTACTTTACAGATCTATAATTAGATACCTATTTAAGCTTACTTTACATATCTATAAGATACCTATTTAAGCTAACTTTACAGATCTATAAGATACCTATTTAAGCTTACTCGACACATCTAGAGATACCTTTATAAGCTTACTAGATATACATCTATGCAATACCTATCTAGCTTACATCTATGAGAAAAAACAATGGATTTATTATGTATACAAGCTGTAAACCAGCTTACACACCGTAGTAGATTACCAAAAGGAACTTTACACATAACTGTAAATAATTAACATAACTAAATTGGTAAGGAAAAGATAACTGTATCAATGGACCTAGATCTACTGGAGAAGGCTTTTCTTTCTATATAGCTAAAGTACATATATACTGAGTACTGTCATTACAAAACACTTATGCATCAACTAATAATCAGATGTATTACTCAAGGTAACTGATAGATTAACAGTAATTATTATAATCATAATTTAATATTATCATTCAAAAAACCTTTTTTTTTTGAAAATAATTTTTACAGCACTAAGTGTATGTAACTCAGCCTAATCTAGGAGAGAGGGTGGAGAGTGATCCCTGTAGGTAATCCTATGTCTCCTTTGTGTTAAAAATGTCACATAACCGTGAAGTCATTGATGCCCCCTTCATGTACAGTACATTTATAAAGTGGACTTGCTAAAACTTAGCCGACTTCTCCTGTATCAAATCTATATGTAGAAGTGAAGCTCATCTTCAAAAAAAAAGTCACAAAAAGCGGCTGCCATCAGATCATAACATATTATGTGAGACTCAAATTTCTAGTTCTGCTGTTTTTGAAAAAAACTAAGTAAAAAGCTTAGAAGAAAACGTGGAACATTTGCATGCAGTATCAATGGTAACACATGTACACAGTGTCAAGTATTTAATGTATGTTTATGTAAAAGATCGTCTCAGAAAAATAATATGGCTATGATTGTAGGCATAGATACCTGTGGTACCACAGATTGTATTACCTGGATGCAAAGTATACTGACACAACAACAATAAAAAAGGTAACAATTACTACTTTCATATTATTATCTGTATAGACAGTAACAAAGCTATATCATATCAGTAAAAGTTATCATTCTGAATCAGTTCACCCTGATACACAACTACCAGCAATACATATGATGTATATGTTATATAAGCAGTCTTACATATTCGGTTTATAAATCCTTTGAATTTTTTTTTGTAATAGATAATATTTGATGTCCAGTTCAAATATCTGTATTTATGTTTTTTTTTCTGTTTTTTTCTTTTCTTTTTTCTATGGGTTTCCCCCCTCTCCCTTACAATGTAATCACAATTTTTTTCGATAGAATTCCCCCTCTCCCTTACAAATTTAATCCTTAACAATTTTTTCCGATAGAATTCCCCCTCTCCCTTACAATTTAATTCTTAACAATTGTTTTCGATAGGATTCCCCCTTTCCCTTACAATGTAATTACTTTGTAGTTTGTAGTGCAGTTGAAAATGTGCCTTGTTAAGACGGTGTATAACACAGTTAAACAGTTAATATGGGAAACAAACAATTCAATCAATAACGGTTTTCCAAAACCAATAACAGAATCAGAACCACTCAGTTCCCTGTAATAACGGAATCACTGTAGTCATTCGCATAAATAATTAAAAATTTTTACCATAACCAAAATAAACAATAGAATAAAAAACTAAAATCAAACGATGCAGTTAGGAAGCAAAGGAAAGACAACTCTATAAGTAGAGGCAAGAACACGGAGCCTCGGTGCCGTACCAACCTTGGGGAGCGTAAACTAGCCCAGGGGCCATTTCTGGACTCCAAACCATGGGGTTTAAGCCTTCATAAAAGATCAGGCAAAAGTTAGCACTATCTACTGAGAGCCGTAAAAATCACCCATCACAATTACAACCATGTACTCTTATCAACGTAGGTACAAATTTACTACAAAACCACAAAAAATATATCTTATTGCTCAAACCTGCCATATATATACTAAATTACAGTAAGAAAATTTAAAAAAAAAAAAGTCATAGAGAATTGTGTAAAAAATTAACTTATTTGAAAGTTAGCATATGATATCTGAACATGAAACTCACAAAGACAGCCAAAAAATGAAACGTGATCAAAGCAAACTTTGAAGGTATATATTTATTTAATAATTCTAAAGAAAGTCTTAAGTGTACGAAATTGTCTGAAAATCTTTACTTTTAATTTGTATCAATTCATAACAGCTTCAAAATACATTTTAACCACAATATACAACAGGCAGCATTAATCACCAACTACACTGTCATAGTGACTAAGGGGGGATAACTCTCACACCGATGTTAATATTTACCGTCACCATCTGTTGGCGAGCAAAGGATGAATGATCATTATATCAGTCAACATGGATATATAATTTTAATCAATGAATTTCATTAGTATTCATTTTACAACATACAGCATTGACTACATTACACATTGAGCAGTTTCCCTGCATATTTGTTAAAAGATCATGCCAAAATTACATGTCATCGATTAGTTTACATTGGTGAGAAATAACATGCATCCCAACCCTCTATACTGTACCACACTCTATAGCTACCCCCAATGGTCACCTGTAGTCTATAATTATGTTCCTACATACTGTATTAATATTCCAGCTACTTTTCCAGCTTATAATCAATTGTTACTCTAGATTATGTAATTATGCATCATGAGAAGCATTAGTGTACACATTTTCTTACAGAACAAGCGATCTGGTTGGGACTAGCTGGGACCTTGGCACCCACCATTGAATTGTAAGTTATATATTGGTTGTTTGTGTAATAGTAAGATTGAATTTTTCTCTTCTTTCCTCTTTCTTCATATTAACCTCTAGACATAATTATACTGTCATATAACGTGTATTGCCAAAAGTTCTCCAGACTTAATATTGAACATGTACAACTAGCGACAAGGAAGACACCACAAATGACATACTGGTGATATCCATTGATAATTTCTCAAAATAACGATTACAAATTTCATCTTTCATTCTCAAAAATGAACATGGACAACGTTCTAGTGTCCAACTTTCCTGACAAAGGGAAACCAGCATGTGAAATTTGAGAAAGATCTACAAAGTCCTATAAGATCTGAGAGTGGTAACAAACTTCAACTGTCAAAAATCAGTAAATTTTCTACAAATAGACCATTCTCAATTTCAAGTTGCTGATAATTGATTCTGAAAGTGAAACCGATTCCCGCCACAAATAGAAATTGTTATGTGATGGAAGGGCAGACAACAGGCCACTGATGAAGGAGGATTTAAACAGCCGATAAAATGATGATGGGGGACTGAAAAAGTTTCTGGTCCAGAATTTGTACACCAATAATTCAGAACAGCCCACTATCTGATGTCATAGTGGGCTGAAAAGAGTTTCTAGTAAGCAACTTGTACACCAATAATTTAGAACAGCCCACTGTACAATAATTTAGAACAGCCCACTATCTGATGATGGTGGGCTGAAAAGAGTTTCTGGTTAAGAACTTGTACACCAATAATTCGAAAGTTCTGTTACAGTAATAGATAGAGGATATCTAACAGTGTCTTCAGTAATACCAATATATTTCACGAGTGGGGCTAATATTTTGAAATTTTTTATGAGTGCGCAGCACGAGTGAAAAATATCAAAATATTAGCCTCACGAATGAAATATATTTGGTATTACTGAAGACACTGTTAGATATTCTGTTTATTACATTTTTTATCAACGAAAAACCTACCCCGTATGCTAACTAGGCCTACAGCGATAATTTGTATACAAAAAAAGTAGTTCCCCCTGTCCAGGTGCTGACATATATGTCGGGCTTTCTGATTGGTCAATTATTTTGGTATTTTCTAATCATTAATTGATATTAGTCACTAATGAAAAATTTCACTTTTATAGAATGAATAATTTTTGATATTTCACTGGTAAAAATGTAATAAATTGTGTTATGTTACCTTGCTGCTGCAGCTGGTTCATACTGGGCTGTTGCTGTTTCTGGTACTTGTTCACAGGACTGAGGGTGTCCAAACTGATGTTCACCTTGCTGGCATCTTTAGACCAGGTGTTGGCATCCTTCTAACAGAAAACGAAAATGTGTTATTCCTCAAAATACCAAGACTTTCCTCATCTATATGTACACAATATGTGTAGGGGGACAGTACCCCAATCAGATCACTAAATTCATTTATTGAAAACAATGAATCCTATTTTTTTGTGGTTTCTGGTACACTGTATACCAAAGTAGAAAATTAAAGGGTGCTTCTGTAATTAATGTCTGGAAAAGCAAATATAAAGATGATTCAGAAGCTCACATGAGAAAGAACACTCTGACATCACACATCACTTTCCCATTTTTTTGATGTCTTGCAGTATCCATGACTTGAATGCTTCAAAATTTTGAAACATTGTATGATCAGTAAAGACTACCTAACAGAACCAAGCGTTCATTTATCTTGTGAAAGGGTTCAGTTCTATTTTCAATACCAAGCCTGTCATTGTGCGATTTGTGTTACTGAACAATACATGGAGTAGAACAGCTGAATGTAACAAAGTCTGAAATCCTAATTTGTAGTATATTTTCTATGATAAAATTTTAATTTAAAATAAATATTCAAATACCACCATTATGAGAAAAAAGTCTGAAATCAGACTTTTATCTGAAAATTCTCATGCCTGACAATAATTAAAACAAGCTAAGACAACCTCACTTTCTTAACACAAAAAATGACAACTTCATTTTCTTCACACAAAAACAAGACAACTTCATTTTCTTTACACAAATTAAAAACATAGACAATATTCAAAATTTACAAAGGGATGTACAGGTCAAGAGAAAACAATGGAGAGTACAGAAAGTTATAGAAGGAATATGAAGAATGTATGTATAGCATATTTAAATGAGTATATGGCAGACTTTTCCTTTGTATGGCACACAAGTCTACATTATATATTGATAGAGTGTATGGATATATATAACATACTGCTGCATCAATACACGAGCAATGCTACGTTGTAAACAAAGATTAATTATACGTATGTTGAATTAATTTCTGTTTATTATTACAAAAATTAATGATAAACTAAATTTAAAAGCACATTAGAATTCTGCATTGTAATTAATAACAATATAATCCATTGAATATGTTTCAAATTCCTAGACGTTCAATATTACTGTCCTGGGATGTCGTCAGTTACAAATCTAGCTGAATATTGTGTATGTACATAAGTATTGACTGGTAACCAAACGAAAATATATTTAATACAATTATAATTTGTTTTTCATTCAAATTGTTTTGCAACTGAAACTAGTTCATTTAAAATTACCAACTTTAATTTCATTTTCATATTTTAACAGCATGAATATTTCAAAATGGAAATCTTCAATATATATAAAAGTCATCGAGTTATTGTTGAACAGTCGGACACCAGGGCAGTTATACAAATTAGGCCAGTTGGTCTCCAAGGAAAGTATAAGGCTAGCAACGTACATTTACCTCACCTTGGCAAAGAGTTCAGGGTGGAAATATAAAACGGGGGGTACCCACCTTAGGGGTGACTGTGGTTTGTGAGTGGGTGGTAGACATGGTTGTACTAGACAAGCTTGCCTCCTTCGAGACTGACTGTGAAAAATGGACACGGCAACTCAAGGTTAGCTAAACATTGGCACACAATATCTAGTGTATCAGTACACGTCCTTGCCTGGTCTCGTACACAACTCTCCAATATGCTATATCATTTTGTGGATGCATTATGTACATGTATCAATTGAAATTAGGATTAATTCATGTCATTTGCATACAATTTACATATTTTTACTTACTCCGAATGATTGATAAATAGTCTGAAACTGTTAATATATAAACGGTAGGGGATGACATATCTGAGTGTCTGACCTCATTTCCAAATTTGAGGATCACTCTGTTCGTATGGATATGAATGTCAGTGTGATGTAATTATAACGACATTACAATGAAGCATTGTCTTTGTGCTACATGTATATAGTGAAAAATATCACTTTTATAGAATGAATAATTTTTGATATTTCACAGGTAAAATTGTAATAATTACATCTATCTACCGGTAATCATCTAAATCAATGATCCCTTATTAGGGAGATAAATAACACTGCCCGATACATTATACTTGTTTATATAATCACTATACAAATGATATAGCATATTGAATGAAAGGAATAACAAAATTACAACACTCAAAATAAAACAGCAGAAATCAGAAAGGAAAGCAAACTTATAAACTAAAATACAGAATGATCAATGATACAAAGATCTCTTCAAAAAAAACATACAGACAAGTTTAAGTTGTCAAGGATGTTAACATTGAGCTTAAAAGATACATATACAAGTGCTTACACAATATGTCTTCATGAAATGACAATAATATCATGGAAAGAAGTATATGAAGCATGGAATGTTGTATAAAGTAATGCAAAGGAAAATAGTTTTATAGTAAATAATGAATACACAAACATTTTCATTTAATCAAGGACAAACTAACAACACTAGCATAATTACATTCAACATCATCAAATATGATTATATTATATAAATACCAATTTTACAATAAACATATTCAAAATCAATGTATTTATATAACAGGCCAAACATATTGCTTCGATCTATCACATTTGAGCTAGCTTATAGAGTGCACATAAATATTGTACATATGTAGGTTTAAAAGGAAAACATGAATCAAAGTGTATACATGTCATCATAAACAGCAGACCTCTGCTAATCTAGACAATATATTCCTCTATTAAATGTTAGGAATGATAATTATTGCAAACTACTGATTCAGAAATACTCAGATCATGATCGAGTTGGTAACGATGAATCAAGAAAGTAATCATCTGATATTTATAAGTTGGCTTCCATTTGTTTTCATCACTGTATCAAATGTCTGGACTAACAAAGGTCTGCAGTACACACCAGACCACCATGCTCTAGTCCTGGACTAACAGTGGCTCACTGTACACACCCATCCACCATGCTCTAGTCCTGGACTAACAGTGGCCTACTGTACACACCCATCCACCATGCTCTAGTCCTGGACTAACAGTGGCCCACTGTTCACACCCATCCACCATGCTCTAGTCCTGGACTAACAGTGGCCCACTGTACACACCCATCCACCCTGCTCTAGTCCTGGACTAACAGTGGCCTACTGTACACACCCATCCACCATGCTCTAGTCCTGGACTAATAGTGACCCACTGTACACACCCATCCACCATGCTCTAGTCCTGGACTAACAGTGACCCACTGTACACACCCATCCACCATGCTCTAGTCCTGGACTAACAGTGGCCTACTGTACACACCCATCCACCATGCTCTAGTCCTGGACTAACAGTGACCCACTGTACACACCCATCCACCATGCTCTAGTCCTGGACTAACAGTGACCCACTGTACACACCCATCCACCATGCTCTAGTCCTGGACTAACAGTGACCCACTGTACACACCCATCCACCATGCTCTAGTCCTGGACTAACAGTGACCCACTGTACACACCCATCCACCATGCTCTAGTCCTGGACTAACAGTGACCCACTGTACACACCCATCCACCATGCTCTAGTCCTGGACTAACAGTGGCCTACTGTACACACCCATCCACCATGCTCTAGTCCTGGACTAACAGTGACCCACTGTACACACCCATCCACCATGCTCTAGTCCTGGGCTAACAGTGGCCTACTGTACACACCCATCCACCATGCTCTAGTCCTGGACTAACAGTGGCCTACTGTACACACCCATCCACCATGCTCTAGTCCTGGACTAACAGTGGCCTACTGTACACACCCATCCACCATGCTCTAGTCCTGGACTAACAGTGGCCTACTGTACACACCCATCCACCATGCTCTAGTCCTGGACTAACAGTGACCCACTGTACACACCCATCCACCATGCTCTAGTCCTGGACTAACAGTGACCCACTGTACACACCCATCCACCATGCTCTAGTCCTGAACATCTAACGACATCCTATAATGGGTCACGTTCTGATGACCTTTGTGATAGTTCTGATGACCTTTGTGATATGTGTATTTCACTTTCAGGTGTGAATTGCCAATTTGTCAATGTCATCGAAGCAAATAATTTTGTCACAACTTGCATCTGAAGCAAATTATTGGAACAGTATGCATATATAGCCATGCTTTGTTGCACAAAATGACTTGAGAATAATGATAGATTATGCAAGGTATGCACTCATCACAAGTCATGCAAGTTTGCACATATAAAATTCACTTCCAAGATTCTCGAAGTAGTCATTTGATTGGTTATTGAGTAATACCAGTGTACAGTGGCTACCAACAGTTTGTATCCACCTCCCACCACAGTTTGTATCCATCTCCCACCTGTTTGTATCCACCTCCCACCACAGTTTGTATCCACCACCTCCCACCAGTTTGTATCCACCTCCCACCAGTTTGTATCCACCTCCCACCAGTTTGTATCCACCACCTCCCACCAGTTTGTATCCACCTCCCACCAGTTTGTATCCACCTCCCACCAGTTTGTATCCACCTCCCACCAGTTTGTATCCACCACCTCCCACCAGTTTGTATCCACCTCCCACAAGTTTGTATCCACCACCTCCCACCAGTTTGTATCCACCTCCCACCAGTTTGTATCCACCACCTCCCACCAGTTTGTATCCACCTCCCACCAGTTTGTATCCACCACCTCCCACCACAGTTTGTATCCACCTCCCACCACAGTTTGTATCCCCCTCCCACCACAGTTTGTATCCCCCTCCCACCAGTTTGTATCCACCTCCCACTACAGTTTGTATCCCCCTCCCACCAGTTTGTATCCACCTCCCACCACAGTTTGTATCCACCTCCCACCAGTTTGTATCCACCTCCCACCACAGTTTGTATCCACCTCCCACCACAGTTTGTATCCACCTCCCACCACAGTTTGTATCCACCTCCCACCAGTTTGTATCCACCTCCCACCAAAGTGCAGAGCTATCAGATTATCAGATTGATATCAGCAGCACATTCATGGTATTATGGAACAGGCTTTTTAACAAAACCTTCATTTTATCTTGACAAAATCTCCCTTTGATGCCAGAAAAATAATCTTAACCTTGCCAATGAACTTCCATTGGAATAGGAAACTTAATTTAAAAGTAATCCTGATCATGAAAAATAAAAACATAAAAAAAATTGTGAAAAAAAAATCTTGTTAAAAAATTCAAATTTGCTTTTAATATTTTTAAAAAGAGTTCAGGCATTTAATGAATATTATTAATAAGATGTAATCCAAGAGTTGTTACTTTAACATTAGCTTGGTGTACTGTATGTACATGTTAACGAAATGTCATGTAATTTTAGACAGATTTGTTTACACAAATATTGCAACAAATATTTCAGTTTTATTTCGTATTATATATTATGCCTATTATTTGAAATAAATGTTGTCACGGGCACTTGATATGAAGTATCAAATGTAAGATATCAGTTCCATGTACAGTAGTGATGAAAATTTACCATGATGATATTAAAATTTCCTATAATATACAGTGTCATCCATCCTCTCTACTGTGTTGAATAAACATGCAATACTGTCAAATGACTCTGAAAACATCTTTCACTGGAAACAGAAATAGGTTTGCACACTACACATAGCATTATCAAATTTTACACAAGAATCAGCCAATATATCTGTCAAAACTACCTGCCATGGTAAACACATTCGCAAGTGAGTGTTTGTGTGGATGAATGGTGTTATCATATACTGAAGTTATGTAAGTTGCTGTTTAGAAATGGTGATAGGTTTACATAAGTGTCTGTGACACTTGTTCCTATTTCCCTGTGTATCTTGTTCAATGTACAATTATGCTTCAAATGAAATAAAAGAAAGTTTAAACTAAAACTACCTGTCAGACAAATTGACATCTTTTACATGGTCTGACTACAGAGGTTACGTGTCTCGTGGGACAGGTTTACACCTAGTATCCAGGTACCCATCAAACGCTGTTTACCTTCTCATCAATTTATTGTTTTACTTTTACAGCTTGTAATTTTGATATTAAACTTGAATGCAACTTCTGTGCCATATCCTCAGTACATTTGGTTGTATACAGTAGCATCCATATTTAACTCGGTATCTAAAAAAACAAATTTATCTAAACTGACTTATACCTGGGTTTGTAATTGTGTATTCCCCATTTCTCTTTCGCAAGCATCTTCATGTTCTACATGACCAGCAACGGTCCAAAACTCCAGTCAGCATGCTAACCAAGACCAGTGCAAAATCCATACCAACCTGCACCCATAACACCTCCAAGTGTTAGTAAACCAGCCAATCAGAAGTCACCTACCTTAATGGAGCCTCCTGATGACATGCCCATGCCGGATGAGTAGCCCCTTCCCATTGGTTGGAGACCAGGTGCGATCATATTGCCCTGCATCATTGGCTGTGAAACCACAATTTATGATTAAGATGTAGACAAAGTTAACAGAAAGTATATGTTACAGAACACCCTGTCATAACTTGGCACTTCCTTACATTTTTTCTAAATGTTGAATGTTCTTATGCACATCTAATTTTTATAATATTCCCTTGAATATCAAAAAATTCACCCTGCCAACTTAAGATGACAACCTCTGACAATTTCCTTGGCAGCTGGTTGAATTGTATGTTACCAGGTGTAAACTTATGATGAACTTAATTGTTTAGCACTCATGTCAATATCATATAATGTGGAATGTCACTCTTTCCTTATACTGTCAAAGTGGAAATGTTCGCGGTGTGGACAGTTTTGCTTATTTCGCGATCATTAAATCTCCACGAAAATATCCACACGGGAATATAATAACACGTGAAAATATTGGCACGAGAATATTTCCACCAAATAAACTAAATACACTAATATCCAAGACACAAGTTCCTGGTAGTAAACCATGTCATCCGTGATGTATAACGTCGTCATGGTCGGTCATTTGTCTGAGACATTGATATACTAATTTGAATAATTAGTAAAATGATAGTATTTCATCTAGTTTAATGTTGATTGATCATTAAACTTTCTTCATTTCATGATAACTATGATCGCTTCTACTTTACTGTGCATAGCTGATCGGCCATTGTGTAGCTTAAAATTTAGCTATGATACGAAAGGGCTACTGTAGAAACAGGTCTATATTTGTTGGTAGAATTAGGTCAGAACATCAATATCTCTGCTTTTAAATTGCCAATTCGTATTCTTATTTGATACCTTCAAATTGTCTATCGCTAATTGAGACACCTGTGGTTGTTTTGACTAGACACGAATGCTTATCACATCACTCAGCATGACCGGACGTCCGATCCTTTCGACTTGACCGCGAGTCACGCCTCGTGTGGCCTGTCTACTTAGATAGAGGGAGCAGGTTTACAGGTAATAGTTTGATTGGAAATAATTAAGAGGTGTTCAGTCGCAATTAAATAATCAAAATACTTAGTTAACGCTTCATTCAACAATACACGGATGATTTCTTAATTTACCATGCAGTACGAGAACTGATAACGCATGTTATTTATACATTTTCGGGGCCTAAAGTTGCAATCAGGTGTCTTGTCAACGTAAAAAACTGAATCAACGCTAAAATATCGGTGTCACACGGACGTAATGCTATGATCATATTTATAACCAATTAACCTAAACGTGTCTGTTGATCAAAGTTTGGTATATTTACTGGACCGATCGTCGCGAGCTTTCAATGGAGTTTGCCGAAAATAATCTTACTTTATGTACATGGCCAATGACATCGCAACGCGAAAATATATTTTCAACATGACTGACAGCGCTAAAATATCCAAACCGCGAACAGTTTGGAGGCTGACTAAGGGAAAATTTCAATGTGCAAAAATATCCACTTTTACAGTATACTGTAATTAGTAAAACTAACATCAGTTCTATTATATACATTTTGTTCAGTCTGAACTCTTCATTAATGAATTTGACCTCACAGGCCTTTTGTTTTACTCAAGACCATACCTGCTGCATGCCCATATTTGGCATGCCTCCATACATGTTTCCTGGTACCATGCCTGTAGGCTGCATTTGTGGTGTCATATTCATCTACAAGACAATGTTTACACTGTTATAATAACATGAACTTAGTTATCATTGATGTTATACTAAATAACTTTCTTTCACATTAAATAAATGTTTGTTTTAAGTCAAAATATCTCACACTTACTGGGTTTCCTACAGGATATTATATCACACACTTACTGGGTTTCCTACAGGATATTATATCTCACACTTACTGGGTTTACTACAGGATATTATATCTCACACTTACTGGGTTTACTACAGGATATTATATCTCACACTTACTGGGTTTCCTACAGGATCTTATATCTCACACTTACTGGGTTTCCTACAGGATATTATATCTCACACTTACTGGGTTTCCTACAGGATATTATATCTCACACTTACTGGGTTTACTACAGGATATTATATCTCACACTTACTGGGTTTCCTACAGGATATTATATCTCACACTTACTGGGTTTCCTACAGGATATTATATCTCACACTTACTGGGTTTCCTACAGGATATTATATCTCACACTTACTGGGTTTCCTACAGGATATTATATCTCACACTTACTGGGTTTCCTACAGGATATTATATCTCACACTTACTGGGTTTCCTACAGGATATTATATCTCACACTTACTGGGTTTCCTACAGGATATTATATCTCACACTTACTGGGTTTCCTACAGGATATTATATCTCACACTTACTGGGTATCCTACAGGATATTATATCACACACTTACTGGGTTTCCTACAGGATATTATATCTCACACTTACTGGGTTTCCTACAGGATATCATATCTCACACATACTGGGTTTCCTACAGGATATCATATCTCACACTTACTGGGTTTCCTACAGGATATTATATCTCACACTTACTGGGTTTCCTACAGGATATCATATCTCACACTTACTGGGTTTCCTACAGGATATTATATCACACACTTACTGGGTTACCTACAGGATATTATATCTCACACTTACTGGGTTTCCTACAGGATATTATATCTCACACTTACTGGGTTTCCTACAGGATATTATATCACACACTTACTGGGTTTCCTACAGGATATTATATCTCACACTTACTGGGTTTCCTACAGGATATTATATCTCACACTTACTGGGTTTCCTACAAGATATCATATCTCACACTTACAGGGTTTCCTACAGGATATTATATCACACACTTACTGGGTTTCCTACAGGATATTATATCTCACACTTACTGGGTTTCCTACAGGATATTATATCACACACTTACTGGGTTTCCTACAGGATATTATATCTCACACTTACTGGGTTTCCTACAGGATATTATATCTCACACTTACTGGGTTTCCTACAGGATATTATATCTCACACTTACTGGGTATCCTACAGGATATTATATCACACACTTACTGGGTTTCCTACAGGATATTATATCTCACACTTACTGGGTTTCCTACAGGATATCATATCTCACACATACTGGGTTTCCTACAGGATATCATATCTCACACTTACTGGGTTTCCTACAGGATATTATATCTCACACTTACTGGGTTTCCTACAGGATATCATATCTCACACTTACTGGGTTTCCTACAGGATATTATATCACACACTTACTGGGTTACCTACAGGATATTATATCTCACACTTACTGGGTTTCCTACAGGATATCATATCTCACACTTACTGGGTTTCCTACAGGATATTATATCTCACACTTACTGGGTTTCCTACAGGATATTATATCTCACACTTACTGGGTTTCCTACAAGATATCATATCTCACACTTACAGGGTTTCCTACAGGATATTATATCACACACTTACTGGGTTTCCTACAGGATATTATATCTCACACTTACTGGGTTTCCTACAGGATATTATATCACACACTTACTGGGTTTCCTACAGGATATTATATCTCACACTTACTGGGTTTCCTACAGGATATTATATCTCACACTTACTGGGTTTCCTACAGGATATTATATCTCACACTTACTGGGTTTCCTACAGGATATTATATCTCACACTTACTGGGTTTACTACAGGATATTATATCTCACACTTACTGGGTTTCCTACAGGATATTATATCTCACACTTACTGGGTTTCCTACAGGATATTATATCACACACTTACTGGGTTTCCTACAGGATATTATATCTCACACTTACTGGGTTTCCTACAGGATATTATATCTCACACTTACTGGGTTTCCTACAGGATATTATATCTCACACTTACTGGGTTTCCTACAGGATATTATATCACACACTTACTGGGTTTCCTTGCATAGGAACCTGAGACGGTGGAGCCATTCCCATCATTACAGGCTGACCTTGGAAGTTTCCCATCGCTGTCATCGGTTGTGCCATTAAATTTCCACCCATTGGGGCAATGGGTTGTGATCCCATAGGCTGCATAGGGACGTTTGGTGTTTGTTTGGCAGGCATTGCACCACTGGCACCGCCAAACATGTCAAATAGATCCCCGTCGCCAGACTTCGTAGTTGGCGGGGGAGCAGAGGATCCACTTCCTGCGTTAAATGCTGTGAAATCTGCAAACTCATTACTGTTCCTGGAAAACAGTGAGCATTCATTTATCAGCAAGGAAATAAATTGTAACTAAAAAAATGATCTAGGAAGTAGATTGTAATCTAAAACGTGATCTTGGAAGTAGACTTTTACCATTCTGGTCGCTATATATTGATATTTTTACTTACCCCGTTGATGCTGTGGATGTGTTACTCTGGAATTGTGAGAAATCAGCAAAATCTCCTGTGCCTAGGAAGCAAAACAAATTTTACCCAATGATTGGTCCCAAACTGCACAAAGCCCATATATATATCATCACCTATATGTTAAAACTTATATGTATCGGCCATTGTCCAATTGCTTTAGGGTACAAATGACACATCTGTCTGGTCCCAGTTAATGATGGGCTGGTATGGAATGTTGTCATCTTTAATTGTCATTTCAACTCTCTGATTGAACAATATTAATATGCCTTGATATTATCATACATCAAATTCAATATTTTCTCAAATTTGTTTGGATCTTGTGTCAATACCCTAATAAACCTCGAAATATAATGATAAATTAAACAATACCTTGTGGAGATGCAGCACCCCTCGGGTTGAAATCTCCATTTGAGTTGGCAGACTTGAAGTCAGCAAAGTCTGCTGCCTCCTGGGAGTTATCAGCTCCTCCTAGACCCATATCGATGAGACTTGGACCATTGTTTGTTAAACTGTTGCCACTAACTTGGGACTGAAAACATACAACCATGATATAGCCCATTTAGAGACAAAACAAGCCTCTCTTTTCTCTTTACAGGGATATTGTAGAATCATTTCTTGTACACCTGACTACATATACACAAGCCTCTCTTAACAACGATCGACAGGGATGTTGTAAAATCATTTCTTGTACGTATACACACGACTACAATAATAGTTTTTGTCTCAAAGAATTACCATCAACACATTGTTAAGTATAAAATTGTTGTTTGTTAAATCCTAAACATTGGAATTAAACAGAAATCCTGTGACCACTTCAATATATCAGTCCAAATGATACCTTGGTTCCAATTATCATAAGGAATATGACTTTACTCTGGCTCGAGTCGACTGTTCCCACTGAATGACAGACACATTTATAAGACAATTGATGTGATTTGAACAGCCCCCACCTGATAAGAATAACTGGCCTTAATTCAATTAATGTACAAAAATGGTACCATCATATATAAACTGGTGACGAGAAACAAAGTAAAGTGGGGCTTCGGAAGGGAACATCTTTTAGTTTCCCTACTCTTAATCTATTCTTCAATACTTTATCTTAATAATTAAACGGTTGAATAATTTGCTTCATTTAAATTTTACGATACTCACGACAGAATCTTTGTCTTTGCCATATGTTGTTGCTGCACCGAGGTCAAGTTTCTTGGCTGACCTTGACCTTCGATTGTGTGTGATCTTCTCTGTACGTGTAGTGTGTGTGCGTTCAACTGATGTGTATTCTTCATCATCGTCTTTAAAATCAAAATCATCCTGGTCATTGTTGGATCGGTTTTCTGGCTCATCACTGGAAAATAAGTAATTCATTGTAATAATTATAATCACCATTCTATGTAACTAGTGTAATACATTACACCTGTGCCAAAAATCTTCAAAAATTAATGTAACAAACTTAGCTAAACATAGATCCTGTTGAGTTACTTTAGGGTAATGTCACATTTTAAAGTTGTACAAATTAATATGAAATCTAGAGAATGTTACACAGTCAATATATCATATAACTGGCCCGTTGTGCTGTGTTATATGTCAACAGAGGAGTTAGATATACATAAGATAACATAACAGCGTAATGAACAGTCTGTATACAATGATACACCCATTTTTTATTTTGTATATACTGTACTATACTTATTATTTTAGCATACTCATTTTTTAGCACTCCGACTATATATACCCGGGTATTTACTTATAAGAGCACTCTTGAATTTGTGCAATCATCACAAGAATATTTTCAAATTAGCAGCAATACACTTCTCTGAAAAAACTATAGCATACCGGTAGGTTAACAAACATCGACTGTGTACAGGTATAAGAGGTGATTGAACTGTCCTGTCAATTTCTAGTTGTATTTGTTCGACAATAAAATAATTAAAAGATCGATATCGTACCGGGTAGTTACTTTTTTGAAACAGACCATAGTAAGTACTGAATGTTAAGACAGATCATAGACCAATTTGTTGTTGATGCAGAATGACAAGTCAGAGAAATCTTAGGGCTGCACTTGAATTAGCGCAATGGCTTGAGTGCGAAAGGTGCTAATATTAGAGTACTGTTAAGTAAGTACACTTACAAAAGTGGTAACATACTCAAAAGTGGCAGCAAGGTCAACAGGGTGGCAAAACAGGACGATTCTGTTCCCTTTACAAAGTAACCGTTAGTCCAGTTCGTTAGTAATTAATAGGTTATTAACTAAAGGTTAACAGCTAGTGCATTATGGGATGCAGTTCCGACAACATATATAAGATCCAGAAAATCTCTTTTAAAAATAACAGTTTTCTGTTAAATGATATAAACTTGGCAGAATATTCAGATTCAACTCAAATCTGTTTTTTTTTTTTTAGTTTCCTATCTTTTTTTTTTTCCAAATGCAGAAATATAAATATATATGCTACATTTAAAGATTGTACATTAATTTTGTACCTATCACACTTCACACAACACAGACTACATGTAGGGAAAATACAACTTTTAAAGTATCACATAAATCAATTTATCAGATTTGTCATTACAAAGGCATTAGCAAATATGGTATGTTTGCTTACTTAATGATCAAAAACTTGTCATTACAACAGCACAAGCAATATAACAAATGTTGGATGTGCTGGTTAATTGATCAATACTCACTTTAAAGCGAGGTTAATGTGCATGTATGGAATATTTTGTAAAATGCAATTAAATTTCAAAGTAAACTACACACATATGAAATTCTAACAAGCTAATTATAGACAACAATCACTAATACATAATACACTTACTAAAGAACTTCCCCAGATATAAATTCCTATCACAAAGTCACTTGTCTTATGATGTAACATGCAGTAACTGTCAAATCACTTTGGAGCTACACTTGATCACATTCCATAACTGAAGAACAGGCATGCAACTATTCCTGTCATCAATGAAACTTGATCTAAGTCAACTTCATGCTACAGTCTTCAAGGTTAGCCAGCCTTCCAGTTACACTGTCAAGGTTATCCAAACATACAGTTATATTGTCAAGGTTAGCCAGACATAGTTATATTGTCAAGGTTAGCCAGCCTTATAGTTACATTGTCAAGGTTATCCAAACATACAGTTATATTGTCAAGGTTAGCCAGACATAGTTATATTGTCAAGGTTAGCCAGCCTTTCAAGTTATATTGTCAAGGTTAGCCAGCCTTACAGTTATATTGTCAAGGTTAGCCAGCCTTATAGTTACATTGTCAAGGTTAGCCAGCCTTATAGTTACATTGTCAAGGTTAGCCAGCCTTACAGTTACATTGTATAGGTCAGCCAGCCTTACAGTTACATTGTATAGGTCAGCAAGCCTTACAGTTATATTGTCAAGGTCAGCCAGCCTTACAGTTATATTGTCAAGGTTAGCCAGCCTTACAGTTACATTGTCAAGGTCAGCCAGCCTTAGTTACATTGTCAAGGTTATCCAAACATACAGGTATATTGTCAAGGTTAGCCAGCCTTATAGTTATATTGTCAAGGTTAGCCAGCCTTATAGTTACATTGTCAAGGTTAGCCAGCCTTATAGTTACATTGTCAAGGTTAGCAAGCCTTATAGTTACATTGTCAAGGTTAGCCAGCCTTATAGCTACATTGTCAAGGTTAGCAAGCCTTATAGTTACATTGTCAAGGTTAGCCAGCCTTATAGTTACATTGTTAAGGTTAGCAAGCCTTATAGTTACATTGTCAAGGTTAGCCAGCCTTATAGTTACATTGTCAAGGTTAGCCAGCCTTACAATTCTATTGTCAAGGTTAGCCAGCCTTATAGTTATATTGTCAAGGTTAGCCAGCCTTACAGTTATATTGTCAAGGTTAGCCAGCCTTACAGTTATATTGTCAAGGTTAGCCAGCCTTACAGTTATATTGTCAAGGTTAGCCAGCCTTACAGGTATATTGTCAAGGTTAGCCAGAATTACAGTTATATTGTCAAGGTTAGCCAGTCTTACAGTTATATTGTCAAGGTTAGCCAGCCTTACAGTTACATTGTCAAGGTCAGCCAGTCTTACAGTTATATTGTCAAGGTTAGCCAGCCTTATAGTTATATTGTCAAGGTTATCCAGCCTTACAATTCTATTGTCAAGGTTAGCCAGCCTTACAGGTATATTGTCAAGGTTAGCCAGAATTACAGTTATATTGTCAAGGTTAGCGAGCCTTACAGTTATATTGTCAAGGTTAGCCAGCCTTACAGTTATATTGTCAAGGTTAGCCAGCCTTATAGTTACATTGTCAAGGTTAGCCAGTCTTATAGTTACATTGTCAAGGTTAGCCAGTCTTACAGTTATATTGTCAAGGTTAGCCAGTCTTATAGTTACATTGTCAAGGTTAGCCAGTCTTATAGTTACATTGTCAAGGTTAGCCAGCCTTATAGTTATATTGTCAAGTGTTCATTCATACTCAGCGGAAGGCACGACATCATCTTGGGTGACGAGGAATGGGACAATTTAATTGTTGCTATTAGTGACAAACTTACTGAGATGTTTTCCGAAAAGACCAAACTTCTTCAGAAGAGTTCTTGACTTTTTATAATCTGATCAGAACCATGATTATGTACATAAAATAATTCTTTGTTTAAATCGTTACACACAAAATGACATGATAATGTAATCTCTCAAGAGGAAATAAAGAATGTCTGTCTGTCTGTCTGTCTGTCTGTTACTCAATCTTAATTCCTGATTTACAGTTCTCACAAATATTGTGTTAATATCCAGAACAGTCATACAATGTCCATGGCTGAATTAAATTCTTAGTCATTGTGAATTGGATCTCTGGCACCAGATGTAACATAGATTATGACAAGGTCTAAAGTAACAAGTTTAGAGTCTCATTCTATATAACAGAGGCACGTCCTCCCTCAACACCTGTAGATAAGCATACAACACCAATCATGCTCTAAAGTCTGGTCCAGTATACCAGGCTTAAATCTCACCTAAAGTCTGTTAAACTGCTTCTGCGGGCTGCAGGGATCTTGCTTGAACTAGAATATGTCACAAAATTGGGTGATTTTATACAGGCTGTGCCTAACACATACTTTCAAGTACCGTAATATGTTCAGACATGTACAAAAACAACTGTCTAAAATTAATGTGTGTAATGAAATTTTGTATCAGCTGAATATGATATTCCTATTTAAACAGTAGCTAGACACCGCAAAGAATACATTGATGTGTATGAATTAAAATCGGAAAACATCCAGAAATCAGAAGATACAGTCAAACATGACTAAGAGACCAGCTTAAATGGACTATCTCATCCCTTACCTGTAATGGACTACCCCATACCTTATCTGTAATGGAATATCATATCCCTTACCTGTAATGGACTATCCCATCCCTTACCTGTAATGGACTATCCCATCCCTTACCTGCTATGGACTATCCCATCCCTTACCATTAATGGACCCTTATATAATTACCTGTAATGGACTATCTCATCCCTTACCTGTAATGGACTATACCATCTCTTACGTACCTGTAATGGACTATACCATCCCTTGTCTGTAATGGACTATCCCATCCCTTACCATTAATGGACCCTTATATAATTACCTGTAATGGACTATCTCATCCCTTACCTGTAATGGACTATCCCATCCCTTACCTGTAATGGACTATCCCATCCCTTACCTGTAATGGACTATTTCGTCCCTTACCTGTAATGGACTGTCCCATCCCTTACCTGTAATGGACTATACCATCCCTTGTCTGTAATGGACTATCCCATCCCTTGTCTGTAATGGACCCTTATATAATTACCTGTAATGGACTATACCATCCCTTGTCTGTAATGGACTATCCCATCCCTTACCTGTAATGGACTATACCATCCCTTGTCTGTAATGGACTATCTCATCCCTTACCTGTAATGGACTATCCCATCCCTTACCTGTAATGGACTATACCATCCCTTGTCTGTAATGGACTATCTCATCCCTTACCTGTAATGGACTACACCATCCCTTACCTGTAATGGACTATACCATCCCTTGTCTGTAATGGACTATCCCATCCCTTACCTGTAATGGACTATCTCATCCCTTACCTGTAATGGACTATCCCATCCCTTACCTATAATGGACTATACCATCCCTTGTCTGTAATGGACTATCCCATCCCTTACCTGTAATCAACTACATCATCTGGTCCTTTACGGCCCTGCACTTTGTTCCAGAGCCCCTTCACTTTGTCTACAGCTTCTCCAGCCATGGTCTTACGGCCACTGTCCCATTCTTCGATCTCGTCCATCCGGTCACGCTTGGATGGTTCCTCATCATATCGGTCACCTGTTACAGCCAAACAAACAGTTAAGCAAGCATATAAGGTATAATCTGACTGTAAGTTAAACATTTCATCAGATTATTAAATCTGCGTCTATGGGGCCAATACACAATCTCCGACTTTATGTAGGGAATAGGCTTATTACAATACAATGAAATACAGTCAAACCTGTCCATAAAGACCACCCAAGACTGGCCATAGTAAAGTAACAGTACAAATACCGTATAACAGTACAAATACAGTATTGTTACAGTACGAATACAGTATTGTTGAGGGAGATTAATCAGACCAACTTGAAGGATATTCGGTATCAGTACATTTGTTAAGCTTGTTGACATATTCTGTAAGTTTTCTTGTTTATTAATTAGTTTTCTCGAAGTTTGTGGTAAACCAGAATGAAACTAGAACTGTCGCCAGGATGGCTGACTAATACCCCCGCAATCTGCACGAGTCAATGGTGAATTGGAACTGTTAATTAGAGGCTAACTAAGATAACCCAGTGATATAGTGACCAGTTGCCATAGCAACCATAATTTTGAGAAAAAGAAAGTGAGATGCACATCTACACATGGTTCTCTATATTTGAATTAAGTTTCATCGAAATCGGCCCTTCAATTTAGGAGGAGTTGTCCGGACAAACTTAAAGTTATGGTTTTTATCGGAAAACCAGTTTATAGTGACAAGTTGCCATAGCAACCATAATTTTGAGAAAAAAGAAAGTGGCATGCACATCTACACATGGTCCTCTATCTTTGTGTGAAGTTTCATTGAAATCGGCCATTCGGTTTAGGAGGAGTTGTCCGGACAAACTTAAAGTTATGGTTCTTATCGGAAAACCTGTTTACAGTGATCAGTTGTCATAGCAACCATACTTTTGAAAAAAAGAAAGTGGCATGCACATCTACACATGGTCCTCTATATTAGTGTGAAGTTTCATTGGAATCGGCCCATCAGTTTAGGAGGAGTTGTCCGGACAAAATGCGTCTACAGACGGACGGCCGGACGGATGGACGGCCGGACAACCTGATTCCAGTATACTCCCCCCTAACTTCGTTGCGGGGGTATAATAAATCATAAGCCATATCTGTCTCAGTGTGTTGTATGTGTACCAGTGGAGGAAAATCATACAACTGGGTAAGAGTTCAATACCAAAGTTAAGGCTAGTTACCCAGTTATGGTTTAGTCAGTTTTCCTCTGACTGTTCCAGCACTAGTAACTGTGTAACATTAATTAGGACAGCGACTGTCACACTTACTATATCTGTGTAACATTAATTAGGACAGCGACTGTCACACTTACTATATCTGTGTAACATTAATTAGGACAGCGACTGTCACACTTACTATATCTGTGTAACATTAATTAGGACAGCGACTGTCACACTTACTATATCTATTACCAATTGAACTTTCTCCTGCCACTCCAACATATTTGTCTTTGTTCCGTTTTGCTTTTTTTCTTTCTTCTCTTAATTTCTCATCATTTTGAACGAAATCCATTAGTTCTTGTACCTTCTGTCGCACTACAATGATAAATATTACAAATTATCAAACTTAGTTTCAAAGATAACAATAATAATGTGTATAAGACAGTATATAGCACAATAACAAGTGAGAATCATTGTCGAAAACATACCTCCCCTCCATACTAAGCCATACCCTCCCCTGTAACAGACTAAGGTATACCCTCCCCTGTAACAGACTAAGGTATACCCTCCCCTGTAACAGACTAAGGTATACCCTCCCCTGTAACAGACTAAGCTATACCCTCCCCTGTAACAGACTAAGTTATACCCTCCCCTGTAACAGACTAAGCTATACCCTCCCCTGTAACAGACTAAGTACCCTCCCCTGTAACAGACTAAGTACCCTCCCCTGTAACAGACTAAGCTATACCCTCCCCTGTAACAGACTAAGCTATACCCTCCCCTGTAACAGACTAAGTTATACCCTCCCCTGTAACAGACTAAGTTATACCCTCCCCTGTAACAGACTAAGGTATACCCTCCCCTGTAACAGACTAAGTTATACCCTCCCCTGTAACAGACCAAGCTATACCCTCCCCTGTAACAGACTAAGTTATACCCTCCCCTGTAACAGACTAAGTTATACCCTCCCTTGTAACAGACTAAGCTATACCCTCCCCTGTAACAGACTAAGCTATACCCTCCCCTGTAACAGACTAAGTTATACCCTCCCCTCTAACAGACTAAGTTATACCCTCCCCTGTAACAGACTAAGCTATACCCTCCCCTGTAACAGACCAAGTTATACCCTCCCCTGTAACAGACTAAGGTATACCCTCCCCTGTAACAGACTTAGCTATACAGAAGAAGCTAAAGCAGGTTATAATTACTAATTGATAGTCAATCATAAGTGCTCACTGAGCTAATTATATATATTTAATTATGTAATTCTAATTTCCAGATCACCATTTAATCCTTGGTCCTTTCCATGTTCATCTGTGAAAGTATAGCCCTCCAAGCTTCGAAGGTCATAAAGGTGTTCCCTGGAACTTGTAACCACACGCTCGGATCCGTTCTTTAGGAGGTATGTCAGCAAAAGTAACGACTGCAGTAAACAATACATACATATGGTAAACAGCATCACTCAATAAAAATCAAATTCAAGGTTTTAAAATTAATGAAACTTAAATTTGCTTTACAACTGAAATAAAATTTCACCCAGAACTGCTTTTTAAGCCAGGTGTTATTTTAGAATTATAATACATATATACATTTATCGTTTGAGGTAATATTTTACCGTTTTTTGACATTTTAACCATCTAAATCACCCTATTTGTTGATAAATGTCTAAAACTTAAAGAAATATGTGTTGACTTTCGTGAAAATCGGAGCATTTCTATTTTTTTTTGGCAAATTATCGTAGTCGAATAACCGAAAAATATGACTTTTCCAACCCAATTAAACGATTTCTTTTAACATGATTCAAGAGAAAATCGTTTTGGTTTTTGAATTTTTACCGCAATAAATGAAATACCCTATAAGCGTTACCCAATTAACTGAAATGTACTGTATATACAAATGGAATGAAAATCCAAGAGTTTATAATTAGCTATATGCTTGAATAAACAATTATGATTATAAATGAATACAGTCAAGAGTTGTTAAATTTATTGATGTCATCTTTAGATAGT
This sequence comes from Pecten maximus, assembly GCF_902652985.1. Lineage (NCBI taxonomy): Eukaryota > Metazoa > Mollusca > Bivalvia > Pectinida > Pectinidae > Pecten > Pecten maximus. The sequence continues at coordinate 9,834,918 of NC_047026.1, forward strand.
CTGATCATTGAAGCTTTTGACTGTGAAGGTCAACCATGAACTAGTGATGAATTGAAAGTACAAATTGTAGATGCCTATCAGTGATTTCATGTGATAAATCCCAGAGTTAATTTTCTCAACTGATTTAATTAGCATATAAAGTACAAGTGAAACCTGACTTACGCATATCATTTTCAACTTTACCGACGTTCACACTAATTACTCTACATTGGATATATATATATATATATATAATTATCAGTCATAAACAAGAGTATAATATAACCAGACCTTGTATACTCTTCTCCAGTTTTTCTTGTTATCATGCAGCATTCGTTTCCACAACATGCCCATGACTTCAGGGAAGTGTTCGTATGTGAAGGTGTAGCGTGCGATCTCCTGCATCAATGCACCATGGGGTCCCCAGGCCTCGTCACTTGTTGCCTCTCGCACCTTCGTCTCCACTTCCGAGTAGTTCATCACCACATTGGTGCTGTAGAGAAATATACAAACTCAATAAATCCTCTATATAAACCTAGTGACTTCATATTGGTTAATGTAAAGTTGTTCTGATACCGACACTCTTATACACTTTAATTTACTGAAGACCATATATAACTCCAAAATAACAAGTAACAAGAAATATCTTTAAAAAAAGATAAACGGCATAGTTTTTAAGCTGGTGGTTATAATGTATAACTGCTGGTGAAATAAATTAATGAACTAATGCGTTTCAGCACAGAGAACAAAATTATATCAGTTTGAATCATTTTTGGTGATAATAAGACTGCATTTGAATCAGGAATATAATTTTATTAATGTGTCACTTGAAAAGGTATATCCACATATTAAGCTGGTACTTCATATCTGCATTTTGCATTTGGCCATTTACCGCTACATTGACCAATCACATACTTCATCTTGACCAGTATCGCCACCTGTCATATCTGGGGCCAAAATAATAATATACAGCTATATGCAGAAAAAGGACATAAATGTCACCCAGTCTACATATGCATGGTACAGCTTGCTTTACATGTTAATTGACAGGAAAAGTACTGTACTGGCACTTACATACTGTGACCTCAAATTTAAACAGGGGAGACATTGGAAGGCTCTCAGAGAAACTGTGTCTCTTATTACAGGAACAACTTCAAGACATATATATCATGCTCATTTGATCATGAAGTGCACATCTCATGATTACATGCATTAAAAGATTCAGTCCATGATCAAGGCTTGAAATTGGAAAAAACAGAAGAGCCATTTGGTGATATGATACTAGTGTTGGGAATCGGTTGATTTTTTGTGATCGATCATCACTTGTGTGTAACCAATCGATGATCGATTATATGATTAAAATTGATTAATTTCCAAATGTATTTTTTGTATTTAGGTCTCAATATTTTGTGAAATGCTTTCAACAACAATTCCAGTAACTAATAAACTGTTATACCTATGTATACTATTTTTATACCTACATGTATACTATCTTCCTGTGTGTTTATTTATTACACAGATAAAAATGAACCAAAATTGTTCTTTTTTTTAATAACTTTATTCAACACGTAAAAAAACAACAAAAGGATTGTTTATTGGAGTATTTAGCTAATTGAATTTTTTTGCACGGGCCGTAAAATGCTTTAATCCATCCGTTATCGAAAGTCTAATATATTTTGAAAACGAAAGTAGAACTGTGACTTACCATTGAAGGAATACGACTTTCTGCACATTTTACAAATAGTTTTCGTTGTATTTAAAGTATCAGTACTCAACGGACCTTCTGCTTCTTGTTTTCATTAAAAAACAAAATGTTTCCATAAAACAGACCATGTGCGTTTACCGGGAAGAAAGATCGTATATGTTAACGTTGCTTACATAGCTAGTCACTTACGTTCTCATAAAAGTAATCTTAGTCATCGGTACGTTTGCATTCCCTGTATTTTTACTACACTGTACCAGTTAATGTGACGTTTGATTTTGTATGATTAAGCATAACCATTTCCCGCAAGCGACTGTGTTGTAGACATTGTCAAGCTGAATTTGCGTATGTTTATCTGAAATCCGGCAAATATATTTTCATAAAACCTGATGTAGGGCACTTCTGATGAAACTCGATTACAGATTTCTTACTCGATTAATTGATCAAACGTCTCAAACAAGTGATACTCGACGAACTTGATTAATCAGAACACCACTAGATCACACATTAACATTTTAGCCAACGTATGAAAAATTTATAAAAATTCTCTAAAACGTTGGCATAGGCTGAACTTTCGATTTTTTCCCCACAATTTTGGGCGTATAGATATACCGTGTTCATAACGAGTTTGAACGTATATACATAAGTTAACATATTAGTTAATTACCTAGAATGTATCGATAATGTATAGATAACTTATACCAACGTATAGAAGTATACATGTCGACGTTCTGGACATTCTGGACGACCACATAACTTACTGAAAGTGTTTCTAACGAACAACTACCGTATAATAGCATATTGGCAGTCAATGTATAATTAGTATACAATGAGGTGCGCAAGAAGAACCAGTCAGTACTCCTCAAAGCTCCTTACCTGCAACTTACGCCATGCGTACGTGGAGCATATGGGCCATATGGATACGCTGGCATACGTCAAAATTTTGTGCATGTTCAACATTTTATACATAACTTATCCATAACGTACCCGTCGTATGCCAGCGTATTCGCCACATTTTTCATACGTCGGCATACGCTGGCTAAAACGTTAAGGTGCAACAGGACCATAAAGGAACATCACAGATATATATATATTCCAAATGGTTGTTTATGTTTTAAACATGCTGTGACTTCCAGTTATGTTTCTATATGATATCAAGGATATTCACATCGATTTCACAAGCCCAGCTTGACCACACAATTTAGTCCGGAAACCCCTATTTTGTAGAAAGAAAACCTGATTTCTCTTTTAAGGTATTACACTCGATATATTATATATACTGTACATGTACTGTAGTATATAAAATAGTAAAAACAGTGCTTTATCGAGATGTCACTTATCTAGCTAAGCATATAATTATTGATGTAAACATTGTGGTTAAGGCCTCATTCAGAAACTCTGCTGTAAGGTATGGCCGATATATTTGCATTGACAAAATGAAATATCGATAGACAAGCAAATTCAAAAATATCTTGAGCAGTTCATGATCATGTCGTTAAACATGTCATGGTATCGAGCGAGGTGGGGGGGGGGGGGGGGGGGGGTGTGAAACGTACGCGTACTGGGGAGTTATTGCCATGTCCAACATGCCAGTAGAGGTACTTTTAAGGTATATCCATATAGTTTACAAATTGCTTTTAATCACAAACGACTGATAGACATATCCGCACCACCAATGGTACGTGGCAAAGTGACATATTTCACATTCCCAAAATCATGGAGGTGTTGACACCAACCACACCTCCCCCTTTCACTAGTAGTCGAACAATCACAGCAATGGAAACAATGTCAACAGCTACATTAATTCAGTCAATATGTATGTACATGTTTTTTCTTTCTGATATGAGTTGAGCATAGTCATAAGTAGAGAAATCATTTATTTACGCAAAAAATAATATTGACATCGAAACGTCAAAGCGGAAGCCGGTGTCGACGTGGAAGGTCAAGGCCTGCTGTAACATCCGCTAGAAAAGCTCTATAAAACAGTAAAATATATACTTACACTTTATCTGTTATCTCCCGTAACTTCCACATTTTATCGGCGAACATCTGAATGTTGTATTGGTTCCCTTTAGAATATCCCAACCCCCGAGATAAATATGATGATTGGGGATTCCTCAGCTATGGTTTTTCACTGACAAGATGATCGCGTTTGGTTATGTCACGTGACCAAGGTAATCGGTTATTTTTAGAAGGGAATCCTCTACGCTTGGTGACCACATTGTACGTACACAATATCGAGTTTTAATACATATGACTCACAGTATGATTATATTAATCAGAGACGTAACAAACGTGTCACCCGTGACACATATTATATTTACAAACACTACAGTCACATAATGTAAATTAAAAAAAAAAAGCAGGAGGCATAATCCCATTTCGTCCAGATTTTTTTAAGCCTCAATTAATCTTATCTGGGTTTTTTTTCTACACACTTTTTCTGGTTCGGAATGCAGAAACAAATAGAGTATCGGGGATATCTAAATCATCTGAATATTTTATACGATGGCAAGCCTTTTGTGGTTTATGTAATTATGTATGAAAAAGAAATATCTGTATCTTTATGCATAAAAATATAGATATCCATAGCTGAATTAAAAATAGATATATCTGTTATTTTAATGGAAATGTCTCCATTTCCTATAAGATGAAGATATCTGTATCTAAACTTAAGATAACTTTATCTCTAATTATTCCCTAAAATAAAATTGTTAAAGTAAGGACATTTTTCTCGGATGAGTACCCCGGACCCCCCGTAATTTGCCACGCCCCCTAACTGAAAATCCTGTATCCGCCCCTGATGACCGTCTGCTCCATAAATTATTGATATTTCTGTTTACATTACTTGTGAAGATAAACCCATTACGGACAGTGCTTACGTATGCTTGGTCACGTACGTACACACATAATTAATTGATTAATTAACCACGTACCGCTGCGTCTGTCGTTGTTTAACAGTCCACTGAAGGCCGAAAAGTCATGCTAGTGGACCACCCGTTAAATAATAAAAAGTGGTATTGATAATTTTCGCTTGCAATAAGATATAAGATGAAACTTTTTCATTTTGTGTTAGAGTTACACATCTAGATTGTGTTTTATATTGATCAAATACAATACACACACACTAACACATGAGGTAAAACGACCAAAAGTAGCATTTTATAATTGTTTATAATTAAAACAATTAAACATAATTTTCATTTGATGACATGAATTTATCAGTTTAATTTCTTTTAGGCGGTCTTTATCTGAAGATGAAATTAAACTGTATGCTGTCTAATTGTATGTAATATACATTCCTAGATGAAAAATAATATCAAAATATCAGCCCCACTGGTGAAGTATATTTAGTATTACTGAAGACACTGTTAGATATCCTCTATATATTCTGAATGTTAAAATATGTACTTTTAACTAATCTTATTATTGTTTAAACATATTTATTTGTCTAAAAGGTATAGTCGTGACGGCAAATTAACGCCATTTCCTCGAATATATGTGTACAACATGACTGTTACAATAGAACACCAGGATATTAAAAACAAAAACAATAACAATAACATACACAAGGAGAACAATTTATTTTTTTCCAAATATGTGTGTGTGTATTTCTGCACAAATTTGTAGAAAAAATAATCTGATACTTTCTCAATTAAGAAAAGTAAAATAAGCGCCTATACCATCTATTGTTAACCGAACATGTAGTGAATGAGCGAATAGTGAAAATTGGGGATAATATCTCATTTACATATTTAAATTGCTCATTTAAATATGATTTAAAATTTGGGCATAGTAACATTTAAATTTTTTCTGGGGTCTGATCTAGCCCTCAATCCTCACTTTGGTGCAATTCCTATAAAGGATTACTTACAACCAGAAACCAGGGTGAAGTCTGATTTACATATTTGTTACTGTTAATCTTAAAATGAATTATAAAACATTAAACAAAAGAACAGGTCTGGAGTTATATATGCGCATAGAGTACAAAATTCACTATTGGAATTTTCCTCACAACATGACAGTTGGTAAGATGCAGAAATGAATCAATACTTTTAAGGAAATCGTTTTCTTTGAAACGTAAGGTGAACGTTACGATATGTACACTGTATGCTTAGGAATGTTATTGAATATAATTAAACACAGCTTTCTGAACGCAGATAGACACAGAAATTTAATTTTCAAATGTACAGATTTTGATATTATATATGTACCCTTTGTCTGATCTTCAACGAAATTAGTAAATTAATGTATTTATAAATCATTAGGTTTGCACACCAACGCTGTCACGAAAGTTTTGCCTTATATATCAACGCTGCTAAATAGTGGGATTAACGTCTCCAAACGAGACCAAGTGTGGTTTTCCTGGCTTGTCTTAATTTAAAATGGTGTTTTTTTTAAACGAGTTATGTATTGAATCTGTTTCTTTTATAATTACATCGATGGTTTTGTGCTTTATTTATTTAAAATGTTTTTTTTTTTTTTTTTAAAGGAGTTATGTATTGATAATAATTACAATGTTGATTCCATATTACTTACCAATTATTGAATGACGTTTTTATCTGTAAATATTGAATAAAATTTTATGAAACTTAAAAAAAAGCCTGGGTTGTCAATATTGAATAAAATTTTATGAAACTTAAAAAAGCCTGGGTTGTCACATGAACACAGTTCCCTAGTAGGCTCCTGCACTCTGGCCCTTATCTGAGAGACTGTCCTAGGCTCGGCTATAACCGGAACAAGGACATTATTCCTCGTCAATCAACCCCTATCTTAGTATAATGATAATCTTTATCATCCATCTTTTAACTTAACTCTAGAACACATGTCGTGCTATGTTATGACCACCGGTACAGTTGAAAGATTTATTTATATTGTATTCAATTCGACTTTACTGGAACTTAACTACAACTGTATCTTTATATATAAATGTATTTTACCTACACATACCGCCATGAAAACATCACACATTGTCGCAATGATCATTCCAAAACGTCCGTGTTACGGTAACACGACATAAATACAAGGTTGATCTCAGATTTTTGGTATTGATTTTCTTTCTTTCCCACAGGAAAGGTGTTGCTTTGCTCATTTTGTTATCTGTGCTGAAACATATTAGTTCGTTCATTTATTTCACCAGCAGTTTTATATTATAAACACCAGCATTTAAACTATGCCGTTTATCTTTTTTAAAGATATCTCTTGCTATTTTTTCTTTATCTTATTATTTTTGGCTCTCAATGTGATTAAAATGCTTATGTGATAATTATACATTACATAGTGTGTACTGTATATGGTGGTATGTATATACGATGACTGGTTGTATATCGGTTATCTCTCGTCATACATTTCTGACTCAAACCACAGATCACTACATTCTTTAGTTACGAGTCTATATCGTCCACCCGAGTTAGAATTTTTCGCCCACTAACAAATAATATATTACATGTATATATAAACGAGTCATACTCTAATTTTGGTACTAAGACTTCAATGTGAATTGAATGTCTGCCAATTGAACTAGGAGCATTCCGGATTGTATACATGTATCAGTGTTACAAATAGGGACAAAACCTTGATAAAAGAGCATTGTAATGAATTATAATCAACACGCCCTCACAATGTCAGATAAACGTCTAACTACATCCCATCTAAAATCAAGGTCTTTAGACCCTGTCATTATTATGATTTTATAAAATATATAAAATACTGGCTACAAATTGTGGATGTACACACGACGACCAGGATTAGCTGAACACATCCCCTTAACTGATGGCGATCATGACCTCTTTAAAAAAAACTGTTAATTATATCAACGTGGTTACTTGATAAGCTAATATTCAATTTCCTGGTCTAATGGTCCCGGACGGAAGCGGCTTACTGTAAAATACATTCTGATCTATCAGAGTTACTTCCCTTTATTTTACTTTATCATAACGTACGGGTAATCAGGAACTTATAAAATATACCCAAACAATCCTGTAATCTGTATATAAATAAACCCAAACAATCCTGTAATCTGTATATAAATATATACAAACAATCCTGTAATCTGTATAAAAATATGTACAAACAATCCTGTAATCTGTATATAAATATACCCAAACAATCCTGTAATCTGTATATAAATATATACAAACAATCCTGTAATCTGTATATAAATATATACAAACAATCCTGTAATCTGTATATAAATATATACAAACAATCCTGTAATCTGTATAAAAATAAACCCAAACAATCCTGTAATCTGTATAAAAATATGTACAAACAATCCTGTAATCTGTATAAAAATATACCCAAACAATCCTGTAATCTGTATAAAAATATGTACAAACAATCCTGTAATCTGTATATAAATATACCCAAACAATCCTGTAATCTGTATAAAAATATGTACAAACAATCCCGTAATCTGTATATAAATATATACAAACAATCCTGTAATCTGTATATAGATATATACAAACAATCCTGTAATCTGTATATAAATATATACAAACAATCCTGTAATCTGTATATAAATATATACAAACAATCCTGTAATCTGTATATAAATATATACAAACAATCCTGTAATCTGTATAAAAATAAACCCAAACAATCCTGTAATCTGTATAAAAATATGTACAAACAATCCTGTAATCTGTATAAAAATAAACCCAAACAATCCTGTAATCTGTATAAAAATATGTACAAACAATCCTGTAATCTGTATAAAAATATACCCAAACAATCCTGTAATCTGTATAAAAATATGTACAAACAATCCTGTAATCTGTATATAAATATACCCAAACAATCCCGTAATCTGTATATAAATATATACAAACAATCCTGTAATCTGTATATAAATATACCCAAACAATCCTGTAATCTGTATGAAAAATTAACCCAAACAATCCTGTAATCTGTATATAAATATATACAAACAATCCTGTAATCTGTATATAAATATACCCAAACAATCCTGTAATCTGTATGAAAAATTAACCCAAACAATCCTGTAATCTGTATATAAATATATACAAACAATCCTGTAATCTGTATATAAATATACCCAAACAATCCTGTAATCTGTATGAAAAATTAACCCAAACAATCCTGTAATCTGTATATAAATATATACAAACAATCCTGTAATCTGTATGAAAAATTAACCCAAACAATCCTGTAATCTGTATATAAATATATACAAACAATCCTGTAATCTGTATATAAATATACCCAAACAATCCTGTAATCTGTATATAAATATATACAAACAATCCTGTAATCTGTATATAAATATACACAAACAATCCTGTAATCTGTATATAAATATATACAAACAATCCTGTAATCTGTATGAAAAATTAACCCAAACAATCCTGTAATCTGTATATAAATATATACAAACAATCCTGTAATCTGTATATAAATATACACAAACAATCCTGTAATCTGTATATAAATATACACAAACAATCCTGTAATCTGTATATAAATATATACAAACAATCCTGTCATCTGTATAGAAATATATACAAACAATCCTGTAATCTGTATATAAATATATACAAACAATCCTGTAATCTGTATATAAATATATACAAACAATCCTGTAATCTGTATAAAAATATATACAAACAATCCTGTAATCTGTATAAAAATATATACAAACAATCCCGTAATCTGTATATAAATATATACAAACAATCCTGTAATCTGTATATAGATATATACAAACAATCCTGTAATCTGTATATAAATATATACAAACAATCCTGTAATCTGTATATAAATAAACCCAAACAATCGTTAACATCTCTAAGTCATAAAGAGCATGTAGGTATAGCGCTAAACCAGTATTCGATACTGAATCCTTTTTCGAATTATTGTTTCCTTCGGAAGTCCCGTCCTTGGACTAATATATCTTGTAAATTGTGTTTATCAATGTATTTAGTAACTATAAATACTTACATGGTCATTTGGTAATTAAACATACCTACATCTTCATTTAGTAATTAGACATACCTACATCTTCATTTGGTAATTAGACATACCTGTATATTAATTTGGTAATTAGAATACATATACATGTATATTAATTTAGCAATAAGAAATACATATATATTCATCTAGCAATTGCACATACACAAATGTACTTGTATATTCATTAAGTAATTACACATACCTTAATGTTCATTGAGTATTTGGAAATAGTTATATATATATTCATTCACGTTTATAAACTTCATTGATCTCAGGTCCAACTACAAGATTAATATAACACACAGGCAGGCAGACGGACGGACGGCCGCACAGACAGACAGACAGAACTTGATAATGTATAATAAAAAACTTATGGAACTTTATTTTACCTTGAATATTTCGCGAGAAATTCGATTTTTTTATCTGAAAATCGGTAGGTACTTATTATCGGCATGATAGCAATGATTAATGGAATCGTCAATTTAATTATAGTTATGATATTGAAAACAAAACAATAAAAGACATTTTAAATTCATTTATTTACTTTGAAGAGTTGTTTCCGTGAGAACTGGACATTTATTTACGTTGAGAATCGTTTCCCTGAGAACTTGATATTTATTTTTCACAGTACTAAATAAAAATCTGTACGCCAAAGTTTTTCCAATTCAAATATTCTGATGAGATAGACATGTACGCTTCCAGTATGACCACGTGCTTGTATGTCGAGTCGCGGTAGATCTGTCTGGGAATAACGAAACCTGCCGCTCGTTATCTTATCGAAGAGGAAACACATTTTATAAGTATTAATTTCCTTTATTTATAACACATTTATAACACAGTAATTTCACACAAATGAGATGTTACACATTAGTTAAAATTAAAGAAAAAATAACAAAAACGTTCTGAAATCATGTTTAAAATTTCCATTTTATTAGTTCCGATACATACGTGCACGTGACCTTATTCCTGACATACTTCAGACACCCAATGGCTTCCCGTGCACTAGTTCTGGTGCTAACGCTGATTTTTCCGGCGCAGGCACAAAGTAAGTATGTAGATTTAGTAAGACAATACTACCACTAACAATTTTCAATTCAATTCAATTCATTTTTAAATGCAACACAGCATATAGGATACCAAAATATTCAAATATGTGTATACATATTGCAAATTGAATTACAAGATGGCGGAGGACACAACACAAGCAATATAATTACGACACGTAATCAATAATGAATTACATAATAATTTTGTAAACGTGTAACTGAAGCATAACAATTCAGCATTTACGTAATGCATGCCTATGACGTCATATTTAAACTTATACTATTCAATATAAGTAACTAATTTCTAAATATACACAAGAACACTATATATAAAAACTGTGATATTAATTTCCAAAACATATTTAACTTAATCAGAGACGTGTATATCAGATAAACACGTCTCTGATTCAATTACTTACGAGGAGAGGTTTTTTTTCTGCAGTGGCATGTTACAAAATTCTATTCAAAGTTAACACTTTTACTGGAAAACAATTCTATCAGTTTATATACACGTGGACGACAATAATAATACTTTTTGGTGTATGTTTTTTTTAGTTCAGAATATGCAGGACAAAGAAGCACAAAATGGACTTCGTCCTCGACGTCATTTTTGTCACAAACTGTGCAAATTCTTTGACTTCTAGGTACATTGATAGGTGTATTGAATATTAAAGTATCCACAATATGTTTGCATAAATAACATTTCGGAGATATATCTACTTGCATAAAGTGATTTTCATTTAAAACGTATTGGCTGTTCCAAATACATGTATAACCAAAACCTAAACTACATAGCTCATTTTTAATATGACGAACCCAATTACTTTTACAATTAGTTTTTTTTGTTATATTCAATTCGACAAGTGCATCATAACGTGATTTTAAAACACAATTATTAGTTTTTGATATTTTCAGCCAATATTTCATTACTGCTATTTTGCGTTGCACATACAATGAATATCTATTGTGTTTTGAAGAAGACCATAGCAAATTTAGCGTTTTCTTATACATGTATTAACTTTATTCATGTTTATTGATATAAAGCTACCGAAGGAGATTCCGTTAAATGTGTCCCGGGGACATGTTCGCCTCACTACAAAGTGGTTACAATATGATATATCATTTTACATGTTATTGACAAACGCACCTTATCAATACAGCTCGTGTTTAGGTACCTAATGTATGATGTGGCCATGTGTGTTCCAACAACAAAATCTTTTTTATTCTGTAATTCTAGTTGATTTGTGTAATGAGAACAAGCTATACCAAAAGGATATTGGTGCCCACCATTGAATGATATTTATTGTTGTATGTGAGACTGATCTTTCCTCTTATATTTCCCTTCTTTCCTCTTTTCCTCATAATGATATCATAACAAGGAAAACCATCATATGAAATATCTGTCTTCTCAATCACGCTCAAAATTAATTGAATATAACTTGGGACCAAGAGAAAGAGGCATGTGAAGTTTGAGAAAATATATCCCTCCAGTACTCTCAAAGAAATAGCGATATCAAACTTCAACTGTCAAAATCCAAGATTGCTGCCTAAATCGAAGATGGCTACTTGTCGACAACAATTGTTGTCCTGATAAAACTCAAAATTCAAAGGACACAACTTGGAACCAAGGGGAACCTGTATGTGAAGTTTGAGAAATATCTTTCCGGTACTTCGCATGAAATTACGATTGTTTACGGACGAACTACGGGCGTGGGATGATTTAAATAGCCCACCATCCGATAAAAAATATGGTAGTTTTCATTCAATGGGAACAATAGTGAGATAACAAGTAACAGGAGAGTCGACACACAGAGGCTTGTTCTAAATATCGAGAATCACAGAGTGTCAGTTGATTCACCACACAGGGGCTTGTTCTAAATATCGAGAATCAAAGAGTGTCAGTTGATTCAACACACAGGGGCTTGTTCTAAGTATTAGGTGTTTACAAGTGACAGTAAGTATCGAATGACAAAGTGCTTGTTCAGTCTATTCAGTAATTTCTACAGTTTTATATTTCGACATTTGAGATATCTTTGAGACAACAATATTAACACTTTACATCAACACTATTTACGCCTGGGACTATATTGTTTATGTAACATTATATTTTTTTTCTAGACGGATGTCCTCCAGGCTTCCAAAGTAATAACGAGGGATGTTTCTACGTTTCCAATACGGAGGCCACATGGGCCGGAGCATTGGTATGTATCATATACCCCCACAACGATACGTTGTAGGGGTGTATAGTACAAGTAGTCATATCACAACAACTGGTGTATACAAGTAGTCACGTCACAACAACTGGTGTATACAAGTAGTCATATCACAACAACTGGTGTATACAAGTAGTCATATCACAACAACTGGTGTATACAAGTAGTCACGTCACAACAACTGGTTTGTACAAGTTGTCATATCACAACAACTGGTATGTACAAGTAGTCACATCACAACAACTGGTATGTACAAGTAGTCATATCACAACAACTGGTGTATACAAGTTGTCATATCACAACAACTGGTGTATACAAGTAGTCACGTCACAACAACTGGTTTGTACAAGTAGTAATACCACAACAACTGGTATGTACAAGTAGTCACATCACAACAACTGGTGTGTACAAGTAGTAATACCACAACAACTGGTGTGTACAAGTAGTCACCTCACAACAACTGGTGTGTACAAGTAGTCACCTCACAATAACTGGTATGTACAAGTAGTCACATCACAACAACTGGTGTGTACAAGTAGTAATACCACAACAACTGGTGTGTACAAGTAGTCACCTCACAACAACTGGTGTGTACAAGTAGTCACGTCACAACAACTGGTGTGTAAAAGTAGTCACATCACAACAACTTGTGTGTACAAGTAGTCACCGCACAACAACTGGTGTATACAAGTAGTCATATCACAACAACTGGTGTGTACAAGTAGTAATACCACAACAACTGGTGTGTACAAGTAGTCACCTCACAACAACTGGTGTGTACAAGTAGTCACCTCACAATAACTGGTATGTACAAGTAGTCACATCACAACAACTGGTGTGTACAAGTAGTAATACCACAACAACTGGTGTGTACAAGTAGTCACCTCACAACAACTGGTGTGTACAAGTAGTCACGTCACAACAACTGGTGTGTAAAAGTAGTCACATCACAACAACTTGTGTGTACAAGTAGTCACCGCACAACAACTGGTGTATACAAGTTGTCATATCACAACAACTGGTGTGTACAAGTATTCACATCACAACAACTGGTATGTACAAGTAGTCACATCACAACAACTGGTGTGTACAAGTAGTAATACCACAACAACTGGTGTGTACAAGTAGTCACGTCACAACAACTGGTGTGTACAAGTAGTCATATCACAACAACTGGTGTGTACAAGTAGTCACCTCACAACAACTGGTGTGTACAAGTAGTCACCTCACAATAACTGGTATGTACAAGTAGTCACATCACAACAACTGGTGTATACAAGTAGTAATACCACAACAACTGGTGTGTACAAGTAGTCACCTCACAACAACTGGTGTGTACAAGTAGTCACGTCACAACAACTGGTGTGTAAAAGTAGTCACATCACAACAACTTGTGTGTACAAGTAGTCACCGCACAACAACTGGTGTATACAAGTAGTCATATCACAACAACTGGTGTGTACAAGTATTCACATCACAACAACTGGTATGTACAAGTAGTCACATCACAACAACTGGTGTTTACAAGTAGTCACATCACAACAACTGGTGTGTACAAGTAGTCACATCACAACAACTGGTGTGTACACATAGTCACATCACAACAACTGGTGTATACAAGTAGTCACTTCACAACAAATGTTGTATACAAGTAGTCACCTCACAACAAATGTTGTATACGAGTAGTCACATCACAACAACTGGTGTGTACAAGTAGTCACATCACAACAACTGCTGTATACAAGTAGTCACATCACAACAACTTGTGTGTACAAGTAGTCACCGCACAACAACTGGTATGTACAAGTAGTCATATCACAACAACTGGTGTGTACTAGTATTCACATCACAACAACTGGTATGTACAAGTAGTCACATCACAACAACTGGTTTTTACAAGTAGTCACATCACAACAACTGGTGTGTACAAGTAGTCACATCACAACAACTGGTGTGTACACATAGTCACATCACAACAACTGGTGTGTACAAGTAGTCACATCACAACAGTTAGTACGTATTGATTGGTGGGATATCATTCAAAATAAAAATGAAAGCGTTATCTGTTATTGTCTGTTAGTGTGAGGAAATGTATGTTATTGTTTTAGTTAATTATACAAGTGTTCGTCCACAGGGTTACTGTAACACTGAACATGGACACCTCGCCTATATAGAGACGGACCAACAACAGGCTGTCATCGCGAACTACCTCCACCAGCAGTACAACGGTATGTCTGATAAAGCTCCATGGATTTTTCGTTTCAACCATGGGAGCAATAATTTGCAAACCTTCGATTTGACATAAAAAGTCATAGTTCTAACGAACAATCAAAATGCTTCTTAACTGCGAATGAATGCAAAGCATTGAAGAGCGCAGTGTTCATATCCTCCACTGTTCCTAATGCTCTTTCCCCCGAAGATAGTCTTTTAGTATGTTAACTGCCGTTTTTATTACTTGTTGTGTGTTAGCGCTGTCTTTTTCAGAAAATAAATCCTCTCATATCATCGAATCTTGTAGATGAAGTCATTTTCCGAAATGGTCCTGTAGCTTTCTATTATTTCTATTGTTTACTATTTATATAGTGCAAAATAAGGAAACGTACTTGTATAATTTATTGTGTTATATAACTTCTACTATATGGATAATAGATGTAAGAGCCCTGTCACACTACAGCGTTTTGTTGGACGTTTGGTTGCGTTTTGAAAAATTGGGGAAACGTCGGGGAACTTCGACGTTGTTCAAATTGAGTTTCTATGTCAACGTTGTTATAACGTTCTTGTAACGCTTGGGTAACGCTCAGACAACGTTCACTCAGCGTCAGGTGACATTTGTGGTCGAAAATAACAGCAAAATCTAGCGTTCCATTGCTTTCTCAGCGCTTTGATGGCGTTCTCATAGCGTTTGGGTAACGTCTGCATTGCGTCCAGGTAGCGTTTCATTGTTTATTCCAGCGTCTATTCAACGTTCTCGACGTTTCCACAGCGTCTGCCTAGCGTTCCTGTAACGTTCGAGTAGCGCGTGCAGCGTTTGTGTAACTTCCTGTCACGTTTCTCCAACCTGCAGCTGGACGCGCAGTATAAAAGGGGGCTTTGGGCTAGAGTGCATCACTTTCAGTTCAATCACCGCGCAGTCGACATCGCAGAAGTATGCCTCCCAAGAGCAAGACGGCCAACAGCAGAGGTCGGGGCAGCAATAGAGGTCGGGGCAGCAGCAGAGGCCAACGAGCAGCCTCCTCTCCCAGCCAGGAGGTTGTTACCATCATCGCAGAGGTCCACCCCCCTCCTATCGAGGCCGAAATCCAACAGCAGAAGCAGCAGAAGAAGAGGGCAACAGTCATCCCCTCCATGTCCCAGTCGCCATCTCCAGCCTCTCCAGGGTCTCCAGGGTCTAGCTCCTCCTCCTCCAGAAGATTGTCACCAGCCTCCTCACAGGACGGAGGCAAAAGTAACAAGAGCGACAGGATAAACTGCAACCTCTCTGAATCTGATGAGGCCATCATGGTAGAGTGGTTACAAGAGAACAGGACATTGTGGGACTCTAAGCTCCAGGACTACCACAAGATTACCAACAAGGAGAAGTTGTGGCAGATTCAGGCAGAGAAGATGCACAAGACATTGAAGCACTTGAAGGGCTGGTTCCGGTCACAGCGGGATAAGAATACCAGACTCATGAAGTACAAGAACGGTGACGGTGCCCCAAGAAGAACAGAGAGAGACGAGTGGGTGCTCAGCAACTTCAGATTCCTGCAGGAGGTAGTGCGACACAGACCGGAGCCAGCCAAGCCCATCCTGCTCAGTAGATCCTCGGTTGCAGCAACTGTCCAGGAGGAGGATTTACCGGTACCTACCAGACCTACCACAGCAGCCTCCAGCAGCAGGAGTTCCAAGAGACTGGGGCAGGTCAGCATCTCATCCAGTATGGCATGGTAAACCTCTCTGACCACCAGTGACTGTGTGTTGTGAGGTACTCTCCAGCCAAACTTCTGCGATGCATAGCTGTCACCAGAGGTGTCGCAAAGTCAGGGCCAGCTTCATACCAGGGTCGAGGGCCGGTCTAAAGCGAGTGTCCTTCTTGGTGATCCTGGGACCAACTCTCTGTCTCAGCTCATCAAACATCTCTGGTGGCATGCGCAGGAAGTTGTGGAAGGAGGCTTGGTCTTCAGCTCTGAGTTCAGCCATCAGCTTGTCATAAACACCAAACTGGGGTCGCCTTCCTATCCATGGTCTTACCCAGCACTTTCTCCCTCTCCTCTTCCTTTTCTTTTTGGACATCTTGACCTGGTGCAATGCCAACTGCAGGAGATTGTTGTGATGCAAGAGAGCAGCAACAGCATACTGGTGTTTCTCTTGGTCTGTCATTCTTCTGAGGGCTTTTGACTCTGTGAAAGTTCCAACAGGGCTGGCGTGGCCTCTGCAAGCCCTTTATATATGGCAAGTGCCTGTCAAACGCTCCTGAACGCTACCAGTAGGTTACAGGCGCGTTACAAGGACGTTACATGGACGTTACACTGACGTTGGAAAAATTCAGAACGCTGACATACGTTAAAAGAGCGTTACATGAGCGTTAATAACGCTCAGTGAACGCTGAGAAACGTTGGCGACACGCTGGATAGACGTTCGATGGACGTTACACAGGCGTTACCCAAGCGGTAGCCACGCGCTGGACACTCGATCCTGATGGACCGTCGTCCGCCTAGCGTCCAGGGAACGTCCTGACGTTCGAGTTACGTTCGAGTAACGCCCGCCAACTTTCGTGTAGCGTTCCTCTAACGCGTAAGTAGCGTTTTGGTAGAACGTCGTGAATTTTTGTGCACACCCAAAAATATTTTTCACCCTCAGCGTTCGTCGGCGTCCCTCAACGTTCCTAAACGTTTGTCGACGCTCGTCTAACTTTCTTATAACTTGTTTCCAACGTTCTCGACGTTCCTCTGCGTTTCGCAACACGTTACTCGAACGCTGGCGAGAACGTCGTAGTGTGACAGGCCCTTAATATTTCATATTGATCCTGAAGCAATTCAGCAATTGAATATTTCACAAAGATCGTGACCCGTAATTAACTTTGTATGTTCATATTTACCAAATCGCCTTTGTGTTACAGTATACATTGTCTAAGTGTGGTTAAGTAGTGACTGACAATAACAATGGTACAATAGGTGTTTTACAATAGTTTAACAATGACCTTACAAGTGTCCTTACACTGGTACACGAATAATCACAGTAATTTTAATAACAATTTACATTGAAATTAAACTCAATTGACGAACCACAGGGACTTGAGGATTTGTTATAGTCTATATATGTGTTTGGACCTCCTCTAGTGTGTATAGCATATTTTCAGGCGTTTTAGGGGAATATATTATAATTCGGTTAAAATGCCATCGCTGGTACCGAATTTTAATCTAGCCCCCCAAAACGTCTGAAAATGTGCTATACACACTAGAGGGGAGGTCCATATACATGCAGACTGTAACAAATTCTCAAGTCCCTGTGAGACGAAAAACAGGAAATATAGAAGATTTTTTCTCTTTGACTGTGATAAATACAAAATCTTTATATTGTTGTTTTTTTCTTCCAAGAGTCAAGCATCCAACTGAGTACCAGAAACGACTACCACTACCACTACTTGCACGACTCGGGGCTGGACGTGACCGGACACACGTCGTTCACTTTCCAAGTGAAGGCGTGTCACGACGCCCACATCGCCCTATCACAGGACAAGGGTGTCGACTCAAGAAACACGTACGAGATTGTGATTGGTGGTTGGGCTGACTCGCAGTCAGTCATCCGGGACTGTAAACAATGCGCGCACATGGACACACAGAATCGCATGCCCCATCCACTTTCGTGTAGTCAATATCGACCATTTTGGATCAGTTGGGCGAATAACGTGATCCGTGTGGGTCATGGTAACGTCGTGGGGAAGAGTCAGTTTATGATGTGGAACGATACCGCCCCTCACGAGGTCAATTATGTCGCGGTCGCCACTGGATTCGGTTCCAGTGGAGAATGGAATATCACAGTTGGTATGCTATGTTTATGATACAGTTACTTATTTATAGATACTTATATTATCAATTAAATACCCAAACAGGGAAATTCATAGTCATTTCAGCTCGTGCTCAAAAATCGACTTGCTTTTTCCACTGGATAATCGTAGGTTTCGTACGTTTCCTATGGTGGCTCGTTAGGGCCAAGTATCAAATCTCGCATTCTCGCACTCTCGACCTTAGGTCGAAAACGCGAGAATGCGAAAACGCGACGGCGAGGGAGCGAAAACAAACGCGAGAATGCGAAAGAGCAAAAACGCGAGAATGCGAATTTAACGTTTCAATTTATTCATTGGCGTACATGTATTTCTATTTTCCTATATTAATAAAACATTACTTTGTTACTAAATTAATTAGCACGTGTAACGGACAGTAGCTATGTAATTGATGACTGTGGTCTAAATTGGTGATATACGATGTACTTGGTTGTCTAACCGGTAGTTCTATCGAACGTTTGACAATCAAGAATGTTATACCGAGTGTTGGAGATTTCTAAGTCATGTTCTCAAGGAAGGAGATGCTTATTTGTCTCTCATAATGCCATTTTTATTACATGTATTTGAATACGAAAAATATGACAATGCAAAACAATGTTGACGTGGTGTGATTGAACTGTAGATGTGACGTCATTGTATTGTTGTTTTCTGTGATAATACCCTAAAGATGGAGGCAGAGAAAACGCCCTAGGATTGTCAGACAGAGAAATTACACCCTAGGGATGACAGAGAAATCACACCCTAGGGGTGACAGAGAAGTCACACCCTAGGGGTGACAGAGAAATCACACCCTAGGGGTGACAGAGAAATCACACCCTAGGGTAGCCCGAATTTTCTCACGGTCTTACTATCTAATGTATACAGTTAACGTATCTGATGATCTATCGTATGACGTCATAATGTCCTATTACTACGTCACGTATTTGCCGTAGGTAACTACTGGCCTGGTCAGTTCTGGCTCGGACTCTCGGACCTTGCCGTGGAAGGGGAGTGGATGTGGCTTCCACAGCAGGGAAGTCTAAACTACGCCAACTGGGGGTCAGGTGAGCCGGACAATGCAATGAACCGTGAACACTGTGCACTAATTGACCTCCACCGGAACTATACCTGGTCCGACGACAACTGCGAGGAACGTAGGAACTTCATTTGTCAAATTGATCTGTAAAAAATGACTTCGTAACAGGAGTTGAAATAAATACAGTTCTAGTAATAATCCGATTTTGTTAAAATGTGAATATTTACTACCATCATTGCAACAATAGTATTTGAAATAATGGACGTCAACTTGTACCAACACCAATGCAACTGCAAGCAAAAGCATTTCTTCACAAAGCACACAATTGAAGCAAAAGACCACAGCGCTAACACACAAACAAATTGCACCATAGGTCAAATACACAAATGATTTATACCCCAGCATCTGCACACAAATTATACCACAACATCAACAAACAAATTATACCACAGCATCAACACAAATTATACCACATCAACACAATGAAGGAGACCACTAACAGCAACACAGAAAGTAGGACCACAACAGCAAACACACACAGGAGACCACAACAGCAACACACAAAGTGAGGACCACAACAGCAACACCACACAGGAGACCACAGTCAACACAAAGGAGACCACAACAGCAACACAAAGTAGACGGCAACAGCAACACAAAGGAGACCACAACAGCAACAGACAAAGGCTACCACAACAGCAACACACAAAGGAGACCACAACAGCAACACACAAAGGAGACCACAACAGCAACACAAAGGAGACCACAACATGCAAGACACAAACGAGACCACAACAGCAACACACAAAGGAGACCACAACAGCAACACAAAGGAGACCACAACAGCAAGACACAAAGGAGACCACAACAGCAACACACAAAGGAGACCACAACAGCAAACACACAAAGAAGACCCAACAGCAACACACACAGGAGACCACAACAGCAACACAAAGGAGACCACAACAGCAACACACAAAATAACCACAACAGCAACACACAAATTAAGACCACAAACTCAACAACAAAGGACACCACAACATCACACACAAAAACACAAACAACAACACAAAACACCACAACAGCAACACAAAAAACACAACACACAAATGAGACCACAACAGCAACACACAAGAATACACAACACCAACACAAAATTATACCACAAATCAACACACAAATGAGACCACAACATCAACACACAAATTATACCACAACATCAACACACATATTATACCACAACATCAACACACAAATTATACCACAACATCAACACAATAATTTTACCACAACATCAACACACAAATTATACCACAGCATCAACACACAAATTATACCACAACATCAACACACAAATTATACCACAGCATCAACACACATATTATACCACAACATCAACACACAAATTATACCACAACATCAACACAATAATTATACCACAACATCAACACAAACTACACCACAACATCAACACACAAATTATACCACAACATCAACACACAAAATATACCACAACATCAACACACAAATTATACCACAACATCAACACACAAACTACACCACAGCATCTGCACACAAATTATACCACAACATCAACACACAAATTATACCACAACATCAACACACACATTATACCACATCAACACAAATTATACCACAACATCAACACAAACTACACCACAACATCAACACACAAATTATACCACAACATCAACACACAAATTATACCACAACATCAACACACAAATTATACCACAACATCAACACACAAATTATACCACAACATCAACACACAAATTATACCACAACATCAACACACAAATTATACCACAACATCAACACACAAATTATACCACAACATCAACACACAGATTATATCTGAAATAATTTGTTTCGGTCGTCAGAGTTATTTCCCTTTGCTTTCTGTGGTGTAAACAGGCGTTCAGAAATAGAATCACAAAGCTTGTACAACACTCTCTCACAATTTTATTTCTTTTAAGATATTGAACAGTACAATGACAATAAATTCAATATGAGATTGAGAAATTGTGCGTCTCACCACAATTAATGTGCTTTTAAATAATTCAGTTCGGAAACAACAAAATGGTATTAAACCCAGAGTCTCTGGCATTGCATTTTGTATAACCAGTGTGTTGTGACTTTATAACCAGTGTCTGTGAAATTATAACCAGTGTCTGTGACTGAGACACGACACTTGGACGCGGCACTGGGACACGTCACTGGGACATGTCACTAAGACACGTCACTGAGAGACGTCACTGGGACACATCACTGAGACACGTCACTAAGACACGTCACTGAGAGACGTCACTGGGACACATCACTGAGACACGTCACTAAGACACTTCACTGGGACACTTCACTGGGACACTTCACTGGGACATGTCACTGTGACACGTTACTGGGAGCACGTCACTGTGACACGTCGTTGGGACACGTCACTGGGACACGTTACTGAGAGACGTCACTGAGACACGTTACTGGGACACGTCACTGGAACACGTCACTGAGACACGTCACTGAGAGGCGTCACTGAGACACGTCACTGGGACACATCACTGAGACACGTCACTAAGACACGCCACTGGGACACGTCATTGGGACACGTCACTGAAACACTTCACTGGGACATGTCACTGTGACACGTTACTGGGAGCACGTCACTGTGACACGTCGTTGGGACACGTCACTGGGATATGTCACTGGGACACGTCACTAAGACACGTCACTGAGGCACGTCACTGAGACACGTTACTGAGAGACGTCACTGAGACACGACACTTGGATACGTCACTGGAACACCCGACAGGACACCTACCTATATCTGCCCGTCAAATGAGACGTAATCAACATGTTAACATTATACGTACGACTATATCGCTCAGAGTTATTAATTCCGACTCTGCAATCTAATTAGTACCATCGTTAAAAAAAAAATTCCTTAATATCTAAAACAAGTACGGAGTCATCCACATTACAGGTACAGTTTGGTATTGTAGGAGTAAACCATGATACAAATGTATACTGTTTTTATTGCTTTCCAAATATTACAGATTCGTAGTTACGTCTTAAAGCCACATACTCAGGAAGAAACATATATCAATGTTTACATTTTGAGCTTTTTACAGTTTTCGGACTTGATACATACCTAACGAAAAGACGAGAACTAAAGTCACTAATTTGCGTGTATTTATTTTATCTTTTCGCGTATGATGTTTCTAGCCGAAATTTAAGTTTGGTTAATTTTCGTCTTTTCGGGGCGAAAAGACGAAAGGACGAAATGGCACAAATCACCCACCGTCTTCTCATATCAGTAATATCATGTCATTCAACATTTGATACTTTCAACAATAACGACAAAAAACGAAACAAAAATAAAATAAAAAGACAGGATCGTGATGGAGTCTTCATACTGAGACAATCGGAACACCTCGCCTCCGTCTGCGATTCTAGTTTCGGAGAAAATGACGAGGGGTTCCGATTGCATACTGAGACTTCCGTTCGGTTTTCATGATTATATGTTCAATATCCATGATCTTACACCAGAGACCTATATTAGGTATATAGTATATAGGTCTCTGCTTACATCTTTTTAGCCTACCGAGATTATTATCCTAGCCGGCTTTCGTTTCCATAGTCAATTGATTTCATTTTTCAACGATCATCATTTGGACGACATCAAAACCTAGATAAAAGAGACGAAAGTGGTATAAAAACCATTCCGACACTCCATAGAAAACTCCGAGGTTTCCTGTCCAGTAATTCCACCCGGACTACAGCGCCCAAGTGTTGAGTTTCTAACCAGAGTGAAGTGAACGATGGTCACCCTCTAATCTGTGTGATTCGGACAGGCATTCAAACTCGAGACCTAATCAATTAAGCGGTTAATTTATTTATAAACTTGCTGGTGGAAATTGTACTTTATTTTTATCGTTAGGGAACTCTAAATCAATACCGCTAACTGTATTAGACGCGATCCGTGTAGAGAATGGTGTGGGGAGATATGTAAATGATATAATTAATAATTTCAACTGTATTGAACAGGGACGTAGCACGCGCAGAAGCTCAGTCAAATATGGAAATGCGATGAGGATATTTCACAATTTAAATGAAAGGATGGCCACACTAAATCACACTATATTGTCAGAGCTGGTACAATAGGCGACTTTTTCTGACGTTATTGGTGTGGGGACGACGCAGTATTGTGTTCCAACAAGACTAAGAGTGTCGGCACTTTAATACACCCTCATCATTATGAAGCAAGAGAGCGTCGATATTGAGTATCTATCATTAAAGCGTTATACGGTGTATTAATTTATCCCAGCCTACGAAGGAGCCCGACAAAAATACACACAGTGGATGAAGACATTATTGTTTCCTACATGAGATCTTACTAGAAGAGCTGTCACCATGGAGGAGCGGAGAACATGTTTACATCCCCGCCCCAACCTTAATTAGACTGTGTGTCTTTGCCTGTACTTATTTACGAAACATTTATAAACATCAGCGGACGTTATTGTCCGTTGCCGAGTTGGAATGTTGCTGATCAGATTTAATTGAAATCGTTTGTATGTTTCCTTGTTTGACCATCCGATACACACGCTGTGAGAAAGTGGCATGTCCTACTGTAAAAAAACGATAACTTTATAATGCCCATGCATATCAAGTACTTGTAATTGACTCCCTACATTAAGGCCTTGATTACAACAATGACGAAGAAAAATATGTACAGAAGATTTATCTATATGAGTAGTCTGTATCATTGATTGTCGTTTTGGAGGAACACAGGTCATATGGCATCTTTAACAAAATAATAATAATAACGGATAAAATACATAATCACACCATACAGGTGTTTTGTCCCTCTATAGGACTCGTCAGTGATGTTCGGGACATCATGCAGCTGTTTAGTTATGCTAGGACTCGTCAGTGATACTAGGGGCATCATACAACTGTTAAGTTCTGCAAGGACTCGTCAGTGATGTTGGGGACATCATACAGCTGTTTTGTACTTCTAGGGCTAAGGACATCATACAGCTGTTTCTTCCTTCTAGAACTCGTCAGTGATGCTAGGGACACCATACAGCGCTTTCGTTCTTCTGTGACTCGTCATTAATGCTAGGGAGACCAAGGAACTGTTTCGTTAATCGAAAATGATGCTTCGGTCACCAAACATCTTTTTCGTTCCTCCAGGACTCGTCATTGATAGAAGGGGTATCATACATGGGTTTCGTCCTTCTACAATGTAGGTCTTGTCAGTGATGCTAGGGACACCATACAGGTATTTCATCCTTCTGTGACTCGTCATTGATGCTAGGGAGACCAAGGAACTGTTTCGTCCTTCTATGAATCGAAAATGATGCTTCGGACACCAAATATATTTTTCGTCCCTACAGGACTCGTCATTGATACAAGCGGTATCATACAGGTGTTTCGTCCTTCTACAATGTAGGTTAGGGACATCATACAGGTATTTCGTCCTTTGACGACTCGTCAGTGATGCAAAGGACACCATACAGCTTTCCCTAAAAGTGTGTGCAAGTTGTATTTATAATTTCCTGTATGTCCTGTAATTGTCATATGTGTATACTCAACTGCTGCTCGTGTCACCTACCAGAAGACTCATTTAACAACGTAAACTCGCCTTGGATGATCGACCGATCCTACTTGTCAACCATCTTTTTCTCATTTGACAATGGGTAATATTTTGGATATCTTATTATGTTACCAGCAATAATTACGGTCGATTATTGGCGCTTTGCTAGATCTAATTATATTTGTAGGGATTTGTGTCATGGCTCTCCACTTACATCTATAATATCATATTTTAACAATATATCATATCTCCTTGTATCACTTTTCATATTTTTATCCTGTTGTAATGATATCGAAAGAAATCCTGGACCTTCATATAATTTAAACCTGGTTCACTTAAATATGCGTTCCCTCAGAAATAAAATATCAATTATTGAAACTGAATTTGAAAATATTGATATCGCATATATAACTGAATCTCATCTAAATCAGCAGATTAGAACTACAGGTCCTGGTGGTGGACTTATAGTTTATCAAAAAGATAATATTTTATGAAAAGAATATTGGAATTAGAGAGAGATGATATTGAATTACTCTGGCTTGAGGTCCGTGTAGATAATCATAAATTTCTTGTTTGTATTTATAGACCTGATAATAATGTTGATTACTAGGTCAAATTAGATGACTCATTAACTAGAGCTACTGATACTTCATTGGATGTTATACTAACAGGTGATATTAATATAGACATGTTGAATATTCCATTAAATGATCACATGTCAAGACTACTTATTAAACATAACTTATCTAGCCTTATTAGTGAACCTACAAGAATAACGCCTGATAGTGCCACGTCCATTGATGTAATCTTTACTAATAATCTGAACCTAATTAAAAACTCTCGCGTATCTTTCACCATTTTGCAGTGACCACGCTCCAGTCCATGCTCAAATTTCTTTTACTTTATTCAAACAAGCAAGCTATAAAAAACCACTATTAAAATATGATGAGGCCGACTTTGACAGTATAAATGATGCTCTCCTCAATATTGATTGGTTGAACATTTCATCAAATCAAGACTCTAACACGTTTAACTCATTTATACTTGATTCAATAACTGTGCAAGTCAATATTTTCATTCCTTCTAAAATTATAACCATACGTCCAAATGACAAGCCTCGGATGAATAACATTATCAGACTGAAAATGAGACAACGTACTGTATACGTTGTTATTTTCGCGGGTGGTTAATTTCGCGATTTCGATACGTAAACTATACGCGTGGGGGTAATTTTCGCGATTTCGATACGTAAACTATACGCGTGGGGGTAATTTTCGCGATCGACCCACCTTCGTTTGTAGTTCGAGTATACTCAAATTAATATTAAAATAATACACGCGGGGGTAATTTTCGCGATCAAAAGGGGATCAGCTAAATTAACGTAAATTCCCCCTCGCGTAAATTTCCACGTTTACAGTCTAACAAATAACCCCCACTTTTGGGAAAGATTTAGATTTATATGGAATGAAACGATCGACCTAATTCGTGAACAAAAAGGGAATTATATTAGAAATCTTGAAAACTCTTTAAATGGAACACAATCCCTTCAGACAAGTGGTGGAAGACAGCAAAGTCTATTACTAACTTCTCAAATAAATCTACATCGATTCCTCCTCATGAATCTGATGATCAACTTTTCTGTCATCCTATTGATCAAGCAGAGCTCCTCAACAATCACTTTACTAATATTTCAACATCATCACATGATCTTGTGTTGCCACATACAGCACAACCATATGCTCCCCACTCCTTAACTAATATTCACGTCACTGAGCAAGATGTAATGGACCAACTTAGCATCCTCAATGTAAATAAACCCTGATAGTATTGTTCCTAAAATTGAAAAAAAAACTGAGTAACTCTCTTATTTTACCTCTTAGTATTTCTTTTCAACAAAATCCTAGAATCAGGAGTACTGCCATATAGTTGGAAACTATCAAATATAAATGCTATATATAAAGGAAGTGGGTCATCTAATGATGTTTTAAACTATAGGCCAATATCTATAACTTCATGTTTAGTAAAATAACGGGAAAAAAAATATATTTAAATATCTTTTTTTTACTATTTAATTGAAAATTCTATCTTAACAAAGCAACAGTCTGGTTTTATACCAGGTGATTCCACAGTTAATCAATTGTTGTTTATTTATAATGAGATATCTAGTAATATGGACAAGGGAAAAGAGCTCAGGTTTATCTTCTGTGATGTCAGTAAAGTATTTGACAGAGTCTGGCATGAAGGTCTTATACAGAAACATGTATATATAATATAATATAGTAATTTTATGCACTCAAAAATGCATTAAGTATACACACAAAATGTCCTGTAAGATCCCTCCATCCTAATTGGTCACACGTGTCGTCAGTTGAGTATGTTAAGTCTGTTGTATATATATGTGAGGTATGGAGTCTGTTAAAAACATTTTGATTGACAGTAATTTTTCTGACAATTTATAATATTATCTTACTTTAATATATGATATTATGTTTGCTTAGAGTTTTGACAGGCACGACCTGTGCATACTTGCACATGGACTTTTGGTCAATGCCTGTCAATAACTGATTCTTGTAGATATAGCTTATGTTAAATATTTCATGATCAAATTCTAAGTATACATGTATGAAAGATGTGTGAATGTTTATGCTTGAGTTACCTCCCTTAAATGTAAGTTCTCCACGTAATTTTCCATTTCATAATAAACTTATATATCTAATTGTATATATGGGGCAAAGAAGTAATTCAAACAGTGTAAACAATAAGATTTGTTAAATTTTCGAGGCAATCCGCCCCTTTATCAAAACACAAAAAATTACAAATACAATCACATAATATATATAAGAAGTACTGGAAATACAATAAAATACAATAAGAATAATGTTTTAGTAGCTGGAGAAACCACAATGAACCCTTCGGCAAACGTGGGCCGAAGGCGGATACTAGCGTGACTGCATCATGTTCAACACTAGAACGCTATGCGACCAACGGCAGAGATATTTTGAATTTCCCCGCACGTTAAAGTATTCCGAAGAGTTCAAAGACGATTCGTCCCTAAATACTCCTAGTGGAAGACATTGCATTCATATAAAAAATGTTGCATTATCGTCTCTACAGCGATTGATTAAATATCGTGTACAAAGTCTGAAAAACTTTAGAAAAATATGTTTTAGATCATTAGAATTATAGAGAGTGGTGTGAAAAAACTACTACAAATATTTATCAAGACTGAAAATATAAGAAATACGAATGCCGAAATGTCCCTACAGGACGCTACGGGAAACAGACGATTCGGGCCAACTCGGACCAAGATGCTGTTGCATGATGGAGGGAGGCGACTAAATGTGAGTCTCAAAGAGCAACAATGAACAGATACCCCAAAAAGTACAGCGATTATGAAAATTTTAACAAATTGAATAATTAACTACATGGATAGTCAAATATAATGGTCAGATGGAGAGTACATCCAGAAGACGTCTTTAACGTTCGTACATACCCCGAGGGTAGCAGGTTTGGAGATTGGTAATCCAGTATCTTTCTCTGGAACGACGCTTCGTTTCATTCCAGGTAGGACAGTGATCAATGGCGACCACCTGCATATCCTTCCAACTGTGACTAGGAAAATTGAAATGCCTTGCCACAGGAAAGTCTGGTCTGTTTTGCTTGATGGAGCAACGGTGATTGTTGATTCTGATGTTGAGCTTAGTGCTGGTTTCTCTAACATACTGCATTTTGCATTTTTTGCAGGAGAGGAGATATACAACATTGGCTGATGTGCATGTCAGTGTTTGTAAAATGTGATAAACACGGTTGTTTATTACACATTTAAACGTGTCTGTGGACTCAGTGTATGGGCACAATTTGCACGTTTTTTTGCTGCATGTGTTGAAGGAGCCTGTTGTAACGACAGAGGCAGATGAATGTAATTTGCTGCTCACCACCAGATCTCTTACATTTTTTGGTCTACGATAGGCCAATAACGGTGGTTCTGGAAAGATCCGTTTGAGTGCAGCTGACGACTCAATGATCCGCCAATGATTATGTAAAATGGAAGAAATTGACGGCAAGTTAGGATGAAACGTGACAACACAAGGGACACTTTGTGTCGGAGTTCTGACTTTGTATTCTAGAAGGATGGCTCTGTCAAGTACCCTGACTTTGTCTAGTTCCTGATCTATCAAAGTAGATTTATATCCTCTAGCAAGAAGGTGTGATTATGTTAATTGTATATATGTATACCACCCACTTGCCACCAAAGGAGAGAATTAATATAGGCTTGGTTTTTATTCGATCCTTTTGACTTATACCATCGAATGTCAATAAAATTTGTTGAAATGAATAAAAAGTATAACTTCAGACATACAAACAAAACATTACATTTACACTATGTTAAACTGGCCCTGTCTGGTGTATACTGAAGGACTTCCTTACATCTACTGTATGTTAAACTCGCCGTGTCTGGTGTATACTGAAGGACTTCCTTACATCTACTGTATGTTAAACTGGCCCTGTCTGGTGTATACTGAAGGACTTCCTTACATCCTACTGTATGTTAAACTCGCCCTGTCTGGTGTATACTGAAGGACTTCCTTACATCTACTGTATGTTAAACTGGCCCTGTCTGGTGTATACTGAAGGACTTCCTTACATCTACTGTATGTTAAACTGGCCCTGTCTGGTGTATACTGAAGGACTTCCTTACATCTACTGTATGTTAAACTGGTCCTGTCTGGTGTATACTGAAGGACTTCCTTACATCTACTGTATGTTAAACTCGCCGTGTCTGGTGTATACTGAAGGACTTCCTTACATCTACTGTATGTTAAACTCGCCCTGTCTGGTGTATACTGAAGGACTTCCTTACATCTACTGTATGTTAAACTCGCCCTGTCTGGTGTATACTGAAGGACTTCCTTACATCTACTGTATGTTAAACTCGCCCTGTCTGGTGTATACTGAAGGACTTCCTTACATCTACTGTATGTTAAACTGGTTCTGTCTGGTGTATACTGAAGGACTTCCTTACATCTACTGTATGTTAAACTCGCCCTGTCTGGTGTATACTGAAGGACTTCCTTACATCTACTGTATGTTAAACTCGCCCTGTCTGGTGTATACTGAAGATCTTTATAGCATGTATTAAGTCTGATAGGAAATCATTTTACAAAATAAAATTTAATGTTGAAGTAGTGTAGTGTTGGCTGATTTGCACGATGATATATCTCGGTCAATTATTGGTGCCGAAATTATTCAATATGTTGCGTGTAGATAAATGATGGCCATAAGTAACTACAACATAGAGACTACGTCATGAAGGAATTCCGTCATTGCCGGATCATAGTCAATTAGTTGACAAACGCTGGAAGCAACCATTCAATTGGTGGTCAAAACACTACATAAACAGCTGGAAGTTTAGTAGATAAACATTCTTGACACAACAAGCATGTAAACATACGCTGCCCGGATGTGTGAAATGTTCGGCGAGAGAAGACCGACAAAATCAAAACAACAACAATATAAATCATTTTATAAATATAATTACAATATGTTCAGATAATTGTTACAAAATAAACATCAACCATTCACAGTTTTCTACATATTTTGCAGCACTATGCGGTAATTAAGAAGTCGCATCATAGTTCCATTCAAGCACACACACACACACACACACACACACGTATTCATTACAGATTCAAAT
Organism: Pecten maximus; assembly: GCF_902652985.1. NCBI lineage: Eukaryota > Metazoa > Mollusca > Bivalvia > Pectinida > Pectinidae > Pecten > Pecten maximus. Next base: position 9,866,202 of record NC_047026.1, read on the forward strand.
CCAGCCCAAAATCCCAGACCATGTAGAGGACTTGAACGCGAGTCCTGTAGAGATCGCTTGCTTGATTATAACGTACACTACTGTCTTAATCAATGTCACGATTATTACAATGGATTCATATTTACATGAATGTATATGTAACATCAACACGTCATGTTACAACACAATACTTGTATTTCCGTGTGGTCACCTTTTTGTGCTGAAGGTGCTAGACTATTTAATTGCCGAACTAGTAGTCATGGCAATAGTAGCCATGGTAACCTTGGTAGGTCGCTGCTGGCGACTACAAACCATCTGTAGGGGTCAGAGGTCATCATCAATGTACCACTATTTGAAAGTATCATAGGTCAAAGTTCGCGTAGGTCATTGACTACCGAGGAGGCCCGTTGTCATCATCGTCGCTGGCGATTGAGTCTGTCTCAACGTCCACTCCTCGAAATAAGTCAAAGGACGCTAACTTAGCTTGTTGTTTTTCCAAGTTCATCTTCCTCCATTTTATCCGTCTATTCTGGAACCACACCTTGACCTGGGCTTCCGTCAGACTAAGCGAGCACGCCAAATAGTACCTGTACGGGTAAGATGGAAGGGTTATTAATAATGTTATGATTTAGTGTAAATATTTGTCAAACAAAGAAATGCTAAGTTTGTGTGGAAAGCATTAAGTTCAAGTTTGTCATGTAATTATTTGTTCTATCAAAATTTTAATAGATGAAGTTAACCATTAGTAAAATCAAATAAGTTCGAAATTGAAAAATATCTGATCTGATCAGTTAAATGATAACCGGCCTGGAACATTTGCATGCGCCCAAGCATTCAAATGACTGTGATGAAGCGTCTTTCTGATCGCAATTGCTATGGTAACAGTCTACCTGCTTTTGAACGGTTTGGTGATATATATCATACGAGAATCTTCTGAAATAGTCTATATTTGATTATGATTGGTTATTCAGGGTTACAAAAAAAGTTGTGTCATGCCTTTAGTATCAGTTAACAGTCAAACTTATTAACAGTTAAGCATATCGTTGTCGCCCTCAGCAAAAGTCAATAATTGTTTTGTTACATTATAGATCGACTTACTTCTATCAGCTGGAATTTTGAGAACATAACACTAAAACAAAAAAAAGAACACTTTAGATTAATACTCTTAACTAACAGTTATGAAACAACAGTATTTGTTGTGAACGTTGCCTATGCTCTTCGCACTCACCGTTCCGTGCCGACCATGTACTGTTGTTTCTCAAACTCAGCCTCCATTCTCTCCAGTTGGTCCGGTGTAAATATGGTTCGGATACGTTTGCCCTTTCCCGTTTTCCAGTCCGTTTTTAGATTCGACTCCTTTAAGGTAGCATCTGTTTTGTCTGTGAAAAAAAGTGAAATATACGTTTAGAATGCCATATAGTGAAAACGTGTTAATTGGTTAATTAGCATAGTGTCGAAAACAGTCAGTGCAAAATCACCGCTTAAAAACGATAATTCTTTTATTAAGGTTTCGATTAACAAATACTCATTAAGTATGTTTAGTTTTTTTAAACCTTCAGTTTATTTATTACATATCTATTATATCGCACATCAAAACAAATTTTTGCAGCGAGATATAATGGGTTGAATATTTTGACACGATTTAAAACGTAAGTATTTGCTCTTTTTTGAAACATTCACCTAATGTATAAACCGCGTGAATGTTTATACTGAAACAAACAATGACTATGAAAAGGTGTGACAATAAGTACACTCATACAATATCGACTGACAGAACAATACCATGCTTTCCAATAGTCATCACATCCCTCGTTACTGCATTGTTATAGATTCATTTAAACCACATTTGTTAAAAACTGTATTTTTATTATATCCTGTCTGCTAACATGGGATAAAAAGATCGACAATATAGTCGTCAAATAAACCCTCACCGTGTGTAAAGAATTGAAGGGTCACATGTATTAGCGAGGCCTTTTGCGTCCACACTTTTTAAAGGTCCAGCCACGCCCAGCCACGCCTATTTGCTTTCCATTGCGTTTTTATGATCTAACTAATTATACAGGTCCCTCATTACAAACTCAGTGCCTATTATCGTTATATATTGATCATATATGAATAAAAAATCTCAATAATACACGCATTTTTCATCCCGGGTTTTGGAATAGAGTGAACCCCGTTGGTGTCCGGTCAGCATTATCCGGAATGTATCATTATGTGGTAAGCTCCATAAAGAGTTTTCAGTACACGTTAGTGTGGGATTTTAATATAATTACAATCTAATTACGGGTCTGTAGTTAAATAATTATATGTATTTCGTGTTTACTTTCCATTGAGGGGGCTTTATCCGGCATTTAAGCAATAAGTGCCTTCGCCGGAACTTTTCTGTCAATATTTTCGCCAACAATTATAATTCAAAGTATTCGCAGATGTCTGTGAATAAGCGTCTTTGTATTTTTTATAAGTACTTAAATGACATTCGTGTCAATGTTCTTTTGTAGATATGACAAAATCATGGGCTGTCTTTTCGTAATAGATATAAATGTAAAGTTTGTTATTTACCTAACAAACACGCCTATCTAACATGTATTTAGCTCGTTGGTATCTGTATAGTATGTTTCAGTAATAAACGTGAATTGATAAAAAGGCTATTTAAGATTTTTCTCGTGAAAATAAAATCCTTTTATATTTTTTCAACAAATAATAGAGTTAAATAAAGTAAAAATTATACGGTCCGAATACGAAATAACGTTTTCTTGTGTCATTCTGCTAAATAGAGTCATGAGAAATGTACACACGTACTTACTTAAACTAGATAACACAAAAAAACATCTGTTAAGTATACCTGTCGAATCATCAAGGGTTCATAAAAAATACGGACGAATATCGTGTGAAACGTACATGGCCTGGATTAACCATCGTGAGAATTTTACACAGGAAATGGTATCTTTATTTAACATTGTAACCCCGTGGAATGATTTTATAATAAACTGATATATGACGTCATCAATCTAATTTAAGAATACTGAAAACTCAGATTTGAAAATCGATACTAAAATATGAATAGCTTTAAATCTGCAAAAAAAAAAAAAAAAAAAAAAACACATACACACACAAAAAACGTTCAATTAGACCATTACGCTTTCTACTTTAAAACAGATATTTTCAGTCCTACAATACGCTCTTCTGACAGTTTCCGGCATTTTCTCAATAATAATCTACTTTAATGTGTCTCGGTTGACTATGACAAGCTAGTCTTTTATCATTCGATAAAATATGTCGGCACATAAGTTATCTCATATCACTGTCAACTCTTTAAGATACATTCTATCGACCGTCTGGTGTTTTTTTTTTTTTTTTTAAATCAAATGACACATAATTTTCTTTGTATATACAGATACGTCTTGTAAAGAGTTTTATATAGGAAATATTGTAAACTACATATGTACATGTTTATTAGATAGCTTACGGAGTAAAAAAAACAATAATTTTTTTTTTGGGAAAAAACGCGAGTATTTTCTGGTTTGAGCGAAAGACGTTGGGTTTATACACAGATTTTTCAAATTTATGGATGTACGCATATCTATTGATTTTTTTTACAGTATTGACAGATGTATGAATGTTTATTGATCGGATGTAAATTTCGAGTCAACTTCGTCGTTTACAATAGTATGACTATACAATATACACAAGCGTTAATAAGTGGAATTATTGGAATTAAAAAACTTCAATCATTTACGAAACGTGCTGAACATGAAATGTATCAAATTATAGTTTTGGTCGTTGTTTTTAATCACCACGCGGTTATCAACCGGATATGACGTTACACCCGGAACTTTCACTTAACAATAACTATTTTTGGCACTCAGTCTCGTGATATTAACAGTTAACATATATTTTATGATATGTCTTCTATAATACTCTTTTGCGCAACGAGTAATCAGAATTAATAAAGATAGATATTTATTTACAATGAATTCTTTACATTTTATATAGAACAACATATGGCATTTTTGCATATAGTTGAACAAAATTGCGATATATAAATCATTTAAATAGTACATGTATAAGTATCACACAACTTCTTTAAGATATCTAATGAAATTGTAAGATATATAACACGATAGCATTTTATTAAGCCATGAACGTATATATGTGTGGCTCCCTGGTTAAGCACTGGGTTGACATGCTTCCGTCAAATTCAATAATCCAGTGCCTTGCCATTTAACACCTTGATACAATTAAGCTCAATTTTGGTTTCAGTTTAATCTCATTTCATTTCTGCCGTCTTTTCTTTTATTATTTATTTAATTTTTGCAATTACGACCGTCCGTAATTCATTTACATGTGTACAAATTCTTCCGCCTACGCCATTCACATATAAACTGAGTGTACTAATAAAGAAAAGTTTACCTGGTCAGGACCCCACACCTGCGCGTTGAGAAGTAGTGCTCTAATAAGTTTGTTACGGAGTCTTACATCTCCAAATAATTATAGAATTGATTAATTCAATCCGAAATTAAATGACACTCGATTTCATTTCAGACCAAATAAAGTGAGCAAGCACTGGGGGTCACAATGGGGGCATTGGCCAATTCACGGACGCAATACATGCTTTAGTCTTTCCATATAAGCGATAATGCGAATTGATTTTACTTTTGACGTGACATTAGCTGGTAGCATTATAGCTTTATCAATGTTGTATGTTTCATTCCTATCTCGATTTCTCCAATATAAACCCGCATGTATAGTTCAGTAAAAATACCCTGGTCCCCGCCGAGAACCTCGCCACTGTCTGCGACACAATAAATAGTTATTGACACTTCTCCGGTGTAAGGAGGGTGGGTGGCCCAAACAGCACCCGCTTAACAAATGACGTATTATGTTCTGAAAGGGCTGATGGCCTGTTGTCCCCGAATTATTCTGATCTGTTTGTCCTCGCAGGGGGCCAATGTGGTCTGTAATTACTGGCCTAGAGATATACTGCGATAAATTGTATTCCTGGTCTATCTATTGTTCAACTCTTCCACACAAAATAGAGATATTTTAGGATGTAATTTACTGTCAACACTCAACCCGATTAACCAAATCACACAAACTTCAGGATGAAATATAAATCTATCTACAACATTTTCAAACTTGCTACATTTCTAATTTAAGTGCATATAGATATTTTTTCTTCCTTAAGTGATAAAGATACAGTGATATTTTACACCGATATAGTTGTGTACCCTGTCTAATACACTCGTGAAATATATGTCTGTCAGATAACTTATTTACTGTGCTGAAATAACATCAATCACTGTATCTAATGTTGGTGAAAACTGCGGTAAATTTCGAACACGAAAAAATCTGGGCATCATTTTTCAATCGAACGAACTATTGAAGAAAAACTGCAGCATTTTTTAATACATATATATCTTTTGTATACAGAAAACTTCAATCAGATTAAAATATATATCTTCAATACTCGTAAGCGTATTGAAGATATGTGTTTTAACCAGATTGCATTAAATTAATTCCGTTGCCACTTTCTCAGCTCAGAAACGTGATCCTAGTTCTAGGTTGGAGATGAGAAGAGTCGGCAAAGTCTCCGGCCCAAACTTGACAGAGTCCTTCATTGTCTTTGGGCCCATTGAATTAATTCAATAAAGTCTTTGGACCGAGAACTTTCGCGTCCGTCACAGTCGTTGGCCCAAACTCTTCCGAATCCATCAAACATTTTGGCCTGAAAACTCTAACAAGTCCGTCACAGTCTTTGGACCGAACTATCTACCGAGTCCCTCACAAACCGTCAATGTAATGTAAAGTGTTTCTGACAGGCCGTCGTATGGTTATTCTTAATATCTAACCTTCTTTCTCGGAAGACAATATATCAAAAACCATAAATAAATTTTAACATAATTATTCATTTAATCATATTATGTTGTTCTGTATATTTTATCTACAAAATAATGATAAAAAAATAACGAAATCATTTTAACGGACCTTGCTTTCTCAATACTAGATATTTCGTTAAAAACACATTATTAATTAATATGTCCTTAAAGCACTACAACTTGCGGAGATTAATTAAACACGTTTTCTGTGGTCAATGTCAAAGGCTGTCAAGATTGATATTACTACCAATTGTTACTTGTCGTTTTTCCTTGCTAAATGGCTTGAACTAAATATTTTATTTCGAAATCTAGTTTGAGTCCTATGTAGCCATTGTGTCAGATATATATGTTATCTTATATTTAAATGTTTGTACATTTTATATACATCGTATATAAGTGTTTTACAGAAATCCTTGATTATATTGGCTATAACATAAACAAATATTATAAATTTAAATGAAAATCGCCATTTAGATGTAAGTCACCAAGAAACATGATGGATATCTCTTTTTTAATCTCTGTCTTGCATGGGTACAAAATCGTCTGGACATTGGTCTTGCCATTAATTACTGCCAACAGGTTAATTCGCCCTAGACTTACTCGTTTTCGATATTGCTTGATATCCGCTTGAATAATATTTTACATGTAGCCAATTCAAATGAAAAAATATATATAAGCATTGATGACAAAAGCGAATATGTAAAATTACAAAAAAAAAAGGGGGGGAATGAAAAATTGATGGAAAAAGTTAAAGTTTAACTGTTACATATATTATGGCGGGGTAATCAGACTTGTTCCTATTGCCGTGTTTTGTTTCACCGTGAAATGGCCAGATTTGATGATCCAAATCCGTTATAAACCAAGTTTCGTAATAACCCCTCAACACACAAGGTGCTGGTTCAGTATAAGAAATATTTGGGGTTTAAATAGATAGAATATCGTTAGTTTCTAAATATACGTATAACATTAATAATTGGCGTTGTATTAAGTACAAATTTATTAATATAATAGTTACATTTATAGTGTGAAGAAATCAATTTAGAATAATCCATTGAGGGATTAAAAAAGATAAGATAACTAAATACATTAATATATAAATAATTATTCGAACTATATTATCTCTTTAAAAACAATGTTTAAAAATTCAAAGAAAACGTGTATCATTAGAATCTCGAGATCTTTATCTAATTAATAATTTCCTTAAATCAGGGATCTACATTTACAAATTATTCTAATCCGCATTTTCCGGAATTTTCGCTGCGTTTCATTTCGTGTTATCATTTATTTGAAGATATCGTTAAATAGTGAAATCTAGTAGAATTAATTCTGTTTTCGTTGTGTTGCGACATTCAATAACGACGAATTCGTAATGCAGAATAGCCTTACACGGTTTCAATCTGTATTAAACTGAATGAATATTTAAGATTATAAGGGACATCATGTATGGTTCTTACCTTTACCCGGATTGCTGCTCGACTGTTTCTTGATCGGATTCGATGTTGAGGTTGCTACATTTCTGTCGTTCGGTGACCTATACGGATGAGAGTTTTCATGGAGTCGCGCGTGTCTCCGAGACGTTGATGAACTGTCTTTATTTACGTGGCGATTTTCCGGAGAGTATTGTCCAGATTTTCCGTCCGGAGAATGTTGGATCTCATCCACTCTATCACGACTCAGGATAGCGTCTATAGTAAACGAGTCGGATTTATTCCGGACTATCGTGCCCGGCGACACGTCCGGGTTTCCGCATTGCGTATTAAAGTTCGGATATGGAGTATGTATAAATGCTGGATGAATCGGGAGCTCCAAAGGTTTCACATTACACCCGGAGAAGGGCCAGAATCCGTGGGAGAACTGGTATGGAGAGTAAGCAGTGGTGTTCATATTGGAATAATTTCCAAACGCCTGTCCGATTTCTGTTGTCAGGAGATGGTGTTTATGTTTGTGACAGTATTTAATTAAACAAATACAAATTTCATCATCAATTCACAGTCTATTAACCATACACAATGAAAAATGTCATAATAAATATGTCACACAAACCATCACAACCGTACGTAGTCTAGGTACTGTGTGTCCAACACCGATGACCACGTAATGACCAGGCAATGTCCAGCACCAAGGAATCCCTCCCTGCTTTGTGTCCAAGTATGATTATAAGTATGGCTTTACTTCAGATGTCCGATTCTTCTGAAAGTCTTAAACATAGATAATGTGATTTTACCCAGACGTAACATGACATTTATACGATTGTACCGGGTGATGCCGCAGGTCATGTGACTCGGATAATTAAATAGAGAAGCTCTATTGATTGGCCCAGGAGTGGTTTGAGGGGCGTGACTAACCAAATTGCTCCGCATTTCACAGTTACGGTGGGTGTTACCCCATTGTCCGAGGTGTACAATGTTGCCTGATATGACGAACCGCTAATTTGTTTTTCTTCGCCAATTTACCGATACTATTGAATGTATTTCACAGTTCAATTATAGCCCTGGACAATTTTAAGAACGTATATTTTCTATAGAAGAATTCATTAGTTCGCTACATAACGCGCCTTTCTCAGTCTAAAAGGTCGGGACTCATTTGAGTCATAAAACCGTTCTCAACTTCTAGTGTCGGGAATGACCAGTTCCAGTCACACTTCTTAATGATTTAAGGGTAAAATGCCAAGACATTAATTTTGACTGTTTTTCATGGTTTTAATGAGTCAAGATAATATGAAAAGAACATAGGAATAAGTTATATATATATATATATATAAATAAAATATATATTCCCAGCTGTATAAACAATATTATTGATGAGAAATATGATTCAATTTTGTTACGTCATAAACGATTCTCCGATTCAATGTATATCATGTGTACATTCATTGTAGGGTACAGGTCGCTTTATCATAACAATGTTTGTTTGTTGTACAAGTTTAATTTCAAAAGTACTTTGATGTCAATACGTACATAACGGTTCAACAATATATGTTAAAGTATCAGATTATACGAATTAGTGTTCATATCTCGCGGCCTATTGTTATAACAGAAAAAGACAATACTATACAACTACATGTAATATCCTCTGACTAATTTTCCAAACTTTTGTGGACGAATTAAAGAGTAAATGATGTTCAGGTTATTTACATGCATACGTCCGAACTAGAGTGACATTATCTTCGCAGTTTTCATTTTATTTTTTTTTACGGAAGTCTTGTATCATTGTGACGTCATACGTCATGTATGACGATATACCATGTTTACCTCTGTAACCTCGAACTTACAAAACGTTGTCTATTCAACAAAAATAACATATTACAGGCCATTCAATATTTCTCGATTTTGATTATTCTTTATGCATGGAGTGCATTTCATGGCTTCCAGATATTTCTTTAGTTATTTAGAAGTAACTTTTAATTCTACAAAATAAACAGGAAAACTTTTGGAGTTGTAGGTATTTAAATGTTGCAAATGATTTTCATTCAATGTACTGATAAATTATTATTTTCTAATTGGGTATTTTTTCTCGGCTTCCCTAAACAGTTTGATGGGGTATAGAACTGACCTGATAATTAATTCAATAATTAGTCCACATACATAATTATTTTAAACACTGATAGTTTATCTTTGTGTTTGCGGTAGTTTAACAATTAATAGCCTGGCTATAACACGAAACTTGTCATTTCCTGACCAGCTCGTGACAAAACACAAACTTTCACACGCGCGGTGTGAAAACATAAGGGCGGTGTCCGGAACTTTTGTCCTGGCTCGGTATCGTTGATTAATTAATCCATTATCATCGCGCCAAGTGTGACTTGTCAGCTAGAAGAGGGTAATAAGATCCGATGCCTCCCGGGAACATTTAATTTACTTCTCACTGACTTAATTTACATATTTCTGGATAAACGTGGAAAATAGAATATATCCACTACGGCGAAGTCCATTATACAGGCGACGAATGTCATTTTAACGTAGTTGTATTTGACGATTGAAAGATATGTATATTAGAAAAGTACATGTATCATTAATTTAATGTAAACTTTATTTCGTTTCTTTAGATAGAGCATATGGACAACATTTTTGTATCAACAAACAGAAACAGGATATGGAATCAAGCTTGAAAGCTTATACTAGTCCACTTCCTTCAATTGGAATTAACATTATTGAGATGGACAGCAATAAACGAAATCTGAGAAAAAGCAAAAAAAAAAAAAAAAAAAAGATGTGATCATATATAAACCTTAATATTGTTATATTTTTGTTATATTGATTAATGTAATATTAAGGAGAGGGTGTGCAGAGAAGAGGGGATAGGTGAAAGTGCAGTGAGCTTGTCAGCTTAATTATTAACAACATCAAATCTTTCATGATTATAATTATCTCATTTTAAAGAAAAATGAATACAGGGTACCAAATGATTCGTTAACTGAGGTAGTAGTTTCCATAGTGATGTTAAGACCATGTGTTATAAACATCTCGTAGCTAATAAGCACTAAGTAATAATAACAGAATTACAAAGTCCCCCATATACATATATATATAGGTTTTCCCAATAAACTGTTTTTGTAAACAGAATTGAACATTAATATGAGAATGTGTAGTGTGAACCACTTTTGTGAGAGTTTATTTTAATCGGTATTTTAGTATCTATTAATACTGCTATAAGAAATTTTATCTTAAATCTATTTGATATAAAAAAGAAATACTTTTAACGAGTTAATCAACTTGCCATTCATAAAGTTTATACTAATTTTTGTTTCGTTTCATGAAGATCGTTCAGACTTGGTTCCCGGTACGACAGCTGTGAACTATTGAGGTGAACTCAGATTTTAATTTTGGTGTTCCCGACATAAACGACAGATATATCAAAATGCAGTTGATACAACTGTGGTATATTTAAGACATTAATACGGGATTTCTTTAGATGCATTTTACTCTCACAAAGTTCGAAATAATAGAATCTCTGTTTATTCAACGATTTCGGACAATTATTAAATAACAATCAATTAAACTTCCTTATGTGCGATTTTGTATTTCCTGTGACATGCCTAGCTACTCTCAGATACCGGACCTCAGGCGAATAGATCCAGCAGCAATGACGACTGTTGATGACGTATTCGCAGACGTGACGAAATGACTGTATCCTGTGCTAATAAGAGACGATAATAACATATCGATTAGCCATACTGTTGTAACACCTTAATTATGCTGGAGGGTTTTACTAATTAACTTACATCTGACTAAAACACCATTTAATATTACCTAGTGTATTAGGAGGACCTGTGCCGTCATAGTGAACACCATTACCCTCCGAAATGACGTATTTCATAGGATTTTCAGCCACCGGAATCAAACAGCAAAGTTCCACTTTTAAAATACACATAATGTATTTTTCATTTACGTTATATTATTCTACACGTGCCTCATTAAAACAAATCATGAGTCATCCTACATTGGTTAAACAATTACTGTAGATAAAGAGCCAGAGTATTCAAGGTAATCAAGTATATATTTTTTAAAAACTTTTACCTGAATGTTTTATTCGAGTTAAGCAGGGTCTTCGATTTATCAGAGCTCAAGATGACGAAGTAAGACTGTGTAGTCAATAGACAAACTCCTCACAAGTTTTGTTAAACAGAAACCAGGTACAAAAAGTTGTCTTTTAACTAGTGACGAATTATTTATACAGGAAGTTGTCTTTTAACTAGTGACGAATTATTTATACAGAAAGTTGTCTTTTATCTAGTGACGTTTTATTTCTACAGAAAGTTGTCTTTTAACCACTGACGTATTATTTCTACAGTAATGTGACTTTTGACCACTGATGTATTTTCTATACCGGGAGTTGTCTTTTCATCATTGATGCATTTTTTCCACCGGAAGTTGGATTTTACCAAGTGACGTATTATTTCTACAGGACGTTTTCTTTTATCTGGTGACGCATTATTTTTACAGGAAGTTGTCTTTTAACTAGTGACGTTTTGTTTCTACAGAAAGCTGTCTTTTAACTAGTGACGAATTATTTATGCAGAAAATTGTCTCTTAACCAGTGACGTATTATTTCTACAGGAAGTTTTCTTTTATCTAGTGACGCATTATTTTTACAGGAAGTTGCCTTTTAACTAGTGACGTTTTGTTTCTACAGAAAGCTGTCTTTTAACCACTGATGTATTTTGTCTACAGGAAGTTGTCTTTTAAACATTGAGGTATTATTTCTATAAGAAGTTGTCTTTTAACCAGTGTCGTATCATTTCTGCATGAAGTTGTCTTTTAACTAGTGACGTGTTATTTCTACAGGAAGTTGTCTTTTAACTAGTGACGAATTATTTATACAGAAAGTTGTCTTTTAACTAGTGACGAATTATTTCTACAGGAAGTTGTCTTTTAACTCGTGACGAATTATTTATACAGAAAGTTGTCTTTTAACTAGTGACGTGTTATTTCTACAGGAAGTTGACTTTTAACCAATGACGTATTATTTCTATAAAAAGTTGTCTTTTAACTAGTGACGTGTTATTTCTACAGGAAGTTGACTTTTAACCACTGACGTTTTATTTCTATAGGAAGTTGTCATTTAACCAGTGACGTATTATTTCTACAGGAAGTTGTCTTTTAACTAGTGACGTGCTATTTTTACAGGAAGTTGTCTTTTAACCAATGACGTATTATTTCTACAGGAAGTTGTTTTTTAACGACGGACGTATCATTTCTACAGGAAGTTGTCTTTACAGGAAGTTGTCTTTTAACCACTGACGTATTATTTCTACAGGAGGTTGTCTTTAAACCACTGATGCATTATTTCTGCAGAAAGTTTACTTTTAACCACTGACGTTTTATTTCTATAGGAAGTTGTCATTTAACCAGTGACGTATCATTTCTGCATGAAGTTGTCTTTTAACTAGTGACGTGTTATTTCTACAGGAAGTTGTCTTTTAACTAGTGACGAATTATTTATACAGAAAGTTGTCTTTTAACTAGTGACGAATTATTTCTACAGGAAGGTGTCTTTTAACTAGTGACGTGTTATTTCTACAGGAAGTTAACTTTTAACCAATGACGTATTATTTCTATAAAAAGTTGTCTTTTAACCAGTGACGTATTATTTCTACGGGAAGTTGTCTTTTAACCACTGATGCATTATTTCTGCAGAAAGTTTACTTTTAACCACTGATGTTTTATTTCTATATGAAGTTGTCATTTAACCAGTGACGTATTATTTCTACAGGAAGTTGTCTTTTAACTAGTGACGTATTATTGATACAGAAAGTTGTCTTTTAAATAGTGACGAATTATTTCTACAGGAAGTTGTCTTTTAACTCGTGACGAATTATTTATACAGAAAGTTGTCTTTTAACTAGTGACGTGTTATTTCTACAGGAAGTTGACTTTTAATCAATGACGTATTATTTCTATAAAAAGTTGTCTTTTAACTAGTGACGAATTATTTATACAGAAAGTTGTCTTTTAAACATTGACATTTTATTTCTACAGGAAGTTGTCATTTAACCAGTGACGTGTTATTTCTACAGGAAGCTGTCTTTTAACTAGTGACGAATTATTTATACAGAAAGTTGTCTTTTAACTAGTGACATGCTATTTCTACAGGAAGTTGTCTTTACAGGAAATTGTCTTTTAACCAATGACGTATTATTTCTACAGGAAGTTGTCTTTTAACCCGTGACGTATTATTTCTACAGGAGGTTGTCTTTACAGGAAGCTGTCTTTTAATCAATGACGTATTATTTTTACAGGAAGTTGTCTTTTAACCAGTTACTTATTATTTCTATAGGAAGTTGTCTTTTAACGACGGACGTATCATTTCTATAAAAGTTGTCTTTTAACTAGTGACGTTCTATTTCTACAGGAAGTTATCTTAACAGGAAGTTGTCTTTACAGGAAGATGTCTTTAAACCAGTGACGTATTATTTCTGCAGGAAGTTGACTTTTAACCACTGACGTATTATTTCTGCAGGGAGTTGTTTTTAACTAGTGACGTATATTTCCACAGGAAATTGTCTTTGAACCAGTGAGGCATTTTTTCTACAGGAAGTTGACTTTTAACCGCAGATGTATTATTTCTACAGGAAGTTGTGATTTAATTAGTCTTTAAACGAGTGACGTATTATTTCTACAGGAAGTTGTCTTTTAACCAGTGACGTATTATTTCTACAGGAAGTTGTCGTTTACCAAGCGACGTATTATTTCTGAAGAAAGTTTACTTTTAACCAGTGACGTATTATTTCTATTAGAAGTTGTTTTTCATCCACTGTCGTATTATTTCTAAAGGAAGTTGTCTTTTAACTAGTGACGTATTATTTATACAAGAAATTGACTTTTAACCAGTGACGTATTTCTACAGAAAGTTGTCTTTTAACCAGTGACGTATTTTTTCCTCCGGAAGTTAATATAGGAAAGTGACGTTTATCCAGTTACATATTATTTCATCAGAAATTGGTCGGGGGTCACAGTGGCAAATCACTTACCTTTCACCTAAGCGGCCAGGGTTCGATTCCCCTGTTTGACGTGGAAAGGTTAGGGGTTACCTGCCAGACCACGTGGGTTTGCTCTAGGTATTCCGATTTCCCCTCGTGCACTTCCAGCCTAATATACAAGCGTAATTACCATAGGTTGATAGAATTTGTTTTGATTCTTGTAAAATAAAGTTTACATTATTATTTCTACAGGGAGCTGAGGCACACATCGGTTGAAAAGTTGACATTGAAGTAAGAAAAATAAGCGAAATCAAATGTAGTTGGTTTTTGATATTTTTCAGATTGCAGCAAAAATGGCAGAAAATGACAAGTGATGACAACTTTAGGTATTTGACTGTATAGCTTATCCACTTTTTCGCTGACGTGACCTGTGACAAATATTTCTATGTATTAGATATGGTTTTATTTACCGACATGTATACCGAGTTAACTGTCAGACAGAAGTCTATACTGCCACGATTTGAATGACGAAGCTTAAGTCCCTGCCTCATCAACATCAACCGCCAGACGATCGACGATAGGAGGGATCGTCGTCATCGTTATCCGACGTCATTTCAACAGTGAAGTATCAAAATGAGATTCATACTGTATTTGAATGCCAACTCAAGAAACAGGTCGCTATAAAACATGTCAACTAACATACCGTGACCTTACAGCCCCTAAAACATGTCAACTAACATACAGTGTTAACGTTCTTACAACCCTTAAAACATGTCAACTAACATACAGTGACCTTACAACCCTTAAAACATGTCAACTAACATACAGTGACCTTATTAACCTTAAAACATGTCAACTAACATACAGTGACCTTACAGACCATATGTCATATATCATGTCATAGAATTCTCAGTTGTTGACGTTACTTTTGTCCGCTCTTAAAGGGGCGACGACAGTCCTGGTAATGTCTGCAACTGATTGATTGAAGAAACACTGCATTTCATGGAACTTATTATAGAGACATTTACAAACGATAAGGGATGTAGAAAATTCTTTATTAAATTTTTTATTTGTTTTTGTATTGTTTGATATCCTATTAACAGCTAAGGTTATCTAAGGACGGATTCCCCTATATGTCAGATGTATGTGTATAAGGAGTGTGTGCTTTGTTTGGTTAATTATCGAGGACAAGAACTAAGATCTTTGATTTGCGTCTTTTCGGTGCGAAAGGACGAAATGGCACAAATCAGCCACCGTAGTTTTGGGAAGCTGTGACCAGTATGTTTGTATTTGTTTCTTTGTGATAGCGCGGAAATGATGCCGACATTATAGCTTTACCTGACTAAAGCATACTGCCGAATACATCCAGCAGGACACACCACTCGGTCACATGATACTGACAACAGACAACCAGTCGTCACACTCCTAGTAATGCTTTAGCGCTATCTGCAGGAGTAGCAACTACCATTTGATAGACTCTGGTATGTCTCGACCAGGGGACAGAACCCGAAGCCTTTCTAAGACTTGATGATATTGTATATTAATGAGTCTGAGAAGCGCCTTCTATCTGAACCTATTTTGATAAGAAAAATGTAAATAAAATATTGATATATATAAGATGTATGAATTTGAACATGACAGAATATAAAGTCGGTGGCATTAATAGATGTCCCGTCGAGTCGTATCTACGGGAGTCCGAGAGACGTCACGAAAGGTTGGTCGTGTTAAACATGCTAGGCGGTTTATATTATCGCTATATTATGTACCTAATATCGCCTGTAAGACTGTGGTACAACAATAAAAATGACAGACGAAATGGCAGCAGAGAAAAGAGTCGTGTATGGGATTCTCCATGACGGCTTTGATACAAAAGATTATTTGACATTGAACGAGAATTGGCTCAGAGGTCAATACGCAATGGCGGACGAAGCAGATGATAGAAGGAACATTACAATTACCTATACGCTATGGCGGCCTTTTACTTAGAATTTTGGTCTTTTCGATACTTGTCGTTTGGCGTCTTGTTGGCAACAACGCGAAATGTCACCAAATCAGTCCCCATACTTAATGCCGGGAAAATTCCAAAGTGACATACTGTCATTACCGATTTCCGACAGCTATTCAGTCCCACCGGAATCAGGAACTTGTTTGATTGGATATCAGATGATAATCTACTAATACGCTAATTAACATCTTGTCTGCCAAACACGCATGCTGTCGTCTGGTACCGTATGGTATTTATCACAAATTATTAAAGTTTCAGATGGATGTGAAGGTCCAGTACAGGATTACATGTCAATTGGGTTTAATTACACAGTCAAAATGTTTGGTTCCGCTTCCGTTTGAAAAAAAAACCCCAGACCCAGACAGGTTGGAGCGTGTAAATATGAAAAAGTTTGGGAAATCATTCATTTCTATATATATATTGTCTCCTGTGGTAGCAATGCTTTGCTATGACCTTTTTGTGAGATCAAGGATATCTTTTTAACACTTTGGAGCTCTTATTTATTGAGAAACCATCATTCATTGTACTTGTAAGACAGGACTCATTGTACTTGGTAGACGGGACTCATTGTACTTAGTAGACAGGACTCATTGTACTTGTAAGACAAGACTCATTGTACTTGGTAGACGGGACTCATTGTACTTGGTAGACAGGACTCATTGTACTTGGTAGACAGGACTCATTGTACTTGGTAGACAGGACTCAATGTACTTGGTAGACGGGACTCATTGTACTTGGTAGACGGGACTCATTGTACTTGGTAGACAGGACTCATTGTACTTGGTAGACATGACTCATTGTAATTGGTAGACGTGACTCATTGTAATTGGTAGACGGGACTCATTGTACTTGGTAGACGGGACTCATTGTACTTGGTAGACAGGACTCAATGTACTTGGTAGACGGGACTCATTGTACTTGGTAGACAGGACTCATTGTACTTGTAAGACAGGACTCGTTGTACTTGTAATACTTCTTTAAAAGGCTTAATCATGAGTATGTTAATAGATTCTAACACTTGTTAAGATGTCTTTTTGACAATCCTACATGTATATTAATATACATGTACATGCATATTCTGTATCGAACGGTCGATGTTTGCACATTAAAAGGGGATTCTGTCTTTGCCAATGCTGATGATCGCAATCGTAGTTAAAGTTCGTCTAGAAAGCATGTGATGGCATGTCCAGAGTTTGACACCTTTATTTTCATTGCCCAATAATTGGCCAGGAAAATCCTTTGATGATCTGTGGTAATCCCGTGACCACTACTGCATTTATAGCCTTTATGGCCGATTTTGGAGGGTGACTTTTCACAAAGAATGTATAGAGTGTCGATTAATTGTAAATTGACAGCTCCAGTGTGCCCGAGTATCCTTACAGTCAAATTTAATTGTTATGGTATTGAAGGCGAAATGACTGGAAACATTCACTATAATCGAGGCAATAGACTAGCCAGGTCAGTATACAAAACCCATTAGATCTGGCTCGTGTCCAGTCGGTAGTAATTACAACCCCTGGAATTTGGTGGCCGGGTTAGAATTGGTCAGCACCGATAAACTATCACTTAGTGGGTGTTTAATTGTCCAATGTTTACATATCATTTAACTTTACCTATATAAACCTTATATATAGATAGCAAGTGTATATATCTACATGTAGATACGTCTAAACGAGATGTAGATATCAGTACCTATATATAATATACGATATCAGTACCTATATATAATGTACGATATCAGTACCTATATATAATGTACGATATCTGTACCTATATATAATGTAGATATCAGTACCTATATATAATGTAGATATCAGTACCTATGTATAATGTAGATATCAGTACCTATATATAATATAGATATCAGTACCTATATATAATGTAGATATCAGTACCTATGTATAATATAGATATCAGTACCTATATATAATGTACGATATCAGTACCTATATATAATGTAGATATCAGTACCTATATATAATGTAGATATCAGTACCTATATATAATGTAGATATCAGTACCTATATATAATATAGATATCAGTACCTATATATAATGTAGATATCAGTACCTATATATAATGTAGATATCGATTCCTATATATAATGTAGATATCAGTACCTATATATAATGTACGATTTCAGTACCTATATATAATGTAGATATCAGTACCTATATATAATGTACGATATCAGTACCTATATATAATGTACGATATCAGTACCTATATATAATGTACGATATCAGTACCTATATATAATGTAGATATCAGTACCTATATATAATGTACGATATCAGTACCTATATATAATGTAGATATCAGTACCTATATATAATGTAGATATCAGTACCTATATATAATGTAGATATCGATACCTATATATAATGTAGATATCAGTACCTATATATAATGTACGATATCAGTACCTATATATAATGTAGATATCAGTACCTATATATAATGTAGATATCAGTACCTATATATAATGTACGGTATCAGTACCTATATATAATGTACGATATCAGTACCTATATATAATGTACGATATCAGTACCTATATATAATGTAGATATCAGTACCTATATATAATGTACGGTATCATTACCTATATATAATGTACGATATCAGTACCTATATATAATGTAGATATCAGAACCTATATATAATGTACGATATCATTACCTATATATAATGTACGATATCAGTACCTATATATAATGTACGATATCTGTACCTATATATAATGTACGATATCAGTACCTATATATAATGTACGATATCAGTACCTATATATAATGTACGATATCAGTACCTATTTATAATGTAAATATCAGTACCTATATATAATGTACGATATCAGTACCTTTATATAATGTACGGTATCAGTACCTATATATAATGTACGATATCAGTATCTATATATAATGTACGATATCAGTACCTATATATAATGTAGATATCAGTACCTATATATAATGTACGGTATCAGTACCTATATATAATATACGATATCAGTACCTATATATAATGTACGATATCAGTACCTATATATAATGTAGATATCAGTATCTATATATAATGTAGATATCAGTACCTATATATAATGTAGATATCAGTACCTATATATAATGTAGATATCAGTACCTATATATAATGTACGATATCAGTACCTGTATATAATGTACGATATCAGTACCTATATATAATGTACGATATCAGTACCTATATATAATGTACGATATCAGTACCTATATATAATGTACGATATCAGTACCTATATATAATGTACGATATCAGTACCTATATATAATGTAGACATCAATACCTATATACAGTACGCGTCAGGTGTTATGGTTCTCTTTCACCCTCAGAGTTGCGAGTGTCACTCGAGTGTAGGGGATTAAGTATCCCCCGTGTTTCAACTCGGGTGTTTCCACCGGCCACCACCGGCCGGGGCCTGGCGAGTGTAGGGGATTAAGATCGTAGGAAAAGGTGTGAAGACTCACAGCTGGAGACGTGGTCGTGGTCAGAGTTTTGCGACCTTTCACCTTTACCTGTACTGATGGTTTTACCATGTAACAATTCATTTACATGCTCCTTCGGATTTTGAGAAAACGTAAAATACAGTATAGCCGTAGATTGGCTGAATGATCATGAAGTCATACGTAATTTTTATTAATTGGCAACGAACTCGTGTCCTAGCTGCTATTACTCTCACGGACGTCAATTATCACAAGTATACCTAGTAAGGCATCAGTACGTGGGATGATTATCAATTTAGACAAAATATTTCTGGTGTTTTCAAAACAAGCACTAACTCACGAGTTTTCGTACCCGTCTCCATCGCATCACGCCACACAAAACGCCCGAACCTCGTCTTGCAGTACAAACTCTAATGCTTTATACACATGTACATGTAAATGTAATAAAGAATTTGTATATCGATTCAGGGGTGAGCAAATGGTATTGATTTGAATTGCGTAACCATAATTATGTTTTAAACATTTGATCGCTGACACGAGTAATATTGCCAACGCTACGAACCAATCACAATCCATGATTCTAAAACCACGCCCACAAATGGTGCAGTGAGTGTCAATCAACGCATCAGAGCGAAACGTGTCACATATCTTCACATTGTATTACATCCGCAAACATAATTCAAAAATAAATAAAATACTCTTTTTACTTATATCTTATAGAAACATCAGCACCCGTAACCAGAAAATTATTATCAGCTAAGCCATTTTTTTTATTTACTTTCATCGCACGTTCATTTTAATACTTGTTTAGGTTCATAGTCTCGTGAACCGAATCAGATTTTAGTTGGTTCATATAGCGACAATGCAGCGCAAATGTAAATATTTAAGTTCGTATTCCGTATTGTATCAAAACGATATTTAACTAGTTATTGAGGCATGCCGCGCTAACAAAAATGTATCGTTTGTGTTCTTAATTTTTTTTAATTGCACACATTTCCCTTAACTTGTGAACAAATCAAAAATTTTAATGAAAAGGTGCTACAATTTGTAATACCAGAAACATATATAACAGAGATAAGTAGCTCTCTATTTGCCCCGAAGTGATACCCTCATGAGCAAAGACCGATTTACCTGTGCTCGCGTGTGAGATAGGGGACAAGGCCTTCTCGATAAGGGATATGCTTGACTGGTCACGAATAAAAGGAGCCATGCACCAGTTGTACGGGTAAATAGCGATTTTATTTATCCCTAACACGCGTTTCTGGTAATACGTCCAAATATTTTTTTTAGTTTACCAGAAATTAATATGAATCTATGTAAATATACAATATACGTACATTGTATCTGCCTGTACATTGAAGTAACCGAGGCGTGTGATAGAGTCGCGGTCGTGTCTGGATTCATGGGTTAATATACTAATTATATAATTAGCGTCCGGTAGTAAAAAGGCGGTCATGAGCGTATATGGCTTCATCAAGTTTTCATAATGATACCATGACAACTCTTTGTTTATTTAACATTCGGAAAAAAATACTTTAAAACTCTACTCATACTCAAACTGTCAAATTGTAATAATTATATCGTGGCTCTTATACATATTATAAGTGTACATGTACGTTAAGTCAGCACACTCGATACACTAGTACCGATAACATATTTTCTGTTCAATATGCCACCTCGGAATATTACGAAAGGATGTTCAAACTGTTTAGTTACATTTCATCAGAGACTTGTGTATATCAGGATATATACGTCTCAGATTCCATGATACTAGTTTAGTTGTTCCGAGATCCAGGATTCTTTGTGATGGTAGTGTTACGATAGGCCAGGTGTATAGTGTTCAATTGGGACATAAACAGACAGAAGTGTCAGATGCTTTTGTTTTTGTTTTAGTTAAGTTATTATTATATTAATCATTCAAGACTTACTTCAAAGTCAATCGAAAGCCGAGCGGGATTTACTCGCTAGCGCTCCAATCACAATATTGCTATAAATAACACAAACACCAAGGCGGCAAAATATCGTTAAATGTTACAGTGTTTTGTTTTCTCGATTTCCCGGTAAACATTTGTGGTACTCATCTAGCTAGGATTTAAAAACTAAAAACGTACATAATTTGGAGTGTATATGTACCGTACATGTACAACACAATACATCTGTAGTATCGCTAGTATAGATCGTGATTTCATTACATAAAAAAAATATCTCCGTTTTCTCAACACCGGGCTGGGATACTGCAGAGACGTGTATATCAGATATATCACGTTTCTGGATACTGTAAGTACAAAATGTAAGTCCAGCTACAGAGTACCTGTACTGTACGGCAAGGTATGTTCCAACAAACACATCACGGTATCAGGCAGTGTACCTGTCAATCATGAATCAGGACCTTTGTTCCACTAATCCCCAACACTCTTCCACACCGTGTCGCGCGGTGTCAGTAAACAGGTGACCACTCGGGTTTTGAGCCGGTGTCAGCCGGTGTTTCAACCGACATGCAACCGACTGAGTGAGTGGAAGGGATGAGACCTCGCCACTGTGGCGGTGATTGGGGACCATACCACCTGACGCGTACTGTATAATGTACGGTATCAGTACCTATATATAATGTAGACATCAATACCTATATATAATGTACGATATCCGTACCTATATATAATGTACGATATCAGTACCTATATATAATGTACGATATCAGTACCTATATATAATGTACGATATCAGTACCTATATATAATGTACGATATCAGTACCTATATATAATGTACGATATCAGTACCTATATATAATGTAGACATCAATACCTATATATAATGTACGATATCAGTACCTTTATATAATGTACGATATCAGTACCTATATATAATATACGATATCATTACCTATATATAATGTAGATATCAGTACCTATATATAATGTAGATATCAGTACCTATATATAATATAGACATCAGTACCTATATATAATGTACGGTATCAGTACCTATATATAATGTACGATATCAATACCTATATATAATGTACGATATCAGTACCTATATATAATGTACGATATCAGTACCTATATATAATGTACGGTATCAGTACCTATATATAATGTACGATATCAGTACCTATATATAATGTACGATATCAGTACCTATATATAATGTACGGTATCAGTACCTATATATAATGTAGATATCAGTACCTATATATAATGTACGATATCAGTACCTATATATAATGTACGATATCAGTACCTATATATAATGTACGATATCAATACCTATATATAATGTACGATATCAGTACCTATATATAATGTAGATATCAATACCTATATATAATGTACGATATCAGTACATATATATAATGTACGATATCAGTACCTATATATAATGTACGGTATCAGTACCTATATATAATGTACGATATCAGTACCTATATATAATGTAGATATCAGTACCTATATATAATGTACGATATCAGTACCTATATATAATGTACGATATCAGTACCTATATATAATGTACGATATCAGTACCTATATATAATGTACGGTATCAATACCTATATATAATGTACGATATCAGTACCTATATATAATGTACGATATCAGTACCTATATATAATGTACGATATCAGTACCTATATATAATGTACGATATCAGTACCTATATATAATGTAGACATCAATACCTATATATAATGTACGATATCAGTACCTATATATAATGTAGATATCAGTACCTATATATACTGTAGATATCAGTACCTATATATAATGTAGATATCAGTACCTATATATAATGTAGATATCAGTACCTATATATAATGTACGATATCAGTACCTATATATAATGTACGATATCAGTACCTATATATAATGTACGGTATCAGTACCTATATATAATGTACGATATCAGTACCTATATATAATGTACGATATCCGTACCTATATATAATGTAGATATCAGTACCTATATATAATATACGATATCAGTACCTATATATAATGTACGATATCAGTACCTATAGATAATGTAGTTATCAATACATATATATAATGTACGATATCAATACCTATATATAATGTACGATATCAGTACATATAGATAATGTATATATCAATACATATATATAATGTACGATATCAATACCTATAGATAATGTAGATATCAATACATATATATAATGTACGATATCAATACCTATATAAAATGTACGATACCAGTACCTATATATAATGTAGATATCAGTACCTATATATAATGTACGGTATCAATACATATATATAATGTACGATATCAATACCTATATAAAATGTACGATATCAGTACCTATATATAATGTACGATATCAGTACCTATATATAATGTACGATATCAGTACCTATATATAATGTACGATATCAGTACCTATATATAATGTACGATATCAGTACCTATATATAATGTAGGTATCGGTACCTATATATAATGTACGATATCAGTACCTATATATAATGTACGGTATCAGTACCTATATATAATGTACGATATCAGTACCTATATATAATGTAGATATCAGTACCTATATATAATGTACGATATCCGTACCTATATATAATGTAGATATCAATACCTATATATAATGTACGGTATCAGTACCTATATATAATGTACGATATCAGTACCTATATATAATGTAGATATCAGTACCTATATATAATGTACGATATCAGTACCTATATATAATGTACGATATCAGTACCTATATATAATGTAGGTATCGGTACCTATATATAATGTACGATATCAGTACCTATATATAATGTAGATATCAGTACCTATATATAATGTACGATATCAGTACCTATATATAATGTAGATATCAGTACCTATATATAATGTACGATATCAGTACCTGTATATAATGTACGATATCAGTACCTATATATAATGTACGATATCAGTACCTATATATAATGTACGATATCAGTACCTATATATAATGTAGATATCAGTACCTATATATAATGTACGATATCATTACCTATATATAATGTACGATATCCGTACCTATATATAATGTACGATATCAGTACCTATATATAATGTACGATATCAGTACCTATATATAATGTACGATATCAGTACCTATATATAATGTACGATATCAGTACCTATATATAATGTAGATATCAGTACCTATATATAATGTAGGTATCAGTACCTATATATAATGTAGGTATCGGTACCTATATATAATGTACGATATCAGTACCTATATATAATGTACGATATCAGTACCTATATATAATGTAGATATCAGTACCTATATATAATGTACGATATCAGTACCTATATATAATGTAGATATCAGTACCTATATATAATGTACGATATCAGTACCTGTATATAATGTACGATATCAGTACCTATATATAATGTAGATATCAGTACCTATATATAATGTAGATATCAGTACCTATATATAATGTAGATATCAGTACCTATATATAATGTACGATATCAGTACCTATATATAATGTACGGTATCAGTACCTATATATAATGTACGGTATCAGTACCTATATATAATGTACGATATCAGTACCTATATATAATGTACGATATCAGTACCTATATATAATGTACGATATCAGTACCTATATATAATGTACGATATCAGTACCTATATATAATGTACGATATCAGTACCTATATATAATGTACGATATCAGTACCTATATATAATGTAGATATCAGTACCTATATATAATGTACGATATCAGTACCTATATATAATGTACGATATCAGTACCTATATATAATGTACGATATCAGTACCTATATATAATGTACGATATCAGTACCTATATATAATGTACGATATCAGTACCTATATATAATGTACGATATCAGTACCTATATATAATGTACGATATCAGTACCTATATATAATGTACGATATCAGTACCTATATATAATGTACGATATCGGTACCTATATATAATGTACGATATCAGTACCTATATATAATGTACGATATCAGTACCTATATATAATGTACGATATCAGTACCTATATATAATGTACGATATCAGTACCTATATATAATGTACGATATCAGTACCTATATATAATGTACGATATCAGTACCTATATATAATGTACGATATCAGTACCTATATATAATGTACGATATCAGTACCTATATATAATGTACGATATCAGTACCTATATATAATGTACGATATCAGTACCTATATATAATGTACGATATCAGTACCTATATATAATGTACGATATCAGTACCTATATATAATGTACGATATCAGTACCTATATATAATGTACGATATCAGTACCTATATATAATGTACGATATCAGTACCTATATATAATGTACGATATCAGTACCTATATATAATGTACGATATCAGTACCTATATATAATGTACGATATCAGTACCTATATATAATGTACGATATCAGTACCTATATATAATGTACGATATCAGTACCTATATATAATGTACGATATCAGTACCTATATATAATGTACGATATCAGTACCTATATATAATGTACGATATCAGTACCTATATATAATGTACGATATCAGTACCTATATATAATGTACGATATCAGTACCTATATATAATGTACGATATCAGTACCTATATATAATGTACGATATCAGTACCTATATATAATGTACGATATCAGTACCTATATATAATGTACGATATCAGTACCTATATATAATGTACGATATCAGTACCTATATATAATGTACGATATCAGTACCTATATATAATGTACGATATCAGTACCTATATATAATGTACGATATCAGTACCTATATATAATGTACGATATCAGTACCTATATATAATGTACGATATCAGTACCTATATATAATGTACGATATCAGTACCTATATATAATGTACGATATCAGTACCTATATATAATGTAGATATCAGTACCTATATATAATGTAGATATCAGTACCTATATATAATGTACGATATCAGTACCTATATATAATGTAGATATCAGTACCTATATATAATGTACGATATCAGTACCTATATATAATGTAGATATCAGTACCTATATATAATGTACGATATCAGTACCTATATATAATGTAGATATCAGTACCTATATATAATGTACGATATCAGTACCTATATATAATGTACGATATCAGTACCTATATATAATGTAGATATCAGTACCTATATATAATGTAGATATCAGTACCTATATATAATGTATGATATCAGTACCTATATATAATGTACGATATCAGTACCTATATATAATGTACGATATCAGTACCTATATATAATGTAGATATCAGTACCTATATATAATGTAGATATCAGTACCTATATATAATGTACGATATCAGTACCTATATATAATGTACGATATCAGTACCTATATATAATGTACGATATCAGTACCTATATATAATGTAGATATCAGTACCTATATATAATGTAGATATCAGTACCTATATATAATGTAGATATCAGTACCTATACATAATGTAGACATCAGTACCTATAAATAATGTACGATATCAGTACCTATGTATAATGTAGATATCAGTACCTATATATAATGTAGATATCAGTACCTATATATAATGTACGATATCAGTACCTATATATAATGTAGATATCAGTACCTATATATAATGTACGATATCCGTACCTATATATAATGTACGATATCAGTACCTATATATAATGTACGATATCAGTACCTATATATAATGTACGATATCTGTACCTATATATAATGTACGATATCAGTACCTATATATAATGTACGATATCAGTACCTATATATAATGTACGATATCAGTACCTATATATAATGTAGATATCAGTACCTATATATAATGTAGATATCAGTACCTATATATAATGTACGATATCAGTATCTATATATAATGTACGATATCAGTACCTATATATAATGTACGATATCAGTACCTATATATAATGTAGATATCAGTACCTATATATAATGTAGATATCAGTATCTATATATAATGTAGATATCAATACCTATATATAATGTACGATATCAGTACCTATATATAATGTACGATATCAGTACCTATATATAATGTAGATATCAGTACCTATATATAATGTACGATATCAGTACCTATATATAATGTACGATATCAGTACCTATATATAATGTACGATATCAGTACCTATATATAATGTAGATATCAATACCTATATATAATGTAGATATCAGTATCTATATATAATGTACGATATCAGTACCTATATATAATGTAGATATCAGTATCTATATATAATGTACGATATCAGTACCTATATATAATGTACGATATCAGTACCTTTATATAATGTACGATATCAGTATCTATATATAATGTACGATATCAGTATCTATATATAATGTACGATATCAGTACCTATATATAATGTACGATATCAGTACCTATATATAATGTACGATATCAGTACCTATATATAATGTACGATATCAGTACCTATATATAATGTAGATATCAGTACCTATATATAATGTAGATATCAGTACCTATATATAATGTACGATATCAGTATCTATATATAATGTACGATATCAGTACCTATATATAATGTACGATATCAGTACCTATATATAATGTAGATATCAGTACCTATATATAATGTAGATATCAGTATCTATATATAATGTAGATATCAATACCTATATATAATGTACGATATCAGTACCTATATATAATGTACGATATCAGTACCTATATATAATGTAGATATCAGTACCTATATATAATGTACGGTATCAGTACCTATATATAATGTACGATATCAGTACCTATATATAATGTACGATATCAGTACCTATATATAATGTAGATATCAATACCTATATATAATGTAGATATCAGTATCTATATATAATGTACGATATCAGTACCTATATATAATGTAGATATCAGTATCTATATATAATGTACGATATCAGTACCTATATATAATGTACGATATCAGTACCTTTATATAATGTACGATATCAGTATCTATATATAATGTACGATATCAGTACCTATATATAATGTACGATATCAGTACCTATATATAATGTACGATATCAGTACCTATATATAATGTACGATATCAGTACCTATATATAATGTACGATATCAGTACCTATATATAATGTACGATATCATTACCTTTATATAATGTAGATATCAGTACCTATATATAATGTAGATATCAATACCTATATATAATGTAGATATCAGTACCTATTTATAATGTACGATATCAGTACCTATATATAATGTAGATATCAGTACCTTTATATAATGTACGATATCAGTATCTATATATAATGTAGATATCAGTACCTATATATAATGTACGATATCAGTACCTATATATAATGTAGATATCAGTACCTATATATAATGTACGATATCAGTACCTATATATAATGTAGATATCAGTACCTATATATAATGTACGATATCAGTATCTATATATAATGTAGATATCAGTACCTATATATAATGTACGATATCAGTACCTATATATAATGTAGATATCAGTACCTATATATAATGTACGATATCAGTACCTATATATAATGTAGATATCAGTACCTATATATAATGTACGATATCAGTACCTATATATAATGTAGATATCAGTACCTATATATAATGTACGATATCAGTACCTATATATAATGTACGATATCAGTACCTTGATATAATGTACGATATCAGTACCTATATATAATGTAGATATCAGTACCTATATATAATGTACGATATCAGTACCTATATATAATGTAGATATCAGTACCTATATATAATGTAGATATCAGTACCTATATATAATGTAGATATCAGTACCTATATATAATGTACGATATCAGTACCTATATATAATGTACGATATCAGTACCTATATATAATGTACGATATCAGTACCTATATATAATGTACGATATCATTACCTATATATAATGTACGATATCAGTACCTATATATAATGTACGATATCAGTACCTATATATAATGTACGATATCAGTACCTATATATAATGTACGATATCCGTACCTATATATAATGTACGATATCAGTACCTATATATAATGTACGATATCAGTACCTATATATAATGTAGATATCAGTACCTATATATAATGTACGATATCATTACCTATATATAATGTACGATATCCGTACCTATATATAATGTACGATATCAGTACCTATATATAATGTACGATATCAGTACCTATATATAATGTACGATATCAATAGCTATATATAATGTACGGTATCAGTACCTATATATAATGTACGATATCAATACCTATATATAATGTACGATATCAGTACCTATATATAATGTACGATATCAGTACCTATATATAATGTACGGTATCAGTACTATATATAATGTACGGTATCAGTACCTATATACAGTGTATAATGTACGATATCAGTACCTATATATAATGTAGATATCAGTACCTATATATAATGTACGATATCAGTACCTATATATAATGTACGATATCAGTACCTATATATAATGTACGTAATCATTAGTGTACAAGGTCTGTAGAATGTGTGTTGTTGTATTTTTTATATTTGATCACAGATATTGTACTTTTTTTGTTTTTTTGTTTGTTTATTTTTGTTTTTTTTTGTTTACAATTGAATATTTCATATTTTTTTCTGTATTCCATCACAGATATTATATTTTTATATTTGATATTTCTGTGTTCCATTACAGATATTGTGTTTTTTATATTTGATATTTCTGTGTTCGATCACAGATGTTGTATTTTTAGTTGATCGTTCGGTAATTTGTGGTTATATGTTGTGTAATGAACTGTCTATATATAGATATCTGATGTGTATTTGTGTGAAGATATTCTTACTATAGAATTAAAATATTGTGGGAATTTTGGGCGTTACCATAAGAGGGTAATGGTATTGTCAGAAATGGCGCGGGAACAGAACTACATTTGTACGTAAGTACGGAGACGTTTTCTCAGGGCGAATACATTTCACAGACCCCAGGTGTGTTCCAATTGTCAATAATTGTACCCCTGTGGCCAGCCTAATCACATGTATATATTGAAGTCTACCGACAATAACATCACCCCTTGTGTCATCAGAGACACTCGCCAGTTCCCATGTGCATTTCGTGAAATGAAGAGCTTAGCTACTGTATAAAGCTATCTTTCGGAAAATTACCTGACAAAACACATTTCTGTTTACTCAAAAAACATTTCATTATTGGTAACGGCAAGATTAAAGGGCTGGATCGACCACGCTAGGTGTGTGACGTCATAAACAGATATTTAAACCGTAGAAACTAGTATCGGAGAGGTTGACAATAACCAGCAGAGAGTGGCTGTTTGTAATTAATTTAGCTTACTGTGGTAGGGCAGTAATGTGATTTATACGATATATAGATTTCCCCGAGAGCGTTTACCTGTGTCTAAATAGTGTGATGAATTAAGAGATAAAACTGGCCGGGTTTAGGAACACAAGTCCACAGAAAGCGCTATTAACATGTTTATACACTATTTAGAGCGTTTTCTCTTTCATCTATCTACATTTCCAAACACGCTAATGTCAATACCACGGACTAGTGTTTAACAAACCACCGGTAAGTAATGTTATTTACAGATTATCGGGTGTACTTTCTCACCCCTTATCTCCGGATAAATACCCGTGAATTTACTCAGCCTTATATAAACATGCATTGATCGTGTTAATGAAAATGACGAATCACGATGGGCGCGTCATCCACTGAATTACCCGACCACACCGGTATAATGTCATGGACTATATCCCTGCATAACTTGATGCTGAATTGGTCAAAATTATACGCCTAATAAACATTACAGACAAAAAAAAAAAAAAAAATGTAGTCCATGTCGAATAGTAAACAGGTGGAAATCTTTCGACTTTCTGAGATCTTTCGTAAATGAGAGACGGTCCCGCATTAGAGAAACAAGAAAAGATTGTCTTAAAAACGATGGATTTTCTTAAACGGACGTACATAGACTGTTCTTAAAAATATCTATAAATAGTCGCGTTGTTTTACTTTCGACATAATATTAGTAGAAAGATAAGCGCAACCCCCCCCCCCCCCCCCCCCCAAAAAAAGAAAACAACAAACAAACAAACAAACAAACAAACAAACAAACGAAGCAGACGCGTTTTCTGCTAATTTGACGAAATTTTTATATCGTTTACCGTAATGCGTAATTCAGAAGTCCACTCAAATTGTGTATTACTAAACTCCAGAAAGGTTCCGAAGTTTTAGATGTTCCGAGCTGTGCATGTTGATGAAACGCCGCTATGTAAAAAAAAAAAAAAAAAATCACACATACATGAACAATATGGTAATATTACCTTTAAAAACAGCTTATTTACACCTGTTTCAGAAAATTCCCTCAATGCAGAAACAAATTTGTCTCTGCTGTGCGGGACTGTCTCGCATTTCCGAAAGTACACTTCTTTTTCCATACACAGGTGTATCTACGGAATTATATCTATTATATTAGAAGCCGACATGTTAGAGGGTAGTGATAGCGTATCTAACTATCGGAATAAAAATATACAACAATCTGTTCTTATTTTCAATTTTGATTATGACTCTTTGCCGGAGATGTAGCATAATTATTAAATGTACCAAAATAGAAAACTCAGAGCATCCAGAAACTTGGAAAGTCAGAAAATAAAAAAACTAAGAAAATCAGAAAACTAAAAAAGATCCAGAAAATAAGAAAATCAGAAAGTCAAAAAGTCAGAAAACTAAGAACAGAAAACTATGAAAATCCAGAAAATCAGAGAGTAAAAAATCCAGAAAATCTGAAAAATCAGACAGAGAGAACTCTCAGAGATTAAAAAAAAAAAAAAAAAAAAAAGAAAAAAGAAAGAAAACAAACAAAACATAGAATTTAGAAAATCAGTTAGAAAACTCCGAAAGCTGCCCCTATTTAATTATTTTTCTTTCTTTCTTTCAGGTTTGACGACATAAAAAAAAACCGGCTCGATTCATATCAAGACTAATGTTGAGAAAAAAAACCAGTAGTATAAAACTTAAGATTCATGTAAATAGTAAATTAGGTGATATTTATCCAGATTAAAAAATCACTGTGTCAGGGTCTATACAAACATAAAAAAGAAACACAAAAAATTACAGATGTAGTAATTGAATAATAGAGCTGATCAAATTAATGAACACGTATTTATGAATTTTGTTAATTAAGAACATTTGAGTATCCAGTTGAATGTTGTATCAAAATACTATTTGTGGTACTTTAACGTGGATTACCATTCTACTTTAACTAAGTGTAACAATCAAATCCTCAATCGTGATACTTTAAAGTGGTTTGAAGTTCTAACGCCACAACATCGACAAGTCTGAACGAGTGACGTCCCCTATCGTAAATATTTGTGGGAGGCAGAAAACCTCACCGGTTTCTACTAGATTCTGCTAACGCATGCGCACTTCGATACATCTAAAATAACTTAGGGAAAATCCCAACACCTCCTACTTCACACGTGTCTGGCTATTTGCTCTATGTCATTCGTCTACATAACATACCTAAAATGCATCCAAGTGCTGAGAAAGAAAATGTCAGGTTGCGAACAAGTTACCCCCCTTGTACTGGGCCGGTTTCTCAACATATTACAACTTGAAATCACTTTCTCCCGCGGGTAGTCCGCTAGGTGGCAGTGTACAGGTTACCTGTGCTATATAATCAGTTATGTAATCAGTTCAGGCAACGCACCGGGTTACGACAGGTGTTAAAATTAATTTTAAAGTTGTACTAATTTAATTGATGCTATAATTAGCATGCTGTTGGTTGTTATTTCTTTGGGCGGTACTTATTGAATGACTAGTCTGTTAAGGCTTTGTGTTTCATTAATGAAATTATTTGTAACAAATTAATCGCACGTTGCGTTGTTGACAGTCTGGCTGTTTGTGGTTCAATGTCACCTGGACGGTGATCGGCGGGGGAAGAACTATTTTCGGTCTATAGTCATGTACATAACCTTAATTAGTAAGACGTCACAAAGAAAAGTCACAACTGATTGCAAATCTAAAACAAAGAATGCATGACAACAAATTGAGAGAGAAAATAATCTAATATGTTCTATGTAATCTGAAAACTCTGCATTTTTGGAAGTTTGTGTGGACATAAACACTTTTAAAGATAACCACAACAGATATTATCGTTTTATTAGCTCCATTTTAAAATCAATCGGTCTTGGGCTGTTGCGAGATTCCCACTTTATTTTCTTTAATGTCCCACGCCCTCTAAACAGTTAATCCTGAAATTTCATTGAGAAAATTGAGAAAATCCAAGATTTGACCAATCAGAACAATGTTTACACGCGACAATGGGAAAAATGAAGATTTGTATATAAAGCTCTCCGTCATGTTATATGACGTCATAATGCCAAATAGAATACATAACGTCACGATTTTGCGTACATTTTTGAGCCGTTGACAGGGGACGGAAATGAATTCTGAGAGAGATTCAGCTGCCTCGGTATATTTTGCTATAAAACTATTCTGTATCTATAGATATTCTATTTTAGGTCTAGATATATATATCCTATTTTAGACATACATACCATTCGAAATATCCCGTCCTAGACAATTACGTTTTCAATATGTAACCTGATGAGGCATTCGAGGCAGATATTCGTGGTTTCTGTACAGATATATATGAGCTGTTTATATTTGTGTCAGTATCTTAATGTGTGTCAACATTACCTTATATATAATATGTATTTATTCTTTCTTGTGTGTTGTTTTTACACCGATGAGAATGGGACACTAAGGCCTGTGTACAGTCTTTTTTCTTTTTTTTTTCATTTTCAATGCTTCATTTTTCGCTTCATTTGATCTCGTTTCGTTTCGTGTGATTTCGTTTCGTTGCGTTTGATTTCGTTTCGTTTGATTTCGTTTCGGTTTGATTTCGTTTCGTTTCGTTTTGCTTTCGTTTCTCACTTTACAGGTACCAATGTCATACCCATTATTACTTTCTGTAATAGGCGGTTACGTAGCAATCTGACACTGACATGTTGGTAGTTTGATAATTCTGGTGTCCACCTAGGTGTGGAACATGTCTTATGAATTAAAAGAACTTAACTTTGATAGCAAAATTGATTCTAAATCAAAGTGAATACATCATACTATAGATATAAGTTGTTATACAGGATGTGATTTTATTTTGGTCAAGCAAGTAATGAACATAGAATACACAAAACTGTACATAGACAACAAAACAAAACTTACTCCCGAAGTAATTGTATGCCAATACTAATCTCAATTAACGATAACACTAATGATGTTTTACGTAAGTACAAATGAAAACAAAGAGGAACATGTCATCAAAACCCAAATAAAACTATAAATAAACACAGTGTTAACTGATCACAATGAAATCTATGTTGTTATGTATACTAGTTTTGAGTACACCATGACGTCATTGAGTACAATATGACGTCACGTCACTGTTATAAATGACGACATGCGTTTTTTCGAATACGAAAAAAAAACAAACAAAAAAACCACGAGGAGCCCAGCAGAAGGTGAAAGCAACTAGTAAGTCCATACCACTGAAAGGGTTTGTATATACGGATACAACTTAGAGTTTATACGCACAATGTAGGGTTTATACGTACAATTTAGGGTTTATACGTACAATTTAGGGTTTATACGTATACTGTAGTGTTATGAGGTTTAGAGGTACACTGTAGGGTTAATACATACACTGTAGGGTTTAGGGTTTATGGTGCACAGTGGGGTTTATCTGTAGATTCTAGATCTACAACAAAGTGTATACGTACACAGTAGGGTTAATACGTACATTGTACGGCTAATAGTACACTCTAGGGTTTTGAGATTTGTGGTACACAGTAGGGTTTATATGTACAGAAAGGTTTATACGTATACAACAGGGTTTATACGTAATAAGTATAGGGGTTATACTGTAGCATTTATATATATCTATGTAATATTAACGTACATCACTGAAGTACATGTATTTATATTGTATTATTGACAACTCTTGACCAGGTCCGTATAGTCTCGTGTACACCAAGCACAAAAGGCAATAACTGTTTTGTGATATGACCAACTAGAACAACATAATTAAAAAATAAATCCCTGGGTTCCTGATCAAATCATGTTAATCTAAAGTTTTCAAAGTCGGCATGCAGACTGAACTTTGGCACTTAAATATCGCGGAATAGTTTTGTTACACCTCGGGTGATAAACAAGTCTTTTTTCTTCAAAATATCTTGTAATTCCTCTTCGTTTATTGTAGCGAAACGTTGTGGTATCTCTTTTTATGGTATCTCGTCTGCCCTATTAAATATAAACAAAGTTATGCCCAACAATCTTTTGTTTCCAGTATTCTGATTGGCTGTTGTCCAAAGTAACACGTTGCGTGAATGGCGGCAAAGATTGCCCAACTGCTATAAAAAGCACGATCAGGTCCGCAATGTCTGGGAATTTCCCAGCTGAACTATTTTTTAGCACGAACATGTCTACTCACTAATGGGTACTTGTGAGGAAAATAGAAAATTGGCCAATGGAAATTAAGGAAACACTCCAGCCATATTACAAACATCAATGCAATATCTATGTACATCAATGTAACATTTATGTACATTAATAAAACATGTATGTACATCAATGTAGCATTTATGTACATTATTCTAACACGATTCGTTTGCAACGCGTGTTTTGATTGGTTGCGGACCGACTTCTAATCTGCGATAGAACCATGACCTATCGTGTTAAGCCACGCCCCGTTTCTAATCAAAACAATATGGCGTCAAGTTCGACTCGTAGCGAAATTCAACACTCTGCACCATTTGTGATTGATGACCCGTGATATTGGAATCGAAAGTGAAGAAATCGATTAGATTGAATTAACTAAATAAATTTAACAAAAATCGTTAACATCATTCTTACCGTCATTTATTGATTGAAACGTTCATTTCGTCCGTGTTTAAGCATCTGAGGTCAAATCCGAAATGAAATGAAACAAGTGCACAGAACTTCACATAACGGTTGGGCCTGTAGAAACACATCAACTCTGACTTTGTTAAAATGCACATGTCGTTAAGCATACTGCGTAAATCCAAATATGTCTTTAAATCTTCGGAAACAGGACTTTCACAACAATCCAAATACCCCGCTTCGTTAACATACAGACCGAGCTCTCGCCAGTATGGGCGTGGCCAATTGACCGACTTTGATAGCTTCTCTCTGATTGGTCAATCCGCCACAGTATGACACGTCACTAACGGAGGTCACAGAGTACTTAATAGCGTACTTGTAGCGCTGTAAAACAATGTTTCTAAATATATGCGATAGCAAACGTGTTAGAATGGGGATAGTACGTTGTTTTTCGTGGCTATACTGGCGATTAGAACATGAAATTTGGTTTAAACTCGAGACCGGTCTCGAGTTCAAAAAAAAATTCATGTTCTAATCGCCAGTATAGACACTCAAAACAACTTACTATCCCCTAAATAAAACATTTATGTACATCAATGTAGCATTTATGTACATTAATACAACATTTATGTACATCAATGTAGCATTTATGTATATTAATAAAACATGTATTTACATCAATGTAGCATTTATGTATATTAATAAAACATTTATGTACATCAATGTAGCATTTATGTATATTAATAAAACATTTATGTACATCAATGTAGCATTTATGTACATCATTGTAGTGTTTTCATTTTTACATCATTATTGTAGTTTTATACATCACTGTAGTATTAATGTACATCACTAGCATTTATATACATCACTGTTGTATCATATACAGCACAGTACATATTTCGTACAATACATTGGAATCCGTGCAAAACTTTCGTTAAAGAGGTATGGCGCATATTGGCCTGTTTCGACCTAACGGTGACCGTTTTCAAAAATAAAGAAAAAAAAAATAAGTGTTAAAAACTGAGTTTTTGAATACAAACTAAAAATCTATAACATATAAAAAGTCTTATTTGCGAAACATTTGTTTGTTCATTGCTTTGGATATTTCATTAAATGACCGTAAATTTGCATCATCGGGCTATTTGCAACTTTAGAGTGGGATTTTCCCGCATTCCTATCATTTTTTGTCATAGAGCGCATCGGAAGACCAACTTTTACAATGTCTAATTTTATTCTATATACCAAAAGACAACTAAAATCTTATTCTTAAAAAGTGGTCCTCCGATGCGCTGATATAGAAAAATTGAAAAAACGTAGTTGATAAAATATTTTAATTTTAGCATTTACAAGCCTGACTCTAAATGATAACATAAACTTTACATTCCTGTCAGTCCGCAAAGCTCATATGGTAGAGCCATCGCTTAGCAACCCGAAGGTTCTGAGTTCGAATCACTACGACATATCTTATATTAATATTTTGCTATGTTTCTAAGAATGATACCTTTTATTTTTTCTTTGTCGTATTTGAAGGATATTTTCAATAGTAAATACATATTTAATATGAAGTATTTAGTATAAAGATAGAAATGTTCAGATAGAAAATTTTCACTTGGATAAAAAAAACAGAGTGATATCACCTATATATTTACTCCGTATCATTCAAAGTAAAATGTAAATGACCTGCAGCGTCGACAACAGGCAATCGTGGATGAGTAGTGTACAATTCCTATTTAACATGTCAATGTCACTTTATTTCATACAGTATTGATTTACTATACATAACCGTTCACAACACACAGCGCGCCAATGGACCATGACGATCTATTTTGGTACTGAGGGAATCACTGGGGTCGCGTGATATACATATAAGCGGAAAACGACCATACCTCTTTAGAGGAAAAGTCACCAGACAAATTAATCATGAACATGTGTGTTGTATTTATAACCTGGAAATCAGCTTAAGTAAAATCCACACAATACGTAATACAATTAAAATATTTCTGATTCAACAAAACCAACGAGAATACGAAATGTGTCAATGCATGCGCACCTGTGTATGTGTATAGGTATACATCCTCTGTTGGTCACTAATTTATATTCCTGCGCATAATGTGAATAATAAAGTTATCAGAACAACATCACTTACGTTCCCCATTTAAATACCCGTAATCGATCAGGTGTGAGTTTAGTTGGAAAAGCATGTCCTCACAGGTACCTATGATACATATAAACAATCTATTGTAGGAACAAGGAAGTTCACAAATTGACAAAGATGGTGGTGTTGGCTCCCAGTTTTCTTATCCTCACGACCTACATCGGTAAGTTTGACTAATTTATAAATTAATCGGTCAATCTTATATACAGGTATTCCTCTCTCTATCTTATATACAGGTATTCCTCACTCTACTTCATTTACAGGTATCCCTCTCTCTACCTTATATACAGGTATTCCTCACTCTACCTTATATACAGGTATTCCTCTCTCTACCTTATATACAGGTATTCCTCTCTCTACCTTATATACAGGTATTCCTCTCTCTACCTTATATACAGGTATTCTCTCTCTACCTTATATACAGGTATTCTCTCTCTACCTTATATACAGGTATTCCTCTCTCTCTACCTAATATACAGGTATTCCTCTCTCTACCTTATATACAGGTATTCCTCTCTCTACCTTATATACAGGTATTCCTCTCTCTACCTTATATACAGGTATTCCTCTCTCTACCTTATATACAGGTATTCCTCTCTCTACCTTATATACAGGTATTCCTCTCTCTACCTTATATACAGGTATTCCTCTCTCTCTACCTTATATACAGGTATTCTCTCTCTACCTTATATACAGGTATTCCTCTCTCTACCTTATATACAGGTATTCCTCTCTCTACCTTATATACATGTATTCCTTACTCTACCTTATATACAGGTATTCATCTCTCTCCACCTTATATACAGATATTCCTCTCTCTACCTTATATACAGGTATTCATCTCTCACTACCTTATATACAGGTTTTCCTCACTCTACCTTATATACAGGTATTCCTCTCTCTACCTTATATACAGGTATTCCTCACTCTACTTCATTTACAGGTATCCCTCTCTCTACCTTATATACAGGTATTCTTCTCTCTACCTTATATACAGGTATTCCCCACTCTACCTTATATACAGGTATTCCTCTCTCTACCTTATATACAGGTATTCCTCACTCTACCTTATATACAGGTATTCCTCTCTACCTTATATACAGGTATTCCTCACTCTACCTTATATACAGGTATTCCCCACTCTACCTTATATACAGGTATTCCTCTCTCTACCTTATATACAGGTATTCCCCACTCTACCTTATATACAGGTATTCCTCTCTACCTTATATACAGGTATTCCCCACTCTACCTTATATACAGGTATTCCTCTGTCTACCTTATATACAGGTATTCCTCTCTATACCTTATATACAGGTATTCCTCTCTCTACCTTATATACAGGTATTCCTCTCTCTCTACCTTATATACAGGTATTCCCCACTCTACCTTATATACAGGTATTCCTCTCTCTACCTTATATACAGGTATTCATCTCTCTACCTTATATACAGGTATTCCTCACTCTACCTTATATACAGGTATTCCTCTCTCTCTACCTTATATACAGGTATTCCTCACTCTACCTTATATACAGGTATTCCTCTCTCTACCTTATATACAGGTATTCCTCTCTCTACCTTATATACAGGTTTTCCTCTCTCTACCCTATATACAGGTATTCCTCTCTCTACCTTATATACAGGTATTCCTCACTCTACCTTATATACAGGTATTCCTCTCTACCTTATATACAGGTATTCCCCACTCTACCTTATATACAGGTATTCCCCTCTCTACCTTATATACAGGTATTCCTCACTCTACCTTATATACAGGTATTCCCCTCTCTACCTTATATACAGGTATTCCTCTCTCTACCTTATATACAGGTATTCCTCTCTCTACCTTATATACAGGTATTCCTCTCTGTACCTTATATACAGGTATTCCCCTCTCTACCTTATATACAGGTATTCCTCACTCTACCTTATATACAGGTATTCCTCACTCTACCTTATATACAGGTATTCCTCTCTACCTTATATACAGGTATTCCCCTCTCTACCATATATACAGGTATTCCTCACTCTACCTTATATACAGGTATTCCTCTCTCTACCTTATATACAGGTATTCCCCTCTCTACCTTATATACAGGTATTCCTCTCTCTACCTTATATACAGGTATTCCCCTCTCTACCTTATATACAGGTATTCCTCACTCTACCTTATAACTATACAAGTATTGCTTTCTCTGTCTTATATAGTTGTAGGGAGCCTACTTGGTATTTAAACATCGTCTGTTAATGACGCAATAATGAACCTCACGATGGATTTTGATGTTGTCAAGAAGCGCGGGGAAGACTGAAGGAGGGGGGGGGGGGGGGGGGGGGGGGGGGGCGGGTGAACAAACTGGTGTTTTATGAAACATGACACGTGCATGTGCATATAGTTCGACTCTGTTTAAATGGTAAATATTTAATATTTGCCTCTAAAAATTAAACCTCCATCGTCTTAAAACATGAGGCAGATAGTGCATGTTGGAATAATTATTTGTAGGCTGGGCTCTAGCCGATCAGGACTGCTACTACGTTTATTCTTACTACCGTAACTTCCAACTGAGACAACGATATGGCTATCTCTACTGCTCCGGAACGTGCTGCGGCTACTACTATGACAGGTCATGTTGTACCAGGTATGTAGTTAATATTATATCAGGTATATAGTTTATATTATATCAGGTATATAGTTTATATTGTACCAGGTATGTAGTTTATATTGTACCAGTTATGTAGTTTATATTGTACCGGGTATATAGTTAATATTGTACCAGGTATGTAGTTATATCAGGTATATAGTTTATATTGTACCAGGTATGTAGTTTATATTGTTCCAGGTATATAGTTTATA
The DNA here is from genome assembly GCF_902652985.1 of Pecten maximus. Taxonomy (NCBI): domain Eukaryota; kingdom Metazoa; phylum Mollusca; class Bivalvia; order Pectinida; family Pectinidae; genus Pecten; species Pecten maximus. The sequence continues at coordinate 9,907,979 of NC_047026.1, forward strand.
TTGTACCGGGTATATAGTTAATATTGTATCAGGTATATAGTTTATATTGTACCAGGTATGTAGTTTATATTGTACCAGTTATGTAGTTATATCAGGTATATAGTTTATATTGTACCAGGTATGTAGTTTATATTGTACCGGGTATATAGTTAATATTATATCAGGTATATAGTTTATATTGTACCAGGTATATAGTTTATATTGTATCAGGTATATAGTTTATATTGTACCAGGTATATAGTTTATATTGTACCAGGTATATAGTTTATATTGTACCGGGTATATAGTTAATATTGTATCAGGTATGTAGTTTATATTGTACCAGGTATATAGTTTATATTGTACCGGGTATATAGTTAATATTGTACCTGGTATGTAGTTTATATTGTACGAGGTATATAGTTTATATGGTACCAATGAAAAGTTAATATTGTACCTGGTATGTAGTTAATATTATACCAGGTATATAGTTTATATTGTACCAGGTATGTAATTTATATTGTACCAGGTATGTAATTTATATTGTACCAGGTATGTAGTTTATATTGTACCAGGTATATAGTTTATATTGTACCAGGTATGTAGTTTATATTGTACCAGGTATATAGTTTATATTGTACCAGGTATATAGTTGATATTGTACCAGGTATGTAATTTATATTTTACCAGGTTTGTAGTTTATATTGTACCAGGTATATAGTTTATATTGTACCAGGTATGTAGTTTATATTGTACCAGGTGTGTAGTTGATATTGTACCAGGTATATAGTTTATATTGTACCAGGTGTATAGTTTATATTGTACCAGGTATGTAGTTTATATTGTACCAGGTATATAGTTTATATTGTACCAGGTATATAGTTGATATTGTACCAGGTATGTAGTTTATATTGTACCAGGTATATAGTTTATATTGTACCAGGTATGTAGTTTATATTTTACCAGGTTTGTAGTTTATATTGTACCAGGTATATAGTTTATATTGTACCAGGTATGTAGTTTATATTGTACCAGGTGTGTAGTTGATATTGTACCAGGTATATAGTTTATATTGTACCAGGTATATAGTTTATATTATACCAGGTGTGCAGTTTATATTGTACCAAGTATATAGTTTATATTGTACCAGGTGTGTAGTTCATATTGTACCAGGTATATAGTTTATATTGTACCAGGTATATAGTTTATATTGTACCAGGTGTGTAGTTTATATTGTACCAGGTATATAGTTTATATTGTACCAGGTATGTAGTTTATATTGTACCAGGTATATAGTTTATATTATACCAGGTATATAGTATATATTGTACCAGGTATATAGTTTATTTTGTACTAAGAGTTTCGGGCGATGTTGTACCGGACATGTAGTTTATTTTGTACTGAGAATTTGTTATGGTGTTATTCCGGATATGTAGTTAATTTTTTACTTAGAGTGACGCATGTTTTACTTAGAATTCCGGGCGATGTTGTACTGGATACCTAGTTTATTTTTTATTTAGAATTACGAATGTTTTACTTCGAATTCCGGGCGATGTTGTACCGGATATCTAGTTTATTTTTTCGTAAAATGACGGATGTTTTACTTAAAATGACGGGCGGTGTTGTACCGGATATATAATTGGTGCTGCCTATTAGGTTTACTACCTCCACTTCCAGTGGTTGTTAATATAAAATCATGGGAGGGCGGTGTATACTGTTGATGTGGCGACTTTAGGACGCTGTCATCCTCTTGACGTCAATAAAGAGGCTGGTGAGCTTATGTCATGACGCGCTGTCTGTCGTCTCATAGTCGACCATGGACTTCTAAAAATCGTCACACGTTTGTCTGAAGCATCCTTGAATGAAGTGGAACCATTTCCCAACTCCCCCGGGGCCCGAAAGACCTGGTCCAATAAGGGGAAATAATTCTTTAAAATCCTTCTTCTATATGATAGAAATGAACGGATTTGGCCAAAAGTCAGTTAGTTATAGACATGCTTTTGAACGTGTAATTAAATTTGCTTTGGATTTCTTTGGAACCGGAAATGTAAGTGTAAGTTAAACGAAAGTGTTGACGCTGATATTTGGTGAAGAGAAGCAGAATTCAAAATACTTTCCAACAATCACGGAAATGTACAGGCGGGCGATGGTGGTATAATGGGCCTTGTGTTTAATATCAATCTGCCTTATAGGCATTCTCCAGCCTGTAGGCTTGCCGTTATCAATTTACATTTCTAATTTCCAAAACTTGTTGGTAAAATTGAAAATTATATACATATATAAAACAAATCTAAAACATAGTACTGATGTTTCGTTTTATCTTCATAATACAGTGGTGGCTCAATAGCCGGGGCGGTCATCGGGTGTATGATTTTCGTCGCTTTTGTCGTCTTCGTCATCTTCTTGATAAAAAGCTGTAATAGAACACAAACAGGCGTGGTCGTCGCTAATCACAATCCGCGAAGAGGCGAGGTCACCGTGGGTAAGTGTTGGTGTAATGTGTGACGTGGGTAAGTGTTGGTGTAATGTGTGGCGTGGGTAAGTGTTGGTGTAATGTGTGACGTGGGTAAGTGTTGGTGTAATGTGTGACGTGGGTAAGTGTTAGTGTAATGTGTGACGTGGGTAAGTGTTGGTGTAATGTGTGACGTGGGTAAGTGTTGGTGTAATGTGTGACGTGGGTAAGTGTTGGTGTAATGTGTGACGTGGGTAAGTGTTGGTGTAATGTGTGACGTGGGTAAGTGTTGGTGTAATGTGTGACGTGGGTAAGTGTTGGTGTAATGTGTGACGTGGGTAAGTGTTGGTGTAATGTGTGACGTGGGTAAGTGTTGGTGTAATGTGTGACGTGGGTAAGTGTTGGTGTAATGTGTGACGTGGGTAAGTGTTGGTGTAATGTGTGACGTGGGTAAGTGTTGGTGTAATGTGTGACGTGGGTAAGTGTTGGTGTAATGTGTGACGTGGGTAAGTGTTGGTGTAATGTGTGACGTGGGTAAGTGTTGGTGTAATGTGTGACGTGGGTAAGTGTTGGTGTAATGTGTGACGTGGGTAAGTGTTGGTGTAATGTGTGACGTGGGTAAGTGTTGGTGTAATGTGTGACGTGGGTAAGTGTTGGTGTAATGTGTGACGTGGGTAAGTGTTGGTGTAATGTGTGACGTGGGTAAGTGTTGGTGTAATGTGTGACGTGGGTAAGTGTTGGTGTAATGTGTGACGTGGGTAAGTGTTGGTGTAATGTGTGACGTGGGTAAGTGTTGGTGTAATGTGTGACGTGGGTAAGTGTTGGTGTAATGTGTGACGTGGGTAAGTGTTGGTGTAATGTGTGACGTGGGTAAGTGTTGGTGTAATGTGTGACGTGGGTAAGTGTTGGTGTAATGTGTGACGTGGGTAAGTGTTGGTGTAATGTGTGACGTGGGTAAGTGTTGGTGTAATGTGTGACGTGGGTAAGTGTTGGTGTAATGTGTGACGTGGGTAAGTGTTGGTGTAATGTGTGACGTGGGTAAGTGTTGGTGTAATGTGTGACGTGGGTAAGTGTTGGTGTAATGTGTGACGTGGGTAAGTGTTGGTGTAATGTGTGACGTGGGTAAGTGTTGGTGTAATGTGTGACGTGGGTAAGTGTTGTTGGTGTAATGTGTGACGTGGGTAAGTGTTGGTGTAATGTGTGACGTGGGTAAGTGTTGGTGTAATGTGTGACGTGGGTAAGTGTTGGTGTAATGTGTGACGTGGGTAAGTGTTGGTGTAATGTGTGACGTGGGTAAGTGTTGGTGTAATGTGTGACGTGGGTAAGTGTTGGTGTAATGTGTGACGTGGGTAAGTGTTGGTGTAATGTGTGACGTGGGTAAGTGTTGGTGTAATGTGTGACGTGGGTAAGTGTTGGTGTAATGTGTGACGTGGGTAAGTGTTGGTGTAATGTGTGACGTGGGTAAGTGTTGGTGTAATGTGTGACGTGGGTAAGTGTTGGTGTAATGTGTGACGTGGGTAAGTGTTGGTGTAATGTGTGACGTGGGTAAGTGTTGGTGTAATGTGTGACGTGGGTAAGTGTTGGTGTAATGTGTGACGTGGGTAAGTGTTGGTGTAATGTGTGACGTGGGTAAGTGTTGGTGTAATGTGTGACGTGGGTAAGTGTTGGTGTAATGTGTGACGTGGGTAAGTGTTGGTGTAATGTGTGACGTGGTAAGTGTTGGTGTAATGTGTGACGTGGGTAAGTGTTGGTGTAATGTGTGACGTGGGTAAGTGTTGGTGTAATGTGTGACGTGGGTAAGTGTTGGTGTAATGTGTGACGTGGGTAAGTGTTGGTGTAATGTGTGACGTGGGTAAGTGTTGGTGTAATGTGTGACGTGGGTAAGTGTTGGTGTAATGTGTGACGTGGGTAAGTGTTGGTGTAATGTGTGACGTGGGTAAGTGTTGGTGTAATGTGTGACGTGGGTAAGTGTTGGTGTAATGTGTGACGTGGGTAAGTGTTGGTGTAATGTGTGACGTGGGTAAGTGTTGGTGTAATGTGTGACGTGGGTAAGTGTTGGTGTAATGTGTGACGTGGGTAAGTGTTGGTGTAATGTGTGACGTGGGTAAGTGTTGGTGTAATGTGTGACGTGGGTAAGTGTTGGTGTAATGTGTGACGTGGGTAAGTGTTGGTGTAATGTGTGACGTGGGTAAGTGTTGTGTAATGTGTGACGTGGGTAAGTGTTGGTGTAATGTGTGACGTGGGTAAGTGTTGGTGTAATGTGTGACGTGGGTAAGTGTTGGTGTAATGTGTGACGTAGGTAAGTGTTGGTGTAATGTGTGACGTGGGTAAGTGTTGGTGTAATGTGTGACGTGGGTAAGTGTTAGTGTAATGTGTGACGTGGGTAAGTGTTGGTGTAATGTGTGACGTGGGTAAGTGTTGGTGTAATGTGTGACGTGGGTAAGTGTTGGTGTAATGTGTGACGTGGGTAAGTGTTGGTGTAATGTGTGACGTGGGTAAGTGTTGGTGTAATGTGTGACGTGGGTAAGTGTTGGTGTAATGTGTGACGTGGGTAAGTGTTGGTGTAATGTGTGACGTGGGTAAGTGTTGGTGTAATGTGTGACGTGGGTAAGTGTTGGTGTAATGTGTGACGTGGGTAAGTGTTGGTGTAATGTGTGACGTGGGTAAGTGTTGGTGTAATGTGTGACATGTAGTGGTAAGCGTATTTGGTAAGCCGCCAAAACCAAATGTGGATTAATTAAAATCCGATAACGTATATCGACGAAAAACCGTCCAGAAAGACTTTATCTGCTAAACGTTTATCGGATCTTTTTCAGTGACAACGAATACACATGTTCCTCCCGCACAGACAAACACTGGACCGTACCCCCCGCCAGGACATGGATCTAACCCAGGGGGTAGTTACCCTCCTCCAGGACCGGGATCCTACCCTGGGGGTAGTTACCCTCCGCCAGGACCGGGATCCTACCCTGGGGGTGGTCACCCCCCTCCTCAGCCAGCCCCTGGGTCCAGTAATCCAGGGGCCAACTACTATCCTCCGCCGCCTCCCTACGAACCAGCTAACTCCGCTCCCTATCCACTCCCTCCTAAATATTAAAGGAAGTGACGAAGACCTCCAAGAAAGCTGAACAACTGATAATCGTATTTAGACATTTATTATTTTACCAGAGTGTAAAATGTCGATGTTTCGACACATATATTGGTGTATTCTGTTTGTTTTGTATGTAATGTAACACTTTTGATGTTTGTTTGGATTTTTTGTTTCGTTTTTTGTTTGGATATTTTTTTTATTCAATATTTAAGAAAATGTGTGTTGAGCCGCGCATTGGCAAGAGTTCCGTCCAGACATGTTGGTATTGTATGTGCCTTGCTTGTATTGAGTCTTTCGAAAATAAAATCCACTTAGAAGAGTAGACACTCCCATGGTGCCTTTAGAAGGATTTTGGATCTTTACCGTTTGCATTAGAGATTGATAAAATTTTAGTTATGTTATAGAAGTTAGCAGATCTTGATAAACAATATTTGAAAAAAGATTTTTGCAGTTATTTCCCTTTGAACAGTAAAAACAAGATGATTTGTAATGAATACCTCCAACTAGATTGATAACAGACGAGTACAGACTTCTACTTCATAGCGGGCTGGGAAGTCTACCAACACTTTAAATATATTTACTATTCATACGCATTCTCCCGGTAATGTTTGTTCCACTGGTAACAGTTTTCAGTTTCCATCAAATCAGTAATTCGAATGTGCAAAATGTGTTTTTTTCGTTGACTGTTAATGTTAGTTTACCTTCGGATATATAATGGTAGAGTTGCTATTTATCTAATAAATATGTGTCTAATCGTAGTATTGATCAGAAGATGTGCCTACTGTGACGCCACTCTTTCAGAGTGTCTAGTATAAGGAGAGAAATAAAGTTAGAAGTTCTGTTGAGTGTTTGTCTTTTTTTCATTAACGGGAAGCGCCATGGTGTCGACATATTAACGTTCGCTGTAAATATCCAGTAATATAAATAAAAAAGAATGAAGTATAATGTTATCAATGGTTGTTACTGAGTCAGCAACATATTTTTTTCAGTTCTAGAGTTAAAATACATCAAGGTATGCTTAAATATACGTATTAAGGGAGATACAAGGCCTTACCAACTATAGCCATTGTCATCATTTTAGTTTTGAAATTATCATTGCTTTAATTAATATCTCATGACATCAACATTATTCTTCAACTGCTTAACCCTCATCTGACAGCCGAACCGTCATTGCTCTACAACTGGTACCTGATGTCACGTGACAGAAAGCCTGACAGCCGAATCGTCACTGCTCTACAACTGGTACCTGATGTCACGTGACAGGAAATCTGACACCCGAACCATCACTGCTCTATTACTGGTAGTACGTAATGTCACGTGACAGAAAACCTGACCCCCGAACCATCACTGGTCTATTACTAGTACGTAATGTCACGTGACAGAAAACCTGACACCCGAACCATCACTGGTCTATTACTGGTACGTAATGTCACGTGACAGAAAACCTGACACCCGAACCATCACTGGTCTATTACTGGTACATGTACGTTTTGACATCGAATTCGAAATCTCGGCACAATAAAAAATCTCAGTTATGCACTGCCTCGTTTTCTCGGCGGACTACGGGAGAGGCTTTGACGGTACAAACAAAACAAACAAGCATTGATACATGTAGCACTAGAAAGTCAGCTCCCATGTGATACTAGCGGATCGAGCTCCACCAAATCGACAAAACCTATAACCTATTTCCAGCCACACTACACGGCTTTCTTTCGCGGTTTACCAAGTGACAGATTGTCAATATTTTCTTTTATCAAATTTAGAATCCTATTTGGTTATTGGAATTAAATTGGAGGGACACAACACATATTCGGGATTGAACGTATACTCGGTGTTAATCCGTCGGCAGGAATTGAAGTCCATAGACCATCAATATTGAAAACATCCAATCCAATTCCAAAGCGAAAACGAAACTCTTGCTTGCTTTGTAAAAATATATAAAATATAAAACATAACTTCAATGATTCCCGATGCATAGTAACGTATGTCGTGTTCAAACCATGTGGGCTCTGTTTTATGTTTAAGTACGGCCTTTTCTGTGCGGTGTGTGTGTACTCATATGTGCAGTTTCAACTAATCATTAACACGAAAATAAACATGGGGTAAAATGATATGAAATGTTGCTGTAAATCTTAGGTCATCTCATGCAGTCCAATACTGAATCCCCCCCCCCCCCCCCCCCCCCAGTCCATTCACCTCAGTACAATACTGCATTCACTTCAGTCCAAAACTGCATTCACCCCAGTCTAATACTCTATATTCACCTCAGTCCAATACTATATTCACCTCAATACAATACTATATTCACCTCAGTACAATACTGCATTCACCTCAGTACAATACTGCATTCACCCCAGTCTAATACTGCATTCACCTCAGTACAATACTGCATTCACCTCAATACAATACTACATTCACCCCAGTCTAATACTCTGTATTCACCTCAGTACAATACTGCATTCACCCCAGTACAATACTGCATTCACCACAGTCTAATACTGCATTCACCTCAGTACAATACTGCATTCACCTCAATACAATACTACATTCACCCCAGTCTAATACTCTGTATTCACCTCAGTCCAATATTATACTCACCTCAATACAATACTATATTCACCTCAGTCCAATACTGCATTCACCTCAGTATACACTACTGTATTCACCTCAGTATACACTACTGTGTTCACATGGGTCCAATACTGTACTCGCCTCAGTCCAATACTATATTCACCTCAGTACAATACTACATTCACCTCAGTCCAATACTGCATTCACCTCAGTCCAATACTGCATTCACCTCAGTACAATACTATATTCACCTCAGTACAATACTGAATTCACCTCAGTCCAATACTGCATTCACCTCAGTACAATACTGCATTCACCTCAGTCCAATACTGCATTCACCTCAGTCCAATACTGTATTCACCTCAGTCCAATACTGTATTCACCTCAGTCCAATACTGTATTCACCTCACTCCAATATTTCATTCACCTCACTCCAATATTTCATTCACCTCACTCCAATATTTCATTCACCTCGGTTCAATACTGCATTCGGTACAATAAGTGTAGGAAAGTGTGATATGATATCTTAGGTTTAATCGATTGATCTCTCGGCGGCATTTTATGGTATAACGAATGATCATACAGGTTATTCGGAATTGCCCAAATAGAGATCGCTTTAACGAACACCCCCCCCCCCCCCCCCCCCCCCTGCCCCCCCCCCTTGGGATCACCGAACCACACATTTACGCTGAACTCCTTACTTTGACAGGTTAACATGTGATAGAAACGTTGATAATTGTATAAAAAATACCATATATTCATTGGTTTAATATGCGGGTTCGTCGAAAGGTTGATTGACTTTATTTTTATTGTTTGATGCATATGCCCCCGAGTACCAACCTTTCAATCCGGATTGGCATGACGCTTGACTTCTTTATAGTTATCACTTAACCTGCTTATGAACGGCGGCAAGTGATGAATACGCTTGATTGGGACACACAGTTTCCATGACTACTCTCGTGAGCTTTATTAGCTGGGATTCAAGAGAAACCTATTATTAAATGAATATTTCCATGAATTGCCTGTGCCCTTTCTTTTTATAGACCCAGTGCAGTTAGAACGTGGTATCAAAGAAACCCGCTGGAACACATTACCACTATAATAAACCTGAATAAAAAGACGTACAATCAAATTGACCTAGCTTCGGAAGAATGGTGCTAACTATATTGAATGATGTCCTTTGATCTCCTATCTGTTATCAATATATCTCTCTCACCCATGTAATGTACTGCCTGCTTTCTAAGATACAGTTCATTTTTCGCTAGCGCGAAGCTAGTACGCGATGATTTCCGGGTTAACGTTTCGTGTCTCTTTAGCGCGGAGCTAGTACGCGAGAATTTCCGGGGTTACCTCTAGACTAAATGCAATATATAATAATTTTATTACATATTTGATTCTCTCTCAGAACATTCCCAAATAAAGATGTGAAAAATGGATTGGGTAGTTTTTTTTTAACCCCGTATCAGTGACCATTGTCATTTTAGGATGTCATTCGCTATGTACGAACTACGTGTGAGTTTTGAGAGGATGTGGTATGTTCGTATTTGTCCTTTTGTGAATACACTGAACTGATGTTGGCTTTATAGTGCTACCTCCCTGGCGCAAAATGTATATAGCCGAAGACATATTCTAATATAAGCTACCCCAGCGGGGTTGCTTCATGCTGGCTAAAGCTTTACAGAACCATGGCAGTGTATTGTCAGACAGAGCAGACATTGATGCTTGTAAATCTGCACCTCCTGATTGGTACCTACTTGCTGCAGAGCAACAGAAATATATTTAATCCAAAACCTTGTAACCCGTGGACATTTTGTTATGGAGTCCTATTTGCATTGAGTCAGTCGCACCTTGACGAACTGAAGCAATACTTGGAAAACGACACCATTATGGATGCCAGTGTTAGACCTGACCTGACCAGCGCGAACTCGAAAGCCATTGTCCAGGCAGAATTTATATCCAGAAGACTGTGTTTGACTCTTCACAAACAAGGAACAAAAACTGAATTATGCTCAAATAAGAGGAAAAGACTCTATAGTCTGTATGGCAAGGATAATTATCTAGGTTTAAAGAAATGTTGGACGCCCATTGTAGTTTGGAGTGGTGTTGTGAACATGTGACTCTACGTACCCACCTGTATCAAAGCCCTGAACGTTTGCTGTGTTGGGTGAGTCCTAAATCAACTGAACACAGCCCTTTCAGCGTCTAATGAACTTATGTATATTATACAAAAAAAAAGAGATACCTGACTTGTTTTAGTTAAACAATAACTTTCAGTTCAATGCTATCCAGTTGAGGTGATAGCACATGGCATAAGAAAAGCTCTTCAGAAGGGACATTGTACATCCCATGTACACAAACAAAAACGTAACCCGGGGTTAATTCCTCTTTTTCTTCTTTTAACCTACGACATTTCAATGTGTATTCCGTGATGAAATGTAAAGAGCTGAAGAAAAGTAGTAGCCGCATGAGAAACATTTTTCATCTTGTTTTATTACATAATCACTAAAACACGCTTAGAATCACTGAAATCTCGACTTTCCTGCAAGCCTAGAAGTCGCCTGGCAGTGTTGACATCTGAGTGACTTAGACGGTTGAAAGGGTAGTACTAAATTCTGAAACGTCACGCGGTGATCAATAGTTCGCACGTGACCATGCAATATTCATTTTACCCGTGCAATAGTTCAAAATATAGCTTAAATGCGCATAGTTAAGGAAAATCAAACGCATTTTAACAATACTCAATATGACACAATAGTACTCAATATTACCCAATAGTACTCAATATGACCCAATAGTACTCAGTAGTACCCAATAGTACTCAATAGTACCCAATAGTACTCAATATGACCCAATAGTACTCAATAGTACCCAGTAGTACTCAATAGTACTCAATAGTACTCAATATGACTCAACAGTACTCAGTATGACTCAATATTACTCAATAGTACTCAATATGACCCAATAGTACTCAATAGTACTCATTATGACCCAATAGTACTCAATATGACCCAATAGTACCCAGTAGTACTCAATAGTACTCAATAGTACTCAATATGACCCAATAGTACTCAATAGTACTCATTATGACCCAATAGTACTCAATAGTACTCAATAGTACCCAGTAGTACTCAATAGTACCCAATAGTACTCAATATGACTCAACAGTACTCAATATGACCCAATAGTACTCAATATGACCCAATAGTACTCAATAGTACTCAATATGACTCAATAGTACTCAATATGATTCAATAGTACTCAATATGACCCAATCGTACTCAGTATGACCCAATAGTACCCAATAGTACTCAATATGACCCAATAGTACTCAATATGACCCAATAGTACTCAATAGTACTCAATATGACCCCATAGTACTCAATAGTACTCAATATGACCCAATAGTACTCAATAGTACTCAATATGACCCCATAGTACTCAATAGTACTCAATATGACCCAATAGTACTCAATAGTACTCAATATGACCCAATAGTACTCAATAGTACTCAATATGACCCAATAGTAACTCAATATGACTCAATACGACCCAATAGTACTCAATAGTACTCAATATGACCCAGTAGTACTGTATTCACCCTGTGGTTGGTGCCTGGGACACGGTGCGAAATAGCAATAAGCATTGAATATGATAGCAATGATGCGGACAGCTCTACGATCAGTTGTAAAGTAAGAGTGAGGAAAGAAAAAAAAAACATCCAAAATATGTCGTTGGCCAGTCGGTCTAGTCGGCGAAACAAAGTTATTAACAAAAATGCACAATACATCACGTGACGCACGTGACATTCTTATGAATTTATATTAACATATTATTTAATATCTGAATTATAAAATTAGCCAAATGTGTTATAACTTGTTTTTTGTCTCATCTATTTTGAAAGAATTTTTGCGATACTATTAATTGTATCAAAACTCCCTTACAAAAGGTGTATAAACCTACCTCATGGAAGTGACGTGTTTACCCGTACTACATGTGACGTCGAATTCCAACGTCATCAACCCAAAAACTTGACACTTTTAGGGTTTTGGGGCAAGGTAAAAGGACATCAGGCAAGCTGAACAGCCTATTTTATTTCGGTCGTTTTGTTGTTATTTCGTTTTTGTTTGTTTTGTTTTTTATGCCACACGCACAAAAAAATCATCACATGTGACCAAAGTAGATTAATCAAGTGAAACGTCAGTGAAAAAAAAAGAATATCCTGTTGAAAAAGTGTATCATTGTACTTCAAAGGATGTCAAACCCGTATTGGCCGTGTTGGCACGTAAATCAATGTATCTTTTCAACTCTTGATCTAATAAGCCTTAGAGGATAAGCCGTACATCCGTAGTTCGTAAAAACGTTAACATGGATTTAAACCTCGACGTTTGAAACTGTTCGACGGTAATCTAGATAAAGGCCTGTCATAAAAACTGTCAAAGAGCACATGTTACAAAGCCATCCCGGCCGTTTGGTCACTTCTTTATAGTAATTCCGTGGGAATATCTCTGATTGAAACCAATGAAAGCAAGAAAGCGCAAGATCAATGGTATTATCATTCGGATATTTGAGATATTTTTTATCAATAAATTTGTTTTTTCATCTTCGCGTGCATGCCAGAACATCATTTTGTGTAATCAATGATGAAAGCTCATTTCCAATATTAACATAATCTGCAATTCGTTAATGGAAAAGGAATACATTGGAAAGGCTTCCTTAAAAAGCTTCTAGATTCTTCAAAGCTTTATCATATGCATTAGAGGCAATCACTGTTTAATCGCAATAAAAAAATTCGTTACAGTCCTCCCCGAAATAGGACTTTTGTCTCTATTACATCACCTGGGATTTATATATTTCCTTTCTTTCCTCTTCGCTCTGTCTTTCTGTGATTTGTTTGTTTCTATATGTGTCTCCTTACCACCCATCATCAGATGAGCATGGCTGTTGGTGTCTCCATGACACCCGTCATCATATGACCCTAGTTGTCGATATTTCCTTGACACTCGGCATTTTCTGACCTTAGCTGTTGGTGTCTCCTTGACACCCGTCATCACATGAATCTGACTGTTGGTGTCTCCTTGACATCCGTCAGCACATGATCCTGGCTGTTGATGTCTTCTGACATCCGTCATGATATGGCCCTGGCTGTTGGTGTCTCCCTGACATCCGTCAGCACATGACCTGGCTGTTGGTGTCTCCCTGACACCCGTCATCATATGGCCCTGGCGGCTGATGTCTCCTTGATATCCTTTATCATATGACCCTAGCTGTTAGTGTTTCCTTGACATCGGTCACCATATGATACCGACTGTTTTACACCTAAAACAAAACACACATCAAGTAAAGTCATATCCATCAATCCCCGTGTATTCTCTCCAATCCAGTTGTTTATTTTACAACAAACCTAAACTGCATAACAGCTGTTGGTATTTCTTCCCTTTCCGAAAATGCTCAAAATAATTTGGACACAATCCAATCTTGCAAAACAGTTGCAATTAAGACATGGTTTTCAGTTTTACCTGAGACCCGACTTGTTACTACATGAAACAAACCAATTTAACACCGACCCTTACCTTCGAACCTCATTACCAAGTCTACAACAAAAATACAGAAATTTCCAAGCACTTTACACGGATTGTATAAACAATAACCATTTGGTAGCTGCGGTCTTGGTTGTAAAAGATGCTGCCTTTCGACACCGGCTTCCGAATGACCAATCGATGAATTTTCAATGTTCTCTGCAGAAGTCTATTCCACACCACTCTTATACACCTAAGAAAGTAATCATGTACATGGACAGATAATCTATTTTGACTTCATCTTTTTTTTTTTTTTTTTTTTTACAGAATCTTATAATCAGAAATCTGGACCTCAATACGTAAAACATTTACATCACTATCATCCAACATCAAAGAGTATTACCTTCTAAAGTGCGATGGCAAGCATCAATGCCTAGCATATAATGAGATATTTACAATACAAGGATTGTAGTGACCATAGCATGGAATGAGATATTTACAGTAAAGACCTTACCGGATTGTAGTATCCATAGCATTGACTGAGAATCTTTGACAGGGGACCGCAATGTATTCTCAGAGAGATTGAGATGCCTCGGTATATTTTGCTATACAAAATAATAAACAGAATATCTAACAGTATCTTCAGTAATACAAAATATATTTCACTCGTGAAAAATATCAAAATATTAGCCACACGATGAAATATATTTGATATTACTGAAGACACTGTTAGATATCATCTATGTTCTGGATTGTAGTGATCTATAATGGATATTTTTTGATATCATAAGTCCTAAACTTCTAATAGAAACAGCTAACTGAGCAAAGTTCTGGATATTTTCTGAAAAAGGTCAATCTGTTTGGTAAATTATTTATTGAAAACAATAAATGTGATTGTGTTTAATATACATCTTTTTCACTTCCAATTTATTTGATTTTGATTCTGTTTGTGTTCATGAGCCGTTATGAATTTAGTGATAATAAGCCCAGGATTTATTATGTCCACAGCCAACTTTACGTTGATACTGTTTGACACTGATTTAATTACGTCATTTTCTCATGTACGTCATATCATCAGATGGTGCAATCACGTCACGTCTTTATCAAACTTTACAGGAAGGTTCACCGTTTTGTATGCTGTACTTTACAAAGAGGGGTCCGGGATTCTGTATCATCGCTTCTGTACCACCGTGTACGATGATGGGAGGTAACGGTTAGACAGAGAAAATATTACCACAATAAGTCCCACAGTAAAGACGGTACACACGGAAGATAAAGTCACTGATGTTTTTATTACTTTATTACTTTATCACAAATAATTGCCACACCAGACCATCCGACTGCCCTTTAGGTAGAACATAACAACTGCTGTCCACATGGCATTTGATCGGGAGAGGCGACTAAATTTAGGATTTTATAATTTCCTTTATTCGTAGCAAACTTTCTTCGTCTTAATGTCTCTCTTGACAATGCAATACTTTTCGCTCTTATTTGAGCGTTTTGCCGTACAAGGAAGGCTCTGGGTTCTGTCCCTGGCCGAGCTTTACCAAGTCTACAACAATGGTTGTAGCTACTACTACTTAGCGCTCAGCGTTTCTGCTAGTGGAACGCATGGTACGCCCGTGGATAGTATGGCCATTTGTAATCAGGTGGAGTGTCCTGCTGGAAGTCTTCGGCAGTATGCTTGAGTGATGTAGAACTATAATGTCGACATCGGTTTCGCGTTATCACGAAGAAGACAGCCACATGCACGTCCACCACACGTAACATCTATAGTAATAGTTTAACAATAGTCGTCCGTTTAGATGAGCTGTTTTATTGTCTGTTGACGTCGATATTACCATATCGACATATAGCTGATATTGTCATCATTAAAAGGAGACCAGGTCAGCTAAGCATTTTTTTTGTGTGTGATCGATTACTTATATGCTTATGAATCACTGGCAAAGCTGAGCAGGCTCAATAGAAGCAGGAACGTCAGTACAAGTATTGCTTTTGTTTTTTTTTAATTAATTTGTTGCAGATTACCGTCAATCAGTGGTATTCATTTGCGCACACATCTAGCTACTTTGTCTTAATCCGCAGGGCATGCCATATCAGAAATCGTATCCGGGTTCAATCAAAGCCGGGTGCTAGGGAAACCAAAGCTAATTACAGACCATTAACTTCCATCGTTTCGTGGCTTACAATCAGCCGCATCACGTTAAGTCTCTGACGAGACGACAGGAGGACATAGCAAATTGGTTTTGATATCCAGTGTCAGAACATTAGTTGGTTCTGACAAGGTAATAGAGTACTTTGGTATTCAGATACACGGTCTGTTAAAGATACACTTCTATTTTCAGTTCTGAGAATTTGTTGTAGTGGTTCAAGGTTTTCATTAATTTAGTGATTACGTAAGTAATTTCTCCTTTTCAATTTAATATTTTTATGGAAATATTGAATCCTTTTTTACAAACAGTAGTGTAAACGGAACATGATATTGAACATGCTACATACGGTATTATGTGACTGGAGTGTTTACTAGATTTTCATTGGCCAATTTCCTGTTTTCCTCACAAGTGCAAAAAGTCAGTGTGCTATTATTCAATAGTTAAGTTGTTAATTTTTATTCAATTGCTTTAGTTGGTTTTGTTACAAAACAGTTTTTGTCTTTTGTTTTCGGTGTAAAGTAAATGAGACTATACAAACATGGTCAAAAGTTTGTTTACGTCGGCCTTCGGCCTCGATGAACGATCTCTTAACCAGGTCTGTACAGTCTCGTGTACACCTCAACAAAAGTCAATAATTGTACATCGTATACGGAACATAATACTGAACATTCTACTTCTGAACATCCTTCATACGGTACTTTGCACGGAACATGACATTGATCAAACCACGATAACTTTCAAAACACTTCGTCCCGGTAGCCATCTTTCGTACATCTGCTTGTATAATACAATCAAAAGTACAATGTATTTTCATAGCTTTATTTATCGTAAAACTTATCCCGGAAGGCGTAACCCTCTCCATCCCGAGGAAGCAAGGTGTGTCATAAATCAGAAAAATAAAACATTTTCTTCCATAATGTTTCCAGTGATTGTATTATCCTGTGGACATTCTGGTAACAATAACATTATTCATTACGCTCTGTAACCGTGATATTTATTGAAATGATGGACAGAATAACAGACCTGTCAAGTAAATAACATGTTTTAAACAGAAGAAATTTTAACTATAATAGACTGAGCAATAAACGGGTAATCATAGGTTTTATTTTATGTTCGAGAATGATTTCGTTCTCAGGTTTTTCTGTTTTTAATCTAAAAATAACTTCATTCAACAGTATAAAAGAATAAATAATGGAGGAACCCCTTGTTATCTTGACTGATATTATAGGAGCGTTAAGATTAACTTAATTAAGTCCTGTAATTTCGTCATAGTTGATATTCCAATTTTCTATTACGTCACTATTTGCTCTTGATATCAAAATGGCAAATTCCAAGAGTGATGTATTTTCATTTGCAATATTGCCAGAATTATCACCCATAACATCTTCCGGTCTCCCGTTTGAAGGAAATCAATTACGTGCGTTATATTTTCCCGCCATGCCAGAGTTAATGAAGCTCTTCATTTACCTACGAAATGACATTGTGTGACACATCTAAGGTGTTTCTGGAGTTATTTCTACCACTTTTTCTTATACGTCACAATGTGAATGTACAAAACAACTACCCGTCTAGCTTCCATCACATGTGTAACTGCTCTGCAGGTATGGCTTTAGTATGGTATCACCACAATGTTGTGGTGCATAATCGTAAGAAAATAAATTTGGGATTTGTTTCCCCTTTTTCCTTAATGTCTCCTTTGATACTGCATCGCTTTTGACTTTTAGTTAAGTGATCGCCTTTCTGAGGAAGGCTTTAGGTTTTGTTCCCTGGCTTAGAAATAGAGTATTTAAAATTGATAGATAGGGTGAGGAGGAGTCCTCCAGCAGCATGTCCTCGGATGTATACGTCTTTGAAGTAGAGTTATACAGTAGACATCAGTAGGAGTCCACCAGCATGTCTTTAACAGTATGCTTCTTGGAGGTAGCGTTATAAAGGCGACATCAGTTGTGCCCTATTATATGTAGAAAAACACGAGCATACTTTTTTTGTACTGCACCCTCGCTAAACATGTACATACACTACAATCATGGCATCTCGCACTTCTCAAAATCAAGATATGGTAAAATCAAATATTCTTCAATGATGGAAAGTATAAAGGGAAGTAAAAATAGTAGAATAAATAAAAGAGTAAATATCCCAAATTTAGTCGATCATGCCATGAGGGCAGCAGGTAAATGGTCACGCAAAACATGCAGGGAATATTTCCAATTTGTTATGCATTATTGCTTTCCATTGGCTAATTTGCATTCAATTTTTGAATGAACCAGTTACCTGTATACTGGCATGTATATACCTATATCCCTATAGACTGTATCTCTATGGTACTGAGGGAATTTTACATAAACTGATAATACGGGAAATATTTGTCATTTACGAGTATATGTATAGAGGTTACACAACGAGTAGTTGATGCTTATGGTATTTTTTGCAATCGAGTTAGTTTTATTCAAAGGTTACAAAAACATAAGCTTTAGCGAGTGTGTTTTCTAACTCTTGGAAAATAACTAACCCACCTATTGTGGTAGAAATATGTATTATATAATAAATATTATATGGATTAGAATGCGTTCTGTTTTGAATAACACATATTTTGCCATGCTTTGATTACACTCGAGTGCGCTGAAATTTCCCTACTTAATCACTTAAATACTTAAAAATAATAATTATTATATACAAAATGTATATAGCGCACTATCTTATTCATAGACTTACTCCATTGATCTTTACATTAAATACTTGTACATCTTATTCCATGTGTTACACAATGTACAACAGATATATAACCTATGTCGACTCGATCATTTAGAGGATATAGTATACATGACCTCTGAAAAAGACTCTGAAAAACACACATCTATAGACAAGTGAGTTTTAACCTACTTCTTGACTTTGGCCGTTTTTGTCTTTTTTTACTCCCTGGTAAGAGGTGGTTAGCTGTTCCACAAAGTGGCCGCTACCGTTCCAAAGCACCTGTTACCAAAAGTCACAGTTCGAGAGTTTGGAATGCACAACAATGATTTTGTCTCCGATCGTAGTGGTCGTGCCGGCTGGTAGAGAGTGACAAGTTCCTTTAAATACGCCAGGGCTGTTCCATTTATTATATTGTACCTTGTACTTTGACCTGACACCCACAGGTAGCTAATGCAATGAATAAAAGCACTGATGTGATGTGCTCCTCTTTCGAGTGAGGGAAACCAGGCGTGGTGCAATGTTCGGGACCCTCTGCAGGCGGCTGATCAGTGCATCAGATACGTCAAAGAGCAAAGCATACCCATATTCTAATCGAGAAGTGACAAGCTGATGTACCAATGTCTTGCATGTATTTGTGGTGATGATCTACCGGATACACCCAATGTTTCTTATTTGGTAATAACAGGAACTTGCGATAACGTCTACCTAGCTCGCCTAGTTTAGCTCCTGTTTCCTGACAAAAAATTGACTTAACAAACCTAACCTAAATCGTAATAGAATCAGTATTTTATCAACAAATGAATGATTGATACGTTTATATATTATAAAATATTAGAACGAGCTACTTTTCACTGGACATTCAAAATTACAATACGAATACAACGTAACATACACTGTGCTAAGCAACACAGTTCAACGGAGCGGTGAATCAAACACGGCTATTGCATGTGCTTCTTGCGCAGTGGCCATCTTGCACACTGGCGTATCCAGCGCAACATCCACACTGTACACAAGTCTACTACACACCTCTAACCTGCCTCACGACCAACGGTCACTTGCTCGCCGACCGATACCTGCTACGCTTATTCTGTGTCTATAATTTACATGTTGTCTGTAGTCGTATTGCAAAGCCACCTCCTGTCAATATGTCCTCCCAGAGCGAGACGAACCTTCACTTATTTACAGATGGTAAATCCCATTTCTCGTGTCATCACGAACGCTTACATCCTATGCCAAATATACGTACAAACGATCGCCACCCCTGACAATGATTACATATAATCTATTTACACGTGAATGTTAAACTAACAATGCATCACATACATATATATCATACGGGACAAGATACCGGAAGTAATTTAACAATGACTGTCCATTACGTTACCAGTCCGGTATCGCAATGATCTATCCGTGACGGGCGGACGACAGGAAATATAGCTCCCATGACGGTTATGTCACATACCGTTGTGTTTGTTTCGTCATGCATCATTTCAAGCACATAGAGTTGTCTAAATATTGCATGTCGGCTCAAATTGAAGGGATTAGAATGCTTACACGCTGCCCCATATCCCCATAACACACACTCACAGACAGTTGAAGCAATGCAACCTATGGTGAGGTTAGAAGGCGACTAAATATGGTCCCCTGATGAATCTGGATTGTCGTCCGTGTCTTCTATTAAGGAGAATTTTTCAGATCAAAATATATCTGCCGCCCAAATTGCAACACTTGGATTGTTTCTCTCGTCCCAAACACAAAAACAAACAAACTTTCCACGCCGGGTTTTCATTAATATGCCACTACAGTTACATATACTAGTGTTATGAACTTGACACGGCCGTGTTATACAAATAACGGGCCCATTCCGGTGTTACACCGCCTTTTAGTGAACTCAATCTGTTGTGGCAGTAGATATATGTCACAACATTCAACTAGTTCCCCCCGTATGCGTACATCAGTGACTTCCTAATGCTATCAAAACTACCAAAATGGGCATTGCTAAACAAGAAATTAATGACCGTTAAGAATCACACATTTTATGGTGTTCTTTACAAGATGAAAACTTATTATGGTGCAATAACGCACCGTATATTCCATTAAGAACTTCAACGAGATCTTTAACTACTTTCGACGGCATTGTTTCTAAGCGTACAATTGATTTTGACTAACGCTATCGGGGCTTCGAGTCCACCATGTTCTCTGGATTGACGGTTAAACGACCAAATGGCCCAAACTAGTGCGGGCTGTCTTCGTAAAGGTCTAACATTCAAACTTAATATGTCCCTAGAGTAACATTATTGTGTCTGTTTGAACGCGAAGTTGAAAGCATGGAAAGGCATTCTGTAAGTATGGAGCCAAGCATAAAAACAAATTAGTGATGGTATATAACAGGCAACACACGGCTCTGTTAATTCTGTCTTAATGTTAATGGCTATGATCTAAAACAAAACCCTTTTAGTAAGAAAATGTACATACATTAGTATCTGCCTATATGGCATATTCTGTGTAGCCAGCTACATCTCTGGAGATGAGCAGCTAGCGATGGTTTAAAAACGTGATGTTTTAATCTTAGACAATCTAGGATGAAGCTACATACAGTTGTGTTGATATACAACCATTTCAACCATTAGCAATTCTGTTCCACAGGGATGGCGTTAACATCGTTTTAACAAAATAGATAGTTCAAAATGTCAATTACCATTGTGTCAGAAAGATCATTCTGCTTGCTATTAATACAAGACAATTCGGCGAATTTAAGTCACCTTATTTATCGGATGTGAAATTTTATGCCTGAAATACATGAATGCTTAAATCGTAATAAACAAGTTTTTGGTATTGGATACAGTCCCGACAAACTTTTTTCTTTGAAGCTCAGACAAAATGTTATGTAGGTCAAAGGTCAAAATGTAGGCCAGAATGACCTCATTTGACACATAACACATCGCCTCACCTAGGTTAACCCAGGCCACAAGCCTGTGATAAAGACCAGACAAGTGATTTCTTTGAGGAAGGTTAAGATACATTCCACAATGACCTACTTTTGGCATCTCTGACGTTTGTGAACCTATGCCCCAAACAAGTGCGTGTAAAGCAGTGTAGGAGACCGGACAATTTCCAATGTACATGCATGTAGGTAGGACCTAATTTTAACACATGATACACACTCTCAACTAAGTGAACCCGTACTCCAAGTATAAATTTCGATTGTCAAATAGAAGTTGGAGCAAGGACAAGATAATGTGCGGAAGGATGAATGAACGGACAATCAAAACTCGAACGCTATAACCCCCCCCCCCCCCCCCCTCGAAACACACACACACACAAAAACACACCACCACAACCACCACCACACACGCGCTTCGAAGTGGATAACTTATTAAATTGTGTACATTGTATAGTATGTTTCACATTAAAAATTTAATAAATATGCAATCATTTTCATCTAATTTTATCGCAAACACCTTTCAAAATGTATGAACGTCAAGCTGGAAAAAAATGGCAATTCCCGAGCAGATGAAAAAGATCACATATCCTTGAAAGTCTCTCTATTTCCCGTCGGTAACAGAGGTGCGTAGAGGCTACTGATGTGGGAAAACACTTGAAATACCAACATGACTCGACCAGAATTAATATTACCGTGTCCAAGCTCCACATTGGGGTTTCGAAACTGTTGTATAAAGTAGGTCAGGCACGGAAAGGTGGTTGTTGTTCTCCAAATACTATCTTCATTTATTTTATTTTGTTTTACAGCGCAAGGACCGCAGCGATGTTTCAGTGATCTTTAACGTCCAATAATGTGGCTGAATACTGCATGGTAATTTCGAACACTTCTGCACGGTTTGGCCAGTCGGAGCACATTTTCACATTTCACCTTGAAAATCGCCTTTTATCCATTACAAATCAATTTTCCCTGGCAAACTAATGTTGTATAAGTCGACTTTTATTGAAAAAACAGCAGAGTATGTGTCGTGTTTCTTGTGGCTGTATAATTGCAGAATAAGGAAAATTCATTATCGGCTTTTCGTACGGCCAGGGGCTCTCTAAACATGTAAACCATGGGGTCTCTAATCAAATAAGAATTTCAGCTTCTCCTTGCCGACATTGCCAAAAATACTGATTTGTTTCTGTATTGTTACTTAAATGTATATTTATATATAACACATCGGTAGGCAATCAGATAACTCGTTTAAAATGGCTATTGTTTGTAAACATGAAAAGTTAAGATGACTATTGTTTGTAAAGGTGAAGAGTTAAATTTGCTATTGTTGGTAAAGCTAAAGGTTTAAGTTGGCAGTGATTGTCAATCTGGCGAGTGAAGTTGGCTATTGTTTTACGTGTTGTAGGGAATTGTTCGTAAATCTGAATGGTTAAATTGGATTTTCTTTAGAATATCAAAGCGTATTATTCCTAACACGACCACATAAGAACGGTGCCCGCTTGAGGCCAACTTACCAATTAAATTCCCATTGATCTACTAGTCCAGTATAGTGACAGCAGGGTGAGGGAATATTTACTTGTTTGTGAGTTTATGTTTATAAGACATTTCATGAACAAAACAACAAGCAAAACGATGAACATAACAACAACAATAAAACAAACATGTCCCCAGCCAGCTATGTTTGGCAGACATAACGAAGCCATCCATCACGGTTGTATCAGATTTTCTTAACATGCAGACGACTCCTTCTCATGATCGATAACAGACGACAGTTTTCTACATGCTACACAGGCCACGGTAATTAAATTTTCAGTCGCATGACCCGCCCAACGTCTACTGAATCCGACAGAATGTTAACGTTTCCTTGACAGTTTGGGGAAGTATACAACCCCCGTTTTCACTGCGTCGTAGGAAACGATGAATATTGAACATCAGCTGATAAACCCAGGGTAAACAGTTTGTATTAGTTTGACAATTCATTTCGCGATGACATGATCAAATGAAAGGGTATGAATGGTAGTTTTGACACATTAAGAACCTTATTAGGGAAGAAATGGGTTTACAACAATGGCCCTGTATCGCTCACCTGCTACTAATGGAACGTGAAAACGTTGATATAGGTCATTAATATAGATGATAAGCTGATTACCACTATGATCAAATATAAGAGTTGTCTACGTTTAGGTTTTGTTTATGACCTTATTAGCCATTATCAGGTGCCTGGGGGTTTGAGTTACTAAGAAGAAATCCGTTAAATCCTTTAGCGCATTTCACTCAAGTCCAGATCCTCATTGGAACAATGTCAGTACCCTGGACCTTTTAGTTATTTAGAAGAATATTTTTGAAGATCTATATATGACCCTCGTGACCTTAAAAGTGATATGTGTCAGGATTATTAATTTCAATAATCTAGGTAGTCTTTCATCCAAACATAATACAGGCATATTTTCAGTTTTCTGAGTGTCTATTTTGTTTTGTTTATCATTGTTTAACGTCTTAACTACAGCTGTGGTCATTTCAGGACGGCCTCCCGTGGATGCGACATGCAAGCGTGTGCTTAGCGTCAACATTTTTCAGAAGTTATTTTGAACATTTGAACACATATGACTATGTGACCTGAAAAGTGGATTAAGGTCATTCATTTGAACATACTTGGTAACCCTTTATACCGGCATGTTACAGGTCCGTTGCTGAGAAAATGTTTGGAAACTTTAACACATTTTAAGGCATTTGACCCTTATGAACAAATTTTCCATATCTTTATTCCAGCATGCAAATCCTAATATTGGTACACTGGCATTCTTGCTGTGAGAAGCCATTTAAAGTTGTTAACATTCTTGACCCCTTTTACCTTGACGGTAGGTTAAGGTCATTATTTTTATCAAATCTGGTAGACCTTCATCCGAGCATGCTACATGCAAAATGTCAGTACTCTGGGCCTTTTCGTTATTGGAAAAATGTCTTTCGAAGGGAAAGTTGACGTCAGACGGACGCGACACGCCGCAGTATAAGATCACTTTGCCCTTCAGACAAGCGATCAGTTAGCTCCACTGAAAGTAAATTTACCCACACGAATAAAAAAAATAGGACAAGCTAACAAGATATTCTAATTATTATGCTAGGTAGCCGACACCCGTCATTATATTTTTGTTCGATGGTGTTTCGTTAGGGTGGCAGCGTGGAACAGTGGTAGCACACTTTCGCCTAGGCGGACATGGAAAGATATCGGTTCATCTGCCCTACCAGGTCGGTTTTTGTGGAAACTCAGATTTCTTCCGAAGGAAAGGTCAATCGTCATCTCTCTTGCTTCACTCCGGGCGACAAAAATGATTAATATCAGTTGATAAAACTTTCTTTTCACATGTGTTGTGAAATTTATTTATTTTTTTTACACTCTTCGATTTCGGCACAGTGGAGATTTTAGGTGATAACATACGTAGCTTAGGTTCTGTTGCGCAATAGAATGATGTGAATGGTTGATTATGTAAGCTATGATCTCAAGAAAAGCCTAATTTCTGTTGTTCTCGAGCATGCAACTATACGGTAGCCGTTCGCGGCTTTGTGCTATGTACGAGGTAATCTATCAACTTAGGCATTGCGGGAAAGAAATAAGATAATACGTAGGAGCGAGGTTGTACATATAATGTTGATGTATATACTGTATACGATAAACGGATAATGACATAGATTGGTAACCCCTGTATAATTGTCTCATATTGTTCGGTCATACAAAGATGGCATAGAATTCTTTTTGGCGGAAAGTCAACACCAAAAGTGATGGCCAATTGGTGTGTCAGCAAAGAGGAAATTATACATTTTGCTGTGAAGCGTTTACAAATGCAGAAATCATCAATTTGTATTTCTGCTAAGCTTGGCCATGAGACCGAACGCAAGAATCCAGCCGGACACCCCACTCGGTCACATAATACGAACTAGTCGTCCTTGTAGACTTGTAGAGCAGAGGGCTTTTAATCCGTTACTATCTCTATGCAATTGAAGCCATGCTACCGTGTCCGGTTCATGACATTTTAAATTGAGTGGATTGTAGAATGTCCCTGATATGGTTCAATCCAAATCGAACAAATATAGGCTACAAATTTAATGTAATACAGGTTTACCATGTCAATATATTGGTACAAGAATGCCGCACGACATTATGCGACACTGCTGATTGAGAATAATATAACCCGCTAACAAACCCACCGTCGGTATGTATTTTAGGATAATCTGTAGCCAAATTAGATCACATGACTACTAAGTGATCCTGGAGACGGAAGTGAAATTGAATTTTCCTTTTTGCGTACAAGAAATTGCCAAGCGTTTTAAAGTTCGCGGAATGCGTCCTACATTTAACAAAGCCTCTTGGAGTGTTCATTAATTTCCCTGTGTGTAAGGGGTTCCTAATGGCCTGTCGTTAATAAAGGGCACACCAGTTACTCGGCGACAGGAACGACACATCAAGGGCCTCGTCTAACACGCGTTTATCAATTATCAGTACATCTTACCTACATCTTGCTTAGCAGTCGTTTTCGTTTTCAAGTAAATGAGTAATGTGACTTTTTGTATGTTAACTAATAAATTATTCAAAATATGCGACAAACACGGCACATCTTACAGATTGGTGGGTGTTTGGTGAATTTTGTTTAGGGGGCTTGCGAGGGGTGACAGAACGGAAATGCTAAATCCTTCATAGAGCAGGATATAAAATTAGTTTAAGGGTGGTATAACTTTAAAGGGCAAGATTGAGGACAATGAACGATGGACGAGTAGTAAAAGCGGGAGTGATATTGTACGCCCGACAGGCCCTTAGCATGACTCCATTAAAGAGGCACCATTCTTAAGGGCATTTTTGTCTCATCACCTTAAACTTTCCAAATACGTGTCACTGACCGATTAGAGATTTATTTAATTGAAGTTTAATCTTTTTTATTACGCAACAAGGATCAGGCGAATGATGTGATGTAGTTCAATTGAACGGATTGATACATTCAAATTCATCAATCGAAATTGGTTATCTATATTCGAGCCATCTGTGCCCAGTGTGAATGATGACCCTCCTAAGGCTATACATGAAATAGCAATAAACAACCATATGCTATATAAGCGTATGGAAGTGCACTTGTATGTAGTAGTATGAATCGATTTGTAACAATTTCTCAATAAAACAAAGCTTGAGGGTAGATTAAATATGTTGAGTAAAATCAATATCCCCCAAATTAAATTTGAATGCAATCTTCCACAAAAAAAGTGATTTCGTTGTAAATCTGAAGAGAACAAATTAACAAATAATGGAATAAGATATACATGATTAATTTCTAGATATTATTTTTCATTTTCCTTTGGAGATTTTTGTTTTTAAAAGTCAGAGAATGCCGACAAGTAAACAAAACCTCAATTCTAAGCGAAAACGAAGCCAAACTACAAATGTGGGACATGGAACTACACGAATCCCTAAACAATGTTAGGATTACGAGTAGCGTTCAATGATTCGGAATGGGGTAAAAGTGAACCCCTATTGCAAGGGCTTGTCTGTCTTATAGCAAAATTGATCTTCCAGTTAGCTGCGATTGCAGCGCCCGAGGGGTCGTATTTTGGTAGGTATCCGCAGAAAAATCAGTGCTCCGACAGATGGCTCCCGTACTTTTCACTTATTATTTACGCTCCTTTAAAAAGATCAATGATCTTCTTTCCATTGCGTAATTCGGTCCAACAGCCTACAACTGATGGAATAGCAAAACAGTTTATTTCAAGTTGGTGAGAAAGGTTGTAATCTACAAAACGTAAACGGAATATAGTAAATGTACATATTATCACGGGCCTGGGTGTTATCTGTGGTTACTAAATTTCTAAATCGTTCCCTCCACCGGTGGCACCCTTCAAAATGAAGTTCAACATGTTGTTTGGCCAAATTTCTAATTCTTATTCATCACAGCATAAGATAAACAGTTAACAGAGAATAGTATATAAAAGTAAAGTACTTTTGTACATTGCAATTGTTATCATGACAATAATGATATTATTATATTTACATATACAATTTCCTTTACATTAATTATTGATAATTCTGAGTACATGAACATTACACATAAGTTACAATGGTAAACCCTGGAGAGTTCTCACCTTCAAAATGAAGTTCAATACGTTGGTTAGCCAAAGCTCTAACTGACCTGCAGTACCGCCGAAACCTTTGATATAGCAGTCGACCATTCCTTCTGTTTCACACAATTGGTGAAGGATGAAGGGTTGCCTTCAGTTGTTCAGATTTGGCTGTACATAATTCGTTCTATGCTCGAGTGCTACATACTGAACACACTGCCAATATGACCTTGTGATACTTTGGTCAGTAGGTACTTTAGCCTTTGTTGACCTCTTAGGTCGAACCCTCTCAGCAACACAACGCACTCATGACCCGACTGATAGATACACAAGTTACCGTTATTGTCATTACTTGTTAAATGTTGAATCATCTTCTAATTTTATGGATTTTCTTCGCAATAATATTATGATTAATGGAGCACCAACATCTATATAATTTTTAATGGATATGCAGCTACTTATATGGACATTATGTTAAGAATAATGACACTTCGTTTGTGTTGGGAAACAAAATGACCAATATGTATTAAACACACGTTACATGTTATTACGAATACAAGTCAATGTTGGAAGGCTGAATTCCTGTGACCTACAGTTGAATATGGTTTTCCATGTGTATTCTGAATTAGTTCATGAACCTAATATAACGTTTGGTTATTTAGAAGAAGTCATTGAAGGTGCTTTATCGATATCAGAGTGATTATGATCGATAGAAAATAGGAATAAGCGTAATGTACTATCCAACAAAGTTTGAACTACTCTTTAAATCTTTTGAATTGAAATTTAAAAAAATATTTCATTTGGTCCAGAAGAATGGTACGGTGTTCCGCCACTATATTTCGTAAGTAAATTTCATTTTAAGGCATTGTTGTTGATTATTTACATGTGTTTATCACATATATTTCGATGTGATGGCAAGACACGCCTCAGCAGAACACGGAATTATATTTGAAACGACCTATTAATATATCTAAAAATATTGCTGCCTTAGATGAAGCCACCAAACTAGAGATCGGTTAATGGTGCCATTTCCCTAACACATTTGCTTGTCATTTTCCCCTGTCCATCATACTTATATTGGATTCGTCCAGTTAAGTTTTCTTGTGGTTTCCTTTCAGGGTCGTAGAACAGGTGTATTTTGATACATCAGTATTTCACTCCTTGTTGAAAGAACCAGGGGTTTTCTTTCCATTGGTGAGGGTCAGAAGTAAGGCAGTGTGAGGGGAAGTGATTACGAACAGAGATGGTCATTGAAGGACAACATCCCGAGTGAAAAATGGGTGTTTGTGGTGAGCGTTTATAAGAGGATGCGATAGAGGGTATGTTCATGTTTGTCACCTTGTGATAGGGTCGACCTCACGCTGACTTCATGCTGTGTGAAGTATTGTGTTTTATTCACGTATAATTACAAAATATACCGAATAGTGGCTAACCGAGGTGACCGTGCAAATGTTAGTAAATTTAGTGACATGCTTCAAAACACTAATATATGAACAGCTATAAGCGTTTTGAAATGTCGATGTATCGTATGTTTTCAATAATTAAATGTACCACTAATTTATATGCAGATAGGGCGTAAAATTGTACTTGTTGTTCCCAGTGCATGATAATAGGAGGCGATTATATGTGAGTCTTTGCTTTAAATAATCTTCTTCCTAACGTCTCTTTTGGTACTATTTCACTTTGGCATTAATTTGAGCGTTCGCTACTGAGGAAGGCATTTAGTCCTGTTCTTGGCTAAGCCATACAAGCGTCTCTGAATGAGTACAGTAGTCGCTACTCCTGTTTAACACTCAGTATATCGAAAGTGGGTCTTGTCAGTATAATGTTACCGGGTGGAATGTACTGTTTTGTGTCTTCGGCAGTATGTTTGCTTCAGTATGTTAGCACAATAAAGTTGTCATCAGTTCCTCTTTAAACAAGGATGTAACCAATAATATGTCACAGTCTCTCAATACACATACACTACACAAGTATGAGCATAGCTGTAGAATAAAACGTTAACATATACAGTAGTCCCCCGTTATACCGCCAACTTTTGTCCAGTGTCAATTTCGGGCGCAGAACACACGCACATGTACAAATATTTACATTTGCTCCGCATTTACCCATTGACACAATGCTAAGAGGCAGTTGCCACCATACGCCTATAACACCCAGTGCCTCAGGCTATAACACCCAGTGGGTCATGTGACATTAAAAAAGGCGGGATTTTTTTTGTGTTGGTTTAGTTTTTTTTCATAGTTGACGAAAATGGTAAGACAATGTAAATATAAGTATTGAACAGTGGTTTTAATGTTGTTATAGTCGTTATGACATTGCTTAATTAATGTGTACACATTAGGATCTCGAGATTGTATTTATAATGTACAATTATCGTTTGAAAAACATGTCCAAAGTTGGTTGTGTTGTTGGGATCATTTTCAATTTAAACTCATTAAGTAATGCGTTTTTCTCGGAACATTTTCTTATTAAAGTTTTTCAGATAATCAATGTACAATACACAAACTTCAAATATAGAACACAAAACAAACAAAATCAATCGTATGGGTTGTAGGTCAATTCAATCTGTTTTACTGTGTATGGCTCACGGCAAGCTTTGCACCAAAACTGGTGATTCGTTGATTGCAGTGTATTTTCCCTAACTCCCAGTTTGTTTTGAAAGGTGCTAATGGCTTTTGTCTTTTTTTTTATTACAAATCTTTGAGATTGCAGATAAAAATACTGAATTACTGGCATTTTGTACCGTACCATTCAGATTCTGACATTTCATTTTCTAGAAGGGCAAAACCGCTGCATGGTGAAGTGTTATTAAGCATTGAACTGTTTTGTGTGGTATTTATGATATATATGAATGCCAGAGCTTTGCAAGCAAACAATATAATAGGCGATAGCTAATGACACTATCTACTGAGACGTTATAGTGACATTGCCACGCAAATGTAAGCCTTTCGTTTTGAGTTTAGTGTTTGCTTTCAAATGTCCTTATTTCCTGTGTGTCGTTTGTATAATCCTTTGCATCGATCGATATCATGACCATCTTTTATGATTATCATAATTTCAAGTTTTAAATTTATGTACTTCTTTTTTAACATCATTCTCTAATGTTAATGGTCACTCATTGACACCAATTACGGCACGTAAAACGAACAAATCATAAACAAGGATAGAGGGGAGGCCTGTTATTGATGTTCGGCTTCATAATAAGCCAAAGGTCGAATGATCTGTAACTGAAATTATCAGAATTGCAAAAACACTTGGTTTTCGCTTTGTATCATATTATTGACCTACCATGATGATCTTGCTAAGTGGACACATCAGATTTATTTTCATTCAGGTTCGTAGGTCAAAGGTAAAATGCTTTGTTACTGAAATTTCATAATAGCGCTATTTTCCAGAAATTTGAATTTGTTTTTAATGTTTTACGTGTACTTGTTGTGTGAAAGGAGTAGTTACATGCGAGTCGTTGCTCAGGTCCATGTGAAAAGGTCATGTGATCTATTACCAAAGTGTTTTATTGATTAACTGCCATCCTGTTACCGTGACTATATTTGGTACAGTTACCATACTATTTTGTGGAAAAATCGAAAGAATTGCTGTCAGGTGAAAGTTCTTCTGTTCTTTGAATTTCATCAGCGTTTTAATTGTCGTGCAGGGAATTTGTATGTATTTTAGTATTTTTGGATCTTTATTTAATTTTACGTTTTACCGTCGATCATGTCCATATTTGCTACATATGTTGCTTGTGTTGGGAAGACGCGTGGGGTTGAGTTTTTGGTTCATTGTTTGTTACTGATAATAGAAAAACAGTAATATTGGTTTCCCTGTGGCAGCTTCTTGTTCGCATGAGTCTATTCTGACTAGGTTTGAACACTGGTTGTGAGGGGTCGCATATGATTACTTCTCTTCTCTTGGTCTTTGTCTGAAGATAATCAGAATGTATATAACGTCATCCAAAGTGGCGTCCCTAGCAACCTTATACTTCAGACTAACAAATATTCCATGTATAAAACGTCATCCAATATGGCGTCCCCTAGCAACCTTACTTCTGACTAACAAATATTCAATATATATGCCTTCATCCAATATGGCGTCATTAGCAACCATACTTCTGACTAACGAATATTCAATATATATACCGTCATCCAATATGGCGTTATTAGCAACCTTGCTTCTGACTAACACATATTAAATGCATATAACGTCATCCAATATGACGTCCCTAGCAGCAACCCTACTTCAGACTAACAAATATTCAATGTATAAAACGTCATTCAATGTGGCGTCCCTAGCAACCCTACTTCTGACTATGACTATCAATGTCATATTTCTCTCGTGAAGCTCTTATTACAGAGAGCACCAAATGGTCTAAAAAGGACTTGCCTACCAGCCGTTCAATTAAACAGAAACCCTATACACCTTCAAACATCTGATTGCTTCTCCAGCTCTAACAAACAGTCTATCTATGACGTGAGTGATATATTCCTGTAATAGAATTACAATCCTCTGTATGCCTGTAATGCATGTGCATGTTTCTGACCGTCGCTTACTAAAATACAAATCATTCACGTGGATTGAATATTATTTTTGTACGCACGTCAAATTTGACGGGTGTAGTATGATATGGCGTTGTCTGTATGAAAGTCCATCCATCCGTCCGACGTAAACTATTGCTTCTCCGTTGATCTACATTCTTTGACCCATCTACCGAGAAGAATTTTGTTAGAATTTCAGTATTTGATATTTTGCTCAGAGATCTTAAATTTTTTTTCCCGATTTGATATGTTGTTTAATTTTCATGAAAAGAATTTTGATTTTGTTGTTTTTCTCTTTTTGTTTTGTTTTTGTTTTTGTTTTTTTTTCTTTGCTTGGCAAAAGATATTGTCCGTTGGTCATTTCAGTTGGTTATTCATTTTAGTCTTTGAATTTTATATCTGGAGATCTCCTCCCAAACATAAATAAATAAATAATTTGAACATGATTTTTTTTATTTTTTTTTTTATTTTGCGAATGTTATTGCCCGTTGTTTATACCATAGAGCTAGGATACTTCAATCTTGCCCGGATCTTCGCCTCAATTTCTTGGTACGCTTTACAATTAGATACCAAGTTGTGTTTAATGAGTTGGAGACTTTGGATTATTTGCTGTCCCCAAGCTGTAAGACTGTTTGACTTTGTAGTGAAAGATAAGATTTATAGCATTTCAGCTGCTACTCTTAATATAAAGTGATATAAATCTATTTCCATGCAATATTATAAGACTCTTTCATATGTGTATATGTACATATGTAGGATAGGGATATTCCACCCGAGGGGTCACAAAATGTGGTGAAACCCGAGGCTTGCCGAGGGTTTTACCACATTTTGTGATCCCGAGGGTGGAATATCCCTATCCTACATACACACATAATGAAAGAGTCTTTTTCTCTCATATCATTACCGAATTTCTGGCGAAAGTGTCCCTCAGCCATCCATTTTCTTCAATTTTTTAATTTCTTTATTTGACGTTTTTACTAAATATACTTGTGATATTCTGAAAGATCATACCCTATTTTGGCAAACTGTCTTTGCGCACAAATTTCATTCATTTTGTGGTTAAGTGATGAACGAATGAACAATTCGCCGATAAAAATTACCGTAACTTGACCGACTTTTACGTGGCCGTGATCAAATTGTCAACATCCGAGAAAAAGAAGTTCTATCAACAATACTGAAAGCCAACGCTGAAATGAGTTTTCCAACTTCACATATAATTTGATTTGCACCTCGACATATTTAATCATTTCGATGTCGATCTCGATCGCCATGACGCGGCGATGTTTCGTGGCTGGTAATTTTAAATTCACTATGATTTTGGCAACTTCGTGTGTGAACCAGCGAACAGTGACTCTATACGAGTATTAGATCTTTTCTGTGACATAGGATTATATGTGTTTAACCGGTTGTCTTGATGGAATGACGAAGGTAGGTCAGTCGATAGGCTAACTATGATCATATTGAAAGGCTAGGATGGCAGTTAGTTTTCATAGTTACTGTACACAAATATAGACTTTGAGTTACAATTAAAATAAATATTTTTATATGAACATCGAGGGGTGTCATTTTTACCGAATGTTCGTTCATTTAAAAGCCAATTCCCAACTTCCAAATACACAGGTTACTGAGTAGGCCTAACAGTTACTGACAGTACAGTAGAGTAAACAAATTCCAGGGTCCCCTGCTGACGCAAACGGAACCATTTCATAGGTTGTGACGTTTGACATTTTCTATATTATATTTTTTTATCTATGGCTTCAATTTTACTTCCTGTCATTGCCAGGTGATTGTGTGTGTTTACATGTTTTTAATGACAAATGACAAATCTGTCGGGTAGGCAAGTCTGTATTGTACTGTAACTGTTACAACAGGCCTGTAGGCGTAGTCTAACTGTTTGTTACAGTAACGGAGTTATATGTTCGCTCAGATGAAATGTCTAATCGTTTAACCGTGTAGCCCTATTGATTTACTGCTGATATGATATATATTTATCTAAGAATGTATGTATTTTTATAGTTAAGTCCAACGTTTCAAAACCGACACCGACGATTAGGACTGTCGGATGTGAACACAAGCAGACGACGTTGTGAGAGTTGTCCCCCTTGAACGCAGATTAATCCGCACGCGTGAAATGCTATGTAAAATTATAAGACTCTATCATATGTGGTCATGTAGGATAGGGATATTCCACCCGAGGGGTCACAAAATGTGGTAAAACTCGAGGCTCCGCCGAGGGTTTTACCACATTTTGTGACCCAGAGGGTGAAATATCCCTATCCTACATGAACCACATATGATTGAGTATTTTTCTCTCATTCCCCAGCCTAAAATATGCAAAAATATGCACTATCTGTCGATAGCTTTCTCAGATAGACGCCATTTTTTCTCAATCCAAACTTTGTTTCTACTGCATATAATAAAAAAGAACAGCGCCAATCGATTAACCATACCCCATATATGCGAACGAAGTTTGCTGTTCTAAAAACGAAGGAAACCATTCATTTCCACAGTCTAACGTTGTTTCAGCAGCCCTGTCATTGCAAGCGAAGCCAAATCACTTGATGTCGGCCAAGCTAGTGTGTCCTTTCTCGTGAAAATATAGTTGCGTGTTTTATTAATAAAAAAACAATAAAAGAACGTGTGTTTTTTTACATAATAATTCAATGTAAACAAATTTCGCATTAGATCTGGCCTAGCACATGGAGCAGACGATGTGTTTACAAATCTATAGATAGATCTACTTTCGGCTCGGCGACCTACTTTTGTATCATTGCGCGCGCGTGGCTATCCTACACCGGAAGCGAGGTAATACACACACAGCAAGCATGGGTGTATTTACCTGGACAGACCAGCATGATACCGGTAGGGATGAGAGAAAGATTTATCTTACATAGCTATCTTACATGGGCAAACTCTATCCAACATGGCGAGATATGAGAGAAAGTACATATAACACTATAAGGCATTCTACGGGCGAATATTGATCCTCCCCGCGGTACTCTTGTTTATTGTCAGTAATCATGATATATATTTTATTTTTACTTTTATTTTTCTCTTTAGAGAAAACGATAGGTTACATGTACACTACGGAGATGATGAGTTTTTGGAGAGAAAACGTGAGATATTACAATAGTGACTGAAAATTGTAAATTACAACGTTTTCTCTCACACAAACTTGTCCTCTCTGTTGTAACCGTTAACGTTTATCCAGTTCAACATACCAATAAAACTCTTTGAAAGTTACTTATAACCAGACACAGAAGATGAAGTTTAAACAAGGGCGATGACTCTGGATGGCTCTTAGCCAATACTATTACAATTGTTATACCCGTTTGATTTCATGACATTATATTTCGGTATAACATGACATTTCCTTCAGTCTATCCGGTATAACATGATATGTCCTTCAGTCTATTCAGTATAACATGATATTTCCTTCTTCAGTCTATCCGGTATAACATGATATGTCCTTCAGTCTATTCAGTATAACATGATATTTCCTTCTTCAGTCTATCCGGTATAACATGACATTTCCTTCAGTCTATCCGGTATAACATGACATTTCCTTCAGTCTATCCGGTATAACATGACATTCCACTCAGTCTATCCGGTATAACATGATATTTCCTTCAGTCTATTCAGTATAACATGATATTTCCTTCTTCAGTCTATCCGGTATAACATAATATTTTCTTCAGTCTATCCGGTATAACATGACATTTCCTTCAGTCTATCCGGTATAACATGACATTTCCTTCAGTTTATCCGGTATAACATGACATTTCCTCCTGTTATCCGGTATAACATGACATTTCCTTCAGTCTATCCGTTATAACATGATATTTCCTTCTTCAGTCTATCCGGTATAACATAACATTTCCTTCAGTCTATCCGGTATAACATAACATTTCCTTCAGTCTATCCGGTATAACATGACCTTTCCTTCAGTCTATCGGGTATAACATATTTCCTTCTTCAGTCTTAAACAGTATTAGCCATTACGCCAATGTCTTTGGTATGTTAGCAATAACCCAAGTGGCTGGAGCTTGTGATTTGTGTATTGATAATCTGTTATGCAAGTTGAATCCATTGAAAAATGGAAATTTTACGATAATTCTTCAGTTGATTATTTTTTTTTTTTTTTTTTTTTTTTTTTTTTTTTTTTTTTATTGTATAAATCGCGGTATTACAGACACCAGTGGCGAAACTATAAAATCTGAAAAAAAATTCAATTCCGTGATTTTGATTCCGCATAGGCTGCAATTTGTGCTTGAAAAGGCTGTACAGCCACTTGTTTTGATTTTAGGCAGATACCTCTGTCAGGCAAAAGGGCTTCTAAATTGTATTCTGCTCAAATAATTTTAAACTGTTGATATCGAATTTCGAAAACACGGTTCTAAAAAGGGTTCATTCATCGCGATATTTTTATTAATATTCAGCGTCTATAAAGCGGATTTTTCTGTCAATCTCATTGGCTAAAATTCCGATAGAAAAATGTGACGGAGTCAATCAGATGAACTCAAAAACGAGTATTTGATAAGTGTACGTAGCACAGTGCATTCGTCCGTAAGTATCCAATGATGAATCCGAGCATACATAACTGGCAGTGGCTTCTCGATCCTATGAAAATGTGCATGGTGCAATAACATTTATCCTACAATTTCTTTATATAATCTACAGCTTGTGTTGGTATAGTTCTTTTGTGTTTTTGGTGTTTTCTTCTTCTTTTCTTAAGACACTTAGATAATAAACAAATAAAAACGACTCGTTGTTATTAATTAATAAATTTTAATGAGATATAATCATATGGAGAAAAAGGTTTTGTCAGCAACTAGTGAAAACATGAGCACCTGTATTGATATACGTACACCTGTATTGATATACGTACACCTGTATTGATATACGTACATTGTACACCTGTATTGATATACGTACACCTGTGTTGATATACGTAAGCCTGTATTGATATACGTACACCTGTGTTGATATACGTACAACTGTATTGATATACGTACACCTGTGTTGATATACGTACAACTGTATTGATATACGTACAACTGTGTTGATATACGTACAATTGTATTGATATACGTACACCTGTGTTGATATACGTACAACTGTATTGATATACGTACACCTGTATTGATATACGTACACCTGTATTGATATACTTACTTATAGGTTACTGGTATAGTATGTTTGTGTAGTAGGGGAGGTTACTGGTATAATATGTGTAGTAGGGGAGGTTACTGGTATAATATGTGTAGTAGGGGAGGTTACTGGTATAATATGTTTGTGTAGTAGGGGAGGTTACTGGTATAATATGTTTGTGTAGTAGGGGAGGTTACTGGTATAATATGTTTGTGTAGTAGGGGAGGTTACTGGTATAATATGTTTGTGTAGTAGGGGAGGTTACTGGTATAATATGTCTGTGTAGTAGGGGAGGTTACTGGTATAATATGTCTGTGTAGTAGGGGAGGTTACTGGTATAATATGTGTAGTAGGGGAGGTTACTGGTATAATATGTCTGTGTAGTAGGAGAGGTTACTGGTATAATATGTCTGTGTAGTAGGGGAGGTTACTGGTATACTATGTTTGTGTAGTAGGGGAGGTTACTGGTATAATATGTGTAGTAGGTGAGGTTACTGGTATAATATGTTTGTGTAGAAGGGGAGGTTACTGGTATAATATGTTTGTGTAGTAGGGGAGGTTACTAGTATAATATGTGTGTGTAGTAGGGGAGGTTACTGGTATAATATGTTTGTGTAGTAGGGGAGGTTACTGGTATAATATGTTTGTGTATTAGGGGAGGTTACTGGTATAATATGTTTGTGTATTAGGGGAGGTTACTGGTATAATATGTTTGTGTAGTAGGGGAGGTTACTGGTATAATATGTTTGTGTATTAGGGGAGGTTATTGGTATAATATGTTAGTGTAGTAGGGGAGGTAACTGGTATAATATGTTTGTGTAGTAGGGGAGGTTACTGGAATAATATGTTTGTATAGTAGGGGAGGTTACTGGTATAATATGTTTGTGTAGTAGGGGAGGTTACTGGTATAATATGTGTAGTAGGGGAGGTTACTGGTATAATATGTTTGTGTAGTAGGGGAGGTTATTGGTATAATATGTTAGTGTAGTAGGGGAGGTAACTGGTATAATATGTTTGTGTAGTAGGGGAGGTTACTGGTATAATATGTGTAGTAGGGGAGGTTACTGGTATAATATATTTGTGTAGTAGGGGAGGTTACTGGTATAATATGTGTAGTAGGGGAGGTTACTGGTATAATATGTGTAGTAGGGGAGGTATAATATAGTTTTGCTTTTGTTTTCGTTTTCTCTTTCTCTCTCTCTCTCTCTCTGTCTGCTGATGAATCACCTGTCAGATGCAGCCGTTAGTTGACATATATTAAGGTACCCACACACGATTATCTTGCACAGTTCTTTTTATAGGTTAACTACGGTATGAAGCAATATTAGACATTTTAAACAATTTTTAAACAAACTTAAACATTTTAAAGGAATCTTAAACATTTCGAAACATTATTCATTTTCTTAAGGTATCTATAGTCTTTATCACTTAAGTTGGTACTATAATTGAATAATAAACTATATTTGTAGGATATTTTTTTCTCTATATATTTGGCGGCATATCTACAAGGAGCCGCCCCACAACAGCTAATTGACGTAACATAGATTTCGGCCTTCCGTCGGTGTATTTGCATGAAAGATGTACTAGTTCGTATATACAAAGTATCTGGGCGTCTAGTCACTATACTGACGAGACTATAGAGAGATTTGTGACCGGTGGGTATTCCAGTCGGTCACGGAATGTAAACCAGTCACGGAACAGCCGTCCTGGGTGTCACGATCCATAGTGCGGTAGTGCTCCATTATTGTCGGTGCTCTCCTTTGTAAAGACGATTACAGGAACGTCCCCGTGGGTAGGGGAACAGCAACACACTCGCTGGACAAACGACTTCAGCTTTACACAGCACGCACAGCAGGAGAGAACTTTCATGAACTCGTTTCGAAAGTTGTCATTCAACCAACCATAAATCATGGGGTTTGTACAGGCGGAGCTCAATACAAGCATGTGACAAATTTTATACGCAAGGTTTATATTTAA
Organism: Pecten maximus; assembly: GCF_902652985.1. Classification (NCBI taxonomy): domain Eukaryota; kingdom Metazoa; phylum Mollusca; class Bivalvia; order Pectinida; family Pectinidae; genus Pecten; species Pecten maximus. The sequence goes on from NC_047026.1 coordinate 9,947,129, forward strand.
ATGTTTGAAATGACTGAATTGAAATTCCGTCAAAATGTTAAACAGATTCAATGGAAGCCAGCTAAGAGCGAACACTATTGCAATGAGTGAGAGAGTTATGTTGGTTTTACGTTTTCGTCGTGATTGCCGTTCGTTTTTCCTTTTCTGGAAACTAGTTCCGCCATGGGTCTGATTAACCATGCGATATTTTAATTTGTTACATATTCGCGCGTGAGCTATAATGACAATAGCTATTGGTAGAATGTACTGAACAATCATCGAGGCCACGGAGTAAGCTCCCTTTTCCTCCATTAGGGTTATATCTTCTAAACATCTGAAGAAATAAACTGGTAAAACTATTACGGGTTGATCTACTGTATAAACTGCAAATATTAGTAAGGGACTCGACATGAGAAACGATATAATCCAAATCGAGCACAGGGCAGAAGCCGCTCCTAGTTTTTTCATGCTATCTTTTGTTGGGTATACAATCACTTGAAAACGGTCCAACGCTATTGCCGTGATACTGATCGTGGAGACGAACACATTTGTCCCTTGGCACATAACAACGAACTTACACATAAATCCGCCCAGTAGCCATTGGTTGTTAAGCAGACGATACAGGTTAAGAGGCTGAGTGAACAGGCACAGTGTCAGATCAGATATAGCCAGGTTGATGATGAAGATATTTCTCGGCGTTCGCATGTGAGGGTTCTTAACAACAACGTAACACACTAGACCATTCCCAACAGCGCCGAAAATGATAAGGACAGCGAAACACGTGATGAAGATAATGTCGGTGTATTCTGTGACGTATATTCCATTCTGATCTTGTAGTATCTCCCACATCAACTTGGGATCCATATTTGTCATGTTCTGGTCTAGCATTTCTGAAGAGTTGTCTGGGAGGACTCTGTAAGTAGAGTTCTCCTGTGACACAAGTGAGAATTGTTCCTTGTCCAAAATAGTAGATTCCATCTTCGGGTGGTAGAATCCTGTAAAGTTAAGTTAGAATAATTAATCATCTGAACCTAAATGATCTCAGAAAGTGTTGTGTCAAGAAACACTAACAAAACTAAAATTGATTCTTATAAATTGTTATGATAGTTTTAAAATTGTAAGCTAAATGTACACGGTAGCAGTGTGCATGTATTGAATGTCGCCGCTATTTCCAGAATATACATTATTTTAGCTTTAGTTAGGGTCTAGTAAGTAATAACGACGGTATAAACCAATATAGGTACTGGATCCTAACAAACAAATGTTGGATGCGTATTACTAGAAATAGATATATGTCAAGTAGTAATAACGACAGTACAGACAAGTAAATTGTCGAATTTTCGAAGGCAATCTGCCCCTTTATCAAGACACAGGTAAATTACATACGATCACATATAGACATAGAACATGGAACAGTTACACAAATATAGTAGGTATAAACAACAATAAATAACGTAATGTTGTAAAAACGATCCCCCTCGGCCGATACTTAATTCGCCGAGGGCCTATTATGATTAATTAGGAAACATCTTAGGTGGTGTACAGATGGTAAAAGTAAATGAATGAATAAATAAATAGATGAATAAATCAATAATATAACTAAAAGGTTTAACAAAATAACATCGCGGGTTGATTCGATGTGATGGCAGCGCGTGCTATGTCGTGAATGTTTTTGTTATTGTTTTTTACGCGGTATGTACATTTCGTCCCGCAAATCTCGGCCCAAACAGCGGGTAGCAGTGACAATATCGGGTGGCAAATCCCATATTAAAATTAGTTCGTTTTAACGAAATTGAATAAATATTAAAATCATATCAATGTAATTGTGTAGAAAGGTATAATTTAGGCATTAAAAACCAAACAGAAAGGTGGTCGAAAGATTATATTAGCGTAACGAAAAGCGGGTGGCAGGAATCAGGACGACTCGTCACAAACCGACAACATGTACTCACACAACTTATTCAGCCAATCAGCTGCTGTTTCATGCGAACCAAGTTCCTAAGGAAAGTGTGTTTGTGGGGCCTGTATGGGTTGGTCTGATTAATAAACATATGGAGTGGGTATTTCCTATAAGCGAGAATAGAGATTAGTGGTATAAGGTCTGAAGAACAAACATATACATCCCTACTAAAAATAGGATGGCGTAGGACTATAGGTGGGAAAAAAGGCGGGAATTCCCCAGATGGGGGTTTCCCCCGTCCGTTGTAAGGTCCTTTGATAACCCACGTGCTCATATATGCTATGAACCTGTGCACAATATCTGTTGTGTGTGGCGAGAACATCAAACTATAATGTGGAATAAATATTTATTCCGTCATTTGAACTCCAAATGGATGATAGAGGCGACACTGTTTTGACATATAGTGAGGAGTTTCTATTGTGAGAGTCCCTCAACTACGTAACATGTGGAGGATTATCTCTCATTCATACCGAGTGGGTAGTCGGTTTGTAGTTGGTTGATCCAATGTCGTTCCCTATTCAGGCGTTGCTGGTCATTCCAACCCCTGCAGTGGTCAATGGTGACAACCTGCATGTCATGCCATATGTGGCTCGGCATGTTGAAATATTTCGCTACTGGCAAGTCCTGGCGTTTCTGTTTGATGGAACAACGGTGGTTGTTTATCCTCAGATTCAGTGGTGTTTTGGTCTCCCCTACATACTGCATGCTACACTTGGCACACGTAATAAGGTATATTACATTGGCCGATGTGCAGGAGACTGACTGGAGGATGCAGTATTTCTGTCCATTAGTCTCACAATTGAATGAATTGGTGCTGTGAGTGTACGGACAGAGTTTACACCTCTTACTGCTACATGTCTCGAAACAGCCAGTGGCTGTAGCATGAGATGGTGAAGGTAGCTTACCACTGACTACCAAATCTTTGATGTTTTTTGGTCTGCGGTAAGCTAGTATAGGGGGATCCGGGAAAATACCCTCGAGTTTGCTGGACGACAACACGATGTGCCAGTGTTTCTGGAAGATTGTTGACAATGCGGGCATGCCGGGAATGAAAGGTTACCACACAAGGTACTCTTCCAGTTTTCGGTCTGTCTTTGTATTCCAGTGTACTCGCCCTGTCCAATTCTTTCACCCTATCAATTTCACGATCTATCAGGGCTGCGCCATACCCTCTATTGAGAAGATGGGATCTAAGCTCTACACAACGACGTCTGAAGTCATCGTCGTCGGAGACGATACGCCTGATTCGCAAAATCTGGGAGTATGGAATGCTCCTTGTAGTGTGGGGTGGGTGACAACTGGACGGGCGAAGGTACTGGTGAGTGTCCGTGGTTTACTGTATAAATCCGTGTGTATTTCTCCTTTATAAACTTTAGTTATATATATTATATCCTTTCGAGCAATAAATAAAAAAGAAATATAACATTAACATCTACAAAAAGTATTGTTTACCAGGTATGATTCATTACAATGGTATATATGCCTTGGCAGCCTATCCAAGACGACATTGTCCTTTTGTCTAAGAATAGGCCATACATATATAACGCATTCTTACATACATGTATTGAAGGGTGAGAACCAGTCTCAGGGCATCACATGCTAAGAACCATTTACTGTTAAAACATTTAATAGGATTGCATGGAATTAAAATCTAAAAGAAAAACTTTCTATATCAGAATAACATGTCTTCACCTTCTTGTCGAAGCTATTTGCACGCAAGCAAACAGAATTTTGAACTATCAGAGATTATTTGTACCGCAGCTATACATGTACTTATAATCCGCGAGTGTATCGCCACATTGTGACATATTTTCGTTTGTTTGCTGTTGTGTGACTTAACACCCATTTTAACTCACTGTTGTCTGTCCTAACGACAATTTTATTGTCGATGGGCCGTTAACTATGTAATAATTATAATTACTTATTCGATATTCGGGCGATTCTATACTACCCTGTTATGACTTTAACTCCGACAGACATGACTATTAATGACTCTGTTATGTGATGTCCTGGTTGGGTTAACAACCGCCCGGTCCGACACATTTATTTCGGTCAGTAATCATAAATATATATAATTGATTTCCCTCTGGAAATACTATTGACATGTACTTTATATAACCATTTAATATTCGTTTGATAAAGTAACACAATCTAATAATATTCGTTGTCAACTCAGGTAGCATAGCCTAATGGTGATCAGAACGATAATTATTCCATGTTCAGTATTTATTACGCTTTATTAGACTCGCTATCAAAATACACTGTACTACATTTTGCGTTATTCAAGGTAAATAAAATATCTATGATGATTGTAAGGTTTTGTTATGTAATTTTCAATTTGTTTGGTAATATTTTAAATAAATATTAACACAATACGGTCATAAAAGAACTGTACTAATAATAAAACGTTTCTATAGTGTCATCACACTGAACCGCCTTACTCTTTGACACAGTAGCGTGCTACTTACTGTTCTATCCCTGTGAATGCCGGATTAATGTAAGAAAATGAAATGTCCAAATTAATTCTAACTACATTGGGCATGTTTCTGACAGGTTTTCAATGTCTTACTTGAAAGATTTAAGTTGGACTTGGAGATTTGTTTTTAGAATTAGGTTTTTGGCTGTTCATAACATGATTGTCTAGATGATATTTATTAAGAACATCAATGCTATTTTACATGTGTATGCTCTTTATATACCGTATTTGTTCTTACTATGCATTTTATTTACTCTTATGATATATTTTATTAATTTTCTATCAATTCTGCAATTGGGCCTTTTGGTCTGTTGAAATTGAAATAAATAAGAAATAACTCAATAGAAATAGATCACGATGACATAGTCATTAAAGTTTGAAGTTTTATGAAGCAGTCTATAGCCCTACCTGTAATTATCTCCTATTGTTCTACCTTTCACACTAGTCTCACTTGGCCAACAAAATACCTTACCTGTATACCTCAAAATTCAGAATGTTGGCTAAGTGAGAAGACACCGTGGGAATATAGGAACAAATATAGGGACGAATAAAGGGGCAAAAATAGAGGCAAATATATGGGCAAAAATAGTGGCGAATATTGGGGCGAACATAGGAGGGATAAGGGGCAAATATAGGGACGAAAATAGGGGCGAATTTAGGGACGGATAAAGGGGCGAGTGTAGAGGCGAATTAATTCAATTAAGGTTAGACATATAATTTTCGCGTATCTACGATATTTACAGTATTGCAGTGCATCGTAGAGTATTGTTGAGGGGTAGACATTACAAGTCTAATTTTAATTAAATTGAGGGACGAATATAGTTAACCAATTATCATAGGATCGCATACACGTCCCTTGCCAGGGAACATCAAATGGAGATTCCATTTCTGCATCAGATACATCAAGTAAAAACTGTTTTATCAAAACAGCTATTTTGTCTGATTTCGTGATGATCAAAGCAAGAATCAAAACAGCCGCACCTCAAACAGATAAACATGTATCGTAGAGAATACTTAGCAATCGACTTCAATTACGAGCAATCAGCGCATGTTTTTGAAATCACGTGTAAAATCGATACGCGTAACTAATTGATGTAGTTTGTTTGCTAATTATTTAAAACAGTATTATTCACGCTTAGAACGGAAGTAGAATAGCTTTTAAGACGGAAACTTTCCAATTTAGTGACTACGAGCTTGGAGATAGAGCGAAGGGAAGGGTACAGATCCCCTGTTGTTAGCTGTGTTTAATACAATACAAATACATCTAATGTCGTTTTGATTCCCTAATTATACTGCCGAGTTTCCGCCCACAGCATAATCGTTATTTTGATAGTAGCATGAATCTCGTTTACGTTGTAGTCGAACACATCAAACTGGGGATGGGGGTACCAGCATTTGTGGGTTACGTACATGTAAGTACTTCACCGTGGTTTCTGTGTTTTAGGTTCCGAACGTCTTCCGAACATGGAAGGAGACATAAAACATGTGGAAGAATGTAGAAAACAAAAAACAAAGAACATGGGATATCGAAAAAATAAAAACTACGAATGCAGATAAATCTTAGATCTTCAACTGTCCCAATATTGCTTTTTTACATCCTTACAACTGAAGATTATTATCGCTATTTCTCAGAAAGTTCCGGATGAATCTTTCTCAGATTTCACAAATAGGTTTTGCAATACGCGATCGCCAGGGACCCAGGACTTTAAATTGTCTGTCGTGTGACCGAGTATCTTTCCTGGCGATGCATTGTATAAATTTTTAAACAGATCCGTCTGGTGGTGGTGGTGGACTTCTCTTAATATAGCGTGAGAATTTATTGACTTGTTTGCAAACATGAACTGACAAGCTTATACAAGATATATACCAAATCTCACTTCAGTAGACTTCAGGATCACTTGTACGAAATAAGGGTTGCCGCGAATTATCTCCCTTGACATGGCAATGAGCGGGTTGAAGTTAAAATAACTAAAGAGTTAGAGTTTTTGTATCTTATACATTTTATAACTTTCTCCTAATTTCTCCTCCTCCTAGCCTCTAATTTCTCATATTTTTTCTTTGTAACTCCTAATTTCTCCTAGTTACTCCTTATTTCTCCTAGTTACTTCTTACTTCTCCTAGTTACTCCTTATTTCTCCTAGTTACTCCTTATTTATCCTAGTAACTCCTTACTTCTCCTAGTAACTCCTTACTTCTCCTAGTTACTCCTTACTTCTCCTAGTTACTCCTTATTTCTCCTAGTTACTCCTTATTTCTCCTAGTTACTCCTTACTTCTCCTAGTTACTCCTTACTTCTCCTAGTTACTCCCTACTCTCCTAGTTACTCCTTATTTCTCCTAGTTACTCCTTATTTGTCCTAGTTACTCCTTATTTCTCCTAGTTACTCCTTATTTTTCCTAGTAACTCCTTTTTACTCCTACATGTACTTACCCATAATTTCTCACAGTCACTCCTTATTTCTCCAAGCTACTCCGTATTTCTCGTAATAACTCCTAATCTCTCTCAGTAACTTCCATTTTCTGCATACCTATTATTTCTGCTATATCTCTTATCGTTCATACTTAACTCCTAATTTCTCCTGGTACATGTAACCTCTAATATTGAGCTCTATTGCCCTTAAAATATGATCCCTAAAGTGACTCTATGTATATACTAGTTAAACATTATATCATAAACATACTCCTTCTGCTCCTCGTAGCTTCCCCAATGCTGCTACACCTAGACTACTGCATCACGCCAGTCGGCTACTCTAACTCTGCTTTAGAGTGAGGTTTACAACCACATTGACTTTCATATCTCCCGGCTCGCAATATATAAGAAGTACGAACGAATAAAATCGCTTAAGAATCCAAGCAGGAAAGATATCCCGTGATCGATGAAATACGAAGAAACCTACTAGATTCCAAGGAGATATTTCTAGAGAAGTCCCGAAAAGATAAACAATAATGGCTGCCGGTAAAGAGGAATCGTGTTTACTGAGATAAACTAAAGCCTGTAACAGCGGATAAACCCAAGGACGACAGAATAAATACAAAATACATGACAGGTATGATATAGAGGATATCTAACAGTGTCTTCAGTAATACCAAATATATTTCACGAGTGGGGCTAATATTTTGATATTTTTCACGAGTGCGCTAGTGAAAAATATGTGAAAAATATCACTTTTATAGAATGAATAATTTTTCATATTTCACTGGTAAAAATGTAATAAATCATCTTCTACTACTGAACAATTTCTATAAGTAAACATATGTTTCAGACGTTATATTAGAGATTATCAGGTAATACATAGCGGTAAACCAATCGTCTGCTCATAATCGTTAAATACCAAAACCTCATGACCTGATCACAAATGATTGAAAATTTAGTAGGCAAAAATATCAACGTACATTTTTATTTGGATACTATACACTTACGATGATGTGATATCTCAATGCCGGGCAAAATGAGATCACCTAAAGTGAAATTCCCTACACAATGAGGGAACTTATTCTTGTTTCATTTGACAGGTACGGTACACCCGACAATGTGATCAATGCATGTACTATGTACTTATACAAAGATATATATGTTGTTTCAACAAGGCATATCACACAAGATATATATATTAGACTTAGTTACAATGTATTTAACCCAACCTGCATAACTGTTTCCTTTGGTTTCTATATATAAACAATCCAAATTTTGAGCAGGTAGGAAACAACCTAAGTTCAACCTACAGCCATCTAGTATTTGAACATGAGAATTTTTTTATCTTGTTAATCAGAACTTTCTTGGATTTTATATGTAGTGTCCTTTTATCATCAAACGATTAAGAGAAAACGCGTAAAGGAGGGGAAAAGTATAGAAAAGACAAGTCCTACATAGAACCAATAAAGATAATTCAATGGTGGGCGTCAACATCCCTTGGAGATATTTTCGCTAAATGGTATTCTCCAACGCCTCTGCTATCTACTTCACTTCAAAGTAAATCAAATGCATATCAATCCATATCGTTCTAGCAGCGATTGAACAACATAAATCTTGACTTGATGATATTTCGACGGTGTTTCATTGTGGAATGCTTGATTATCAATCTCTTATTCCTACTTTAATTTCCGTGTGGCCGATTGAAATAACTAAAAATATCATTCTATTTCAGTATATGTTCTTTAAGCTATTCTGAGATTTTATTGTAGTAGATTGATTAAGATTCCCTTTTTATAATATTTATAGTGTTACCTCACTGAAGCATACTGCCAAAGACACCAAGCAGCAGGACATCCCACATATTGTTTTCACGATCAGAATCAAAATTGGATGCACACAAGTAGGGACCAAGGGGAACCCTTACGGTACTTGTCAAAAATTGGCAATAACAAGGATTGTTTACGGACGGACGAATGGCGATTTGAATAGCCCACCAGCTGATGATGATGACATGGAAACAGTCCGCTTGTGTGACTATGACCGTGACACAATTTATACGAATAAGGAAAATTGATTAGTGAAAAGAAAGGCCAACCTCATGCGAATTTAACACCAAATGGAGGAAAGGTTGAATAATGTCAATACTAATTTGACATTTTCCAAAATCGATGAAATGCTAATTGAAGACGGAAGGATGCTTTTGTCTCGGATCTAAGATTGATAGTATTGAGTAAGCTGTAAGTATTTAGTTTTATGGTCAGTAAATGACGAGCGACATAAGTCTTTTCAACCAGGACAAAGTATCATCAAACTCAATTTTAATGCTACCTAGCTACCAGCTACGGTCGAAAGGTAGTTGTCTTAAAGTGTACCCTGAAAAAGTTTTGATATCCGAATTTTGAATGCGGTCGCTTAAGCATTAGAAGTTATCACAAACTGCATCGAAAGCCGCCTTCTCTGTCCCAAGATATAAACCGTCAAAAATGGTTATTTTTACCTGTCTGTCAATAGTCAATCAACACTCAGGCTATTCATCGATAAGATTGATTCCGAGTTGTGACGTCACAAGTGTGAGAGTCGCTTAGACGAAGTAAGGCAAGGAAAAGGCCCAAATTCACTTATAAACATACTTTCTGTTGTTTAAGTATGCATACGGGTAATTGCCAATGATTTAAGTTGTTTTGTGTTTACTCCTGCCGTGAATATTTCTTACAATTTTGCACATATAATTTATATATTTCTTCAGTTGCGGACGTACGTAGACAAGGGTTTAAATTACAGCTTCGGATATTCAAAATATGTAATCTGATATTGCTGTTTTTGTGTAATTGATTTATATTATAATATATAAACCTCTCATACACAAAAAACAGCATCAATAAGTATTTTCCAGGAAGACATTGTGGTGCTTTTACAGGTACCAGGACTGATTAATGTGATGGTATCTTTGAGTGATATAATGGAGAGTTCTTCTTTTGAGTAGTTGTTTAATGTTTTGTTAGTAGTTTAATGTTTTGTTAGTAGTTTAATGTTTTGTTAGTAGTTTAATGTTTTGTTAGTAGTTTAATGTTTTGTTAGTAGTTTAATGTTTTGTTAGTAGTTTAATGTTTTGTTATTAGTTTAATGTTTTGTGTGTGTAGTTTAATGTTTTGTTAGTAGTTTAATGTTTTGTGTGTGTAGTTTAATGTTTTGTTAGTAGTTTTAATGTTTTGTTAGTAGTTTAATGTTTTGTTAGTAGTTTAATGTTCTGTTAGTAGTTTAATGTTTTGTGTGAGTAGTTTAATGTTTTGTGTGGGTAGTTTAATGTTTTGTGTGGGGTAGTTTAATGTTTTGTTAGTAGTTTAATGTTTTGTTAATAGTTTAATGTTTTGTGTGGGTAGTTTAATGTTTTGTGTGGGTAGTTTTAATGTTTTGTTAGTAGTTTAATGTTTTGTTAGTAGTTTAATGTTTTGTTAGTAGTTTAATGTTTTGTTAGTAGTTTAATGTTTTGTGTGGGTAGTTTAATGTTTTGTGTGGGTAGTTTAATGTTTTGTTATTTGTTTAATGTTTTTGTTAGTAGTTTAATGTTTTGTGTGGGTAGTTTAATGTTTTGTGTGGGTAGTTTAATGTTTTGTGTGGGTAGTTGAATGTTTTGTTAGTAGTTTAATGTTTTGTTATTAGTTTAATGTTTTGTGTGTGTAGTTTAATGTTTTGTTAGTAGTTTAATGTTTTTTGTGTGTAGTTTAATGTTTTGTTTGTAGTTTAATGTTTTTTTTAGTAGTTTAATGTTTTGTTAGTAGTTTAATGTTTTGTTAGTAGTTTAATGTTTTGTTAGTAGTTTAATGTTTTGTGTGGGTAGTTAATGTTTTGTGTGGGTGTTATTTTGTTTTGTTATTTGTTTAATGTTTTTGTTAGTAGTTTAATGTTTTGTTAGTAGTTTAATGTTTTCTTTAGTAGTTTAATGTTTTATTATTTGTTTAATGTTTTTGTTAGTAGTTTAATGTTTTGTGTGTGTTGTTTAATGTTTTGTTAGTAGTTTAATGTTTTGTGTGTGTAGTTTAATGTTTTGTTAGTAGTTTAATGTTTTGTGTGGGTAGTTTAATGTTTTGTGTGTGTTTAATGTTTTGTTAGTAGTTTAATGTTTTGTTAGTAGTTTAATGTTTTTTTTAGTAGTTTAATGTTTTGTTAGTAGTTTAATGTTTTGTTAGTAGTTTAATGTTTTGTGTGGGTAGTTTAATGTTTTGTTAGTAGTTTAATGTTTTGTTAGTAGTTTAATGTTTTGTGTGAGTAGTTTAATGTTTTGTTAGTAGTTTAATGTTTTGTGTGTGTAGTTCAATGTTTTGTTAGTAGTTCAATATTTTGTTATTAGTTTAATGATTTGTTAATAGTTTAATGTTTTGTTAGTATTTTAATGTTTTGTTAGTAATTTAATGTTTTGTGTGTGTAGTTTAATGTTTTGTTAGTAGTTTAATGTTTTGTTTGTTTAGTTTGATGTTTTGTTAGTAGTTTAATGTTTTCTTAGTAGTTTAATGTTTTCTTAGTAGTTTTATGTTTTTTTAGTAGTTCTTTGTTTTCTTAGTAGTTTTATGTTTTGTTAGTAGTTTTATGTTTTGTGTGGGTAGTTTTTTTTTTTGTTGTGTGGGTGTTTAATGTTTTGTTGTAGTTTTGTTTTGTTAATGTTTCTAATGTTTTGTGTGGGTAGTTTAATGTTTTGTGTGGGTAGTTTACTGTTTTTGTGTTGTGTTTTTCTTGTTTGTGGTGGGTAGTTTAATGTTTGTTAGTAGTTTAGTTTTTTAGTGTTTCATGTTTTGTTGGTTTAATGTTTGTTAGTAGTTTATGTTTTGTTGTAATTTAATGTTTTACTTAGTAGTTTATGTTTGTGTGGGTAGTAGTTTATGTTTTGTGGGTAGTTTAAGTTTCTTATGTTTGTGTGGGTAGTTTAATGTTTTGTTAGTGTTTATGTTTTTTGTTAGTAGTTTATGTTTTGTTAGTAGTTTATGTTTGTTAGTTTTATGTTTTTTGTAGTTTATTGTTTGTGTGGGTAGTTTTATGTTTTGTGTGTTGTGTTTAATGTTTTGTGGGTCAGTTTATGTTTTGTTAGTGTTTCTGTTTTTAGTAGTTTAATGTTTTGTTAGTAGTTTAATGTTTTGTTAGTAGTTTAATGTTTTGTGTGGGTAGTTTAATGTTTTGTGTGTGTAGTTTAATGTTTTGTTAGTTGTTTTGTTTTTGTTAGTAGTTTATGTTTTGTGTGGGTAGTTTATGTTTTGTGTGGGTAGTTTATGTTTGTGGTGGTGTTGAATGTTTTTGTTGTGTTTTGTTTTGTATCTTGTTTTAATGTTTGTGTGTTAGTTATGTTTTGTTGTAGTTTATGTTTTTTGTGTGTCGTTTATGTTTTGTTGTAGTTTAATGTTTTTTTGTAGTTTAATGTTTTGTTGTAGTTTATGTTTTTGTTGTACGTTTAATGTTTTGTTAGTAGTTTATGTTTTGTGTGGGTAGTTTATGTTTTTGTGTGGTAGTTTTAATGTTTGTGTTTTTGTTTAATGTTTTTGTTAGTAGTTTAATGTTTTGTTAGTGTTTACTGTTTTCTTTCGTGTTTATGTTTTAGTTTTTGTTTATGTTTTTGTTGTGTTAATGTTTTGTTGTTGTTTTGTTTTGTTAGTTTTTTGTTTTGTGTGTGTAGTTTAATGTTTTGTTAGTAGTTTAATGTTTTGTTATTAGTTTAATGTTTTGTGTGTGTAGTTTAATGTTTTGTTAGTAGTTTAATGTTTTGTGTGTGTAGTTTAATGTTTTTTTTAGTAGTTTAATGTTTTGTTAGTAGTTTAATGTTTTGTTAGTAGTTTAATGTTTGTGTGAGTAGTTTAATGTTTTGTTAGTAGTTTAATGTTTTGTTAGTAGTTTAATGTTTTTGTGTGAGTAGTTTAATGTTTTGTTAGTAGTTTAATGTTTTGTGTGTGTAGTTCAATGTTTTGTTAGTAGTTCAATATTTTGTTATTAGTTTAATGTTTTGTGTGTGTAGTTTAATGTTTTGTTAGTAGTTTAATGTTTTGTTAGTAGTTTAATGTTTTTTTTAGTAGTTTAATGTTTTGTTAGTATTTTAATGTTTTGTTAGTAATTTAATGTTTTGTGTGTGTAGTTTAATGTTTTGTTAGTAGTTTAATGTTTTGTGTGTTTAGTTTGATGTTTTGTGTGTGTAGTTTAATGTTTTCTTAGTAGTTTAATGTTTTCTTAGTAGTTTTATGTTTTTTTAGTAGTTCTTTGTTTTCTTAGTAGTTTTATGTTTTGTTAGTAGTTTTATGTTTTGTTAGTACTTTTATGTTTTGTTAGTAGTTTTATGTTTTGTGTGTTAATGTTTTGAATAGTTTTATGTTTTGTGTTGTGTTATGTTTGTTGTTGTTTATGTTTTGTTAGTTTTTATTTTGTTTAGTTTTAATGTTTTGTTAGTATTTATGTTTTGTTAGTATTTAATGTTTTTGTGTGTGTAGTTTAATGTTTTGTTAGTAGTTTAATGCTTTGTTTGTTTAGTTTGATGTTTTGTTAGTAGTTTAATGTTTTCTTAGTAGTTTAATGTTTTCTTAGTAGTTTTATGTTTTTTTAGTAGTTCTTTGTTTTCTTAATAGTTTTATGTTTTGTTAGTAGTTTTATGTTTTGTTAGTACTTTTATGTTTTGTTAGTAGTTTTATGTTTTGTTAGTAGTTAAATGTTTTGAATAGTTTTATGTTTTGTGTGTGTAGTTTAATGTTTGTTAGTTGTTTAATGTTTTGTTAGTAGTTAAATGTTTTTTTGTGGGTCTTTAACTGTTTTGTTCGTCTTTACTGCTTTGTTCGTCTTTTCCTGTTTTGTGTGTGCTCGTGTCCTGTTTTGTTCGTCGTTCCTGGTTTTTTTTTGTGTGTTGTTCCTGTTTTGTTCGCGTTGTTTCCTGTTTATGTTCGTCGTTGCCTGATATTGTTAGTCGTTTCCCTGTTTTTGTTCGTCGTTTCACCTGTTGTTGTTCGTAGTTTCCTGTTTTGTTTGTGTCTTTCCCTGTTTGTTGTGCGCGGGTCGTTTTTCCTGTTTTTGTGTGTGTCGTTCCCATGTTTTAGTTCGTCGTTTCCTGTTTTTTCTTCGTCGTTTCCTGTTTTGTTCGTCGTTTCCTGTTTGTTCGTCGTTTTCCTGTTTTGTTCTTCGTCTTCCTGTTTCTTGTGCGTTCCGTTTCTGTTTTGTATCAGCGATCTTCTCCTGCGTTTGTGTGCGTCTTTCCTGTTTTGTTCGTCGTTTCTTGTTTTGGTGTGTCGTTTTCCTAGTTTTGTTCGTCGTTTATCGTTTTTGTGTGGGTCGTTTCCCTGTGTTTTGTTCGTCGTTTCTGTTTTGTACTCTTTCGTGTTTGTGGGGGGCGTTTCCATGTTTTGTAGTAGGTCGTTTATTTTGTCTCGTTTCGTGTTTTGTGTGGTCTTTTTTCCTGTTTTGTGGTGGGTCGTTTCTGTTTTGTTCGTCGTTTCCCCCTGGTTTTTTCGTCTTTCACTGTTGTGTGTGCGTCGTTTCCTGTTTTGTTCCTCGTTTCCTGATTTTGTGTGCGTCGTTTTTCTCCCTGTTTTGTTCGTCTTTTCGCTGTTTTGTGTGTCGGTCTTCCTGGTTTTGTTCGTCGATTGATCCTGTATTTGTGTGTGTCGTGTCCTGTTTTGTTTCGTCGTTTCCTTGTTTTGTTCGTCGTTTCGTGGTTTTGTGGTCGTTTCCTGTTTTGTGTGGGTCGTTTTCCTGTTTTGTTTTCGTCGTTCTGTTGGTTTTGTGTGGGTCTTTTTCTGTGTTGTGTGGGTCGTTTCCTGTTTTGTGTGTGGGTCTTTCTGTTTTGTGTGTGTCGTTCCTGTTCTGGGTGTTGGTCGATTCCCCCACCTCCATGTTTTGTGTGTGTCGTTCCTGTTTTTGTTCTCGTTTACTGTTTGTGGGGTATTTCACTGTTTTGTGTGGGTCGTTTTCCTGTTTTGTGTGTGTCTTTCCTGTTTTGTGTGGGTCGTTTTCGGTTTTGTTCGTCGTTTCCTATTTTTCTTCGTCTTTTCCGTTTTGTTCGTCCGTTTTCCTGTTTTGTTCGTCGTTTCCTGTTTTGTTCGTCAGTTTCTGTTTTGTTCGTACCTTCCATGTTTTCTCTCTAGTTTTCCTGTTTTGTGTGGGTCGTTTCCTAGTTTTGTGTGCGGTCGTTTCCTGTTTTGTGTGAGTAGTTTAATGTTTTGTGTGGGTAGTTTAATATTTTAAGTAGTTTAATGGTTTTTTTTTTAGTAGTTTTGATTTTTTTTCTGTGAGTAGTTTAATGCTTAGTATACTTATTATTTTGATATTTTCTTTGAGTATTTGAATGTTTTCTGTGCATAATTTTGATATTTTCGCTAAAAAGGTTTTAAAATGTTGTTTCTCATTTCCAGTTAGGTTTTGGATTATTTTTATGTAAGAGTCAGCTTTAAAGCTGTTTGTCTGGACTGACCGTTGTCAGTATGTAACCGACAGGGCTTCAACGCTGTCGTAGCCTTGGCAATTCAGCCTAATGGCTACATAAACTTAACTGTTAGAAGTCAGTCATTCCTGGACACCGTCATGCAATGATCTTTTTTTTGTGTTAATAGGACGTGAACCAAAAAGTCAGCATTTATGGCGTAAATATCAGTAATAACAAATCTCTCACAATTTAAAATCACATATAAGGACTGACTTGATAAATAAATGTTTCGTTTTATATTGTTAATCATCTAATCAAAACTAAGGAGTGTTTAACTAATCAAACTTTGATTTGGTATTGTTTAACGTCCAATGAACAGCTGAGAACTGACTTACTAATTAAGCTTTGGTTTTGTTTTAAACGTACTATTAACAGCCGAGGACTGACTAAGTAATTTGATGTTAAGTATGGGATTGTTTCAAACGTCCAATCAACCGCTGAGGACTGACTTACTGATTTAACGTTTGTTATAAGTAAGTACTTGTTAAACCATGGTCATAGTGGAATACATTATCGGATATCTATTTATGTAATATGTATATTGGGAAACATGACTGGATATCTATTGATGTAATATGTATATTGGGAAACATGACTGGATATCTATTGATGTAATATGTATATTGGGAAACATGACTGGATATCTATTGATGTAATATGTATATTGGGAAACATGACTGGATATCTATTGATGTAATATGTATATTGGGAAACATGACTGGATATCTATTGATGTAATATGTATATTGGGAAACATGACTGGATATCTATTGATGTAATATGTATATTTAGATACATGACTGGATATCTATTTATGTAATATGTATATTGGGAAACATGACTGGATATCTATTTATGCAATATGTATATTGGGATACATGACTGGATATCTATTTATGTAATATGTATATTTAAATACATGACTGGATATCTATCTATGTAATATGTACAGTGAGATACATTATCGGATATCTATTTATGTAATATGTACAGTGAGATACATGATTGGATATCTATTTATGTAATATGTACAGTGAGATACATGACTGGATATCTATTTATGTAATATGTACAGTGAGATACATTATTGGATATCTATTTATGTAATATGTACAGTGAGATACATGACTGGATATCTATTTATGTAATATGTATATTTAAATACATGACTGGATATCTATCTATGTAATATGTACAGTGAGATACATTATCGGATATCTATTTATGTAATATGTACAGTGAGATACATGACTGGATATCTATTTATGTAATATGTATATTTAAATACATGACTGGATATCTATCTATGTAATATGTACAGTGAGATACATTATCGGATATCTATTTATGTAATATGTATATTTAGATACATGACTGGATATCTATTTATGTAATATGTACAGTGAGATACATGACTGGATATCTATTTATGTAATATGTATATTTAGATACATGATTGGATATCTATTTATGTAATATGTATATTTAGATACATGACTGGATATCTATTTATGTAATATGTATATTTAGATACATGATCGGATATCTATTTATGTAATATGTATATTTAGATACATGACTGGATATCTATTTATGTAATATGTATATTTAGATACATGACTGGATATCTATTTATGGAATATGTATATTGGGATACACGACTGGATATCTATTTATGTAATATGTACATTGGGATACATGACTGGATATCTATTTATATAATATGTACATTGGGAAACATGACTGGATATCTATTTATGTAATATGTATATTGGGATACATGACTGGATATCTATTTATGTAATATGTACATTGAGATACATGACTGGATATCTATTTATGTAATATGTACATTGGGAAACATGATTGGATATCTATTTATGTAATATGTACATTGGGAAACATGATTGGATATCTATTTATGTAATATGTACATTGGGAAACATTATTTGATATCTATTTATGTAATATGTACATTGGGAAACATGATCGGATATCTTTTTTAGCCCAAGCTAATATTTACAAACTTTGTGTGTTATGTTGATCGACTGCTGTAATCTCCTGAAAGTATCAAACAATTCCCTGGATATGTCAACTCATCACACCAGACACATATTCAACTTTGCACATTTAATGACGAAACATAAAACTTACCGCGTATTTCTAGCAAATTAGATACGTTTTTCATTTAGCTCAATTTAGTTGTATAATGTACGCAATGTGCAGTTCTCTATAACAATCATACTGTAAAATTTGAATATACGGCTTTCAGGCTGATGATGCAGCTGTGTCGATTGGTTTAATTTCGAGACACTTTACTTGCTATTAATCTCTGAAAACTAAAAGGAATTCAATCAATGTGTATCTGTATAGTTTATATGGCTGAAATCGAACAACTGTGATGACAGCGATTGCACAGAGATCAATGAAACAAAACAATGTGGATTATATTCGTAAATAGGACTTTGTGAAAAGTTAATATTTCCATATATGGTATTTCAATGTTATTAAACTATCACATTTTCTGATGTTATAAAACTATCACATTTTCTGATGTTATAAAACTATCACATTTTCTGATGTTATTAAACTATCACATTTTCTGATGTTATAAAAATATCACATTTTCTGATGTTATAAAACTATCACATTTTCTGATGTTATAAAACTATCACATTTTCTGATGTTATAAAAACTATCACATTTTCTGATGTTATAAAACTATCACATTTTCTGATGTTATAAAAATATCACATTTTCTGATGTTATAAAACTATCACATTTTCTGATGTTATAAAACTATCACATTTTCTGATGTTATAAAACTATCACATTGTATGGATTTGTACAGTCATCAGTACACACGTTCCGTACTTGACCGTAGATCTTGCGAGAAGGGAAGGGCAAACACAAACTCAGTTATTCGTAAAAGCTTATCGGCACATCATTAGGGCATAGAATATTGTATAATTTCATCTTCGTACAAATCAACCCGGGATGGAACATGTAAACGATGAGATTATCATCATACACGGATGTCACTTCTGTGATGTTGAATAAAACATAAGGAATTAAACTAATCACAGGTTATGAATCCTAATTAACGAAGGTTATGATTTTAGTCAGGCAATCCTGAGAACTGCTTAATATACCAGCATTATACAGCTAATTTCACATGTACTGTTACGCACTCCCACTTATTCACTGTAATTAGTATAGCAATGAAAGGCCGACTCTTTTATCAACTTGACACGTTTTTTCGCTGAATTAACGCTGGGACGGAATCTCGAGTTACCTCTTTGTTAGAAACCTTTCACGGGAACGGACCAATAAAGAAACCCTTATGGTGATTGATTTGGGCATAATTGTTTTAAGGACTATTTACATACGGACTGCAATCGTGAGTCAGGACGGAAGCGGTCGCGGACTAATCATGGGGGATGAACGAGTCGAGGGATCTAAAGATTATAAGCCAGGCGGATACATACATATGTAAATTGTCGATCATCTGTAACAAAGACTAGAACGGAAAAGACACATTACTGTAGAACTACTAATTGTCGCGAATGTTTCAGCTCATATTATCACCAATCAGGCAAAAGAGCGTTTTACTCAATCCAAAATCCACACAATACCCAACCTTCTTGGGTTAGATGAAGCGCACATTTTGCACTCTTATATTGACGCCAACATGTCACAATGCTCTGACAACAGGTGACTCCGGCCTAATGCCAACCTCAAAGCAGGGACGGTAATATCGATTTTATAAACTCAACCAGATACCATATCTAATAACCTTCTCAATGTCAAACGGTCCACTACCGGTCAAAAGTGAGGTAGTGATACGGGGGAAATCAGAACGCGGATCTAAGAGCGAAAGCTACTGATAGCAGGGCTGGATCATACGCTCTACTCTGTGCCTTCATGGTAGGCTATCTTGTTGACAATGGAGATTCTATATGATTATATTACCATCACTGATTTTTTCTCTCAATGAGAAATATTCTTCCCATCTGGACCGTTAGGCTAATCACATTTAACAACATTTTTCAAATCCCGATGTAATAATTTCTTGTAGAACCAGCTAGTCAAAACGTCATGAAATTTTGTAATTCTTAATTCTCTACCAACTGGCGTAATTTAAAGATGATATACTCACAGGTTTTGTAACAAATGAGAAAGGAAATTTTCACTAATCAAGTGATTAAGCTAATCACCTTTTGAACAACTGGGCCCTGATCGAGTTTAGAAAATGTGAATTTCTGATTTACAGGTTAAGCGATGTTGTTTGGAATAGTAAAAATCCTTCCCCAGAATACATGGGTTGTTTTGTAAACCAACAAGCACAGATACAGTATGGGACTACATTTCCAAATATATTCAGTTAGGGGGAGACATGTTGGACGGAAGCCTGAGTACGAGACAGCCCTTAACACCAGTTGAACAGTTTATCAACGTGACTTGGGTGCGTGATTGTAACGTGCTATACATAATAGATACGGTACACTCTGTCGATGGTTCCACAATAGTCTATGTAATATTCATTACAATCCTCGCTATCAGAACTTAACATACAATTATAATAATTACGTACAATTAGCCTTCGATATTTTCCTAACAAACACCTATTCTTAAAAAAAGCATATTTTTATATTTGTTTTAGTCGTATACTGAACGAGCCTCCTGGAAAAAGGAACAGTTACTTTGAAATATAAAACTGACTGAACGTTGGAAGGAAGATAAGGAAATACTAGAGTTTGCTTCTAAAAGCTGAAAAAAACGCTTTACTCCAGAATTTTACACTTTATATTCACAGACTATCGTAAAAAACAATGACGTCTTCGAGTTTCAGTTTGAATGATTAAAATACAAAAATGAAGAGAGGTCGACTACCAAACGTTTTTTTTACAGTTTAATTTTATGTTGTTTTACGTCATTTAAGTTCACTCTACTGTGTGGAAGATATATACAAGGACGTGGGCGTGTTTCGCCTTCCTTTGATAGGGCAGAAATAATGCCATCTCTATAGTGCTATCTCACGGAAGCGTATTGCCGAAGCCATTCACTCAATAAGATGCTGAGAGTTAAACAGCAAGTGTGAATGGTCAACTTAAGGCAAAACGTGGGTCAAATCTAGACAGGTAAGGCCAAAACACAAGAAAAAACAGAATATGTGGTAAAAGTCAATTTTATGTCAGAAATTTAATTTGGGACTCGAAATACTTTTCACACATTCACGCAATATATCTATTACTAGCTGAAGCGCACAAAATCAGTCTCGTGCATGACGATATGGACGACCTTATTTGACCTTAAATGAAAACCTGTGTTATATTCTATGTGGAAATTCGGGATTACAAATTTCTGTGGACAGTCCTTTGCTGCTGGTAGAACATGTGACTAAATTATGACATGGTGTTGTATTTAATCGGAAGGGTTATCGGGATGTCCTGTACAGGTTTTACATTTCAATGACCTTCCAATAACCTCATCATCCAGGACTATCATTTCTATGTATTCTGGAGGCTATTCCAAGTAAGGAGACCCGGAAAAAGCCATGTAGATGATTTATCGATACATTTCAGCCATAAATGCCTCCGCATTCAACTTGATTTTAACATGAGAAACACTGCCCAATATTCATGATTAAGTATGTGATCATTCTGAAAGTAAACAAACTGGTAATCTGAGTATGTATGTTATTAAGTTCACAATCTATGTCCCAATGGGTTCATTTATATTGACAGGGGCTTCGAATGTTTCCCCATCACGCGAACACACTGCAGTTAACCTTTGAAATGAGTGCTGGTAGATAACATTGGAAGCACTTGCTCCTTCAATGGCAGATACAAATGTAACCAATGATTTATGAATGGAGGAGCAGTATCCCATAATACTCAGTCACCGGAAGTTCAACCAAGATAAATGGACTGCCGCGGGATAATAGGTTGACCACAAAGTCTACACATTAGGGAAGTGGGACAAGGTTATATTATGTATACACCATTATCAAAACAGAGTTATTAATGTGAATATCTAGAGTCGCGTTAATCATTCAAATACAAAATAATATATGTAAAACGAAACGCAATCATCATTTAAACTGAAAACTTCTGCTTTCAAATTTCTTAAGGTGAACTTAAAAAAACCCATCGTAGAGAGTTCAGTTGTACACCTGGGCTCATTTTGGGATCCATCTTTATCTATGTCTGTATACTCTCGTCCTGACAACTCCTCCCAAAGATAAGTTCTTTTAAACTGATGTACACTGAAATTGAACGTTGCCGTCTATTCTTTTTTCTTTCCTTTTTCTGCTATTTCCACTTTTTGTATTTATTCAAAAACTTTTTGGCCGAGTGGGAATCAGGGTGGATTTGGGAGCGGAAGGTATTAGTCAGCCACCCTGGCGACAGCTCCTGTTATTTTAACACCCATAAGAACAGAAAGTGTCATTGAAGCTACATGTAATACGTGAGTAATTTATGTAATTATTGTATTAATTATCACACTTAAATGTACATGCAAATTGTCAGCACTTGTAAGTATTAAGTTAAAACATTTCGGATTATTCTATGCAGACTATTTTTCGTATGGACAGGATTTCAATGTTTTGGCATTTTATCTTATGTTTGACTCCTAACTGTTTCTTTTCTTAAAACTAGTAATTCTTACATTTTTATTGATGTTGTTATGTGACTTGGGAAGGTTACAATTTGGCTTTTCAGCATGATTGCCCTATCAAAGAGTTAATCAGTAATCTTGTCATCTATAGACGAGGTCATCATATGGCCTTGCGAGAACGTGGATTCTCAAAGAAAGGATTTCGCCTTGTTTTGTCTCCTTACTATAGAAACAGTCGCAGAGACGAGGTTGTCCTTTCGGCCCGTCTTATGTTTCTCCATTCACAATCACCATACGCATGTATCTGACACAGTCGTCTTTGAATGACTATAGCTGTTGATAGGACGTTAAACAATATACAGGGGAGGCCGTCCTTAAATAACCTTAGCTGTTGATAGGACGTTAAACAATGTACAGGGGAGGCCGTCCTTAAATAACCTTAGCTGTTGATAGGACGTTAAACAATATACAGGGGAGACCGTCCTAAATGACCTGAGCTGTTGATAGGACGTTAAACAATATACAGGGGAGGCCGTCCTTAAATAACCTTAGCTGTTGATAGGACGTTAAATAATATACAGGGGAGGCCGTCCTTAAATAACCTTAGCTGTTGATAGGACGTTAAACAATATACAGGGGAGGCCGTCCTTAAATAACCTTAGCTGTTGAAAGGACGTTGAACAATGTAACACCACACCTTAACAGGCTGACTAACAACATACTATACTGCCACCTTGTCGTTATCAACTTGTTGATTTTTGGAGACAAAATTATATACCAACAAAAATGGTTTTAATAAGAGAAAGCCGTGCTGCCATAATGGAAACTGACAGTAAACGTAACTTGGTCACAGTGGGTGAAACTTAGTAATAGTTATGTATCTGGCTTACCAATCAGAATAGGTGTTTTGTGACCCAAAGCTTAATCCACCATCAACTAATCCTGTTACTAAATACCATTGTTGGATCCAGAGTCTCGACAAGCTCCCGAAGTTTGTCTCTTATAGCAGTTATCTTCATGTATCTATCAACCGGAATAGAAACTTTATTATGGCCCAACCTTGAGGTTATGGCACCATGATAAAGATCTTGTGTACATATCGATATCCCCTGCTAGCAGACGATATGGGCTGCCATTATAAATCCATACTATGATAGACCAATTTTAGAACTGTGTAGCTGCTAGATTTCACTGTTTGTACAGAATATGGATACATATATTGATTCTATAATATCATCATATGTCTTCAAAATCTTTTAAATTGTAAATGGATCCTCATAACGATTTGGAGGTGTCACATCAAACTGTCACTAATTTTATGGCATTGTCTCGGGTTTAACATCCGATCGACAGATAAGACTACTACTCGTGGTAAATGGTAACTTGACACCCATTTCTACAAAATATTGAAGCTACATGAGCACAAAATCTGATATCCATATAACAAATCTCTGGTAATTGGTATCCTTGTAATATTTTGAATGTGTAATATCTATTTGTTTGCGGTGTGACTGACTTTAAAACACCCTATTAACCTAACTCTAGCACATCTTACATCTCCTTCGTCATAAAATCCTCATTACACATCCAACAAATTGCTTTAACATGACAATGCCAGCATATCGATCATAACAAAGTAAAAAGATAACGTATACAACGGAGGAGTAAATTGGTTACTCAGCAAGGGGATTTGCTGACAAAAATCTTCGATATTAAGATATATACTTCATTTATGTCAATTTGCCTGCTTCAAACTTTATTTATTTAGTAATTCATAACGAAATTAGAAAGCTCTGCTGGTTAAATTGAAGTCCCGTGATTAGGATTTTATGAATAATGACATCGATATGGAAAATACGCATTTAGTTTTGAAATGATTTAATTTAAATATGAATTTCAGTACACCATAGCGAAAATGCATCTAACTGCCTTTACAAACCAAGCAGGTCACATTAAATTGACACCAACCAGCAGGACACCCCACGTGGTCACGCTATGCCTGACACCAACCAGTAGGACACCCCCACGTGGTCACATTATACTAACAACACCCAGCAGGACACCTCACCCGGTCACATTATACTAACAACACCCAGCAGGACACCTCACCCTGTCACATTATGCTAACAGCACCCAGCAGGACACCTCACCCGGTCACATTATACTAATATCAACCTCCAGGACATCTTACCCTGTCACATTATACTAACATCACCCAGCAGGATACCCGACCCGATCACATTATACTAACAACACCCAGCAGGACATGCCTACCCGTCACATTTAACTGACAACGGGCGGACCAGCCGCTCCTTTCACAAAATGCTGACAAATAATCAGGGGCACAGACTCTCATTTATGAGACTCTGGTAAGTCTTGGTCATGGGCTAGAATTTTAAGACTTCCTCACAGAATTAAACGCTTAATGAAAGGCCAAAATGAGCCAGAGTCCAGGGAAACATAACTATAAAACTACGACCCACTACGTCCCCTTCAACAACGCATACAGACATGCTGCACCTCACAGCTTGTCGTTAGAGATGGCCAATTGTGCCCCTCCCCCCATTAAAATATAAAAATCTGTTCCAAATAATATTGCTTTCCTATCTTAATAAACAGAGAGGAGAGACAGAACATATATTAAAACACATGATCCGCCTTATCGGAATGCTTGTTTCAATGTTTGGTAGTCAAATATTTATCATTGACTTAAAAACTTGTCAGAAATGATGCAAATTCCGGGAATTAGTGTTGTATATTATACACACTACATGTTAAGTCAAAATCAAATAAGGGTTGTTGTGCAACCAGCTCTTTTTGATTTGCATTTCTATGCATCTTTTAAATGTGTTCCAATTCCGTGAGAAGCTTCTATAACAAGACCATGGATTTGTTATTGTTTTGTCGTATCTATGCAAACCAAAGTCCCAGGGGATCGAGATGATATTACAAAATAACATATATATGAATTTTGCAATCTCGTTAGAGCTCCTAATAGGCTCAGAAGAAATGTTTATCTGTAGTCACAGTTCTTACATGTCTTTATTTGTATCCACGGTCCTGGTGTGTCTTTATCGGTAGTCACAGTCCTGACATGTCTTTATCTGTAGTCACAGTTCTGACATGTCTTTATTTGTAGCCACGGTCGTGGTGTGTCTTTATCTGTAGTCACAGTCCTGACATGTCTTTATCTGTAGTCACAGTTCTGACATGTCTTTATTTGTAGCCACGGTCGTGGTGTGTCTTTATCTGTAGTCACAGTCCTGACATGTCTTTATCTGTAGTCACAGTTCTGACATGTCTTTATTTGTAGTCACAGTTCTGACATGTCTTTATTTGTAGCCACGGTCCTGGTGTGTCTTTATCTGTAGTTACAGTCCTGACATGTCTTTATTTTTAGTCACAGTCCTGGTGTGTCTTTGTCTGGTGTGTCACAGTCCCGACATGTCTTTATTTTTATCCACGGTCCTGGTGTGTCTTTATCTGTAGTCACAGTCCCGACGGTGTGTCTTTATCTAATGTTATTTAACCAGACATCGCTAAATGATGAGCTCAGAAAAAAACAAAAACAAACAAACAAAACAACAATATAAATAAGAAAGAAGTAATAACGATTTACTAACAAGTGGGCCTTTGATAGTTCAACAAGTTCGATCAATAAAAGATAAAATGCATTTTGACCAGTGTTGCTATCTGGTAGACGAAGACAGTGGATAACGACAAAGCTGAAAATAATTAGATTTGAAGAAAGTTAGATAGCTGTCAGGACGTCAATCGTGTATTCGTATACGTTTTAAAGAATTAAACGTTTTTGGATGTCTTCTTTTTCGCAATTGTCTTTCTTCTTCCTCCCTCTCCGACACACCTTATCCATATCTTTTAAAAATATTTCTTCTTTCCTTTCAATATCAAATGTAGTACACAAGCAATATTCCATCACGTGAATTTTTTTTACATAACGTTCACGTGAAATTCAAGTGAAATTGATGTGAAATTTTTCATATGAAATTGATAAACATGAATTTCTCTTTTTTGTCCTTTTCACGTGACTAGGGACTAGGGAAATAAATGCGGCATCGGAATCATTCAAGAGTGATTCAAATAACAAAAGCTTACAGAAAAGTTACAGAAACTCGATTGATATCATTTCTATTCATGCTAACACGAACGCAGCATTCTAATGCCAAAAATGGCACTTTATAAGGAGATATATTCTCGGGCACTTCAAAATTTAGAGCGTAACATTAAAAAGGAATTCGTTGTAAGAGCAATATACCGCAGATAAAGACACATCAGGACCTTGAATACAAATAAAGACACACCACGACCGTGGATACAAATAAAGACATGTCAGGACTGTGACTACAGATAAAGACATGTCAGGACTGTGACTACAGATAAAGACACATCAGGACCGTGGATACAAATAAAGACATGACAGAACTGTGACTACAAATAAAGACATGTCAGAACTGTGACTACAGATAACGACACAACAGGACCGTGGATACAAATAAAGACATGTCAGGACTGTGACTACAGATAAAGACATGTCAGGACTGTGACTACAGATAAAGACATGTCAGAACTGTGACTACAGATAAAGACACACCACGACCGTGGATACAAATAAAGACACACCAGAACTGTGACTACAGATAAAGACACATCAGGACCGTGGATACAAATAAAGACATGACAGAACTGTGACTACAGATAAAGACACATCAGGACCGTGGCTACAAATGAAGACATGTCAGGACTGTGACTACAGATAACGACACAACAGGACCGTGGATACAAATAAAGACATGTCAGGACTGTGACTACAGATAAAGACATGTCAGGACTGTGACTACAGATAACAACACACCAGGACCGTGGATACAAATAAAGACATGGCAGGACTGTGACTACAGATAAAGACATGTCAGGATTGTGACTACAGATAAAGACACATCAGGACCTTGGATACAAATAAAGACATGTCAGGACTGTGACTACAGATAAAGACATGTCAGAACTGTGACTACAGATAAAGACATGTCAGGACTGTGACTACAGATAAAGACACATCAGGACTGTGGCTACAAATAAAGACATGTCAGAACTGTGACTACAGATAAAGACACATCAGGACCAGGACTACAAATAAAGACACACCACGACCGTGGATACAAATAAAGACATGTCAGAACTGTGACTACAGATAAAGACACATCAGGACTGGCTACAAATAAAGACATGTCAAAACTGTGACTATAAATAAAGACACACCACGACCGTGGATACAGATAAAGACATGTCAGGACTGTGACTACAGATAAAGACACATCAGGACTGGCTACAAATAAAGACATGTCAAAACTGTGACTATAAATAAAGACACATCAGGACCGTGGATACAAATAAAGACATGTCAGGACTGTGACTACAGAAAAAGTCGCAAAAATGAATATACAAAAATATGTGAAGTATTCGTTATCGAAAGGGTTGTCCAACAATTATATCTTATATTAATGGACAATTGAATGTAATCAAAAAATGAATTTAAACGATTGAAAACAAAAAGCAGTATAATGTGGATCAAACTATTGAGCGGTCACCAATTCGAGGATATGCAAAGGTTCTCTTCTCGTACTGAGAATGAGCAACCGACTACGAAACTATTAGAGACTGCTCCTAGCTAGCTGTACGTTGATTACGTCGACAGCCACGAATAAAATCACACTGTGTTAGTGTAAAGTGGCTTGATGGAATGTCATGAGACCATGTCCAGGTCTCAAGTATCAGTGAAATGTGACAATGCCAAGTGACTGGTCTCATTATCCGAGGACAACGCCCTCATTTGGCGTTAGATGGCGTTATAATCTAAACCCATTAACAAACCATCGTACCTTCATTTTCCTTGAACCTTCACAAATCAAATAAATACCAACTTAGGATAGTTTTCATTTTATAAACCCCACAAATTGCTAAATCAGGCAAATATGCAGACATGTACCACAATGATTACACAATTTTTGTAGGGTATTTTGGACACAACCACTAATGTAAATTTAAGTCGAAAAATAATGAATGTTTTTGCATTGTTTCGGGTCGGTATTGCATTCTTGTTCAACAGCTATGGTCATCTGTGTGCGAGAGGCATGTGTATGGCGAGTTTGAATATGTTTTGGGAGAAAAACTTTCGTGTTTGCCTCCTTTTTATATCTTGGAAATGAATTTTGCAGGCTTGATACTTCTAACTCACGGAGGAAACATGGCCGTAGACACTCCACTAGACACCACACCAGGTCGCATTATACGTAAAACGGCCAAACCATGTTTAGAGTCATCCCACTACAAAATGATGGAGTAGCAACTACTTCGATACATCTCGACCAAGGAACAGATCCCAACATTTTTGTGACTTGGGCGAAGTCTCAACTAAAGGCCAAAGGTGATACAGAGGCAAGGAAGACATTAGGAAGAGAAAGTTTTCTTGAAAGAAATGAATAAATTTCAAACTCGACAGCAGGTACAATTCGTAAACCCTATTTACAAGGAAAAGCTGAGCACGTTGAAAACAAATGTGAAACCATGTGATTTACTCTGGTTTCTTTAATCTTCCCAAAGGAAAAGCATGTTCGCCAAATATACAGGGAAAATCAATGCTCGTTTACCAATATAATTTACAAGAACATTGTGTGTGTTCTAGACAAGTTTGCATGTCTAATGACGGATGCGACCTCTCATGTTACACCTTAAGTAGACTAAGGCTTGTACATACCATTTCAACTATATTCCCTTGGTAATGTCTTGATTCGGGAAATATGTCATTGGGATACAAAATAAAACGCACACTACGTCATAGGAACCATCGACAAGGAACTGTGATTGAAAACAATGTAACGCGCGAATGGGCCTGGTTTTATAGAATGACAAATGACCTGATGGATCGGTCTTCTGATGAAATATACGCGCGATTTAGTGTTTAATCTCCAAAGACTCGTCTCCATCAGACAGTAGAAAACGAGACATTGGGAAGAATGGAGTTGTTTATACAGAGAAGAAAATATACTGGCCAGAATCTAGTGGCCTTATTGGCAGTAGGTACCATTTTGTGCAGGGCACATATGTCAGGAAAATTCATTATATTGTTATGAGATGTCTTATGTTGTAAACGTGCCAGTTTATTTAATTTGGCATTTGCAATCTCCCCTAAACGGATAACAGCGAATTAAATCAGATATATTTAAGGGGTCTCGTTAAGTCGTCCCCTACAAACATCAGGCAATAGAATGCAGAAATCATTCCAGGCCATACAAGATGGACCTGGGACTAAAGGACATTTCATCTATGGAAGGACATTTGTTTATATTCTCTTCCACCTGACGCTATATCGGTCTACTGTAAACGTGGAAATTTACGCGAGGGGGAGATTTACGCTAGTTATACGGAGTCCTTTTGATCGCGAAAATTTTCCCCATGCGTATTATTTTGATATCAATTTGCATAATCTCGAACTACAAACGAAGGTGGATCGATAGCGAAAA
Organism: Pecten maximus; assembly: GCF_902652985.1. Lineage (NCBI taxonomy): Eukaryota > Metazoa > Mollusca > Bivalvia > Pectinida > Pectinidae > Pecten > Pecten maximus. Next base: position 9,976,555 of record NC_047026.1, read on the forward strand.
TTACCCCAACGCGAATAGTTTACATATCGAAATCGCGAAATTAACCCCCGCGAAAATAACCACGTTTACAGTATCTTGAAGGGAAATCATATGTTCGTCAGCAGTGGATGCTTTATGTATAAATATAATGATAGATTCTCAACTAAATAGCTCGCTATTCTACCATCCATCGCACGAGATCTCCAACATTCAAAACAAACGCATATCATTAGTGTGTTTAATTGCATCACAGACAAAATTGCCGTAAACTTTAACATTCTCCAAAAATTAACTTGGGTTTATTTTCCAAAAAGAAATTAAGACTTTAGCATCAACCCTTTGAAAACTAGATTACCAAACAAAATAGGGTCATAAAATATATTGTTACATAATTAATCTAACGCATCTGACACGGATGTTTAAAATCGATCCTCTCCGATTAGTACACAATAGCTAAGTTACAAGACTCGAAATTAGCAGTCCCACTTTCATCAAATGCGAGTTGATTTCTGCATATCTCTGCGAGTGCGTATCAATCCCAAGACACCGTTGATTAATCCGTATCGGATATGTTTATAATTGTTTCTAACGTTTTCACGTCAGAAACCAACATTTATATGTATATAAATGAATAGTGAATGAGTCACCAAAACGAAAGCGCATCCTTTACAAACAAGAGTTGAAGTGTATCCTGTCAAATTTATCAGATATGTCTTGAATGCTTTTGAGAGAAACGAACTTTTTGTTCAGGTCATCTATTCCCGTTTTTAAAATGGCAGATATAACAAAGATGCAAACCAATTTATCTATATCCTCGGATGATGAAAGAAAAGAAGAGCGACTGGAAAAGTGAAATCGACCAGTACAAATTGAAAACGATGTGCCCAAAACCATAAAACAGTCAGAAAATGGGAACGTCATGTCTATTTCTTTAAATTTCGTTTGTGTTTTAATTACGTCAAATATTATGGTAATCGAAATTGATTACAATGCAAATCTAGAACGATCGATTTTTACATTTGAAAATGGTTACTGAATAATGTAATTGTACAGAATAGAAGATTTTGTTTGTCGATGTAATGGTTCAGATTGTACTGGAGTGTATTTGTTTTGCTTTCCCTATCAACGTTAAAAAAGCTTGTAAGTTTTTATTTTCTACAAATGACTGTTGATAATATCTTATTAAAATATTGTGAAGTAAAACAAATTATATTTCGTTAAACACCACAATGGCTAAATGGGGAAAATGCAATTTCATTATTGTATAATTTCCTCACATATTGTTCCAATTTTAATCACATTTGTTGTAGAGCAAGCTATGAAAATCAATCGATGATTCACTATAAAACATTTTTATAGAATCAAAGGTTTAAACATGAAAAGCAAATTTTAAGTTAGGAGATGAGTATATATCGAAAAGGGATTATAATTTCAGAGCCTTGCATTGTGGCTTAGGCAAATTTGTAACATGTTTTTTTTAATTTCTTTTCAATAAGAACGCTGCATTTTCACCTGTCTGCTAACTGCATATGTACGGTGAGCGCATGCGTGATTCAGGAGGCTACGGTATGTTAGTGTTGCTTCCTTGGGATAGCAGGCAACTGGTGCTATTTTAATAGTGCTACCTCACAGAACTATCCATAGCAAAAGTTATCTTTTTAGATATATACCTTTTAAGTGTTGATGGACGGTTAAGAATATCATGATAAATATAACAATTATATAGCCAAAGGCTACAGGAAAGACATCACAAGTAACTTGAGTATACTGATAACCAGCTGTCACACTTCTAGAAGAATAAGAGTTCAGGAGGAGACGCAACTACAAGTTACATTTTAAATCATTGGTATGCTTTGGTTTGAGGACAGGACCAAAAGCCTTCCTCACAGGGGCGAACGATCAAATAAAGGCCAGAAGACAGAACCGAATGCCTTTATAAAAATGACAAATGACTGGACCAAAAGCCTTCTTCACAATGATCGTATAAAGGCTAGAGAACAGGACCCAAAACCTTCCGCACAGCGATCAAATAAAGGCCAGAAAACAAGACCTAAAGCCTTCCTCACAGCGATCAAATAAAGGCGAGAAAACAGGACCTAAAGCCTTCTTCACAGTGATCGTATAAAGGCTAGAGAACAGGACCCAACACCTTCCGCACAGCGATCAAATAAAGGCTAGAAAATAGGACCTAAAGCCTTCCTCAAAACTATCGAATGAAGGACAGAAAACAGGAACTACAGCCTTCCTCAAAACTATTAAATTAAGGCCAGAAAACCGGACCTAAAGCCTTCCTCAAAACTATCAAATTAAGGCTAGAAAACAGGACCTAAAGCCTTCCTCAAAACTATCAAATGAAGGTTAGAAAACAGGACCTAAAGCCTTCCTCAAAACTATCAAATTAAGGCTAGAAAACAGGACCTAAAGCCTTCCTCAAAACTATCAAATTAAGGCTAGAAAACAGGACCTAAAGCCTTCCTCAAAACTATCAAATGAAGGTTAGAAAACAGGACCTAAAGCCTTCCTCAAAACTATCAAATAAAGGCCAGAAAACAGGACCTAAAGCCTTCCTCACAGCGACCAAATAAAGGCCAGAAAGCAGGACCTAAAGCCTTCCTCACAGCGATCAATAAAGGCCAGAAAACAGGACCTAAAGCATTCCTCAAAACTATCGAATGAAGGACAGAAAACAGGACCTACAGCCTTCCTCAAAACTATCAAATTAAGGCCAGAAAACAGGACCTAAAGCCTTCCTCAAAACTATCGAATGAAGGCTAGAAAACAGGACCTACAGCCTTTCTCAAGACTATCAAATTAAGGCCAGAAAACAGGACCTAAAGCCTTCCTCAAAACTATCAAATTAAGGCTAGAAAACAGGACCTAAAGCCTTCCTCAAAACTATCGAATGAAGGCTAGAAAACAGGACCTACAGCCTTCCTCAAAACTATCAAATTAAGGCTAGAAAACAGGACCTAAAGCCTTCCTCAAAACTATCAAATAAAGCCAGAGAACAGGACCCAAAACCTTCCACACAGCGATCAAATAAAGGTCAGAAAACAGGACCTAAATCCTTCCTCACAGCGATCAAATAAAGGCCAGAAAGCAGGACCTAAAGCCTTCCTCAAAACTATCGAATGAAGGTTAGAAAACAGGACCTAAAGCCTTCCTCAAAACTATCAAATTAAGGCCAGAAAACAGGACTTAAAACCTTCACCTCACAACGGTCAAATGAAGGACAGAAAACAGGACCTAAAGCCTTCTTCACAGTGATCGTATAAAGGCTAGAGAACAGGACCCAAAACCTTCCGCACAGCGATCAAATAAAGGCTAGAAAACAGGACCTACAGCCTTCCTCAAAACTATTAAATTAAGGCCAGAAAACAGGACCTAAAGCCTTCCTCAAAACTATCAAATTAAGGCTAGAAAACAGGACCTAAAGCCTTCCTCAAAACTATCAAATGAAGGTTAGAAAACAGGACCTACAGCCTTCCTCAAAACTATCAAATTAAGGCTAGAAAATAGGACCTAAAGCCTTCCTCAAAACTATCAAATTAAGGCTAGAAAACAGGACCTAAAGCCTTCCTCAAAACTATCAAATGAAGGTTAGAAAACAGGACCTAAAGCCTTCCTCAAAACTATCAAATAAAGGCCAGAAAACAGGACCTAAAGCCTTCCTCACAGCGACCAAATAAAGGCCAGAAAGCAGGACCTAAAGCCTTCCTCACAGCGATCAATAAAGGCCAGAAAACAGGACCTAAAGCCTTCCTCAAAACTATCGAATGAAGGACAGAAAACAGGACCTACAGCCTTCCTCAAAACTATCAAATTAAGGCCAGAAAACAGGACCTAAAGCCTTCCTCAAAACTATCGAATGAAGGCTAGAAAACAGGACCTACAGCCTTCCTCAAAACTATCAAATTAAGGCCAGAAAACAGGACCTAAAGCCTTCCTCAAAACTATCAAATTAAGGCTAGAAAACAGGACCTACAGCCTTCCTCAAAACTATCAAATTAAGGCTAGAAAACAGGACCTAAAGCCTTCCTCAAAACTATCAAATAAAGCCAGAGAACAGGACCCAAAACCTTCCACACAGCGATCAAATAAAGGTCAGAAAACAGGACCTAAATCCTTCCTCACAGCGATCAAATAAAGGCCAGAAAGCAGGACCTAAAGCCTTCCTCAAAACTATCGAATGAAGGTTAGAAAACAGGACCTAAAGCCTTCCTCAAAACTATCAAATTAAGGCCAGAAAACAGGACTTAAAACCTTCACCTCACAACGGTCAAATGAAGGACAGAAAACAGGACCTAAAGCCTTCCTCAAAACTATCGAATGAAGGCCAGAAAACAGGACCCAAAGTCTTCCTCACAACGATCAAATGAAGGCAATGTAAAGATATTTCAAAGGAAAAAGTGTTTCAAGGATCGTTATGCAAATCTTTAATTCATTTGCATATTTGTTCTAGTTTGATCAATCTTGAGTTAGAATTAAGGATTCATTGTTTTTATTCCAAAGAAGAGAAAAGATAAAATTCCAAATGTGGTCATTCTTTCGAATCGCGCAATGATGGCAGCAAGTAAAATCCAGACGCCCTTCCTATGGGAGGAGCCAATAGATATTGAACTATAACACATGTTCAGCATTGTACAATTTTTGTGTCAAAATGATGTTTGTGTTTTTTATGATTTTATTTCGAAACCCCAGTTCTAGTTGATCATTTATGTTGCTAGCCCAGAATCAATCAAGAAAATGCGAATTGAATGAGTTCGTCTAGAAGCCATCAAGCAATACGAAATAACGTTTACTTTCAACTATCCCGTAAATCCACTGAAACAAGCTCATTACATCTCTATCGCTATATCGGCATCATCACTCGCCTGGTGAAGCCCCGTGCAAATAAATATCAGATGCAGTGAATTCGCGATAGCTTGATCAGCAAATGCATTTCGTGATGAATTGGAATTTTATTTCCCAGAAGATTTCGAAAACCCAAAGGATTTATCATTTTATACTTTTTCCCGGGCTTTGATTTCATCTTTTGATGACGCTTGTATTTTTGATGACCCTTAGTATCCAAACGACAAAAAACATTTTGATAAAATTCACGATGCCCAAATTCAAAATATTCAAGTTTGTTTTGTTTAGTATTATTTAACGTCCTATCAACAGCTAAGGTAATTTAAAGACAAAATCGCATGTGCGTGATGCATGCATTTTGTGAATACATTTGTTTTTGGGGGCTTTTGGATGTTTTTATTTGTCTGCATTTGATAGCGCGGACATAATGCCCAATTTACAGTGCTACCTCACTGAAGCATTCTGCCGACGACATCCAGCAGCTGGTAGCCAACATCTTGATGGAAATCATTTTATATTCGAATGCTCTAACTTTGAACTCCTGATAAATATTGAACGTTCAATTCATAACAATATGATTTAATATTTTTTCATGATCAAATATTTTTATTGATTACGTGCCCTTAACCATACGTTATGACGATTATTACAAAAAATTGGTTTGCTATAGTTACAGACGTGTAGGTGTTTTATTTGTTTATGGCTTTAATTGTCGATATGCTTTACACTATACGTACAACTAAATGTTCTTTTTAAGATACTAATAAGTAATTAGCATTAAACATTTCGACTTATTGTATGTAAAAATGATTAATCGATAAAACTGAAACAGGCCTAACATTCATATATGACAGTATCTTATAACAAACTTCTCCAAATACTTTAATATATTCGTATAAATCATCCCGCGCTAACTATAAGTGGGCTCTCTATATTTCATTTTTTTACAATATACAAAACCTGCACCAGTAATGGTTTACAAGCAAATCGTTTTTGCGTTCAGAAAGAACACAATTACTTCTTTACCTCATAATAGATATGTGTGTTCTGATCAGAATAAGATATACTGTTCATAAGACGTATTTGATTTTGCCATGGACATACTTTAACATCTATATAACCTTATGTCGGTACACTATGTATTACAATATTTTAACTACATGTACTAGTGTTACGAGTAAAGTATGCTGTAACCTTTCAGATGTCAATATTTGTCATTCACCGAATTAAAATGATGTGGGTTCAAGTATTTTCCGCATACGTATAACGTAATCAGGACAATGATATCTGACCTTAGCATGTCACGCGCAGCGGCTGAAGAGTTGGTACTGACAGGACAATTAAGTTTGGAATCACTGCAGCCACCTGGGATAGAGACTGACGTTATTGTAACAACGTCAATGAATGTGCCTATACAGTACTAGCTTCTGTTGTGAGGAGCAACCCATTTAACCGCAAACATGGTCTTAGCGCAACATTGATATTTCATATTGATACACCATGCCTAGATAACTAATATTGAATTAATAGTATCGTGCTATCAAGTTGAAAACGTTACTATTGATTTTGAAGCAACACAGTGTCATATAATGCTTTTAAAATGAGCTTGTTTCATTTGTTTTCAAAACAAAATACATGGTTTTACTATTAACAATTACTTAGCAACATTCTGTTATCTTATCTAAAAATGGGATTTTTTGGTGTATTATCACAATTACTTCCTGCGGGTTTCTTTTATTTACTAACTCTCATTATTTGAAAACCAGGATGTAAATGTTTATTTATCAATAAAGAAAAAAAAAAACATAATTATTTGCTTCCAATATCGCATGTGAGTTTCATCAAGTCTTGTTTTTCTTCTAAGAGTATTTGTCAATGAACGTGACGGGAAATGAACATCTTTTCCATTTAAAATGAAACTACAGTTATACTTATATAACTATAACTCCCAACATTCTGTTATCTTATGTAAAAATGGGATTTTTTGGTGTATTATCACAATTACTTCCTGCGGTTTTTTTTATTTACTAACTCTCATTATTTGAATACCAGGATGTAAATGTTTATTTATCAATAAAGAAAAAAAACATAATTATTTGCTTCCAATATCGCATGTGAGTTTCATCAAGTCTTGTTTTTCTTCTAAGAGTATTTGTCAATGAACGTGACGGGAAATGAACATCTTTTCCATTTAAAATGAAGCTACAGTTATACTTATATAACTATATAACATGTATATCTGAAATGGTGTTTGACATAACACATAACATAAAAAAAAAAAACTATCAGAGCAAAAATGTACATAAAAGATTTTATAGCATCCGACATCAAAATTGTTGGAAAATATTTATTTCTTTTTATATAGCAACCCTTGTTTATTGCGTCTTCTAAATGCTAAAATCAATGAAATATATATATTTTTTGAATCAGCCAAATAAATGGAAAAGAAATATTTACTTACGATTGTTGTATAGTGTTATCGGCGCTGTAAGTCTTACATAGCTCGAACAAGATCACGTACTGATGGCGCAGTTATCCTGTCCTCATACGTATCATACAGTGTCTTTGTATGTTCAAGTGAGTACTCTTCAATCGAGAGAGCAATCTGAAAGGTCTTTCTATTAATCCCATCAAATTAAGTCAGATTCCTGCGCTGTGGAAGAGACGACTGCTCTGGTTCCATCTGAAACGCACACAAAAGCGCGGGTTTATCTATGAGGAAGACACTTGCGACAAAACTCAATGACCGCTCTACTCCACGTATCGATCGGCGCCATTTATATCCAGGCAGTCACGTGGGCCTTTATTATAGTCAACACAATGTTAGAAATAGCAAACCAGAGCTGTACAGTCTGAGCGACAGGTTACGTATGTTCTCGTGTGACAGAAGCTAGGCGCGATAAAACCATTTAATGTCATATTTTAAAGAAAGGTTCATCATATTAAAGTACAAGTCTTTCTGTTCATTATTCAAGAAAAAAAATCACAATTCCAGAATACAAGTACTTTTCCCAAAAATGTCCATGTATCCGTACTCTAGCCCCTCGGCTTTAATGATCTATCGTCACTGTATTTTGTTAAGAAAGTTAGTAATATCTTGATTGAAATAGTGAAATTCTGGTCAAAATAGTATAATAATCCTAGACGTTTGAACAACTGCTAGCACCAATTTAGCGTATTCAAAACTCATCAGTTCTGTGTTATCACAGTGAGCCGATCACGAACATACCACAGTTTCCCCAAATACACGCATACATCTCATATACACGGGAAGTCGTCTTTGTTAAAAAAATACTTAACCAAACAAAACCAAAAATATATGCATCGAAAGTCAAACTTAATCTCACACCAGGAAATGGAATATTTCCAGTGACCAAAAACTTTCCCAGTGTTTCCATTACAACGCATCTCTTAACACGTGTTTGTCGGTATTTAGTAATGATATTTGTATAACGATATTTAAAAAAGTCGTTGTATCTCCCATGCGCGTCATCTGATAACACCTTATATGGAATAATTGACTTGCAATTTGTCTGATGAAGGGGAGTTGATGGCGTTGGGAAGTATTATGAATACATTTTCTAACATGCAGCGATGTACCGAGAAATTTTGTTTTCTTAAAGTAAATGCCATTTTAATGTTGCTGTATCAGAATGTGTCTACTTCTGTAATTTTGACGTGCTTTTGATCGACTTTGTCTCATCCTATATAACCAGACAATACTTAAGTACATTGTGAACCCCTTTTAAGCGTCTAAATGACGGTCTCTGACGAAGATTTCATATTGCAGCCAGATTCGTGACTTCGTCTGTTCGTCACACCAGTCATGCCGATAAGACCGCTGTCCCATATCCGGTCCTAATGACTAGCGAAGGAAGCGAATTGCCGGATTCTATATGTTGTATTGACGGCTGCCATGGTGAAGTTATGCCATAAATAAACTAATAGAATTACCGATCGCAATCAAGTTTTTTTTCACTGATCTTGGAAATAATGGGAAGGTGTGAAGATTCTAAGAGGCTCGGAAATAGAGTTTGCTTTTCCTAATGACAACATAACAAGTCAGCCAGATGATCAACATATTATTGTTTTCAGTACATAACAAGCTAACTCGAGGATCAGCTTATTATTGTTACTCAGTATCTAACAAGGTGACCCAAGGATCAACTTATTATTGTTACTCAGAATATAACAAGGTGACCCGAGGATCAACTTATCATTATTACTCAGTATATAACAAGGTGACCCAAGGATCAACTTATTATTGTTACTCAGTATATAACAAGCTAACTCGAGGGTCAACTTATCAATCTTACTCAGTATATAACAAGCTAACTCGAGGGTCAACTTATCAATCTTACTCAGTATATAACAAGTCGACCCAAGGATCAACTTATTATTGTTACTCAGTATATAACAAGGTGACTCGAGGATTAACTTATCAATCTTACTCAGTATGTGTGTGGCCTTCCACTTCTGCTGGTGATTGTTGCAGAAGTAACAAAATAATACTCCCCGATATTGATATCAAATAGTATGAAATTGTTATTGTATTTATTACACTTGACTACATCTGCTGATAACTACAACGTAGTAAACTATCAATAGTATTTTTACCAGGTCACATTTTAAACTCGGTTCTTAGTTAAACATGTAATTTCTAACAATTCTTACAATAAATACAATTGTGAGAAATAAAATGCTGAAAACGTTAAGAGAAAAAAATGAAGTACTGTTCAGGATATTTATATTGGTTGTAGATCGTAGACTGTTCATGCTACCCATATTGCATGATCGCGAGAGTCAACTTGATTGATATTTAAAACAGAAAACATTTTCACTTCAGGCACATCTGGATACCATTTAATGCATTAAGTACATGAACAACCCATAATCAGGAATCATTCAGATAGCCTCCGTAAATTAATTTTACATTGTATTCAATTATCATAAAATGCAAACATATTAAAATTACATTCTGCAAAATTGCGGGCATGGATATTGCATTCTATCTTCAATTACTTAGTAGGTTCAGAAACGTTTTCGTCACGATCGCATCAAACTGTCACCGATATATTGATGGAGGTTTATACCTTCCCTTCGTGTAGTGATATTTTATTATTTCAAGTTAAATAGTATTTACTTGTATTTGTTTAATGTATATTATGAGGGCTGATTGATATGTTGCCAGCCTCATATTGAAGTATTTTACTTTTGCCGGACATATTACTTTTGAACAGAATCCCCTTCAGTATTTATACGCTTTTGCCATTGGTGTTTAAGAGCTCCAATGCCACTTTGAAAGAACTCATTTTCATGGCTGTTCAGAAAGTCATCCACTGCATGCATGACATCATCATCAGACTGAAAGTGGTGCCTGAAATTGCCTTGTTCAATTTTGGAAATAGATGAAATTTTGATGGAGCGAGATCAGGTGAATAAGGCGGATGCTCATTCAATTTCAAGCCACAATCGTGAATTGCAGCCATGGCAATGACAGACTTGTGAACAGGAGCATTGTCCTGATTGAAAAACATATCTTTAGTGAGCTTTCCGCGCCGCTTATGTTTGATATTTTCCCGTAACTGCCTCAGAAGTGAAGCATAGTATGTGCCATTGCTCATTTGTCCCCTTTGGAGATAATCTATCAGTGAATAGCATCTGCATCCAAGAAAACCGAGGTCATTATCTTCCCAGCTGATGGAACAGTCTTTGCATTGTCTTGTGTACTTTAGAGTGCTACCACGTCGATATAAACCAAAAAAATGAGACCAGTCCTTGGGTACACGGCCCTATATAGTCAGATAATAGTAGAACTTAAAAAGAACATCCTTGAATATATCCTTCAATACGACACAACATATCAACCAGCTCTCGTAAATAACTACTTTATTTTCATTTTACTTAACTAGATTACGACTAAGAAAGGAATATGTTTCATAATTATTATTACATTCTTAACAGCCCATCAACATTGAACGTGTTATTAAGGCCAGTAAATAGTCAGTAAAAATGGTTAATTAACCCAATCCTTTTTATAACTGAAGAGTGTATTGATGGATTATCTTTAATTGAAGTGTGTATTGATTAATTATCTTTAATTGAAGTACGTATTTCACTTGAAGTGTTTTTACGACGATTACAAAGTGATAGCTTATTTGCTGTACGTGGACACTCAAAAACACAGATGGTGTTGATACAAAGGCCTCAAGTATCATACCCCTGGATACGATATCTAATATATCTGACTTTCTGAAGTATTCATAGACAATGAAACCATAGTCCTACATTGATCTAATAAAGGTTCTGTGGAACGTTAATGATTATTATGGGGAATAAACGATGATTTTCTGTCAATTGTTATGCCCAAATATTTAGTTTACTCAACTCCAGGTATAGGGGTAGCATTGTGTACTTTCATATAAATTACAAAAATGGACAGACATTGTGTTAGAGAACTTGAATCTGTTTTTGCTTTTAACTTTACAATTTTTGCAGAACAGACATGGTGTAGTTTTTATCTGCAAGCAACTTGTGGTTGATTTTATTAATATATCTGGTTATAGCTGGCTACCCACTATCAGTCCAAATTATAGTTTGTTTTTGTTTTGTTTTTGTTTTGTTGTTTTTTGCGTTTTTTTCTTTCTCAAAATTTTGTGTATGTCTGTCTGGTATCGATAAACCAATCAACAACAGGTCAGTACACAACAGGTTGATGAAATTTCTGAATAAATCAGACTATTGACCATATGCTGTCTGGTCATCATTTCGTGGAGAGAATAGCTTTCAACCAAGTCCAGTTAGAATGGGCAAAACACAGTATGTCCTTGCTACGGCTCCAACCGGTAACCTCTCGATCTCTTGAGTTGACATCCTACCACTAGATTAAAGGGAAAATCCCACTAGGTGTCAAACCTAAGCTAATCTTGGAAAGTGACTTTCAGCACGGTCTAATCAATGTCTGGTTTTTGTGAGTGAAAGTGTTTTAAACGAGTAATAATTGATAATGATAAATTGATTAATTGGGGTTATCAAGGTGTTATCGGGAAAGAAAACGTTTCTGTATCGCTCATTTTATTATTTTCGTTTCACTTTCCATTTAGCGCATGGACCCCACCACCGGTGCTTTGATATTGTTTTATGCCCGTACACGTTGCTGAATACCATGGTTATTTGAAACACTTCCACATTGTTTCGCCAGTCGGACCATTAAAAGTCTGATATTACAGTTTTGAAATCTGATAGCAATGTAATGTGCATTTGTAATCTGATGTTGGGAATACCAACATTTAACACATTTCGTTTCAAATCATAGCTTGAGTTAATTGGCTATCGAATTTACGAATAATGTTTGTTAATGTGGACACCGGGGGCCCTAAGGCTGTGGACACCGGGCCTCTGGGACGTTTGACACAGGGGTCTAAGACTGTGGTTATCTGGGGATCTAAGGCTCTGGAAACCGAGGGCTCTAAGGCTGTGGACACAAAGGTATTTTAGGCTGTGGACACCAGGTGCCCTAAGGCTGTGGATACCGGGGTCTCTTAGGCTGTGGACACCGGGGGTCTAAGACTGGATACCTGAGGATCTAAGGCTGTGCACACCGAGGGCTCTAAGGCTGTGGACACCCAGGGATCTAAGGTTGCGAACGACGGGGGCTCTAAGGCTGTGAACACCGGGGGCTCGAAGGTTTTCGGCACCGTGGGTTCTACGGATGTGGACACTGAGTGCTCTTAGGTTGTTGACATCGGGTGCTCTTAGGCTTTGGATACTGGGGGCTCTACGGCTGTGGACACCGGGTTTCTAAGGCCGTGGACACTGTAAGCTCTAAAAAGATTTGCAATGGAATAAAGTAAAACAAAAATATATTGTGTAGGCCAGTAATCGACAAACAAGCATAAACAGTTTACATAACAAATGTGTGACAGGGATGCTTTATATGTCGTGACAGTAAATTTTTTTTCAGATCTTGTTTCAATCTATTTCTATTGTACAGGGATATTAAATGTGTTGAGCTTCATAATTAAATTCTTTAAATTCATGTAAAAGTCAATAATCAAATTCATTCTTTCCAGTAAACCGATTTCCACATATCTGCATCAGTCTAGACCAATTTTGAAGGCTAAAACATCGAATGTTAATATTTTCGCGTAACTCTTGGCTAATATTTAATTAATTCGATTGAACAATGTTCGATAATCCTCTCTTTATTTATATTATTGTCCTGTTTTTTACGAGAAAGTTAACTCTGGGCCACCTCATTAAAATCACTTCCTGCGAAAAGGTTGGTAAATCTAATTTGAGTTTTTGATTCAGAGAGATGAATAAAACCAAATAGATTAATAATTGAATAAGTAAAAAGATTTCCATTTCATTAAATATGATCAGTCTGAAATAAATTTTAGTAAATGCCATGTCCCGCGACGCTTAAAGCTTTAATAACTGAAATTCAATTATAATACAATTTATTTTAACTTCTCCAGGCATTTGGAATTCGCAATATCATTATCAGCAGAACACTGAATTGAGCGGAAAATGGATAAAACATATTCATGATGAAGACTTTTCAGACATGGCCGCCGTGAAGGATTCGTTGTGCAGACGACAGATTAGATTGTGGATTTTCTCAAAAAGTGTGATGGCTATTTTTGTCTCGTTTTGAATCCAATACATCTAGAATTTTACAAAATCTGTACGACCATCCTTTTTGTATTGTGATTATACCATTATTATGATTATACGTATACCAATCTATTTATAATATATCAGGGAATGAGAAAACGGGTACGTTTTGACAATACTGTTTACTTCCAGATCAAAAGTGAAACAGAGGGTCTCAACCCCTCTGGTGAACCTTTTTCCTGCTCATGGACATCAGAAGGCGTTTTTCTGTTCCGTTTCATACTTCAAAGTTCTGTCCGATAGGAAGTTTGATATAAAATTTGGCATATTACCTATGTCGTACAGATATTCTATACTACTTTCACGGTATCTCTTCGATCTTAATATGTCGTAACAGAAGTATCAGCATATCACCAGAACCTGAACGACCCGATACCGCAAGTCCGTTAGAACTCCCACTTAGTTTGATCAATCGTGTGTAATCTATATATAGATTCATTTTGCCACTGTGATAGTAAAGACTCGGTTATAGATGGTTTAAGATCGGTAAATGAAGTTTAAAATCGGTTGGTAGGCAAGGTATGTCTACTATTGTGACATAGTCTGTCTTTTTCCTTACCAGGTAAGTAATTGTCCTTTTAAACCAAAGTTCTTCATGGGCACTTTTTTTCTTCTTCACTTTTCCTTTGTCATTTTTACTCCCTCGCTGTGTCCTTTTTATCATGTATCCATCAGGAAGGTTATTCATCCGATCACGGAGCAGTGGCATACCAAAAACTAGAAATAAAACTACAACTTGACGCTCAGCAATGCATGTGATACGAAAGAAAAAACACAATTTCTACATTCCAGCTTGTATAGTTATCCAGTAGAAATGACATACAGGTGTTTTTTCGACACTTTGGTTTGGTTTGTTTTTGTTTAGCGTCCTATTAACAGCCAGGGTCATTTAAGGACGTGACAGGTTTTGGGGTGGAGGAAAGCCGGAGTACCCGGTGAAAAACCACCGGCCTACGGTCAGTACCTGGCAACTGCCCCACGTAGGTTTCGAACTCGCAACCCAGAGGTGGAGGGCTAGTGTTAAAGCGTCGACACATATTTCAGTGCAAGAAACTGTGTGAAGTATAGTCCTTACGAATTGTACGTGCAGCCCCGTTATTTATGATAATATCATCTCACTCCCTACACATGTCTCCCTTTACACTACCTCACTTCTGCCCTTTAAATTAGCATTTGTCATGTAAGGAAGTCTTTGAGTCCTGTTTCTATTAGAATGATAGTAATATTTCAAATAAATTCCCGTGAAAAATTCCAAACTATAAACGGTCCATCATCAAATATAGGACCATATGTTCTAAAGTATCATCCGAGCCGTTGCTAGCAGCTTTGAGACGGATGATCTGAACTCCATTGTGAAACTCAGAAGAGAAAACATCCTTCCAGTAGTCATAGCATGGATAATCATGTTATCATTATATAATGACGTTTGATTACTAATGATTAAGCATATTGGCTGAGGCATAAAGTGTGCATTCCTGCTAAATCTATAATTAATAAACGAAAGTGGTGTAATGAGTATAGTGTACACAGTTCCTGATCAGTATGATTTCCTCCCGATATGGTTGTAACACTCATGAAATGTTTCGCCATTTGGAATGAACGTAATATCCTATCCTAGCCGCTAACACATCAATAGGGTTCCACTTTAGAATCGCGTCAGCATCACTTGCACTGTCATCATCAACACTACTGCTGATGCTATGAATACAATCCGCATCATATAATATTTTGTTGTGATTACAGCAGCATTGAACGTCACAACTCAATGAATGTCAAGTTGTCCGATCTAAGATTACCGTCTGCCAATAACAATTATCAAACTAAAGCTGGTTATCGTCACAAGTCACGTTCTCAGGGAAACCCATTTCCCCAAAACACCACTGTAGGTTTTGGTTGTGCGCCCTCCTAGCATCCCTGATGAAAAGTATCAAGGCGAGAGCCGTCGTGACAAGGTCCATCCTGACGAATCACAATTTCAAATTGTTTATCATCCTTGATCCTGATGAAAATTTGAAGATGTAAAGGATATAAGGTTCACATAATCATTCATTCTATTGGTGAGCTGGATAGGTGTCAAAAGCGGAATTCATCGGCCACTCCTTGTTATTTCATTGTTTAAAGTTTGGTTTGTTTGGGTTGTTTTGTTTAACGTCCTATTAACAGCCAGGGTCATTTAAGGACGTGCCAGGTTTTGGAGGTGGGAGGAAAGCCGGAGTACCCTGAGAAAAAACCACTGGCCCACGGTCAGTACCTGGCAACTGCCCCACGTAGGCTTCGAACTCGCAACCCAGAGGTGGAGGGCTAGTGACAAAGTGTCGGGAGACCTTAACCACTCGGCTATCGCGGCCCCTTTGTTTAAAGTACTTTACGAATTTGCACGGTAATGATTTCAGAAAGAGCTTCCTCATCCATCCTAGGAATAGTTTTTACTATATCTAAGCCCCCTTACTCTACTATCTCTTTGTTTCCTTTTTTAGCTATTTTCCCGAATCACTGAATTTTATCTGTATATGCTGTTTTTCATAATGCAAAATGTGTACAGATTTATTTGCTTTAAAACGTCTATGAGTATTTTTCGAGTAAATCCTGCTTTAATCTTAGAAATCCTTTTTCAATTCATCCAGATAATGTAGAGGCAGATGATATTTTTTTTTCCGATTTTATCGATGAGTTCAGGAGCGTCACGCCTACGCCTCTATCCATTTTTTTCCAATTTTCAGTTTCCGTTTCGATATCGGAGTTACCTGTTTCCGTACCATCATCGACTGGTCGGAAATTTTAAGGGTATCTTTCAATTAAGAAGAATAACTGTCAATTTAGAGTTGATATCGGTAGACCTAGCGGTGATAATTTTGTTAACATTATCTACCTGTTTCTTCATTTGAGTATTCTACAATCGTGTGGCCCTAGAGAAGAAATCTCCCGCATCAAGCAGTTTGTAATTCTGATATAATTTATTGTTTTATTTTATTGTTTATTCATTTATTGACAGCAAGACAGTATCATTTATGATTAGTGAAAGGAGTTCGGGTGTTTTTCTGACCAAGTCTATCCTGCATGGTCAATAAGTAATTTTCCTAAAGAGCTACTGTATCTGGACGGCATAAACAACCACCGGGAGCCCACAAATCTACTAATGTACGCTGGACCAGAACGAAGCCACCGCTGTACTCTGGACCAGAACGAAGCCACCGCTGTACTCTGGACCAGAACGAAGCCACCGCTGTACTCTGGACCAGAACGAAGCCACCGCTGTACACTGGACCAGAACGAAGCCACCGCTGTACTCTGGACCAGAACGAAGCCACCGCTGTACTCTGGACCAGAACGAAGCCACCGCTGTACACTGGACCAGAACGAAGCCACCGCTGTACACTGGACCAGAACGAAGCCACCGCTGTACTCTGGACCAGAACGAAGCCACCGCTGTACACTTTACCTGAACAAAGCCACCACTGTACACTGGACCAGAACGAAGCAACCACTCCACAATGGACCAGAACGAAGCCACCACTGTACACTAGACCAGAACGAAGCCACCACTGTACACTGGACCAGAACAAAGCCATCACTCCACACTGGACCAATGACAATGACAATTTGTTTATTCTCGTAAACAGTACAGTGTAGAGAATAATAATACAGACAAATGGATAATAATAAAACATGGTAAAACAGGATGGACATCAGGATTGTGAATTAATTATAATTATATCAATAATAAATTTAGCCAATGAAATAAGTTCATTTTTAGTTACGTAATTGAATAATGTATGAAATTTAAATGTATTTGGTCTTTCGTAATAATATCTAGACATATATTTCCGTCTGCTATTGATTATAAATTGCTGATCACAGTTAAATAAATAATGGAATTGGTCGCCTATTTCTCTTAAATTACATAAAGTACATATTCTATGTTCCCGTGGTATATTAGTCCATATACCACTTTCAATTGGAATTTTTGTATTACCTACTCTAAATTTACAGTACGCTTTGGCTAATTTGGGAGGGAGTTCTAATAAATAATTCTCTAAACAAAGTTCGGTCTTGTAAATTCTATAATTGATACCTTTCGTGGAAGTAAAAATTTCATTTCTCCAGTTTGCTAAAAAAATTGCCTTAAGTTTATAAAATATTGTACTCTTCAGCCAATTTATACTTGAAAACTCTTGGCTGTTAAATATATCTAATAATCTACATTCTACAAATATATTTTTCACATGTCTCAACCAAGACGAGTTATAATATGACATAATCGTTAAGAGTTTGTTGCTCAACTTATTCTGATTATTTTTTGTCAATTTAGCCCAAAATCCAATCATTCTGACTTTAACATTAATATCAAGTGGGAACCGACCAAGTTCATCATATGCCATAAAATTTGGCGTAGATGTTTTAACATTAAGAATATGTTTACAAAATTTTAGGTGCAAACGTTCAATAAGTTTATAGTTACAGAAACCCCAAACTTCACATCCATATAAAACAATTGGTTTGATAGCTTTATCAAATATATCAAGTTGACAATCTATAGACAAATTATGATCTCTACATTTAGCAATAGCACCATACATTGCTTTAATCCCCTTTTTTAAAGCTGCTTGATATTGAATTGTGTCAAACCAGTTTGGGTAAAATAAACCCCAAGATACTTAAATTCTTTGGTTATTTCTAGATTATATTCACCGTATATAAAATTCAGATCGTTAGGAATTCTTTTCCTTCCAAAAATCATTACTTTGGTTTTACTGGTATTAACTTTAAGATGCCAAAGTTTAGAATATTTCAAAAATATATTTAGCTGCTTTTGCAAGTCATCAGCATTTTCTGATAGTAAAATAGTGTCATCAGCATATAACAATACATACAATTTCAAATATATATTCAATTCTTGTTCTAATTTGTCACTTATATAAGACAAACCTTTACAATCATGTGACTTAATAAAATCTTCTAAATCGTTAAGAAATAGTGAAAATAAAAACGGGGATAGGTTATCGCCTTGCCGGACACCGGATGTACACAAAAATACATTTGAGAATACACCATCTTTACTTATTTTGGCCTTGATACCATTGTACGTATTTTTAATAATCCGAAAGCATTTACCATCTATATTATTTATCAAAAGTTTATTCCAAAGACCAATTCGCCATACACTATCAAATGCCTTTTCAAAATCTATAAAGGCACAAAATAATTGCTTTTTAAAATGTTTAGATAACTCAATTAATGTATAGAGCGTGAAAATATGGTCAGTTGTGGAGTGGTTTCTTCGAAACCCTGCCTGATTTTCGAGAATGAGTTCAACATTATCAGCATATTTATTTAAACGTTCGTTAATTATAGCTATAAACAATTTACCCAGGCAACTAATCAAAGTAATAGGTCGGTAATTATGGGGATCATACACACTACCATTATTTTTAAAAACAGGGATAATATTTCCCATAAGCCAGGATTCCGGCACATGACCAGTATTCAAAATATAATTGAATAATTCTACATATAATGGCATCAATAAATCAATAGTTGATTTGATATACTCGTTACATAGCATATCGTCACCAACAGCCTTATTATTTTTAAGCATTTTGACACAATTCATTATTTCATTCGGTAGTATTGGTTCATTGATAAAACCATTACCTTCAAGTGTAGAGAGCTCAGTGAGCTCATTGATAGTCAACACGTGATTATCTTCACCTTCAAAATTTTTGTTAAAACATGTCTTAAAAAATTTGAAAATATCCTCAATATCAGCTTTACAACTACTTTTTTTGGAGCAGCCATTATTAATTATTTTCCAGTACTCCTTAGGATTTCTTGATCTCAGTGATCGGAGTTTATTTTTAATATATACCTTATGATTATTTACACATCGATTTATTGTCTTTTTATATGACTTTTCTTTTACATACATTTCCTCTCTGAGGTAATCATTACCAAACTTTTTATACAATCGCTTTGCTTTTCTGTAGTTTTGTCTAGCAGACTGACACTCTCTATTAAACCACGGTTTTTTAAATTTAAATGCATGTTTATTTACAGAGTTTGGTTTAGTGTATATAGTTCCAAATGCATGTTTGGCACCATCTATAAAAAGACCAGAACGAAGCCACCGCTCCACACTGGACCAGAACGAAGCCACCGCTCCACACTGGACCAGAACGAAGCCACCGCTGTACACTGGACCAGAACAAAGCCATCACTGTACACTGGACCAGAACGAAGCCACCACTCCACACTGGACCAGAACGAAGCCACCACTCCGAACGGAACCAGAACGAAGCCACCGCTGTACACTGGACCAGAACGAAGCCATCACTCCTCACTGGACCAGAACAAAGCCATCACTTAACACTGGACCAGAACAAAGCCATCACTGTACACTGGACCAGAACGAAGACACCACTCCACACTAGACCAGAACGAAGCCACCACTCCACACTGGACCAGAACGAAGCCACAACTCCACACTGGACCAGAACGAAGCCACCACTCCACACTGGACCAGAAAGAAGCCACCGCTGTAATCTGGACCAGAACAAAGCCATCACTCCACACTGGACCAGAACAAAGCCACCACTGCACACTGGACCAGAACAAAGCCATCACTGTACACTGGACCAGAACAAAGCCATCACTCCACACTGGACCAGAACAAAGCCATCACTGTACACTGGACCAGAACAAAGCCATCACTCCACACTGGACCAGAACAAAGCCATCACTCCACACTGGACCAGAACAAAGCCATCACTCCACACTGGACCAGAACAAAGCCATCACTCACACTGGACCAGAACAAAGCCATCACTCCACACTGGACCAGAACAAAGCCATCACTTCACACTGGACTAGAACAAAGCCACCATTCCACACTGGACCAGAACAAAAGCCATCACTGTACACTGGACGAGAACAAAGCCACCACTGCACACTGGACCAGAACAAAGCCATCACTGTACACTGGACCAGAACAAAGCCATCACTCCACACTGGACCAGAACAAAGCCATCACTCCACACTGGACCAGAACGAAGCCACCACTCCACACTGGACCAGAACGAAGCCACCACTGTACACTGGACCAGAACGAAGCCACCACTGTACACTGGACCAGAACGAAGCCGGAACTCCTCACTGGACCAGAATGAAGCCACCAATCCACACTGGACCAGAACGAAGCCACAACTCCACACTGGACCAGAACAAAGCCACCACTGTACACTAGACCAGAACAAAGCCATCACTGTACTCTGGACCAGAACGAAGCCAACACTCCACACTGGACCAGAACGAAGCCACCGCTGTACACTGGACCAGAACGAAGCCATCACTCCTCACTGGGCCAGAACAAAGCCATCACTGTACACTGGACCAGAACAAAGCCATCACTGTACACTGGACCAGAACGAAGACACCACTCCACACTGGACCAGAACGAAGCCACCACTCCTCACTGGACCAGAACGAAGCCACCACTCCACACTGGACCAGAACGAAGCCACCACTCCACACTGGACCAGAAAGAAGCCACCGCTGCAATCTGGACTAGAACGAAGCCACCACTGTACTCTGGACCAGAACGAAGCCACCACTCCACACTGGACCAGAACGAAGCCACTACTGTACTCTGAACCAGAACGAAGCCACCACTCCACACTGGACCAGAACGAAGCCACCGTTGTACACTGGACCAGAACGAAGCCACCACTGTACACTGGACCAGAACGAAGCCGCAACTCCTCACTGGACCAGAATGAAGCCACCAATCCACACTGGACCAGAACGAAGCCACAACTCCACACTGGACCAGAACAAAGCCATCACTGTACTCTGGACCTGAACGAAGCCACCACTCCAACTATGACCGAACGAAGCCACCCTGACCTGACAAACAACACACCTTACTGGACACATGACACCTTACCTGAAAGGCCAATCACTTACACGGACCAAACGAAGCCACCATCCTCTTGACCAGAACAGATCCTAAACCACGTTACACTGACAGAAAAACATCAGTAGTATACTGACCAACGAAGCCACCACTCCACACTGGACCAGAACAAAGCCATCACTCAACACTGGACCAGAACGAAGCCACCACTGTACACTGGACCAGAACGAAGCCGCAACTCCTCACTGGACCAGAACGAAGCCACCAATCAACACTGGACCAGAACGAAGCCACCACTCCACACTGGACCAGAACAAAGCCACCACTTCACACTAGACCAGAACAAAGCCATCACTGTACTCTGGACCTGAACAAAGCCACCACTCCACACTGGACCAGAACGAAGCCACCGTTGTACACTGGACCAGAACGAAGCCACCACTCCACACTGGACCAGAACGAAGCCAATACTGCACACTGGACCAGAACGAAGCCATCACTCCTCACTGGACCAGAACAGAGCCATCACTGTACACTGGACCAGAACAAAGCCATCACTGTACACTGGACCAGAACGAAGACACCACTCCACACTGGACCAGAACGAAGCCACCACTCCACACTGGACCAGAACGAAGCCACCACTCCACACTGGACCAGAAAGAAGCCACTCACACTGGACCAGAACAAAGCCATCCGCTACACACTGGACCAGAACAAAGCCATCACTCCACACTGGACCAGAACAAAGCCATCACTGTACATGGACTAGAAACAAAGCCACCATGTACCACTGGACCAGAACAAAGCCACCACTGTCACACTGGACCAGAACAAGCCACCACTCGCACATGGACCAGAACAAAGCCATCACGTACACTGGACCAGAACAAAGCCATCACTGTACACTGGACCAGAACAAAGCCATCACTACACACTGGACCAGAACAAAGCCATCACTCCACACTAGACCAGAACAAAGCCACCACTGCACACTGGACCAGAACAAAGCCATCACTCCACACTGGACCAGAACAAAGCCATCACTCCACACTGGACCAGAACAAAGCCATCACTGCACACTGGACCAGAACAAAGCCATCACTGTACACTGGACCAGAACAAAGCCCATCACTGTACACTGGACCAGAACAAAGCCATCACTGTACACTGGACCAGAACAAAGCCAATCACTGTACACTGGACCAGAACAAGCCACCATACACACTGGACCAGAACAAAGCCACTCACTGTACACTGGACCAGAACAAGCCATCACTGTACACTGGACCAGAACAAAGCCATCACTGTCACATGGACCAGAACAAAGCCACACTGCCACACTGGACCAGAACAAAGCCACCACTCCACACTGGACCAGAACAAAGCCATCACTGCACACTGGACCAGAACAAAGCCATCACTGTACACTGGACCTAGACAAAGCCCATCCACTCTACACTGGACCAGAACAAAGCCACACGGAACACTGGACCAGAACAAAGCCATCACTGCACACTGGACCAGAACAAAGCCATCACTGTACACTGGACCAGAACAAAAGCCACCACTGTCCAACTGGACCAGACAAAGCCACCACTTACACACTGGACCAGAACAAAGCCATCACTATACACTGGACCAGAACGAAGCCACCACTCCACACTGGACCAGAACAAAGCCATCACTCAACACTGGACCAGAACGAAGCCACCACTGTACACTGGACCAGATCGAAGCCGCAACTCCTCCCTGGACCAGAACGAAGCCACCAATCCACACTGGACCAGAACGAAGCCACCACTCCACACTGGACCAGAACAAAGCCACCACTGTACACTAGACCAGAACAAAGCCATCACTGTACTCTGGACCTGAACAAAGCCACCACTCCACACTGGACCAGAACGAAGCCACCGTTGTACACTGGACCAGAACGAAGCCACCGCTGTACACTGGACCAGAACAAAGCCACCACTGTACACTGGACCAGAACAAAGCCAACACTGTACACTGGACCAGAACAAAACCATCACTATACACTGGACCAGAACGAAGCCACCACTCCATACTGGACCAGAACAAAGCCAACACTGTACACTGAACCAGAACAAAACCATCACTGTACACTGGACCAGAACAAAGACACCACTCCACACTGAACCAGAACGAAGGCATCTCTGTACACTGGACCAGAACAAAACCATCAATGTACACTGGACCAGAACAAAGACACCACTCCACACTGGACCAGAACAAAGCCATAACTGTACACTGGACCAGAACGAAGGCATCACTGTACACTGGACCAGAACAAACCATCACTCCACACTGGACCAGAACAAAGCCATCCCTGTACACTGGACCAGAACGAAGCCACCACTCCACACTGGACCAGAACGAAGCCATCACTCCACACTGGACCAGAACGAAGCCATCATTCCACACTGGACCAGAACGAAGCCACCACTCCACACTGGACCAGAACGAAGCCACCACTCCACACTGGACCAGAACAAAGCCATCACTGTACACTGGACCAGAACGAAGCCACCACTGTACACTGGACCAGAACAAAGCCATCACTGTACACTAGACCAGAACAAAACCATCACTGTACACTGGACCAGAACAAAGACATCACTCCACACTGGACCAGAACAAAGCCATCACTGTACACGGGACCAGAACGAAGCCACCACTCCACACTGAACCAGAACAAAGCCACCACTCAACACTGGACCAGAACGAAGCCACCACTGTACACTGGACCAGAACGAAGCCACCACTCCAGACTGGACCAAAACAAAGCCATCACTGTACACTGGAGCAAGACGAAGCCACCACTCCACACTGAACCAGAACGAAGCCGCCACTCCAAACTGGACCAGAACAAAGACGAAGCATGTTTATACAGAGTAGATTTACTAGTGTAAAGAAGGAACGGACGTTGAAATAGGGCCGGGTTACAGAATAATAGACAAAGTCTGGATTAGGCAAATTAACTGATATAGATATATAAAGAAATATTCGGGACCATATTATTCAACCTGTTTAGACAAAGATTCGGGTTGGACAGAGTCCGGTTTACAAAAAGACTGTTGTATAGAATCAGCTCGACATTTTCCAGACAATACTGATTTTCTGGCGTCGGCTGCTACCGGTTCATTGACCTTGGCGTTCGGTAGGACCTAGACTGCTGAAGTTTCCTACACTTACATCAGACAGACGGCTGCTAGATTATTGAAAAAAAACTCTATTGATTGAATTTCATTCGGATTACGGTAAGTTTGTGGTATCCATCTCAATAACAGCCTCTGTCATTTCCCTTCATTATATCCCGTCACTGAAAAACTGCGGACAATCTTAGCGGAAAATTACTCGACGACTGTGTCTGCAAGTATCAAATAAGCACCATAAACACATCCCGGATGACGACATCAACATGAAGAGGCAATGCTGCCGACAGTTCAGACGCGTCTGGATTAAATGCCTTAACACCGTTATAGGTAGAACTATTAATCAAAGAGCCATAATACAAAGATAAAGATGTTTCTATTTGAGTATTTTGGAGGAACGAGTAATTGAAAATCGCCAATTTTGGTGTCGTACCGTCTATAAACACAAGGGCATGAAATGAGGGGAAGTATTTTCTGTAAATAATTTTATGTTTAAGGTTTAACAACAACGATGCGAACAAAGGAAACGCAGAAAGTGGTTATGGTTATGTTTGATTGTGTAGTCCGCCAACGGAGGCAAGCTTTGGCTGAAATTTTGGCTTTGACATCCGCTCGCGGAAGTAAACATTTGTCTTTAACGTCCACCCAAGGAAGTCAGCTTTGGGTGTAACGTCCACCAACAGTAGTAAGCTCTAGTTTTAATGTCCGCCCGCGGAGGTTAGTTTTGGATTAAACGTCCGCTCAAAGTAGTAAGTTTTGAATTAAACGTCCCCACAGAAGAAATCTTTGGATCTAACATGCTTTGATTTTAACCATTTTAAACATTATTTTCCCATGGGCTCAAAAATCGTGCTGCATCACATGTCTTTTCTAAGAGCTCTAGGACGTTAACAAGCACAGTGACATGCTGTTCTCTCTTTTCATAATTGAATGAGGCATTAATAACCATGGGAGAAAAAGATGAAAGAATTTTCGAGAATTCTCACCTCAGGATAGTATACATCTTTATGTTCTAAATCACCAGTTCAAACGAACATACATTATTTATCAAATAAAACTCAACACACTTATTTCATAATACCGCTTACTGCAGCTGACGCTATTTACTGGGCACTCATTTTCACAAACAAAAACCACAACATTGTCCGTAAAGCACACACGATACCGCCATAATAGCTCTTGCCAGTCCCGACACTGTTATCCCCTGCATTGTAAGCGCCCGCCAAAGTTTGGTTTGGTTTGGTTTGTTTTTGTTTAACGTCCTATTAACAGCCAGGGTCATTTAAGGATGTGCCAGGTTTTGGAGGTGGAGGAAAGCCGGAGTACCCGGAGAAAAACCACCGGCCTACGGTCATTACCTGGCAACTACCCCACGTAGGTTTCGAACTCGCAACCCAGTGGTGGAGGGCTAGCGTTAAAGTGTCGGTACACCTTAACCACTTGGCCACCGCGGCCCGCCAAAGCCCAACGTCCATGGTTAAAAAACATCTGTAAGTCGTATAATAACAAGAGGCCTAAGCCACGTAGTTCTCTGGGCATGGTATTAGTATTCAATTCGTTGTTGTCAATTTTCTAGCATTTGGAAATTATAATTTGTTTGTCTGAACGCTGCAGCCTTATAGTTGACCAATGAAGAGGCCTTGTATTGATACTTTTATAATTGAACTTTAATCCAGCATTTATTATAATTTCAAAATGGCATTAGAAATCGACAAGCTGTCAAACAATTTTGTTTTAATGCACAACGAGGGCTTGTCGTTACTTCTTTACTCATTTTCCTCCCCTGTAGGTGC
The DNA here is from genome assembly GCF_902652985.1 of Pecten maximus. Lineage (NCBI taxonomy): Eukaryota > Metazoa > Mollusca > Bivalvia > Pectinida > Pectinidae > Pecten > Pecten maximus. The sequence goes on from NC_047026.1 coordinate 10,002,948, forward strand.
ATGTAGCTATATAGCGCGAGATAATTAATATTGTGCCCGCTGCCAACATCTCATGATTGTACAAGAGGCCCAGATGACCTGTATCACTCACCTGGTTATTTAAGAAATTACATGTTAAATGATTTAAATCAAAAGTTACCTAAAGTGCATATTATCTGTGCATCTAGACCCATATTTTGTAAGTATATTACTAAATGGACCCATTTTGGCACTGCCCTTCGGGCCCTTAGGTTGTCGACCCCGTTAAATTCAATCAGTCACCTAGTGATGCTATCTTTGTAACATGAGCGATTACATATGATAATATCCATAGTCAGGAAAGTGGTATGAAATTCCTTTACGATTAAAACACACAATCTGAAATTTACTGAAAATATCGCTGTTGAGATCTTGTCGCGAGTGCTATTCATTTAATGCGATGACACAATCGAATTCAGATCCTTATAATCACTCTGTTTCAAAGAGGATCTGACGACATCGAGGTAACCTTTACGATTAAAAAATCAAATTACTGCCTTTAGAATCTTGAAGATAAATTTAATATGTGCGAACTAGCATGACTAATGTGCATAACTTGCGTACGCAGATCTGGTACAACCAACATCGCAACTGTAAAAATCTTTTACAGTGCAGCCCTTACGACTTTTTCAACTAAAGTTCCAAATTTAGTAATCAACCTATCCTCGGTCAATTAGTAACCGAATAACCGATTAAATTTCATCATCAATCAAAAATCGATAACTGAAGAAAATCAATAATTGATCACCAACGAATGATCTGTTTAGAACAATTGCTACAAAGGTTATGATGTATCACAGTATTATAGGATTACAACCTAAAATTATTTTCTTGTACCATAGATGATTATTGTTATTTCTATAGCTGTCGTCGTCCAAATGGTTTTAATGTATTTGTACGTTATCGTGGTGGACATTTTGAGTATCTGCATGTTCAAAATACGTTAATATTTACTACTTTTATAGAAAAGAAATTTTAGTCACAGACATTATTAGAGATCGAGGAACAACAGTTAAAAGGACACCTATTAGAGCTGGGGAAGACTGGCCACCAGACCCTAAGTTTTTTTGTTAAGAATTGCCAAGCTAAATTCTAATACTAGATTATCTGCCCCTAGTTTGAAACTTAGGATCAGACATATCCTAGTGATCAAAATCATAAAGCTCAATTTTATTTATAATTTTAATATTCTAGAAACAGGGGGCCAGTCTAGAGCTGGGGCATTGCGTACGTTCCTCATAGTAGAGTAAGGCTGTATATTCATGTGCAACGTTTAAAGACCGAGATTCAGTGTCTTTGGTTGTCCAGGCAACCACTGGCTATCTAATCTCAACAGCAAATTTATGTGACAGGTCAGCAGCCCAAACCTGGCTGGTATGAGGAGGGTCGAAGATCTGTACAGTAATATGCAACCTGATACCCCGTAATGATATCTGTGAGTTGAAATTGTGTTTACATTACCTAGCTGTGAAAAACAAAACAAAACATATCGTTCAATATTAATCTTCGGACTTATTTATGTAGAATTAATATAATTATATACCACAGGCGTGTGCGCTGGTTAATATTGATAGAAAAAAAAGGTATATTAGCCCCTACTCTTACTACATGTATATGGACTTTCCTGAAGAGCAGCAAGAGCTGTGAAAGCGCTAGAAAGTTTGTCGTTAACTTTTGTTTGTTTGTTTTTCGGCATAGCCGTATAATATTCTTTTGTCCCCGGAAATGACGCGACAGGTGGCGTTACTGGTCCAAATGAAGTATGTGATTGGTAATGTAGCGGTAAATACAAAATGCAGAGTTGCAGTTAAAAACGGAACAAAGTTAAGATTAAATGCAAGCTGAATAAGTTTGTTTATGTGTGTGTGTGTAATTCGGCACAATATGCATGAAACTTGTAGAAAAAATATACTTTTTTTAATGATACTTTCTCAATTAAGACAAGTAAAATAAGCGCATATATCATCTATTGTTAAACGTACATGTAGTGAATGAGCGAATAGTGAAAATTGGAGATAATATCTCATTTACATATTTAAATTGCTCATGTAACGATATGAACTATACTCAGATCGACATAGCGAGAATATTGCATCATAATTCTGGGTTATAATTACCAGATACAAGTGTCTATGCAAAAACTTTTGACACTGGTCTATTTGTACTCCAATAATATTAGAGGTTTACACGACAGGAACTTTTGACAGGCTATCATGTAACCAATGTAATCAGGTGGAATAAGACCTCATATACGTATAGGAGTAGTCTATTTGTAGCAGGCGAGATAAAAATCATGACATGTATCCCATATAAAGTGTCAGTATTGGAGTTTATTATGAATTTAATTTTTGATAAAATACTTCAATATCTCATAGACATAGACGGGGAAAATGATGTAACGATCTTATAAGGGACATAGACGGGGGAAATGATGTAACTATCTTATAAGGGACATAGACGGGGAAAATGATGTAACTATCTTATAAGGGACATAGACGGGGAAAATGATGTAACTATCTTATAAGGGACATAGACGGGGGAAATGATGTAACGATCTTATAAGGGACATACATAAAGAAAATGATGTAACTAAATTTTAAGAGACTTTATACTAGGGAGAATCAATTTACTTGACCTGAAAAAGTCGTAGTTACGGGAGGTAGCAAGGACAATGGGATACAAATATTTGCAGACATTTTCACTTCCAATCCCCCATGCCACAGTTGACACCCTGTTGAATGTCTTGTAAATGTCACAGAAAACTAGACAGTAGCGGTTTCCCACATTCTGTTACAGATTAACAGTAATATTTCCTGATTGGAAACCTGACTGATATCTATATCAATGGGAAATGCCAACGGAATAATTCTGCAAAAGAAGAGATATTGTGTCGGTGAAGGGTTTGTACGATGTACATCAAGGTATTGTTTTGAATATGGTTTCGGTGATTTTAAGATGATGCCCTGTTTTTCTTTTTTGACTAGTTGCAGTTAACGTGAAAATTCAAATCAAATGTAAAAAGAACAGAAATAATCAATACTACATACTGTACATTGAGTGCTGACTGTAGTTCGTCACCGTTTACCGGGGCAGTTGGAGTGTCCGGCGGAGATAATTGTCGGGATTAGTATATAGAGGTACTGACTTGGGTAGGGATTAGTACTGGGGAGGGGTGAACTGTACTTAGTCTACCTGAGGGGACAAAACAAGAGTTATCTCCCACATTTTTGTCAGGGAATGAAGTAAAATTCAATTCATCCCAGTACTTCACTTTTATTATTTGAAACAAAATTAATATGTGAATGTTTAGAATACCCTGAAACGTATTTAAACACATTTGTTCAACATGAAACGGCTGCAGCGATATAAAAGTATAACGAAAATATATGTACATATAGGAAAATCGATTTCCTTTGGTATAAGTGTGTAGGTTTTTGCAAGAATAACTGCACTTTTCTTTTCAAGCACAGGTGCGAATATGTACCGCTGTGTAATCAAAGGTCCCCTAAGCCCCTATTGGCCTTTCCTATGCTTGACCTGATGCAAATGTAAGATGATACAGTGTACTAACACTGTGATGCAGTATTAGTACACTGTATCACAGTGTAGTACACCGTATCATCTACAATCTACTTCTGCATATCCTCCATTGAATGAAGGCAGCCATTGGAGTTCCTTAACTTAACTATTAAGTGGGTGTTTTCATTTATTGGAGATGTTCATGTAAGGAAAGGAGAGAGTGTGAAACAGTCGCTGTTCGTTTTACAAGATTTATTATTTTCAACTCGTGTAACAAGAGGTACTATATACAATATAATTGACGCCAGAACTTTCTAAATAATTTGATATTTCAGACAATATAGTCATAGTAAACAGAAACAGTATAACATAATTATCACCATGTTAAACAAGGCATAATCATACCTACAAATAACGGAAGGATTTTCTATAAAAATACTGCATATCCAGTCCAGTAAGAGCCTGGTGCGGAAAATGGACGACATCTCCAACCTCCGTTTGCTTTACTTTAACTTTTACCCTTTAGGATTCAAATTGCCTTGAAACTGTGAATTCCATATATACATGTACATTAAACCGCATTAGTTTAAAATGTTTTGTATAAAACCTAAAACTGTCAGGTTAATTAGGTGATTATCTATATGGTATGTAATCAGTATCCGCGTAACTGGAAGGTCAAAGGTTATTAGCAAGCTTTATACATTTACCAAAACTTGTCAATTATTTAGGGCTATTTGTATACAGCAATTCCTCTCATTTGTACACACTTGGATTTGTTACAAAATAACTTTTGGAGAATGTATTTCTTATTTGCCAAACAAGGCCACATTAATACAAAAAGGAACTCGTCTTCAATAACATTCATGTCACCTATATGACAAACTCTTTGGTGTCGCTCAATGTTATGATATCTACCCTTTTCAATATTTAGAGTGTGTGGCGATAGTCGAATTTTAGTTATTTCTCTCAAGTATTCAACTGATATGGACTTTTTCAGATAATTCTGTAAACTATAACTGTTGTAAACATGTTGATATAAAATTCCTTTAGAGGACAATATATTTTTTTCTACACACTCTTTTATATAAATCAAAACTTCTTTCCTTTGTCATTTGAAGATCATTAATGTCAACCTTTTGTGATTCCCATTTATAACCGAAACCTATTCTATATAATTATTCCTTGATATTCAACATCTATCTATCATTATTTTCTAACATGTCGTCATAGCAAGACTGTGAAATATAATTTCGGGAGTTTCTCAGTTTCATCCAATATTTCATAATTCTAATTTTTCGTAGCACTCTTAATGGATACCTTCCTACTTCAAGATAAACCACATCGTTACTTGTACTTTTACGTACACCAAGGAATTTATTACAGAAAATAATATGTACTTGAAATGCTATTGATAAATGTATCAACTACAGTTGTGTTCCAACGTTGAAATAATTTTTCGGCATAGCCATATAATATTCTTTTGTCCCCGGAAATGACGCGACAGGTGGCGTTACTGGTCAAGATGAAGTATGTGATTGGTCAATGTAGCGGTAAATGCAAAATGCAGATATGCAGTTAAAAACGGAACAAAGTTAAGATTAAATGCAAGCTGAATAAGTGGATTCATCTTTTCAAATGACACATTAATAAAATTATATTCCTGATTGAAATGCAGTCGTATTCAGGCGCGTAGCTTTCTTTACGCAAATACGCAGTTGCGTACACATCAGTTTTCAACAATAACAAAAATAAACAAAACAAAACAAACAAACAAACAAACAAAACAAAACAAAGAAAGAAAAAACTCTGATATTTATATGAGCTTATCTATACACAAACTATGAATGCTGTCCCTAGGTGATGGTTCTAGTCAAACCCATTAATTGATATAACTAGTCACTGGTAGGGAACGCAATCAATCGGTCGGTTAAAGTGGGACAAAGAAAAATCCAAAGACCTGTTTCTTTGGAAGAAATTTCAGCTCGCCCCGCAGGAACCAGCAGCATCAGAAACAAGTCAAAATAGTACACCTGATGTAACAAAGCTCCCTGGTGGTTGTCAGAATTGGAAAATGCTTACGCTAACATTTTAGATCATTCAGGACATTAAAGATCAATGCCAAATTTATGCATTTTATATACAAAATTTGCAAGATATATGTATATATGAGAGGTTGAAGCAAATTCTCAATAGCACACAAAACTTAGTTTTGATATCCAACGGTTTACACAAAATATGGGAATAATGAAAATAAATCCAAATAATTTCAAAATTAGTTGTCAAATAAAAAAAGATGGCAGATATATATATACTAATATAGACTTAAAAACTTAATATAGACTTATTAAGATTGATTCCACGAGGAAAAGGGGTATCTGAAAGCTCTTTTACACATGTCAGACAATCTAACAGCTATATTCAGATACGTGCTGAATGTAAACTATATAGCATCGTTAGATCTCCTTTCCCTTAAAATGTATTTATTATCTTATATAAGATATGTTATCACGATCATATACCGAAACACAATACAACATAGAAATATAATTTAACTAATTCCATTATAACAATTATACACAACGAGAAAAACGTTTTTTCAAATTATTTTTGTTATGTGTGTGTGTGTGTATTTCGGCACAACTTGCATGAAACTTGTAGAAAAAATAATCTGATACTTTCTCAATTAAGAAAAGTAAAATAAGCGCCTATATCATCTATTGTTAAACGTACATGTAGTTAATGAGCAGATAGTGAAAATTGGAGATAATATCTCATTTACATATTTAAATTGCTCATTGAAATTTTATTTAAATATGGGCATAGCAATATTAATTTTTTTTTCTGGGGTCTGATCTAGCCCACCATCCTCCCTTTGGTGCCATTCCTATAAAGGACTACTTACAACCGGAAACCAGGGTGAAGTCTGATTTACATATTTGTTACTGTTAATCTTAAAATGAACTATAAAACATTAACCAAAAGAACAGGTCCGGAGTTATATATGCGCATAGAGTACAAAATTCACTATTGGAATTTTCCTCACTACATGACAGTTGGTAAGATGCAGAAATGAATCGATACTTTTAAGGAAATCGTTTGCTTTCAAACGTTAGGTGAACTTTACTATACGTATGCTTAAGAATGTTATTGAATATAATGAAACACAGCATTCTGAACGCAGATAGACACAGCAATCTAATTTTCAAATGTACAGATTTTGATATTATATATGTACCCTTTGTCTGATGTTCAATGAAATTAGCAAATTAATGTATTTTTAAATCATTAGGTTTGCACACCAACACTGTCACGAATGTTTTGCCTTATATATCAAGGCTGCTAAATAGTGGGATTAACGTCTCCAAACGAGACCAAGTGTGGTTTTCCTGGCTTGCCTGGTGATTTTCCTGGCGTTGATGATGGAATCACATGTGGACCTTGACATTTTGAAGAGATCCGTAAGACTGCATGTATCCGGTCCTAGGAGGAGCTCCGTTACACGATTTGAGGTTGTCAAGGCGTTATTGGACCGTGGACTTCCAGGTGCTGAGATATCATCTGTTTTCCGGTGCGAGGCCCCGAATACCTGGTTTGCGACGCTGTCCAGTCGGGGTGCTGTCGATGGGATTGTGGAGAACGGCGTCATCAGGAAGGAGCAGTTCGCTCTTCACCCGGAGCCATGTGACCAGCGGCGCTTGACGTAAGAGTCCAGTGGCTCCCCACTTGGATTGACGATGAGGGTATCGCCAAATACGTTGAATATTACGGGAAGGTGATCAGCATAAGCAGAGAGACCACAGATGTCAGCGGTGTGACACTTGAGACCGGTACGCGTGAGATCACGCTTCTCATCCGTGAGGGGGACCAGGATTCTATCCCACACAAGGCACGTATGTTCGGGAAGACGGCTTTGATCATGGTCCCGGGCCGCCCACCTATATGTCTCAGGTGTCAGCAGGTGGGACATGTCAGGTCCCAGTGTCCCGGGAGGACGGAACAGACAACCGAACTCTGATTTTACTATCAGTGACCCTTCTGTAGCACACAAGCCCAATGCATGTGACCTCGTCATTGACCTTCTCTCGTACAAGCTCGCACGTGTCATGACGTCAAAACGTAAACAATAACAAAGAAACCGGGACACCCAGTGACTTCGGCAACCACCTGTACACAGCGCAATAGCAAAATGTAAACTTAACCGTAATAACAAAAATCGTCCAGAACAGTTTGGAATACTTATGCCTGTAATCTTACAGCGAGCACACTCCCTATGAACCCCCTCCCTATTGCGGAACCTGTCACGAAAATACGACTCGTATCATGAAACTCTTAAACGTCCTTCACATAATCCCTGTGTCTCATCTTGGCGATAAATATGAGAGGCCAAAACGGGACCGATGGCCACCTGCGAATAATTTAAGTACCACACGCTTCGGAAATTATAAAAGCGCTGCCACCATTACTGTAAGTAGCAAAGCTACGCTTACGCGCTTAATGCTACGTAAAGCCCTTTCTCTGTCTGATGAATACGCTTTTTATCCTCAAGGTCGTCCGAAATATACTCTTTGACCGTAGTCCAACCGGTCGGAGACTTGTCCGCTAGGCGAATAAGCTTGTTGCACTTATGGATGTTTTGCCTTAAGTCCGACGCCCAATCAGAACAATTGTCCTAGGTCGCGTTTTTCCAACTCCCTCTGTAGTTTTGCTATATCAGTGTCTAGGTCCTCGTTAAATTGGAACTGTACCTTGTTCCATGGAGACTTGAATTTCAAGGAATGGTCGGACCTCGCCTTCATCGAGTCGGGCTCCTCAATCAAATCCGCCCTGAAACTGTCCAATTTCGTGTCCAAATATTGTCGAAACAGAGAAAACGCTTGTTTGGCCTTTAAACCTAATCTGATTCTTGCGAGGTTGGTGCCGAAGACGTGTTATGAACTTTCGGAATTAGGAATGTCTTTCTCACTCATGTTAACAAGTCAGGTATCTCACTATAGCGTCGGTCGAGGTGCGCTGCAAAAGCTCGAATGGCCAACATACCTAGTACACCTGTTTAGCTCACCTGTATCACAGGTAAAGCACGTGCACCTCGCGCTACATTACCCTGATACACTCAATGCCCTATAGTTACCCCACGGGTGCCCCTCACTGTTAACACAGTGTAGAACGTAACATTGATAAATGCAATTAAGACTCGGAGAAAAGACAGGGTTTGTCCTTCGTCAGTGTAGTGTAACGGGATTGCATTTGAACTTACATGTCTAGATATGACATTTTTGTGTGATAACACTATAATCGAGTCTATCATTGATCTCATTCGTTGGAACTTTAAGGTAACACAGTGCGCTGTCCTGTTTGATGTCCTCCACTGTATATTTAAGAGATACTCTCACGGGCAAACAAGAACATACTGCTGACTCTCAATACACACATAGAAATTAAACGCACACATCTCGCACAAATGGATGACCCAATCCTTAACTGCCCATAGCTGTTGATAGAATGTTAGACAATACGCAATAAAGGTTTGCAATGTCCTTAAATGGTCTTTTTGAGTTACGGATTTCGATCTGGATTCGTTATTATCTCATTTGCCAACTATGGCCATTTTTGGATATCCCATGGCCGAGGCATACTGGAGTCCCGTCAAATGGTATTCCTGCTTAACATTCAGCATTTAGGAGTGAGCGACTAGTTCGCCTGTTGTAAATATGACCAGTTGTGGTGTACTGCAGAACTTCGTCGACAGTATACTTCAGTGAGATAACACTATAAAGTCGGCACCAGAAGTGCACGTTTACAGGAAACACGAACATAACGCATCCGGAAACACAAACAAGCTCAACACACGCATACAGTAGGTAGGGGAAAATAAAATCGGCCTTTCCAGTGACTTTATTTTCGATCTTGATGTTTAAGAAGTCATGCCAGTGTGTCAGAGATATGTTGAGGAAATATTAACTACCATTATGATTTACATTAGTTTTTGGTTTTGGGATAGGACATATCGCCGTCCATACATGTACCTCGCTAAAATTCAACGCGTGTTCAAAGGCGAGGTATTGCTAAGAGTGATCGATGAAACGAAAACTTGGTCCGGTATGTGACGTATAAGGATATATGACTATTCAATCAGATCAATTTTGCTTAAATAAATCGTATTTTTCTCAGTTGGTATTTCCCCAATTTGGCCCCAAACCTGTCGACATAAGGAACACCTCGGACGACGAGGATGACACAACCTTATCATATCTTTTTCACTGGGACAGTTTTTTGAAGAACCGCGATATCAATCACATGACCTTGATGACGAGAAAATCACCGCGTCCTTATCAGATTAAAACGACACAGGTGACGTGCCAGATGACGATTTAGTTGTATGTGAAAGTAATGATCCTGTTCGATCTTGAATTCCATCTCAATGTATTGAAACTCTGCATAGATATATCTGTTTAACAGAAAACGCCCCACAGGAACTATTTAGTAGACTTGGCCTATCAGCATACCAGTCCTACTTCAAGAAGGAAACTGGACAAAATCACAGAGATTGCGTTTAAAAGATAAACAAATGTAAACTAACAAACGAATTTGAAAATAAACAATGTCTGTTTATAAAACAAAGGTTTGTATCCTTTATTGTCGGTTTGTGTGTTAAATGACTAGTCTAGCCTACAAATGGAATTGGAGGTGGAAGAACTTAACGTTAACTGAAATGTTAACCTTCAGAAACTCTTTAACGAATTATTTTCCCAGGTGCAATGGAATTCCTTATAGCCAATTTTTAATGTAAACACATAATGCCATTACTTACAACATGTGGATAGTATTATACATCTTCATAGTTGCTGAATCCTTTTAACTTGGATGCTTATCGACACACACCGCAACACACCGAACGAATCTAATACCATACAATATGGTGATCGATTATAAAAAGCAATTAAAGGCCTATCCCTCCTCGCTACTGAACCTTATATGCGCTGTATATGCACAAAAAGCAATTAAACACTCGTACGAGGGGAAATAAAATTGAATTGGACCTTTCACTATGCGACAACTCATAGCATGAAACTCATTTACAGTACATGTAGTAGCTTGGACAGACATTGTCCAAATAGGTAATAACAAATACATTATTTAAATCACTGAACACAAGTGAAAATATTTCATCAATATTTAGATTCGAAAATGGTCGTCAAAAGTCGTTGTTTGGTAAGCATCATCATTTGCAGCAGAAGGTTATTGCACTTTGAACAGCAAGCCAGCCTTCCAAAATTTAGTTTTAAGGTTTTTTCGTATTCGTTTAAGCAAAGGATATTCACAAAAATGAACCTCTTCCAACTAACACTGATTATGGCTGTATGTCAGTTTGATATTTACTCATTTCCCTCCATTATCTGTAGTACAGAGCACTGTCTCACACCACTGCTATGTCGGTCAGGAATCTTACATTTTAGTTGAAGATGACACGAAAAGAAAATGACTATTTTACTGTTGAATATAAGGATCCGAGCAAACAAACAAACACACAAGGAGCCTGAATCAATTCTCGAATTTGCCCTTTATATGCAGTGGTATGTACTAGATGAATTTGTTTAGGCTGGCTATAATTCGGTCGCCATGCGCGTTATCACAAGTCCCACGAGACTGACCAAGGTGACAGAAAGACTGACATGGCGCAATTCTCTATTGTGTCAAAGGCGATCGATCTAAGTAGCTTTATTTGTGAATATTGCTGGTTGTATTTTTCTCTGGATCCCTATGTTTTCTAAATGGAAAGCAACATTTTACAGAATAGAAGAAATATTAACTGTACTAACTGTACTAGCTTTGAGAGCTTTTAAGTTTGTTCCCCCTGTTTTCCTGGCTCAACCGGGGTGTGCTGTTGACAGATTTGATTCCGGCGGCAGAATTCTGTACAAACGGTGACATTCAGTAACGGCCGTGGGCGACTTCAACCTGATACAATGCCTTCTCCAATGTAACAGAACAAGACGCACTGCAGTTGAAATATGCCACTTTACACAAACAGTCGCGTAATACAAAATTTTGTAACTGGAGTAAAAACAGGGTTGTTGTTGCTCAGAATACTGAAAAGTAATCTGTTGAAAAGCAATACTAACGATTGATTAGAGTGTTAAGTTTCTGTATTCCAGGTTTAATACATCTGAATGCAGTGTGCACTTCAGATAGATTTCATCGTGTAGTAAACGTAATTTACCGTTCCATTCGAAGTTTGGAGGTTTGAAAAGTCATGAAAAATGGTTAAGAATTGAGTTCAATGAAAACGGATAAAATGTCGATGTTACCTAAATGTTAGAGCTATTACCATAGCCTGACACAACACTCGGTCGCATGATATCGTCGATGAGCTAACAAGCTCTTTGAAGATTTCTTTTTAAAACTGAACGGCAGACAGGTTGCAGTAATTTCAATGATTTTGTTGTGGAGAAGGGGATATAGACTAGTCGAAGATATTTATGATTTTATCATTTCACTTCCTGCAATACCCACTTGCTATTAATGTCTCCATTGACGCTCCTCCACATTTATTTTTATTTAGTGATTGCCATTGTGATAATGACATTTTGTTCACTCAAAATGATAAGACATACAGAAGACATATTTGATACGCCCTTTCTGTGGTCAGTATTATGTTCTGGGAATTTAACTATTCAAACGTGCCTGCTACTTGAAATTTCGGTATACTTTCGCTGTAATTGAACTTGACCATCCTGGAGTGAGCTAATTGTCCTGAAATGATTCAATATTTTTATATCATCTGTGTACACTGACGTCTGGCAAATAAAATAAGAACATCATTGTTGGAGGAAACATACACCACTAGTATCAATATGCTTTAGTTTAATTACTAGAGCTATCCAACAAGATATCTAGTACACCTGAGATAACTTGCTATCTTATTGTTATCATATATCTGAAAGACTGATTAATAGCTATAGTGGTGTACAAATCACCAGCGAAGGCCAGAGAAATATATCAGACAAGGTGTATTGATAGCAAAACTGTTTAAATAATACATCCGTTCAATGATAAGATCTAACTGCAATGTACTTCCTCTCGTGAATAACTGCTAGCATAGCGTCAAAGTCCCAAACAACCTCTGTCGACAGGTTTACAAGTATATGTTTCTTTATAAGGGAGTCACTTTTGATATTTTGCATTCTGAAATGTGATGCTTAATGCTCCTAAATAAGTTTGTATCGTGAAGATAATCTATACTAGATTGTACCTGATACTTCCATGGTATGATCGTAAGATGCGATTAAATGGATCTTATCTTTTACCTTTTTTTCTGAACAACTTTCTTCTTCTTAATGTCTCCCTTGACACTGCCTGACGATCGATTTTTAGCTGAGAGTTCACTCCTTTGAGGAAGGCTTTGGGTTCTGTCCCCTTGCCTTTTAGTTGAGCGTTCGCCCCTGTGAGGAAGGCTTCGGGTTCTGTCCTCTGGCCTTTAGTTGAGCGGTCGCCCTTGTGAGGAAGGCTTTGGGTTATGGCCCCTGGCTTTTAGCTGAGCGTTCGCCCTTGTGAGGAAGGGTTTGGGTTCTGTCCCCTGGCCTTTAGTTGAGCGTTCGCCCTTGTGAGGAAGTCTTTGGGATCTGTCCCCTGGACTTTAGTTGAGCATTCGCCCCTGTGATGGAAGGCGTGGGTTTTGTGCCTAGACCGAGAGCTGCTACTCCTGCTCAACTTAGCATCTTCGGAGTCGGACAATACGTTCGCCCATTGTCAGTATAATGTGGCCGGTCGATGAGTATTGCTGGTTGTGAGATAGCAATACAAAGTCGGCATCAGTTCCGTGCTATGTTTGCCTCTGATCAACCTAATACTGTCTCATTTGTGATAGGGCCTCTGACCTCAAACATAAACAATTGGTTTGATATTCCATCTATCAACTGTTTGATACTGTTTTGCATCGCGTATAGCTGATAATGTTGACCAATGTACCTTTGACGTGAAGCAAGGTGTTTCATCATTTCCAGTTCGAAGGATGGAAAACACGCACACGCACAATCAATAATATAGAATTTATACCGAATGGCAAATGGGCAATACATTCATGAGCCCCGAATTCACAGTGGGATAATGTTAAAGTCCTGATTCACATCCTAAGTGGCTTACCGTGTTTAGGAGGTAGCAGGCTATACTCTATTAATTCAACTCTATCATGGATTGGCTAGAATGGTTCCCAAGGTTGTTTGGGTTACTAACAGGATACAATAAAAGACAACAATAGTATGACCGGAAAAGTTGAACAATGCTGCATCAGTTATCTTTTCTTCATTATCTTGCCTAGTTACTCTCTCTCTCTCTCTCCCCAGAGGTCAAACCAGCGTCATGCATGTATAAATCATGACTACCCTTCTCCAGAATTTTCCAGAACAGATCTGGTTGTAAACCACACAGGCATTAAGCAGTAGTGTTTTAAACCAAACTTTAAGCTTAGTTCTCCTTTTGGGACCTGTCCCTCTGTACCCTGGGATCAAATCATACTTATTCATATAAATGATATTTGCCCTTACCAAATGTTTAAATCGTTTCAGTCTAATGAGAGGCTAAGAATTTTAATCATCTTGATATTAGTTCGTAGCTTATCTTTAGAAAAATGCGAAGATCACCAGTTATAACGTGTTACAGACTTTAGACTTTATTTTTTTGTGTGTTAAGTTAAAACAATAAATCATGCATCTAGATTGTGCATTTAAAACAACACATATGCTTCCCAATGATATAAACGGTGAAATTATCAAAAGCAAAATACTTATGGTATTAACATATTAATGATATTATTTAAATTTGATTTCATATATGATTAATTTCTATTCATCTTTTAAAGTCTGTATGCCTTAACAAGTGTTGTATGCCGTCAATATTTGACGATAGTATGAAGGTAAAGCTTTGTCCAATCGGCCGACGTAAACGTCAATCGGCATTTCTTCAAAAGTTCTTACCGTTGCATATGTATCCTCGCCCTAGTGTTTCCTCCAGTTTCTTTGTAGACTTTGCTATGATATGAGATTGTAACTTTTCAGTGGCATTTTGATAAGATGATTGATAGTAAAAGATACTATTAGCGTTATATTATGTATATTATGGCTGTAGACTAAGATCTATACATTAAATAACTTGTATTAAATGCGTCTGTTGAGTGTTAAACCAGGAGGAAAGGGTGCGATATGGTGACACCTTGCCAGACGACTATAAATGTCAGAGAGCTGGGGGAGATAAGGTGGATGGATTTAATTGTTAGTTAATATTCCATCAACTCTACTCAGCATTTTATAATTCAATAATTACATTTACACTTCGCTCCATCCCAGGGAAATACAACAAACTCCGACCACTTCATTGGAGATCATTGGTCGCTTACTTAAGCTAAAGGCGAATCTAATTCTGTCTGCGTATGAATATGTTGTCTAAGCTCGCGATCTAGTTTTATACTGCCTTAGACTTAGACTGATCCCACAGAATATCTCTATCGGAATTTTAAGCCATTAATGATTTTGTGATTGCGATATCATATACCATATACATGAATGAGATGAGGGGTCGGTCATTTGGATAAAAACTGAGTTTCAAAAGGCTTTGGAATGTGCATAGATACTGGATTTTATATGTTTTTGCTCTTTGCTGATGTAATCTATTCCAAAACTGAGCCATAAGTGGCTCGAGTGACCAAATCTCACATTTTGAAGAGTAAACCGCGTGTAAATGGTCCATGGATTGATGAAGGGAAGTGAACCTCGTGTTAATGGTACATGGACTGTTTATGTTAATAGTTTGGTTATACAGTAAGTTACTAAGAGATGAGATGATTGCTTAAGTCGGTTATTGAAAGCGTTAAAGGCTGGATTAGACAATTTTACTGTTTCTACGTATACAAGATTTTTACCATTTATATTAAAGCTGTATGACTTTAGCTCGACATACGACATACGACATTCAACGTTCAAAATCTGAATGTCGTATGTCGAGTCGCTGAACATTCAAATGTTCCCTTCGTTGACCAGTGATTACATTTGAATATTGAATGTTGAATGTCGAACTGCACAACATTCAAAATGTGAATGTCGTATGTCCAGTCCGCAAAACATTAAACATTTGAAAGTCGTATGTCGTATGTCGCGCTACACAACATTCGAAAGTTCCCTCGTTGGCCAATGATAACACACATTATAATGACATTTTTTAACGTTGAATGTCGTATGTCGTATGTTGAGCAAACTTCACACAGCCTTATTTTAAAGAAGTTGTCCGTGACGGTTTGATCAGACGGATCGGTTGCTCCCATCTTGAAGGTCCTCATGACGGCTAAGGAAAGCACATCACCATTTGTCTGAGGGTCTTTTTCGAGATTATAAAGATAATAGTCTCTGTACCTTTTCTTTAACCATTTTTAAAAATATATGCTTTTATATCTGTAGGTGCTGTCTTTTGCGGGAAAATCAACGAACAGCCAGGAACTTGAAATAATCAACCACTGAAGTCTCCTCTTGTTCAGAAAACATCCGTTGGGGCCCTGAGGAAATCCTTTTGTTTTTTTCTAGTGGTGTAATCAACTACTGTCTGACTAGTATACCTTATTCAGTTTTTGCTTCGATGGTGCCAGTGATCTCGTTTTACAGACCTGATGGGCAAGGCCAGTTGAGATTACTCATATAACATGCGTTTTGCTAGATAAAATCAAAAAAGACAACCGAGCTAATATTATAAAAAGATTATATCAAAACTAGCCACTTTTTCAGACGCATTCTGACATGTTAACAATCAAATCCAGTTTAACCTTCCCCGACCGAGGGCGTATAATATAAAAATGTGTGGACGGCTCGCCAGTTGTTTTATTGTTCTTCAATGGATATTTGTTCACCTTCAGTGTTCAGCGAAATGGTACCCTGTAAAAAGGATAGCAAACTTTTAAATCGTGAAATGTTTTTGTAACACTGTCTTATTTATGACAAATATTAAAACAAAAAAAAGGTTTAAAGTATTTTCCGATCGAACCACATTCGTTTGTAGTTCGAGATTACGCAAACTGATATCAAAATAATACACGTGGGGAAAATGTTCGTGATCAAAGGACTCCGTGTTATTAGCGTAAATTTCCCCCTCACGTAAACCAAGTTTACAGTACGTCACTATCTACACTACTTGTCATGTGAATCAATACTTTATCTCGTCCGGCCTCTATTTCTACACTACTTGTCATATGAACACCATACTTTTGACACGAATTCACCTAGGCAGGACTATGTGTAATGCATCCAAACTAGGTCAAACTGACCTACAATTTAAATTGAACCTTCATTATTGAGGGCTGTAATTAGCCGACTTGTCTTGTTCGAACTTACTATATACATACGATGTAGCCATTAGCGGAATAAATGGCCACATTTAGACGCATCAATCATGCTAAGGCGTCGATGTATTGAAATTGGAGTTCATGTATTGACACCTCCTTCGAAGTAAGCAAAACACTTGTTATTGACAAATCATCTGTCTTCATTAACATCCATGATGCATTTGTTTCCATATATAAATACGTGTGTGAAGAAAGCTGTTCAGGCATAAATGTTAGCCACCAAAAGCTGTTTCGAGAGCACTATGTTATTTATAAATATAGGATCGGAAGCAGTTCACAAGATTTATTTTTGTTAATCTTTTTTTTTTTTTTGAATGTTCACATTTATATAATGAACTGATTACATACCACAGGTCACTTTCAAATTTCCATCGATAATAAATTATCATGTATATAAATCAAATCTATGATCATTTCAGAGTAAGATATTCGTTTAAGGAATTAACATTAGGGCAGTTTATGTTATTTCATTTCTAACTGAAAATACAATAGGTGTTATACAAACATGTATAAATGTTGGATCACATACGATTGCAGTCATTTAACAAAATGATGAGTAGATATATATTTCTCGTATTACCTTGGCCAAATTTCGCCATCAGCAATCTTTAATTGACCTCCATGACTTAACTAGTTGTTAAACTGTCAAGTCGTTTATCACATCAAAAAATGACCAGAAGCATTAGTAGACATTATTTCCTGATACGAGATCGAAGCTTTCATATTATTTCCTATTATCGATTGACAGCATATGCAAAGACATGTTTCAATCTGCCGTTAAGAAGAAAAAAATTCCCACTCACAATATTCTATTTTCCTAAAGGTATTTTAGTAAACACAATATACCAACGCAAATGGAGACAGAATTAATCATCCTGTCGAATCTATTTAAGTCTTTCAAGGACGATAACGATCTTGAGGATATTGTCACTAAAGTGAAAGCATGAACCGCTGTGACACTGCTGAATAGTTCCATCATGCTTTGTAGAAGTGTCGCCTTGGCCTTATTATCAGTGGCGGCTCGCGTATATCTTCCCTGAGAGAAAAATATGTTTTCATACATTTTTGTACGTCATGAAGGTGTTTTTAACTTTTCGCACATTTAAGATTTAGGGTGTGTTTCCGACTTTGGAAACTTGGGAAATAAGATTAGATTTAAGATATGCTTCCGACTGTGTTTACTGGGGAGAAAAGATAAGATTTACGGTGTGATTCCGACTTTTGGTTTGGTTTGTTTTTATTTTTTTTCGGCATATGATATTCTTTTGACCCCGGATATGACGCTACATATGGCGTTACTGGTCAAGATGAAGTATGCGATTGGTCCATGTAGGGGTAAATGCAAAATGCAGATATACAGTTAAAAACGAAAGCAAAGTTAAGATTGAATGCAAGCTGAATAAGTGGATGTATCTTTTCAAATGATACATTAATAAAATCATACTCTTGATTCAAATGCAGTCTCATTATCACCAAAAATGATTCAAACTGATATAATTTTGTTATCCGTGCTAAAACGCTAATTTATTTCACCTGCAGTTTTTTGTCCGGCTAAAGATAAAGATTATAAAACAATATCAACCTATCACATCTGCGGCTACACAATCTGGTCCATACCTCGAGCTCGGTTTGCGCCAAAATTATAAAATATAGAATACCAAACAATATAAATGGCTGTAAAATCTTGGCATACCACTTGATGAAAGGGGCAGCCGTTTATTATTAACAACAATATTTCATACATTTTAAAATTAAAACATAATTTTAAGAAAAGGTGAGCGAGAACTACGCCTACGCCTTTAAAACTACGATAGTGAAAACTAACCCTTTTAAATGTATGGATCATCAAGCACTTCAGGAAAACCTTTAAAAAGGAAACCTGTGCCCGGCAGTGTGGCAAAATAACCAGAAAGAAAGCACCGGGACTCCACTTAAAAGGGGGAATGCAGGGGTGGTTGGAGGGATGTCCTTTTTAAAATAATTCTAAAACTGAATTCTTCCAAATCAAAACATAGGTGAGCGAGAACTACGGCTACGCCTTTAAAACTACGATAGTAAAAACTAACCCTTTTATTTATGGATCATCAAGCACTTCAGGAAAACCTTTAAAAAGGAAACCTGTGCCCGGCAGTGTGGCAAAATGACCAGAAAGGAAGCACCGGGACTCCACTTTAAAGGGGGAATGCAGGGGTGGTTGGAGGGATGTTCCTTTTAAAATAATTCTAAAACTGAATTCTACCAAATCAAAACAAAATTGATTTCACCTATTTAGAAACTTTCCAAGATGGCGTCATAAACTTACAGGGATTAAGTCTATATGGGGATTACCTTGGTGTTACAGGTGCTGGGCTGAGCCCTTGACCAATCAAAAGCTATGGATTTAGCATGGGGGTCACTTAGGCCCCACAGCGGCAATAATGACCCTCGACCAATGGGGAGACAATAATAAGCATATTATAATTACATTCATACTAACCAATTTATGTGTGAAGCTTAATTGTACAAAAATATGTCTATAAATAGACATTTGTTTTACATTATAACCACCAGCATTAAAACTATGCCGTTAATCTTTTTTAAAGTTATTTCTTGAAATAACTGACAGTAGGTGACAGCAATTCCAAGGACATTTCGTTAGAACTCACGCCTAAGCCCTCAGATCAGTGTGTCTTGGTAGCAGACGATGTCGGAGTAAGGTAGGCATCGTTGAATAGCTATAACACTAAGGATTCAGTATATTTACACACCCGTAAACAATGTCGATTATCACATTTTTTTTTTCGAAAACGAGCCCCGGCGACAACGTTCGCGGTTTGGTTTCCATAATGGCACTTCGTTTGTCTTGAATTTTCTTTTGGTGGTGTGTTGCCCCTACCGTTGTAGCAAAAGCTTCAACGAGTAAAATTTATTTGAAAATTCATTTTCTTTTTGTGACGAATATAAGTAACACAGAATATAAGTAACACCAGAAAATGTAAGTTCTTTGAAAAAAAAAATGTTAGATTTACAATTGATATTCTATCCAATGGGGCAGAAGGACGAATTCACATTCAAGACAACAACTCTCTATAGATGTGTTTATATCATGAATTTG
This sequence comes from Pecten maximus, assembly GCF_902652985.1. Taxonomy (NCBI): domain Eukaryota; kingdom Metazoa; phylum Mollusca; class Bivalvia; order Pectinida; family Pectinidae; genus Pecten; species Pecten maximus. Next base: position 10,022,957 of record NC_047026.1, read on the forward strand.
AGAGATTTGTAGACAAAACAAATGTAACAAATCATTATTAGTCAGAACCTTTGTGACAAAAAATTCTGAGCTTTTCGCAGAATAAAAGATCTTACGAATGTTGGATGCATAAGGTCACTCAGCTTCTCATATATCCGAATATGCTAACTCATTAGCAAGGCAAAATGAATATGTAGCAGCCTCGCCTGTAATAAACTGATTTTTGTACACATATGATACATCGTTTAAACTTCATATAGTTTAAATACATTTCGCATCCAAATTAATTAAGGAGGATATCTTAGGCTTCGAATTCTAAAGAATACATTACTACATTAGCATTGTTATGGAACATGCAGTTTTTAGTAATAAAAGACTAGACATGCTATTATTTTCAATTATTACAGGAAAGAAAAGGAAATTATTATCAAAAATATAACTTAAAGATGACTAATTCCATTTTTCTTCTGATGGAATCTATGTCAGAACGATAGTAATATAACTGTTTTTGCCTACAGGTAATGAAATTAACGCCGAAATGTACAGGGAAAAGCGTATCGTATACAAATACCGTATGTCTTTGCGATGATTAGTGAAAGTTTGGGTCGAATTAAGAATTTTCAGTACTTAATACTCGAAGCACTTTTGTTTGTCTTGAGAGTAAAACTGTCTTATCAATGTAAAGATTATAAATTTTACTACTTGGAAAAATACATATTTCCAGTAAGTTTAATTTTGACGACCTAAACTTTACTAAAACGAAGGAATGACCCTTTAAACGTTTGAAACTACAGCCATAGCAGAAAATATGTAAACCAAAATGATAAAATTTGAATAGAACAACAAAAATAAAGTAGAGGAAACGAGACGGAGCACTACTGGAATCAGCCCCATATCTAGAATAACGCTTATAATAATTGTGACATTTCATTTCTTATGATACATTTGAAGCGTTTTTACTTAAGAGGTTGCTTTATTTTTGTGTTGACTAAATGCTTACTAATTTAAAAAGCTCTCTATGCATGGTGATACCGAAAGTAGCTATCAGTCGTTTTTGAATTGTTTGAGATGGGACACATGGAGTTGTATCCCTACACTGACCGAATCACTGTAAATTGTAGTATACAGTCTCATAATACAATTTGGTTTACTAACGACATATAGACAAATGTAACATATAATGTAAATATACAGATGGCCAATGAAATTAACAGCGGCATATACAGGGAAATACCTACCTATCTACCTACCTACAATGTACCTACCTACCTACCTACCTACCTACCTACATACATACATAAATACATACATGCATGCATAAGATAACGGTCTCACATATACAAAAAACATGAAACAGCTACTCAAATTAACTTAAACTGTCCACTTAATCAGTACGTAACTGTTTCTTTGTATAAATGTGATTGTTTCTATTTGTTATTCTTTTTATAAAATCTTATCTTTTGTTTCACCAATCAGGGTTGGACTCTGTAAAGTGGATGTGACTATATTGTGATCAGGCGGTTAGCTGCTGACGTCCTCAGGAAAAAGCATTAATAATGTCACGAAAATTGACCTGTACTTCTGTCGCGAAAACTCCTAATATTTACTGAGTTTGACACGCTAGCCTCACCCCGACCCTTTAAATCAGGCTGACCCTAATCACACATATATCAATCACCACGTCACTTATGGCCGTTTCTAACAAATCAGACCAAGGGACGGCAGGGTAATCACAGATTGCGGTAAGGAACTCCTCATCTCTAATCCGCGATGGGAAATAGATACTGTCAAAACGTGTTCATTGTGTTGACCATGTCCACGTCAAATCCACGCGCTGGGAAAGAATGTTTGATCACGCTCATTGTGTCACGGAGCACGCAATAACGCCCTCCATAACCATGTGACATATATATTCAACCTCACTGACCTACACGACCTGAGGTCAATAACAACACTCACACGACATGAGGACAAAAACAACACTCACACGATATCAGGTTAATAACAACACCCACACAATATGAGGTTAATATCAACACTCACATGACATCAGGTTAATATCAACACCCACACGACATGACGTCAATAACAACACATGAACAACACGAGGGTAATAACAACACTAACACTACAATAGGTCAATAACAACACTCACACTACAATAGGTTAACAACAACACTCACACTACAATAGGTCAATAACAACACCCACACTACAAAAGGTTAACAACAACACCCACACTACAATAGGTTAAAAACAACACCCACACTACAATAGGTCAATAACAACACCCACACTACAATAGGTTAACAACACTCACACTACAAAAGGTCCATAACAACACTCACACTACAAAAGGTCCATAACAACACGCACACTACAATAGGTTAATAACAACACCCACACTACAATAGGTCAATAACAACACCCACACTACAAAAGGTTAACAACAACACCCACACTACAATAGGTTAAAAACAACACCCACACTACAATAGGTCAATAACAACACCCACACTACAATAGGTTAACAACACTCACACTACAAAAGGTCCATAACAACACTCACACTACAAAAGGTCCATAACAACACGCACACTACAATAGGTTAATAACAACACCCACACTACAATAGGTCAATAACAACACTCACACTACAATAGGTCAATAACAACACCCACACTACAATAGGTTAATAACAACACTCACACTACAATAGGTCAATAACAACACCCACACTACAATAGGTCAATAACAACACTCACACTACAATAGGTCAATAACAACATCCACACTACAATAGGTCAATAACAACTCCCACACTACAATAGGTCAATAACAACACTCACACTACAATAGGTCAATAACAACACCCACACTACAATAGGTTAATAACAACACTCACACTACAATAGGTCCATAACAACACCCACACTACAATAGGTCAATAACAACACTCACACTACAATAGGTCAATAACAACATCCACACTACAATAGGTCAATAACAACTCCCACACTACAATAGGTCAATAACAACACTCACACTACAATAGGTCAATAACAACACCCACACTACAATAGGTCAATAAAAACATCCACACTACAATAGGTCAATAACAACACCCACACTACAATAGGTCAATAACAACACCCACACTACAATAGGTTAATAACAACACCCACACTACAATAGGTCAATAACAACACCCACACTACAATAGGTTAACAACAACATCCACACTACAATAGGTTAATAACAATACACACACTACAATAGGTCTATAACAACACCCACACTACAATAGGTCAATAACAACACTCACACTACAATAGGTTAAAAACAACATCCACACTACAATAGGTTAATAACAACACTCACACTACAATAGGTTAATAACAACATCCACACTACAATAGGTTAATAACAACACCCACACTACAATAGGTCAATAACAACACCCACACTACAATACGTCAATAACAACACCCACACTACAATAGGTTAATAACAACACCCACACTACAATACGTCAATAACAACACCCACACTACAATAGGTTAATAACAACAACCACACTGCAATAGGTTAATAACAACACTAACACTACAATAGGTCAATAACAACACTCACACTACAATAGGTTAAAAACAACATCCACACTACAATAGGTTAATAACAACACTCACACTACAATAGGTTAATAAAAACATCCACACTACAATAGGTCAATAACAACACCCACACTACAATAGGTCAATAACAACACTCACACTACAATAGGTCAATAACAACACCCACACTACAATAGGTTAATAACAACATCCACACTACAATAGGTCAATAACAACACTCACACTACAATAGGTCAATAACAACACTCACACTACAATAGGTTAATAACAACACCCACACTACAATAGGTTAATAACAACACCCACACTACAATAGGTTAATAACAACACTAACACTACAATAGGTCAATAACAACACTCACACTACAATAGGTTAATAACAACATTCACACTACAATAGGTTAATAACAACACTCACACTACAATAGGTTGATAACAACACTCACACTACAATAGGTTAATAACAACAACCACACTACAATAGGTTAATAACAACACCCACACTACAATAGGTTAATAACAACACCCACACTACAATAGGTTAATAACAACACCCACACTAACAATAGGTCAATAACAACACTCACACTACAATAGGTCAATAACACGACACACACGACACGAGGTCAATTACTGTTTTGGGTTTAGACTATTTAGTGTATAGTTACGGTTCTTTATCCACCATCAACAGATGGATGGGATGGATATATTTCCTTTCGGTAAGTCACAAGGATTCACGCGCGATTCCAAGCATAACTGTAGTTGTCTCACGGGATCCTTGCGGTTTATTTTGTACAATACACAAGAGATGTAACGATGTTGATTTGATAAATTCAAAGTTTTAGAGGAAATTATTGTTTGATAATAATAGACAATAGAATTTGTTTATGCACCGTTATACAGAAGAAACATTGATCATTGTCAGTGTATTCGATTTCCATTAGAACTGAGTAAGGAGATAAAAGAAATATCAGCCTCAGTTTGCTTGCTAAGTTATTAGAATCGGCCAAGTGATTCTGTTTGGTATTCTAAAAAAAGCGAATTCTGAGACGCTATTCACGAAGTAATTGAAATCGGAAAATTGATGATTTCAAATTATATTTTTCTCACATTCCTCTTTCCACATATTAGATTTCGTGCAATGAATCACTGGTTTCATACTGTTCTAGAACGCCTTACACATTTCACTAAACATTAGATTGTATTGTGATTTATTATTTTAATTTAACTTCGTTTTTATTAACTAAAGTCCACCCCCTTTGACGATAAGTAGAATATCCATTGATTTACGTATATAAAGACATATACATCACGTACTTGTAGTTAAAGATGTTGTTTTCATTTTAATATCTCCTATCTATGGACCAAAAATCATATTCTCATGCCAGTATATTATTATTTACTGCTGTTTATACCTCTTCAACATAGAAATGAGCATTAGGGCGAACAATTGGTACGTTAATATGTAATGGAATGGAACACCCAACCAATACATTACACAAAAACGTAGACGAGATATCAGCGCGCCCACATACCGGTGTCAGAGAGAGGAGGGTCGGGCTACATAAATGTGTCGTGCAGTGAGAGTGATTGTGGTGTATTCCTGCATCAGCCTTGCCTATCATTGTACGTATTAACTCAATTAAATTACTGAACGAAGGTATTCATGTACGGGTCTTTATCACCTGTCATTTTCATAAACAACATTTTTATTCCCAATATCTCACCTGACACTAAACTCTCGGCACTGCTGTTGAGCATTTATTTAAGGGCGAATATGTTCCAAGGTGATGACAAATTTAAAAACAGCGAAGAGGCTTTGAATGAAATATTCGCTAGTTCTTGATGAAGGTATTCATTCAGATACATGCTGGTTTAGAGAGTATAATCTTTTTTAATCAATTATCTCTTCCTACATTCCATATATCAGGAGTTAAATGTGTCGGTCTATTCAATTTACCAGACGCCAAGTGCCAAACTATATTACTGGCAAATGCAGAAATAGATTATGAAGTTTCTTCAGATAACGTAATAGCGTTTGTCGACTTCCAATGCTTATTTTTGTATTATTTGACGTCTTGGTACCATAGCTAAATATAAAACTTCCAATATGCATTTACCAATAGAGACTTGAAGATGGATAGGGATTCGACAACACAATAGAATTTGCAATCTTTGTTATCATGACATTGGTGATGAATATCATTGTCTTATCAAACGTGAACATGTAAATGTTAACCAATAAAGATAAAATGCATTCCTAATTATCACTGTACTTATCTAATAAAAAATGCAAGGCCTTTTTACCATATGCAATGTTAAAGTTTGGTCAAATGTGAGCGAATTAGTGTAAATGTTAACCAATAAAGATAAAATGCATTCCTAATTATCACTGTACTTATTTAATAAAAAATGCAAGGCCTTTTTACCATATGCAATGTTAAAGTTTGGTCAAATGTGAGCGAATTATTGGGAAAAATAGAGGCATTACTAAAACAACATAAGAACGAAGAATTACCTTTGCTATACAATATTCAAACATATGATATATCATTATTATTATTATTACTGTGTTGCGCCATGTTTAAATACTTTGTAAATGTATGACCTGTTGAGTCAAAGTGTCAAGGGTATGATTGTTACACTGACGGACGCTTTAGATAAAGTGAATCACACTGGAATTTCACAACTTCACGCGGTATGGCACTGTAACAGTAACCTACTCTAACCAGGCTATCTAGAATACAAAAAGAAAACTTCGTCTGATGCATTGCTCTGGTGAGCGACTATAACTGAGTAAACCAATAACATCGACGTTCAATGTCTCGTAGGCTAATTATGAACAAACGCCATCTGATTGACAAGGTTGTCAAGAATGATAATATCAATATTCAAGAAATAACGAGAGCTGAAGCTTGGTTACGTATTATTTAACGTCCTATCAACAGCTATGGTCATTTAAGGACGTCCTTCCCAGTTTGCGAGACGCAAGCGTGTGATGAGAGGGTGTGTTTTGGGAGGCTGAAGTATGCTCTTGTTTGGCTCCTTGTGATACCGTAGATATGATGTCGACTTCAAAGTGCTACCTCACTGAAGCATACTGCCGAAAACACCCAGCAGGACACCCCACCTGGTAATATTATACTGACAACGAGCCAACCAGTCACCACACTCCCAAAATGCAGAGCGTCAAGTAGGAGTAGCAACAACTACTATTTTGGAGACTCAAGCCAGTCTGCCTCCCAGGAACGAACGCTCAAATGAAGGTGAAAAGTGGGACAGTGCCAAGGGAAACATTGTCTCGGCAAGTGGACAAACCCAACGAAATTGGTCCAATTTGATTACTTTAACAATCTTTCCGTGTCACAAGGGGCAAATGTTGTACAATTTGTAACGAATTTAAATCTCTGGTTGGTCTAGCTAGTGCTAGCGATGATGTGCTGACTAAGATATTCATCTAATATCACTAATCATCCATAAATACCAATTCTGAATTCAAAACATGTTATAATTTGCTCAATTGGCCACCACGTGTTTACTAAGGGAATCGGAATCAATCATCATGTCAAATTTGTCTTTAACTCTGTTCAAGGACAGGCGCTTTTCTTGAGCTCAAGGCGTTTGTCATCACAGGAAAACGATCCGTCGTGACACTCGAGATACCTTGGCCTATTTTACCAGTGCGGGCATGTACAAATCATTCCACTGGAATAAAATATGTTGTCGTTCAATCATAATTTCAAAAGTAATGTATTTCATTTGTTTTAATTGATATACCCTTATGCTACATGTGATAATTTGTTTAGTGGGATTCACTTTTTATTGGTTAAAATTTACAATAATGAAGCAATCCATTAACTAGTAAAATTGATATGGTTCTTTTGTGAATATGTAAAACAAATACCAAATCAAATGTATCCTGCTCGGCTAGACGCAATCTCCTGTAATATTTGTGTAATATTTCGTAATGTTTTTTTTTTTTTTTTTTTGTAATATTTAAGTAATATTTTTGTAATACATTGTAATATTTGTGTAATATACTTTGTAATAGGATCTATTTTGTAATATTTGTGTAATGCTTTTGTAATATTGTTTTAATATTTTGTAATATTTGTGTAATATGATCAGCTGAGTACAACACATTTGCGCCAATCTTTCGTATTTATCCAGACACAAGTATGACATTTTTATACACAAATGAGGCCAAACCAATGCATTAACACGCTTTATTATTCGACTTATTTATAAAGATATATCATACTTCGTTCATTCCAGTGTTATATTCTTGTCCGTAAATCTCTCTCCTGGTAGTAATTTATACGTCCGTCAAAATTTACCAGGAGTAGTATGGTATGGCGTTGTCCGTCCGTCGGGTATAAACATTTGTTTGTCTGGAGATCTCCTCCAACAATTTCCAATCGATATATTTCAAACATAGTAGCGTTTATACTCATGATATTCAGCTATGTTTCACTGAATGGCATGTTTTTTCCCTTTGTTTCTTTTTTGTGTTTTTGTTTGTTTGTTGTTTTTTTTTCCTTTTTGTGTTTTTGTTTGTTTGTTGTTTTTCCTTCCTTTTTCTTTCTTTTTTTTCCTTTTTTTTCTTTTTTTTTTTTTCAGTATTTGAATCTTGTTCGAAGATCTCACAGTTTTTAACAATATTTTTTAAACTTAGTAGGCTGAATAATCATGATATATATAGTGGTGTATTACTGAGTTGTATTTATATTCGACTATTGGTATCCTTACATATTTATCTCTGTACATCCTCATCCTATTTTCAACCAGTTTCTTTTAAACTTGGTAGACTTTGCTATGACATAAACTTACTCTCCTGTCACCTCTTCTGTACGTTAAACCCAGGATCGCATTCTTTGTCTGGATATCTTCGGCTTTTGTTTTCAACCGATCTTCTAAAACTTTGGTTATCCTAAAATATGGTTATGGATTCAAAAGCTGTATTTTGTTTCTATACACTTCTATTTCCATTGATAAACATTTCGACACAATGATCTCTTTGTCATTGGCGTTGGTATGTCATTCCTCCATGCGTTAATTTAGACATTCATTTAAGCATTTATTTAAACATCTATTTAAATATTCCATATATATTTATCTTATATGCTTTTAATCTTTATTCATATTGATATTACAAGACGAAAGCTAATTTGACCCGTTGTGCGGTCTCTGCTTGATAAACATAAGATTTTTCAGGAAGAGGTCAGTTATATATGTTATTCAAAACATCATTTTTTTGAGCTCAAAACAATGTTAAGGGTCAAAAAGGTCAGAGGGTGTAAAATGGAAAAAAAATGTTAAAGTTCAAATAAATTTAATATGAAAGTAAAACTAATAGGTGATTTTTTAATTTCTGCAAAGTATCAGATTTTAAAACTTTAGTTTAAAAAATATCAAAAATTAAAAAGCGTTGGTCACAGGGACGTAGCTATTCTGATATAAAATACATTAGAAAACTTGTCGAAAAACTTCCATTGACCATCCCGAAAGTAACTTTTCAACAATAATCACATACCACATTTGGATCATAGCTAGATTTGGTAATTTGTTGATCCTCCAGGGCTTTACCCCAAAGTAGCACCAATATATGTACATCACTATTTACATACACATGTAAGTTCAGTCACTTTTCATAATCTTCGCGATTCTCACACAATGACGTTGTCTGCTTAATCGTGGTCGAATCTGTATGTATGGTACCACTGCACAATCTATCTAGCTCCGATCGATCTCAAACATGTCGGATTTTTTAAATCGTGTTTTGACGTTTACTTCTAAAAGGGATGAACTTGACATACAAGAAAAAGCGAAGTAACTCGTACAGACAACAGCCACGATTCCTATTTGATATACTTTGATACTTTCGCTAAATTCACAAACATTTGATGCACACAAAAGTATGGCATATGACTTTGACATTTGCGGTGTTCTGATTGGTGGAGACCTCTCCGACAAGTCTTGACAAAATGCAATGTTAACTTGAAACTGGTAAATTCCTGCAGAAGAGGTTAATATCGCAAATTAACAATATCGGCTATAAATAGTAACAAGGGAGGGTTAATATCGCAAATTATTAACATCGGCTATAAATAGTAACGAGAGATAACAGAGGCTTCAGATTTTTGATCAATCACAAAAGAGATTTGTCGATCATCGAGCTACATCCTTTATAAACAAAACAGCAGAAAGTACTACCAGGCTTAATAGGAAAGGCGTTGGCTGCATTTCGGACACTTAAACATAGAATAGCATCTAAAACGCCAAGGAGATTTGGGTTAAAATATTCCAGGATTATTCTACCGAAAAAGGCCATTGTGCTAACTGTGAAAAAATCCAAATGTCGTAGCCCTTTTAGTGACTCTTTGGAATGTGAGTCACTACTACAGTAGCAATAGTCATTTGAATACAAACATAAATGGAAAGCTTCATTTTTCTTTTCAATTTACTGCCAATACATGTGAAAATAGTGTTTTTTACTAGACGTAGTGTAATCTGGTGTATTACTGTGTTGGATTCATAATTCTATGTTGAATTTTTTCCATGGCCGGACCTTAACAAAGTCAATAATTGTATAATATAAAGGTACAATGTAACGCAACACAAATATTCATTTGGATTTAAGTACTGAACGTTTTATATGTAACAGAGGAACGATATTCTAAAGTAAATAAAAGCAATACTCTTGTGACCCTCACAAGGGAAATTGATTACTGGCTTTACAATACTCAATCCGATATGATGTGGACTCAGGCGATGTGGATGTTGTCGGGTCTGGCGTTATAAGCAACGCTCTTACTGTACAAGATTAAGGGTTGACTGTGACGACCGATCCAATTTGTCGTGAGCCAGCTTTTCTATCACAGAGATTCATTTATTGCACGGAATCTATCATGGTAACTGGTGCCGTCGGTTGTATGGAAACCTAACAATATATTCCTGTATGAAGCATATAATTATATTTACGAAAGGACAGACACGATGTATGTTTATATGTGTTTGAGGACGATGTTTTCTGTCTTCTATTAGGAATTTTTTTGAAGTCCCCTTTGCATTTCTGAAAATGCTAGTAATTTGGATTACAACTCTATTGTTGAAGCATCGCCTCTGTAGCGAAAATTAAATCCATCATGCCAAATCTAAAATAAAATAATTCCTTTGGCCAATTAAATTAGATTTAAAAGAAAACAGAATCACGCACCAATCCTTGTACCATTATTTAGTTAAGCTTTCTTTGCAAGAAGGACGAAAACAAGAATCAATTTAATACCCCAGACTGGCTTACTGGCGCCAAGTTGATGTGCTCTCCCAAAGGACAGTAATTTTCAATCAAATAATGAAATTTACATCTTAGTAGGGTGTCGTCACATTCAAATTCAATCTCTGCAGTCATGCTTGTTTATGAGCTTTTTGAATATCCAACTAAACATTACTCACAATTTCTTCAAACCTGCAACATATTTTAAACCCCCGATGATTACTGAAAAGAAAGTGTCTATTTGTTGAGGACCGACTCATGCAATACATAAAATACTTTTGATAACATGTTACATGTTTTGGAAGTAAGAATACAACTGACCGTTATTTAATGCTATTCAAACGTCGACATTTCCCTATGAAACCAAACCAGCGGATTACTACTCGTCCAATTAAAACCAATACACATGGGGTAAAGTCTTGTTATCTCTAATGTAAAATACAAAGGGACTGTTGTCACCGTTATAACAGACAGTATGTAAGGTCATGTTGTCACCGTTATAAAAGACAGTATGTAAGGTCATGTTGTCACCGTTATAAAAGACAGTATGTAAGGTCATGTTGTCACCGTTATAAAAGACAGTATGTAAGGGCATGTTGTCACCGTTATAAAAGACAGTATGTAAGGGCCTGTTGTCACCGTTATAACAGACAGTATGTAAGGGCATGTTGTCACCGTTATAAAAGACAGTATGTAAGGGCATGTTGTCACCGTTATAAAAGACAGTATGTAAGGGCCTGTTGTCACCGTTATAAAAGACAGTATGTAAGGGCATGTTGTCACCGTTATAACAGACAGTATATAAGGGCCTGTTGTCACCGTTATAACAGACAGTATGTAAGGGCCTGTTGTCACCGTTATAAAAGACAGTATGTAAGGGCCTGTTGTCACCGTTATAAAAGACAGTATGTAAGGGCCTGTTGTCACCGTTATAACAGACAGTATGTAAGGGCATGTTGTCACCGTTATAAACGACAGTATACAAGGGTCTGTTGTCACCGTTATAACAGACAGTATATAAGGGCCTGTTGTCACCGTTATAACAGACAGTATGTAAGGGCCTGTTGTCACCGTTATAAAAGACAGTATGTAAGGGCCTGTTGTCACCGTTATAAAAGACAGTATGTAAGGGTCTGTTGTCACCGTTATAACAGACAGTATATAAGGGCCTGTTGTCACCGTTATAACAGACAGTATGTAAGGGCCTGTTGTCACCGTTATAAAAGACAGTATGTAAGGGCCTGTTGTCACCGTTATAAAAGACAGTATGTAAGGGTCGGTTGTCACCGTTATAATAGACAGGATGTAAGGACCTGTTGTCACCGTTACAATATACATGACGTAAGGACCTGTTGCTATCATTGCATACTTGGTAAGATGTGAGAAAGTATTTATATTGTCTAACATTTTCGTATTAGTGTCTCTCTAAACAAGCCCTTTTTAGTTTTTTCATGTTATACATCCCGATGAGAGGGTTTTGGTTTTATAGCGTGCAAAGCCATTAAGCTAACATTACATGCTGGCCTTAACCAGGCACTATGGGAGATATGCATGTAAATACGTATATCAGGAAGTATCAATGTCTAGCTATCATTTATATACTACAGTCTACATGTATTGGTAAGACATTAAAACAAGCCTACATTGATCATTGTACCATCTCGGTTATTACTCGGTGTTTATTAACCGCCTTCAAATGCCACTGGACCTTCAAGCAATACACAAATCAAACAATTATATGCGAACTTCTAATCAAACAGATCGGTATAATGGGTGATAGATTTACCACGTGTTTATGATTAGTTGACATTAGTTGTCAGTGACTTGTAAATCAAAATAAAAACAAAATGGTCACGTGATCTCAGATATGGTGCATTCCATTGCCGAATGAATGTTCTTTACTATGTTAATATGACAATTCCATACCAAACCAGTCCTCTTGTGATATACATGTTGTTGCCGAGAGGCGGCCATCTTAAATTTTTACAGTTATATATACAGTGTATATATATATATATATATATATATATATATATTTTATATTTTACCAAAAGTTTTCCACGAATTCGTGTATAGTTATCCCTTAAGCTTGCTATAACGTCGCCCATAACACAAATAAAGACCATTAAACGGTGGGCGCCAAGATTACTATGTGGGCACCTATTAAATAGTTAACGTTCTTGTCTGATGTCCTTTTTAGACTCCATACGACGTATAGATGTTGATGGGTCGATAAGCCTGTTATCAATCTATCTCACAACGGGAAGGATTAATATAAGTACATTGTACTTTTTTTTCTAAATCCAATTGTTTACATTAGTGTTATTGTACTGCTTGTTAATTGTATTGATTTAGCAATATAAACTAATCACACGATCGATCTTCTTTATGGACACAAAATACCAGACTGGAGATTGAACTAAATAATATAAGAACAAAACATATCTTTCTGCGCATATCACCGAACACAAGCTTCTACATTAAATGGGCGTTTCGAAAACTTCAGTGTGACTACATGTTTATTATATGTTGAAATAAAATCAACAGATTTTCTTTCTGTTTAATTATTGTTTTAGCACTGGGTCTTCTTGCTGTTCTAAAACAATCTTGCCCTAGGGATCTCGTTTAATAAAATCTCAATGTAACTCGACACATACATTAGACGATGGGTAGTTTACCATAACAGTCACTGCAACCTCCATATTCCAGTCAAACGTCAATGGATTGCAATAGTGTTTCAGGGGTTTAATGTTTTTAATATATCTTCATGAAACTTGAAATCTACACCGATAACCCTCAAGCGCTGTGTAGTGTGCTGTGATAAGGTCAATATGACTTCCATTACAAGGTCATGGGTTGGTGTACATTTCAAAACAATATTGTCAGTGGTATAACTATTCATCCAAGATACGATGATGAACTTGAAACCTTTATGAATCAATACTGTATGTCTGGAGGTCAGGGGCAGAGCAGTAAGTGCAAGATCTATCGAATTTGGTACAGCTCGGTCAGGGTCAGAACTAACCTGACAGGGAGAACTTTGGTATAGCTCGGCCAGGATAAGAACTTTTCTAACAGGGAGGACTTTGGTATGAATCGCCAGTGTCAAAACTTTTTTGACAGGAATGACTTTGGTATGGATCGGCCAGGATCAGAACTTTCCTAACAGGAAGGCTTCATTCCTCACAATGAAAATGTGTGTATGGCTCGGCAAGAGTCAGAGTTTTCCTTGCAGGGAGGAACGCAAAACGTGAAGATACACTATCAAAAGACATTAGGAAAACAGAAGACTATACAGGGCCCGATTTCGTCGAGGGAAAGTATAGGCTGTCATGAGATAAAACTAAGAAACAGAAACAAATCGCCCTATATAACAAAACTCAACAAATAACATCAAATTCAACAGACATTGTCAAAATACGAAATGACATCAAACTCAAAAGACATTGTCAAACCAAGAAATGGCATCAAACTTCAGACATTGACAAAACACGAAATGACCTCAAACTTCAGACATTGACAAAACACGAAATGACATCAAACTCAACAGACATTAGAAAAACACGAAACGACATCAAACTCAATAGAATGACATCAAACTTCACAGACAATGGCAAAACACGAAATGACATCTAACTCAATAAACATCGTCAAAACACGAAATCATAAAAAGAACTCGTTGCACTCTTGTTGCGGTAAACATTTATTGCACGTAAATGTGATTTTTCTGTCATTTTCCTGTTCCATATTGTCAATGGTAATGCTACCTAGAAGATGTTTGGCAGCCAATTCTCCCATATGTTTAAGCATGGCCGGCCTTGTCAGATCAAATAAAGTTCACCGAGCTGGTAAACAGCGACACATAATTGTCGTGTGGTGTCCTCGACATGGCAGTCGAAGGCGGTGGTGGGATTGACACGATTGTGTCTTGGTAAAAAATCCAGATTATATTGGAACTGACCAGCATCGCCCTGGGCATCAATCTGATGTGCCATACATTTAGGCATAGCAATTTGTTTATTGTAATGAATGACTTTCTGTTCGAGTGTAATGCGAATGTTTTTGTTGTCCCGAATTTTACGCCTTCAGAACAGCTGCGGTCATGCTGGTATGATCAGGATGTAGCTTTACCGTGCCTATAAAAATAAACACCATACAATGTGTACACGGATATCCCCATAGTAGTTAAATTAATGATTTTACATTACATCGGGACATACATCGCAATGAACGGCGGCAGGTAACTGTTCGTCTTCGAACACGTGACTATGAAATGATGAATTCGGATTGCAACATTAAGTTCATAAAAAGACAATGGCAATACAAAAGAGGAAATTGATATCCCAAACCGATGTCTTTACTGAAATATCAAAACCTTAACATGATATCATTTTCACTTAACAAGAGGCCCAAGGGGCCTGGGGCGTTCACCTGCACCTGATGCAATTTTAAATTGATTTATGTCATTTATGTGGCATGCTTAACTGAATACCTCTCCACAGAGAGTAGGTTAAGTGTATTCAATTTGACAAACTGTGTAGACCATCATCCCAGCATATTCCTGACCTATATCATATACCCAGCTCATGAAGATAAATTTTACTTAACAAATTTGATTACTGTGACATGGAAAGTTAGGTATTTCATCCAAGCATCCTATTGGCCCAAAATCATGATCCTGAACCACTTGAATATTGAATAAAGGATCTTTGTGACCTTGTCTGGGACTCTTGGTTATTTTGAATTTGATTACCAGAGGACACTAAAAAAAACTATATAAAAAACAGAGCAGAACAACAATCACACAGGGAATTTTTAGTCGACGAGTGGTGGATTCGTGGAATTTACTCCCCAGTTCAGTAGTAGAAGCCCCCAATCTAAATGTTTTTAAAAATCGTCTAAATAGACATTGGCACAAAGTACCTTTTAAGTTTTACCCAAATTTTTATGATGCGCAACCGGTAACAGTGAGTTAATCCTACAAGATGCGTCAGAATTAGCTGATATCAGCTAACCAGTGACGTCGAAGAAGAGGTATCAGGTACATTCTGTGTATAAAGATTTTAGCATATATGAGCCAGTTGATCTTGAAAATAGGTCATTCATTAAAACAAACTTGTTATCTCTTCATGCCAACATGCTATATACGACCACCATTGGCTATTGGGAGGAAGTTGTTTAAATGGAAATGTTGATGGACGGACGGACGCCACACCATGGTACAAACTCACTAGCCCTTCGGTTGCTGTTCCAACAGAGAATACCACCATAACAACGAGACAGTTAATATAACTTGCGATGGACCCTGACACATTGAAACGTACAAGGAGAATACGCTTACGAATTAAGATGTTTCGGAAGGTTAAGGGTCATCGACGATACCCGACATTTATATATAAGTCAAACACTATTTCCCACTTATTATTTGCTATCGATCAAAACAATCGGAACAAAAATACAACAATACTGTTTGTGGCTCGTCTGGGTTATAGTAAAATTCTACAAAGCACTAATAACAATATTATATAAGAAGAGCAAGTTATAAATTATAGTTTCGTGATTGTCATTTCTCTTTTTGTTCGTTACAAGAAACTTCAATATACTGTTTTTGTGTTTACGTTTATCTCATGTGGGCTTTTGATCAAGGTTATAGGTCAAATTTCACACTTGATATTTTTAATGTGTCATGAGCCCCTAGACATATTTATTTGGAGGATACGGGTATCTCAACAACATGGTATGTATGTGAGCCCTCGCTCACTTTTAATCCTTCATATTCAACCTATAAGAAAGTAAATATCACCACGAAAAAAAAGCCTCTTTCTCCAAAAGTATTGCCGTGGATACTGCAAGGTGAAACTCAAATCTTCTGACCTTGTAGATTTATAAAATAACCACGTTGGAACTCTCCTTTACTTTGGCTGCTTGTCTCCTACAATTTGTACCTATTTCATCCATGAGGCCTTTCACCTCTGAACACACTGATATAAAGGTCTAAAGTTCATATCGGTTTTCGGATAACCATAATAAGAGACAAATTGCGCCTATCAGTTTATATTAAATGCAAAGCTAAGGCTTTTAGCTTGCTTGCATCTTTCGCCATTTATCGTCCGGTCAGAGAAGCCAACATGAGTCGCATGTCAAACAGAATATACGGCGTTTGGATTTTCCATGTGACTGCTTAATGTGACGCGCTAACATGAATTTGGTAGTGGTGGCTTCTGGTGCATTTTAAAGTTGTATGTGGTCGTCCGTTATTGCTCTAGACTACAAAAGTTTCGCGATGTTTTCTTTTACATCTGTCGGCTATCATTCGATCGTCAGTACGAGGACATAGAGAAGAGGTCATGGGGTCATACAATTACAGACACGCCGGGACAACTGTAAGGTGTCGGGGGGTCGTACAAAGTTGTACTGGGTCCCTGGGGTCATACAAATACAGACACGCCGGACAAAGTTGTACTGGGTCCCTGGGGTCATACAAATACAGACACGCCGGACAAAGTTGTACTGGGTCCCTGGGGTCATACAATTACAGACACGCCGGGACAACTGTAAGGTGTCGGGGGGTCGTACAAAGTTGTACTGGGTCCCTGGGGTCATACAAATACAGACACGCCGGACAAAGTTGTACTGGGTCCCTGGGGTCATACAAATACAGACACGCCGGGACAACTGTAAGGTGTCGGGGGGTCGTGCAAAGTTGTACTGGGTCCCTGGGGTTATACAAATACAGACACGCCGGACAAAGTTGTACTGGGTCCCTGGGGTCATACAAATACAGACACGTCGTACAAAGTTGTACTGGGTCCCTGGGGTTATACAATTACAGACACGCCGGGACAACTGTAAGGTGTCAGTGGTACGTACCAAGTTATACCCGAGTCCCTGTATGGACTTATGGTAGCGTTCAGCTTACTATTAATGATTAGATATATGTCCGGTAAATTTTATACAGAACATCAATGATTTCTAATAGTGACTCAGCGTATCTCGCTGGACATACTATACAGTACAATGACCACTGACCATCGGATCATGGGGTATATCTACTCACCCTAAACTAGTACAAACATGGCAGATAAGACAGAATATGTTTTAAAGAAAACTCTAAAAGTAATATAGATTACACTGCTTTTTGTTTTTACCACAAGCTAAAACACATCAACACAAAGGGGATTCGGCGATCACTAAATGTCGTGACCATCTTCACACCGAAATGATGGGGTCACTGACGTACGCATTTATAACGCTATCACACTGAAACGATGGGACCACAAACGAATGATTTTATAGCGCCATCATACTGAAACGATGGGACCACAAACGGATGTTTTATAGCGCTATTACACTGAAATGATTGGGTCACTGACGAACGTTTTTATAGCGCCATCATACTGAAATGATGGGATCACAGACGGACGTTTTTATAGCGCCATCACACTGAAATGACTGGGTCACTGACGAACGTTTTTATAGTGCCGTCACCCTGAAATGATGGAGTCACCGACGGACGTTTTTTATAGCGCCATCAAACCGAAATACTGCAGCTGAACATGGTATCGTGACACTTCACATTATACTGTTCATCATGTGTCAATTATATATACTAGTCTCGGCGAGAAGACCGATAGCCTACTCCACAGGGGTAAACACTTAAACAAAGACAATGAGGGTCATGGCCGTTGGTACCGTTCTTCCCTACCGTCATATCAGTGAATATTGAGGAATTGCTTCCGTTTATACCGTTAGGCCTGAGTTTCAGGACCTAATATGCTCTGATACAATTTTGTCCTGGGTATAACTTAAACAGTTAAACACAATTTGATGAAACTGGAGACTAAGATGCATAACCCACAGGCGTCGAGTGGTGTGTTATTGTCACCTTCATCATCATATCAAAAGTCGAATGAGTGTAAAAATATTCAATTCCATGTTTTGTTCTTAAAAACATATTTCTATTTCATTTTGGGTCTCTGTCTCTAACTCTGATAATTTATTTTTTTTTTTTTTTTTTTAAAGGTGCTAATACTTTATGTGTCTTTGGTACAATTCTTTGCCATTACAGGTTATAGCCGCGGTGGCCGAGTGGTTAAGATGTCCCGACACGTTATCACTAGCCCTCCACCTCTGGGTTGCTAGTTCGAAACCTACGCGGGGCAGTTGCCAGGTACTGACCGTAGGCCGGTGATTTTTCTCCGGATACTCCGGCTTTCCTCCACCTCCAAAACCTGGCACGCGTTCTTAAATGACACTTGCTGTTAATATGACGTTAAACAAAAACAAACAAATTGCAGGTTGTAGACCCTGCTGGTCGGTTTTCAGTCCCAGAGGTTTGCCGTTACCCGCTTGTACGTTTTAATTCATTTTAATAGTGGCACTGTTTATGATATACATAATTATATGGCTTAACGTTCTTTTTGAATCTTAAAAAAAATTATCGAATTTTGAGCCCTCCGCACCTCCACATCACGATTTCGACATTGCTTTTGACCGAATTCGTATGCTTTTACTTGCGACTCGTGGAAGTCCGAAACGGCTGTATAGCGCACTTCAATGCATTTTTTGTCTACTGTGTCTCAATACTTTGTCTTTTGTACAAATGTTCAATGAACGTAACTGTTGATAGGGCGTTAAATATTAGAAAACCAACCTAACGACAGTTTTTTTTTATTCATTTACCTTCTTTTCACTTCTTACTACCTCAAATAGTTCGTACGAATTGTACCTTCTGTCGTATTTGTAAAGTCGAATGGGATCTGTATGTTCCTACTGAGCTAAAATCACTATAAAGGGACTCGGTTGCATTCCTATAGACACTGTAGTGATATTTCTCTTTACGTTATGTCAGGAGCTCGTTTACACGACATTCCCTCGGGCCTATTATACCGGCACCGGAATAACAATGAGGGCTGAACAAGCTTTTTGTTGTGGCTATGATTTCGCTATGACTGAAGGTTTGCAGCTGTGCAACTGACACATCGATATCATTTTCACACCCAAATGTTTATTGATAGACGTTTCGCACTGTTTATGTTCCCAAGCATGTAACTTCCTTAACCGCTTGTCTCGAAAGATATTTTTCAAGTAATTTGTGCGCCATGTAGCTGCTGGAACCGATCCTAATGTGTCCACAGCTCCGCTTTGGAGGTGTTTAGAATCCTTTTTGCCCAGTAATGCTACCAATTTTTCTTCGTTAAGCAGCTGACATATTCAGCATTGGACTTGGCAGCTATTGTTGGCTCTTGCAAATTATCATCTTCTAAAAGGCGAAAAAAAAAAGAAAAAATTAAAAGCACGGCACTAACGCCAAATGTACTAATTTAGAGCGGGTAATGACAACATTTTGAAAACATCAGACAAGAACCATTTCACCTTCTACGGCAGACTGCTTGCTAATCGGTATCGCCTGATTTTGTTTTATTATTATTATTTTTTTTTCATTTTTTTTTTTCAAATATGTTTTTATTCTTTCTTTTTTTATTATACAATAAGGGAACTCCATGTATTAACAGTTCTTTGACAAGGATAATTACAATTCTTTATAACCAGTACAATCTACCGGAACACCTAGATGTGTGTATGACACAGTATACTTCAGTGAGGTAGGACTCTCAGAAGTCGGCAGCAGTCCGACGCTATCTATGCGACATTAGGAAGAAAACATATTGTAGAAAAGATCTTAAGTTTAGTCGCCGAATCCTTACTACCAGCATGTCCGTACAGACAGAGAGTTGAAGGACAAAAAGGTTCGCACTAAAACCTGATTTGATGACATGACTGGTAAAAGGGAGGGAAAAGACGAGAAAGAAAATTACGAAGAAACATTAAAAGTCATACGAGTATGAACGCAGAGTTCATTTTTAGATTTTGGACTTATACAGGTCAAAAACGTAAGAGGAAACACGCGTCTATTCTTAAGATTATGATTGACATGTACATGTAGGAGGTCAGGTGTCAACCTTAGGACCCGAATCCTACATGTGACTGTTGTTAACCACTGATAAATACATACAACCTTAGGCCCCGAAGCCTACATGAGACTGCTGTCATCCACAATTTGATTTTTTTTTTAAATCTCTGTCAACGTCAAAATATCTGCTGAGAAAATTGCAGAGACACGGAAATGTGCGTCTTGGGAAATGTACTCCGGTATGGACTCATCCGTATGGGAGAGGCGTTTCAAATTCTCTATACATGATTGTCAAATTGTTAGATATATAGTACACACTTTCGGAAAGATGACGTTATCAGAAAAAAACATTTTACACAGCAAGTAATTTAGACAGAAATTGACATCTTGATATATTGATTTCAAGATGCGATGTATTTGATTTGAGGAGTTTCCTGTGGCATATACCCTGTTGATAACAAATAATAGGTATATTATATATAATTATAGGATGAATTAAAATATGTTTCAACTGATGATTTACCTAACAGAAAGCGTTTTTTTTCGGATTTTACACTTTTTCATCACATGAGTCACAGAGGAAAAACAAAATATCATGCAAACCTGGTTACTGACAGATACACGATTTTGTAGCAAGATAACGTGTTAAAACATACGATCATACCGGTAATGCTGGAAGAAGGGGAAAGTAAAAATGGTTCTAAATCATATATCATATATCCGATGATAATACATTTGCCTAACAATGACATCATACTATTCGGCAGAATTGGGTAACTCATGGATCATATCTACCGGGAGTGTTAATGTTTAATATATTTAAGTTTGTGAGTTTTCGTCCAAAGACTTTAATGGTCAAAATCCCGTAATTCAAATTGTATATTATGTATACAGAATGTATACTTATGTTTATATACATAATCATGTATATAAAACAGCGACTTCATCAGAAGGCAACCGCTCCCCCAATCATGTATAAGGTTTGTTAGACAATATTTCGGAAAGAATTAAATCGAAAAGTCTCAAGGATTAATGAATGACTCCGGGTCCTAATAATATCGGCCTGGGCGAATTGTTGATTGTTGACAGCACATATTGAGAACAAGTTTGAGTTCCAGTTTACGTCATGTAAATGTATCCGTACAAACGATTACTACTGCATTTTGGGACTTATCATTAGTTCGAACGTAAGAATCTTTTCTCTTCAAAGTATTGTTCTATCCTAACCTCTCCCTTGACACTGCCTTACTTATGACCTTTTGTTTAGTTTCCTCCCAACAGAATAAGTTCACGGGTTCTGTTCCCTGTTGAAACCATAGTCAAGAAATATGACACCTCTTGACTTGACGCTAAATTTTAACTGGATATCGACAAGGACGGCCAGGATGCTATATCTCAGAGACATGGCATTTTAAATGTCACCAAAATCACCAAAAAGACGAACCAGTCATTAACAAAGTAATGTTATAGGAGGATGTAATGGTGCCCTGTCGTGGTTAAGGAACTTCGGGATGGGGCATGTTAAAGTGAAGGAGTCCGTTGCGAGGAATTGGTCCGGTGTGTAACTACGATACTCTACTCTTACAAAACGCACTACAATACCCTACAAAATACACTACCCTTCTCAGGTTCATCAGAAAACAAGTTTTTTTTTATTAGTAATGCATCGCAATAACAAGATGTTGAGAGCTTAATCTAAAACTCTTTTATTTGGTTGGTATTGCTGTTCTAAATATAGTAGAAACCCTTTTGTAAGTTTCTTCTACGAATGTTGAAATGAGAATTACCCCGCCGCCATCATTAGAGAAGGCAAATCGAATCTGACGCAATTCCAGCATCACTTAATTTTGCTTCCTCTGTTTATTGAACAAGAAAGGAAGCGTTCATCGGGGGATTATGAAATACTGCTGCAATTTGTGTAATCTGGGAGGACGTACTATTTATCAAATTGCATTTGAATAAACAACCTCACATAACAAAATTTACATATAAATAGGATTTTGAATGAGTTTTTCATTTCAGATGAGACTTTATGAAATGAGTCTTAGAATAACACTTCGAGACGACATTCAGAATACACATGAACGAAAAACAATTTCATTCTTTTATCACATAACTCACACAAAAAATTGACAGAATTGTAACCTAACGAATGATCCGTTCCTTTAGTTCGTCAATACGTCATTGTCCGTATGATGACGTCGTAGTAGATATTGCAGTCAATGAAAACAATATTCAAGGACATTACACGATATATGTATTATAAACAAATTTCACAATCACTTTGTAACAGGCAATCTCTCTCAAGAGATGACGTCATTAATAAGAGCGAAGCTCTTCGGGCAGCGAAGCTGTCCGAGCGAAGCTCTTTACCCCGTTAACGTGCACGTATGTATAATATTCTAGTCCATCTTCGCATAACGTCCTGCGGGATGGTACAGCCAGAAAAAATTCTGCCGGAAACGGAAACAGCTAGGAGCCCGGCGCAGATGTCTGCAGAAACTGTTAACATAAAAAAATCTATATAACGTACAATCCAGTTGGTGTGTTTATAATGCTGACTAATTATTTTTTATAAAACGTATATCTTATAGCGTGCGAATAAAATATCGCTGGAGTTTTGGTTTCGAGGACGGAACTTGGAACATTCGGCATATTTCCTAAGGTTGCCGAAAATTAACCGAGGTGTTGCGATTGCATTTGGACGGAAAGTACCGACATTTCCCGGATGCATAATCGGTATGTCGAAAATTACCGATACTTAACGACTGTCAAAGGTCATGTCATATAAGGTCACATTCTCGTAATTAAACGGCGAAACGTTTACCACTATATTGGTATGTAGTACATTGGCATACTAGCTTGCTTCGCTCTTTTCAGGCATTGCCTGTTTATATTAATGTTACGGATTTCCGAATCTGATTAAAATTAGACTTGTAATTTCCGTTCCTCTACCATACACTGCAATACAAGATCTAACAACACCCCGTAGGAGGTCATCTCAGCATGACGTTTTAGCTTTAAATATAAGCCAATGAAAACTGGTCAATGACGTCATCAGTCAACCAATGACAAACAGCCTTATACAAGCCTTCGATTGCGTCTCGTTAGTATTGAAGACTCAAATCAGCGCTTGATTTGGAATACGCAAAATTTAGTATTGGTAGACTACTTAATTGAATACGATAATAAAAAAAGTTGCTAATCCTCTGGATGTTACATTGAAAGAAGAACAGGAAACGATTATACATTGTCTTGTCGACAGGACGGACTGTGTTGCCAACTGGATTTCGAAAGCCGTTACCGTACATGTTATTCCCTTTCAAACTAGATGTTCTATGTTTTTTTACACGACGCTGCTGTCTTCATGTTTTTTTTACACGACGCTGCTGTCTTCATGGGTTTTTTTTTACACGACGCTGCTGTCTTCACATTCTCTCTTTTGTACGATTAAAGATAAATCTCACAGACAACATATGTTTGTAAAACTATAAGTTTGCTGAAGCGTTCTCGGTGAGGTGGAGTGGGTGACGCCATGTTGTTTACCGTTGCTATAGACCATCGGAATACCTCGGTAACGTTACGTAAGTATTTATACTTCCGAAGAATAAAATCATACCGAAAATTTCATAGGCGACGCGCTGATTGGTTGAGCTCAAAGGTCATGCTGATATGACCTCCTACGGGGTGTTGTGAGATCTTGTATTGCAGTGTATCGTAGAGAAGCGGAAATTACAAGTCTAATTTTTAGATTGACTGATTTCCATACTTTTTGCCACTATTACTTTTTCGATGTTTCAAATATTGTTTTAAGCATATAAAAAGCAATACAAAGCAAATTGAATGGTTTCCCGTTGAATATAGCATATATTTCACTCGTGTGACAGAATATTTCGATATTTCTCACTCGTCGATATCGATATTCTGTCATACTCGTGAAATATATGTAATATTCAACGGGAAACCTTTCAATATCCTCTATTTATTACATTTTTACCAGTGAAATATCGAAAATTATTCATTCTATAAAAGTGATATTTGGAAACTATCACTTTTTCTGATTTGACCAATTAGAACACTGCTTTCAATCGACAATGGGTAAAATTAAGATTAGCATATAGCTCTCCGTAATGTTTTATGACGTCATAATGCAATATAGAGTACATAACGTCACGATTTGAAATCCAGCAAAATATGACATGGCAACTTGAGGTAGCTATGTAAAAGCACAGAGTTTTCTTACGATATA
Organism: Pecten maximus; assembly: GCF_902652985.1. Classification (NCBI taxonomy): domain Eukaryota; kingdom Metazoa; phylum Mollusca; class Bivalvia; order Pectinida; family Pectinidae; genus Pecten; species Pecten maximus. The sequence goes on from NC_047026.1 coordinate 10,048,006, forward strand.
TAAAGATATATGCTGATAATATAGATATGTTTTCGGGATTAAACATTGTTTACCACGGCCCTTGTTTATTAACAACGGCATGCTCTGATATTTACGAAGACGGCCAATTTGATCATGTGACCATCGCTTCCGTCGATTTAAAAATGGATTGCACGACAGTGAAGTCATATCTGACCGTAGAATATAACCACACGAATGAATGATATTTAAAATTTTAGCACATTAATGGGTTATCATTTCCGTCAATGATTATCTACGTCATCACTTTTTGTGTAATCATCCGCCGTGTTTACTTCTCGAGACACGCGCTAACGACCAGTAATCTATGGACACAAGCAGGACATACGTCATTGTTTTGTTTATTTTTTGGTAAACTTGTCATTATGAAGGGAAAGGTATTACGTCAGACGATATCTTCAGACAGTGATTTTTACATTTCTAGTCGCTTTAACATTTCAATCAATCAAATCCTTAACTTGGATCCCCGATCGTTTCGTTAACTGTCGTGTTCGTTTTGTAGGTGTCGCCCTTGTCAGCTCTATGAAGTCTCCTGAGAGCACCAATCATTATAAATGATATGACTTGGCTGTTGTGACGAGACGACAAAACCCAGGAGAATGTATTAACGTCACGTGCGATGTCGCGCGAATTATGTCAAGTTGAGTACCCTAGTTATATTAGGACGTGGCGACAAAATGTTTGACACAAGTGTAAAAAGGTCTTCATATCCAGCGGAAGGTCTGAAATATTTTCATGTTTTGACAAAAAGGAATCTTTGTATTGTTCAACTTTATACCCGTCCTAATTTTACCCCACCGAGGACATTAAATCCGAATCGATTATTGCTTAATTTAATTTCACACCTGTTCCCGTGTGCCTTTAGTGTTGTGAGGACAATGACGCTCACAAAATAAAAAGTTAGTGTTTAATTTTGTATTTTATTACACGTCAGCTATGTGCTATAGAAAACAAATGATGCCATGGATAGAAGCCTGCTAGCGTATAGTCTAACCCACGTTTTCAGTCAGGTTGTATTGACCTTATCGTACGGAGATATACACCACTATGTGTAATGAAAAGGAAAGAAAATCGGTTGCAGGATATCTAATATGCCATTCGCACTCTCGTGGAACAAATTCAACAAAACAGTTCCTTTTTGCAGTTCCACGTATTAAAAGAAAATAGACTCGCCTCCAATTTTGGCAAATAATTACACAAACTGAATATTAATCTCGATTCTAAATCAGAGCGGGATCACGGTCCGTCCTGTTATATCGTCAGTAAAACACGGGATTACAGTCCGTCCTATTATATCGTCAGTAAAACACGGGATTACAGTCCGTCCTGTTATATCGTCAGTAAAACACGGGATTACGGTCTGTCCCGTTATATCGTCAGTAAAACACGGGGTTACGGTCCGTCCCGTTATATCGTCAGTAAAACACGGGATTACGATCTGTCCCGTTACATCGTCAGTAAAATAATGGGATTACCGTCCGTCCCGTTATATCGTCAGTAAAACACGGGATTACGGTCCGTCCTGGTATATCGTCAGTAAAACACGGGATTACAGTCCGTCCCGGTATATCGTCAGTAAAACACGGGATTACGGTCCGTCCCGGTATATCGTCAGTAAAACACGGGATTACCGTCCGTCCCTTTATATAGTCAGTAAAACACGGGATTACGGTCCGTCCCGGTATATCGTCAGTAAAACACGGGATTACCGTCCGTCCCGTTATATCGTCAGTAAAACACGGGATTACGGTCCGTCCCGTTATATCGTCAGTAAAACACGGGATTACCGTCCGTCCTGTTATATCGTCAGTAAAACACGGGATTACGGTCTGTCCCGTTATATCGTCAGCAAAACACGGGATTACAGTCCGTCCCGTATATCGTCAGTAAAACACGGGATTACAGTTCGTCCCGTATATCGTTAGTAAAACAAGGGGATTACCGTCCGTCCTGTTATATCGTCAGTAAAATACGGGGTTACGGTCCGTCCTGTTATATCGTCAGTAAAACACGGGATTACGGCCCGGCCATTTATGTCTTCAGTAAAACACGAGATTAAGGTCCGTTCTGTTATTCAATTTGCTGATAATCACCTTAACATTAAATTTTGTGTGATAATTACCCTCAATTTTAACGATTTTTACAACTTAACACAATCTGATCCAAACATTACATTGTTACGTAATAGGCTTTCATTAAGAGGGACATAAAAGATCATTAATCTGTCGCAAATGATGGGGACATCAACACGAGGCACGCAAATCACTACAAAGAATCACCAATCTAGCGTAACATTATCTTCGACAATAGTCAAAGGATTTAAAATTTGCACCAGAATTTAAAATTGAATACAGCTAACTTCAGACTGATTTTACTCAACCCAGGAGCTGACCACACTGGGACATTAATGACTACGGTCGTTTTCCAACGCTGTCGAACTACTTAATAATTTTCAATACACGTTCGTATATATATATATACATGTATCATGTATCAGCAGATCTGTGTTTGGCTTTTTATTTTGTTATACATGTATATATATTTTTTTTTTTTTTTTTTTTTTTTTAAGAAGAAAGAAAAATAAAATAAAAGAGTTTATCATTTTTTAAAGAAAAGAAAAAGAAAGAGGAAAGAGAAAAAGGAAAAAGAAATAATAATTTTCAATATTATCACAAATCGCTGTGTAGGTCAGACCTGAGGTATTAGTTTCCGGGGATTATCGTCAAGACTGGTATGAGGACTCCTTGATGCCACGGGCATTAATGGTAGCCTCGTCAAAGATGGGTCGGAGTTTATTTAAAATTAACTGTTATTTATTCCAGTGGTCAAAATATGATAGATCTGGTCAGTGACCTAACCTAAACCAAAGATTTAGCGTGAAGCACTCATTAAGAAAAATAAAGTTGTTCAGGAAGAAGAGGAAAAATCCAAACTTCAGCCGTTTCTTGTACATGGTGGCGAAAATGACATTTTATCCATGAGCAGCAATTTTATATGGCATTTTGGGACGTACGTTATTCATCAACCTGTTATAAGCCTCCACCAGATCTCAAACATAAACATTACTCAGACCATATAAACTTTTTTGCTTATTTATAACTCTATCTTTTTAACGAAGGACCGCGAGGTATAAAATCTCCGCTTATGTACAAATATAAACTATTGATATCACAAACTGCCGTAGTGAATCTATCCTGAAGTTGAATAATCGTGTGTTCCTAGCCGCCAATTGTAATGTGTTACAGAAACATATTGCCGTCGTTGCCAAAGCGACACATAAAAAATGGACGGACCAGGTAGCAAGCGTAACTTTGGGTGATGTTTGTCCATTAAAAAACTAATTTAAATCCTGAGAAGCAAGACTGAACTAGTTTTAAAAAACAAGAGCGTATTTCAAAAGGAATGACTGATTCACTGTTGGGATGGAATCTTGGAAATTCCCAGTGGGGACATTTAAAAAGAATATCTGCATGACGGAAACACACTTTCAAGGAATCATCGAAGTGCACAGAGAGACAAATTTTAACATTTTATTATCAGTGAAGCAATACGCCGCATAGCCATCAGAAGCAAATTAGACTCAGACATATACTCGGATCTGCCGAGGGGGAAAGGATGAAACACATTCAACTAAATGTAATAGACATATATGGATTTACATGAGGCTGAATTTCTGTTTGAAATGCAATACGATCTACAGGGAAATCGAAACACATTTGTTAGCGAAAAAGAAATGCGATATCAAAGTACACCGGGACCCAAGCAGGAGGTAAAAGACTTATTATACAAGACCAGACTTGTTTAAAATATTACGTAAACATTTTAATTTACTTCGAGGTGGAACACGCTATTTTGATACGACTTTCAATAATTTGATAAGTGAAGGGCACAGAAAAAATTAGCCAGACGTCGCATGCATATCTATACAATAGACAAGCTTTAAACGAATTATTTGTTGTAAAATAGTTGAGTGTGTTAGTCTACCTATTTTTATCGTGTGTGTTCAGTATTAAACGAATGGTGGTCGTCTTTATATTTGATTAAAAACCAATCATATAAGGCCACATTAGCATATTGAGCTATCTCCCCTGACTTTGATATGTATATTTATATATTATGTACTTGAGTTCTGCCTTTTAGGAGTAAACAACTTGTTTACACATTGTCGGTATAATGTGAGTGTCCTGCTTGATGTCTTCGGTAGCCTGTTTGTGTGAGGAAGCATTAAAAAAGAGACATCACGCTATGACAAGGAATATCTCATCCGTCGTGTGGGTGACGTCATATCTCCTCTGTTATTGACGGGTCCACTGTTGTAAGAAAAACAGAATCAGTTTTTTTTTTCTCCAACATCAAATGCAAGGTGGTCGGGTGGCACAGTGGTAAGACGCTTGCCTTTTACCAAGGCGGCAGGGGTTCGATTCCTCGATCGGACGTGAACAGGTATATATGGGGTCACCTGCCCAACCTCAAGGGTTTTCCCCCCGGGTTCTCCGGTTTCCTCACACAATAAGACCCCTCGCGCGCCTCAAACCGGGCCAACAACTGTGGTTAGTAAGCTGATATAACTTGTTTCACAATCGTTATAAAATAAATAAAGTTAATATTTTAAAGGTAAAGTAGAGTCAGTTTTTTAAAGTAAAATCCGGTCAAACAAATGTTCTATTGTGTGCTACAGACACTTGTGAGTATAACGACATGATTATTTTGTGTATAAATGTGATACATATGAGCTCATTGCGTCCTTTTGAAACATGCATATTTCGCATGTTTTGTCGAAATTTACAAACAACTTAACAAATTGCATGTCAACAGCAAGGCCCGTGGTTAGCCAGAATGCATACTAATGATCAAGTTATCTCTGTTAGGTTGCGCCATATTGGCGATTTTATAGGCTTGTAAGCTGGATTTGTTATTTTGGTGACCCTCGAAGTTTTACTGTTAGATGTGATGGCTTTGATAAAGATATGTAAAAAGGCTAAGATAGGCTTAATTATATATACTCGTCAGCGTAATGCTTCCGTAATGCGGATGAGTAACGCTTGTTTTACATCATATCAAAAACACAATAAAATCTGTCTTAACTCGAGTCGTGCCTGTCCCTCAGTGCCAGCTAATACTGGGCTTTAGGAATGAAACTGATAGATGTATCGGGTTTTATCATGGGTCGACAGGTCTCGCGCTTGCAGGTCTGAGACACATCCATTCACAATGTATCTATTTTATATGAAAATACCACATTACAATCGATGTCGGTGACAGACGGATTCTCCATCGCACTGTATCCAAGTGGAGCTTTATCTCCGGTATAAATAAGTCTGCCATAACGGCCGAATTTAATACTATCCTCCTGTTAATGTCTTATCAATCTTTGACGGCTTCCCCCTGTTTTCTTTCGGAAACCATTGGTCAGTATCATATAAATGCCCAATTTACACTGAAGACAATAATACATTCCGAACGGCTATGTATCAGCTTTCTAGAATGGACACTGACGTTGGTTAGACAATGTCGGGATGATGCTTTGGGGACTTGCAAGGTTGATAATCAAATGTATTGGGTGGGTTTCGTATCGACTCCCGATCGGCAAGACCTATTATTGTTTAAGACAATGACGGTTATATAGTACAACTTTGCATGATTGGTTACTAGGGCTTATCGGTGGACAATACAGCTTCTGTTAGTTTTAATATCATACGAAAAGTACAGATATCATATGTCGGATGGTATTGTAAATTACAACAACCACATGGAATGATAAATATGTCTTAGTTTTATGTGTCATGTCCGCCACAGATATGATTTACAGGGACTGGTTCCGTTTAAAGTGCAACGCATGTGGAATAAGTTTAACCCCGTTCTCGAATAGCATATACTGTTGTATTATTTCAAATTTAGAAAGATTTAGCAATGGTTTTCGTGAATTATGGTCGTATGTACGTAATGCTTGCCAGTATGTAAAATACAAACATTTTCACCGCATAGCACGCTGTTTGAATTATAACATTATTATAAAATTTTATCACCAATTGAAGTTGACAATTTCCCGTCATTGACAATTCGGCAAACTGTTTTAAAATTTAGTTTACATAATCTTGTTTTCTTCCATCCATCCATCCATCCATCCATCCATCTATCGATCTGGTTTTTCCAAGGAAGATATGAAAGTAGCTAGTAGCTACCCAAGTTACGTCTTCTGCTAAAAGCTTATTAAGCTACAGATGTAACGCGCAGCACGTGCACCGTAGTTTTTGCCCAGGGTACCATACAATCACAAATTAGGATGTAAATATATTAGGCTGATGAGAATGAATATTGACTCATCAAATAAAGTTCATTAATTGATTACCATGTATATAATAACCAGTTACAAAATTACCGCGAGGGCACGTGAGGGGTGTTCTTAAATGTATATATATATACATATAGATATGGACGTCTAACCTGAATCTTATGGATGTACGAATACCTATCATTGATTAATGACTAGCAGAATAAAGAAACGACTTCGTCAACATGGGTCTCAAAACATGTGGCATGTCCGGTCAGAACACAACATTTGCTAGCCACTCGATTTTTCTGTCGTATCTAATGACGAGGTTTTCCTTCAATTATCTCTCGCCTTACCGGTAAGGAAACAGCCTTGAGAGGCGGGAATATTTACTAGCCACTCCGTGATTCTTCTCAAAACGGACACATTCCTTCAAGCATAAGACTGACCTCGAACATGATAACGACCATACACTAATTTCTACCTCAAAAATGCACAAACATTTATTCTTCTTATGAAATACACCAAAATTCAGTCTACTTAAAAATACACCAAAATGTATTCTCCCTATAAAATGCACGGAAATTTATTCTCCTTATAAAATGCACGGAAATACGGTCTGTATGTTTTTCTAAAATGCACCGAAATTCAGTGGAAACACAAAAACTGTTCCAACCACAGCTTTACTAGATATATCATCACCAATTGCTAATTTGAAATGCCTGCTCGAGAGATGTGTCAACTCGTTTGACATGTCTGTACACAATTTGACTTTTTATGTGCAATATACGATACGTCGTTTTCACCCCAGTTTGTTTGCCTTTGATTGATCTCTCGACAATCTCAACCTTTTGACCTAGATTGAGTTTGGTATATCTGTGAGCTATCTTTGTGGACTTATTTGACCCTTGATGATAAATTATCGATGGAAAGTATCCCACTCTGTAGACATTAACTGGAAGTAATGCAATATATCATGTTGTTATTTATATGACAAAAAAATTGTATACAACCTACATTTATTTTGCAATGTTTATTGCCATTTTGATACTCTGTTCTACTCTAGATGTTGCTTAGCAATTGAGATTGTATAAATTAACTGCCATGGCGACGCTTCGAGAGCATATGATACGAATACCTACTTCAGTTGGTCATTTCAATTAAGCGCATAATAGTTGAGATTTATTATATTTATGCCGGATGTTCTCCAGTAATTAACAAATAGATTGTAATGTTGCGTGATAAAATAATATTTGGATATTGCAATCCTAATGCCACTCTTGATTGATTGAAATAACAAAACAAAAAAACAAAAACAAAAACCCCATTTCAAGTAACATGTTTAAATCAGCCATGCTCTTTTGTATCTTATACAACACTGGCGTGACAGAAGCCACTGGTCTTCTCCGACTTCCCATAATACTTATCAAATTTACTACTTATGATATATCTACAGATCTCCCCCTTGCTCGGTCGCCATTGATTCATCATTGTTGAGAAATCCAAGTTTTTGTGCTTATTTTGTTTTGTTTTTGTTTTGTTTTTGTTTTTTTTTTATGTTTCACGGCACATCTACATTTGTATCATTTAAAATAATTTCAAACAAAGCAAAACTAGAAAAAGACGCCCACAAAACGAAATCAATCAAACGGATACAAAATGGTTAAAAACCGTCACAGATAGTTTCACATTGTAAACTAGTTGGCCAAAATGTCATTTCATTTTTGTTAGGTGTCATAACAGGAATGAGCCGGCCCGGCCCGTATATCCTATTTACTATAACATATGAACTATGGTTGATTAAAAGAATGTTTTATTTAAGTGTCCTTATAGGTCAAGGTAATTTCTTCTCTTAAAATGTGAAATTCCGTGAACCTACCTGCCAAAGATCCTGATTCCAACCTGTTAGCAAAGCTGACCCTTTCGACCTTATACATTGGTCAAGGTCATTTTTTCGGCATTTCGGCTCAGTGTTATCCAATGAAACTATCAACCATATGTTTAATTAACCACCTAAATACATTTGATTTTTATAACAAAGTTGACCCTTGTGACCTTGAATATGTCCTACTTTTAGGTCATTTGGTTTTTGAGATAGAGGCAAAAGATAACGCGGACGGAAGACGGACGACGACGACGGACAGCGCACCAGGGTATAAGGTCGCTTGCCTTGGTTCTCCTTAGTATGAATATTACGTATAAGAACATTGTTAAAATTCAGAATTATTATACTCTTTTGCTTTGTGGTTGCTTTCCATTTTATCAAACGCCACGCCCCTCTAAGTCAGGGAAAGTAAGAAAAGGTTGCATGTGCTCTTTTCTACCACATTGAAGGAACACCCATTCCTGATGTCGACCAAACCAAATTTGAGATACATTAGAGATAAGAGGCTTTTCTCTTCCTCATGTCAAATATCTTTAAAACGCGCAAAAGTACATATTGGAGCTCAGACAGAAAGACATTTGTAGTCTCTACAGAATACCAATGCAATTATAATTTGATATGTGATGTAATAGTTCCGCTAGGAATTTTTACCTACAAATGCTTACTACTTTTACCAAAAAGGTGATTCGGCTTTCACAAGGAAAGGGATGGGGGTAAGGGTAGGGATAGGTTTGGGGTAAGGGTAGGGGTAGGGGTAAGGGTAGGGATAGGGTTGGGGTAAGGGTAGGGGTTGGGGTAAGGGTAGGGGTTGGGGTAAGGGTAGGGATAGGTTTGGGGTAAGGGTAGGGGTTGGGGTAAGGGTAGGGATAGGTTTGGGGGTAAGGGTAGGGGTTGGGGTAAGGGTAGGGATAGGGTTGGGGTAAGGGTAGGGGTTGGGGTAAGGGTAGGGGTTGGGGTAAGGGTAGGGATAGGTTTGGGGTAAGGGTAGGGGTTGGGGTAAGGGTAGGGATAGGTTTGGGGTAAGGGTAGGGGTTGGGGTAAGGGTAGGGTTGAGGGTAAGGGTAGGGTTGAGGTAAGGGTAGGGGTTGGGGTAAGGGTAGGGATAGGTTTGGGGTAAGGGTAGGGGTTGGGGTAAGGGTAGGGGTTGGGGGTAAGGATAAGGGTAGGGGTTGGGGTAAGGATAAGGGTAGGGGTTGGGGTAAGGGTAGGGGTAGGGTTGGGGTAAGGGTAGGGTTGAGGTAAGGGTAGGGGTTGGGGTAAGGGTAGGGATAGGTTTGGGGTAAGGGTAGGGATAGGGTTGGGGTAAGGGTAGGGGTTGGGGTAAGGGTAGGGGTTGGGGTAAGGATAAGGGTAGGGGTAGGGGTAAGGATAAGGGTAGGGGTTGGGGTAAGGGTAGGGGTAGGGTTGGGGTAAGGGTAGGGGTTGGGGTAAGGATAAGGGTAGGGGTAGGGTTAGGGTAAGGGTAGGGGTTGGGGTAAGAATAAGGGTTGCGGTAAGGGTAGGGATAGGGGTAAGGATAAGGGTAGGGGTAGGGGTAGGGGTTGGGGTAAGGATAAGGGTAGGGGTAGGGGTAGGGGTTGGGGTAAGGATAAGGGTAGGGGTAGGGGTAGGGTTTGGGTAAGGGTAGGGGTTGGGATAAGGGTAGGGGTCAGGGTAAGGGTAGGGGTAGGGGTAGGGTTGGGGTAAGGGTAGGGGTAGGGGTAAGGGTAAGGGTAGGGGTAGGGTTGGGGTAAGGGTAGGGGTTGGGGTAAGGGTAGGGGTAGGGGTAGGGTTGGGGTAAGGGTAGGGGTAGGGGTAAGGGTAAGGGTAGGGGTAGGGTTGGGGTAAGGGTAGGGGTTGGGGTAAGGGTAGGGGTTGGGGTAAGGGTAGGGGTCAGGGTAAGGGTAAGGGTAGGGGTAGGGTTAGGGTAAGGGTAGGGGTTGGGGTAAGGATAAGGGTAGGGATAGGGTTGGGGTAAGGGTAGGGGTTGGGGTAAGGGTAGGGGTTGGGGTAAGGATAAGGGTAGGGGTAGGGTTAGGGTAAGGGTAGGGGTTGGGGTAAGGATAAGGGTAGGGGTAGGGTTAGGGTAAGGGTAGGGGTTGGGGTAAGGGTAGGGATAGGTTTGGGATAAGGGTAGGGATAGGGGTCAGGGCTTGGTAGTTAATACCTTTCCTCTCTGAAATATATATATAGACGAAGCAAGATCGTCGCTACTTATCTAAGAGAATTGTTTTTTAGTAAGATTAATTATTAGTGTAATAGTTTTTAGTGTATAAGTTTTTGTGGGGCAGTTTTTAGTGTATCAGATCTTTAGTGTATCATTTTTGAGTGTATCAGTTTGAAGTGTATCATTTTTAGTGTTACAGTTTTTAATGTATTAGTTTTTAGTGTATCGGTTTTTAGCGTATCACTTTAAGGAAAATGTTTTTTTGTGTATCGGTTTTTAGTGTAACAACACCCGTACCAACTAATACATTGTATTAGCTGACCTGAGCGACCTTCAGTGACCTGTCCTAATCCGTCTGCGTCGTGCGTCAATTTTTTTTCATTTTTGAACTTTGTATTAAAGATTCATGCCCAAAGCCTAGAATCGTACATAATCTGACCTTAATCCTGCATATAAAACGTCTTTTTACCTTTTGCCTGGCCGTTACATGACAAATCTGGTCTGATGTGCCGTGAAATCAAAGCCTCAGAGGACTGGATAACGGAGATATAAAGGCAGTAAATCACATTCTTAAAATGTTTTCGTTCTAAAATCCTACACTTAATGGCATACTTAGGTGAGTTACGCTTGTCTTATATTGCTTTCAATTTCAGTACCGCTTTATAGTGTTATATCACTGAAACGTCACATCACAGCCGTTTGCCATGAAATCTGGTCAATTTAAACTGGAAAGAAAAGTCATTATTCCTTGTATATACATTACACTGTTTCAAGCAAGCAACAACAAGCACTTTTTTTTATGTCTTTCGGATACCACGGCCAATGATAAGAACCCATAGCCTATCACAAGAGACACGAAGAAATTGAGCTAACAAATCAAAAAGGTTAAAAAGAAGGCGTAAACACATTGATGCGTTTAGTCAGTCATACTTACACATTAAAGTGTGCCCCGAATGATTTTGCCATGTTTACCTACATGTATCATTAAAAAAAGTTGTAAAATAGAGTATTATAAAGAAATTATGTGAACATATTGTATCGTTTACGAGATATTCACGATTACGTGAATGCAATTCGTCCTAGATAATGACCTACATGTATCTAGCTGTGACGTCACAAGTGTGTAGTATCCGCCATATTAAGCAAACGAGACATACGAAGCATGGGATCAAATATCATAGTGTAATACGTTTGTGATATCACTTTTAACTATATGTTGTATTAAGGAGCTTGGTCTTGGAATCAATTATCGGGAAATTTCTGAACAATTGTAATCACGTCAGGTTTATGCGTGTGTAGATTATGGACAAAGTTTGTGTAGACATCGAGAAATGTATTTACAAGCACGGATTTTGGTGTTTGTGGTATTAGGTAGCCTAACCAGTCCTCGAACAGGACTGGTGCTCGAAGCCAAAAACCCTTTTATTTACAATTCTTATTACACATATCGACTGATTCTTTCGCTCCTTTTATTAAAGAATGTATTGAGATTATTAAGATAATTAAGCACTCAAACAAGCGAGGTGTAATCAAAATCTGAGTAGAGGAGTCGAAACAACAGGTCACAAATCGCAAGTAAACATAGTTGCCTAAAAAGTTATTTCGAAGAATAACCGTTAAGTATGAATAACATTATTTCATTATAAAAGTTTAAAAAAACAAACAACTTCATTTGTGCATCAGACATGGTTTTTAAAATACAATTACTCAAATCACAGGCTTGGTTATAATTTTTTGTTCACATTCCCCGTCCCGTTCACGTGTATATCCGAGATCGAGATCCATTCCGAAACCTGTAAAATGTCTACGTCTTCCAATATACTGAAGTCGTACCATTAAAATATATTTTTCTTGCAAAGTCAATGACACACGTTTGTCAGGACGAGTTATTCAGTTAAGGCTATGTAGACAGGGCAGGAGGAATATGTACATGGTTCGTCAGAGACAGAGGTGTAATTTTGAATCGTTATCACTTATTTTCTTTCATAACAGATTTTTACTCCTGTATCAGTATAACATGACCGCAAATATAACCTCCCAAACCCACAACACCATACGCATGCAGCTTCCGAATAGTGGAGACAGTTTAATGACACTGTAAAATTTGTGTCGCAATATCCAGTTTATCATATTTTAAATGTACTTTGAAATTACCAATGAACAGCCCTATCTATTGTGGATGCAGTTTTCATACGGTATTGGCTGTTGATGAGACTCCTCAAGCGATCCTGTTTATCACAGAAAGTGACTAAATGTCGGTAATTGCTCCAGCCAATATGCTGTAAAGCCGCCTTGCATTGAGTTGGAAATATTAGCTGAAAAAGACCATTAGCTTTAAGATAATGAGTATGGCAAAATTAGTCCCACGTAGAAAATCTTAGCCAAGTGGAATGTTGAATAAGTGTTGGATGGTAAACACTTGACGAGAAAATGCAATTATTTATTGCCAACGTGTCGCGACTGCTCAAATTGGCTCATGGTCAATCCAGGTATATGTCCGCGCGTCAAATTACATGGTCAGTTTCCGTCGGACGCCTTCCCTAATGAGGATTAGATGCAGTGTCCGTTGAGATTTTACTGATCAGAACACTCTCATTCACCTTTTGACCGACAGAGAAAGAGATTATAATCCAGTGCGATGTAAAAGTCTCGTTAAATGAATCGATCGGAAACTATTGTGAACAAATCAAAACCAGTTCCAAATCATTTAGTTGATTATTGATTATTCGAGAGCTCTAATAGCATTTCTGTATCATTCATGTATGATTATTTGTGTCAAATTGCAATATGATTAACACCCAACCCGTCGGTCTTTTTATGCGAGTTAGTTAACTTTGAATATCTTTAGATTGCTAATTCATTACACATGAACACACATCCTGAATTGCCAATTTTGTGTGTGTCCCGAAGCAACAATCGTTTTGTGACCCCACAACTGTCAGGAAAAACTTTTAACTTTGCCTGGTTAATTAACAAATGCCTTTACTAAAACTATATATATCTACAACTAGAATGAAGTTAAAGTGTCCATGTGACGGCGAATAATGATAGAATATAAAGTCAAACACAGATCTGCTGTCTTCCTAGTACTTTCGCGGCTACATAATTCCCTGAAGAGCGGCACGATGAAGCCGCGAAAGTACTAGGGAGACAGCAGATCTGTGTTTGACTTTTTATTCTATCTACAATTATATAGACACTTACTATTACATGAATATCGGTTCTAAGTTCGTAAAAAAAATGAATTCTTGATACTCCTACATAAGTATACATCAGGGCCCAGTTGTTCAAAAGGTGATTAGTTTAATCACTTGATTAGTGGAAGTCTCATTTCTCATTTACTTAAAATCCTATGTGTGTATATTCTTCAAAATAAGCAGGTATGAAGAGACTGGTAGGTGTTAAAGTTTCAGAAAATTTTGTCAAATAAGTTATACAAGAAATCATTTTATCGGGATTTGAATATTGTTGTTGAACTGAACAACTGGCCGCAGATAGTATATCTAGTTAAACAAAAGATACAACATTCGAATCCGTCTCGTGAGGCGAATATACTCTGAACGTGTCACTACAACTAACAGCTATTCACTAAATACTTAATGCAATGAGAAATGGAAATGTACCCTACCAACAGTCATTAAAACGTCAATGTTGAGCGTTCAAGGAAGGTTTTGGTCTATGTACCCTGCTGCTTTCTGAATACCTCACCTCTGACCTTATTGTTGAGACTCCAAGGACGCTTAAGGTTTAAGTATCCCGCTGCCTTCTGAATATCTAACATTTGACCTTAGTGTAGCGAATCCAATGAAGGTTTTGGTTTTTGTCTCCCGCTGCTGTTCTGTTGCTCTGCTTGGCTTTGACATTTACTGTTGATTTTAAGGGTTGATTAATTCCATCTTGGAAGATTTGAGGACGCAAAACTAACCTGCACTACTCAACAGCCACATGTTTGGTCTTTGTCATAGTTTGGCCTCAAATAATGCTGGTGATTAATAATGCAAAACGGATGTTGTTGTTTTTCTTTCATTGCTTTTTACATATATATCTTCTATTTATTACAGCATTGTTTGCGACATGCAATATGTACTGTAGTGTAATAACCCGATATCCTTTGTCCGTAATCCGTCTGTAAACAATTCTTGGTATTGCTAGTTGTCCAGAAGTAATGAAAGAATATTAGCAAACTTGATAGGAAGGTTTTCTTTGTTGCCTAGTTGTGCTCCTTCCCGTTTGAGTTTTATGAGGAAATTAAAAAAATATATATATATAAAATATCAGTTTGACATAGACCCAATATCCCCCTTGGGTCATTTGTTGTTAATTGTATACAGCAAGGGCTAATCTGAAATATTATTAAATAAATACTGAATAGGAGTCATATTTCATTATGTGTATTGTCCGTATCGGTATATACATGTACAACATCGAACATATAGTACATGCAGCAGTACTTTTGCGTAGAAACATTAGCGAACGGCAACTTAATGAGACCCTATGTAAATTTTCTCTAGTGACCTAAAATAAAGTTGGTGTGGGAGCAACAAAATTCTTGTGCGATATTTCTCATCTTATCGCCGGTCTTGGCCACTTTTTCGGGATGCTTGATTCGTATGAGTTTATACGTTACTATCAAACACCACAGAGACCTCGTTCCTGTCAAACACCACGGAGACCTCGGTCCTATCAAACACCACAGAGACCTCGGTGGGTTTGTAATTGTGTCTGAAGGGGACGCAGAGGAAACGATATATGCAGACCAGTCGTTGGAGCCGTACATGCCAATCTGATTGATATTCTGCGACCTGTCATCTACATTGACATCTGCCATACTTATACGAATTATTTCACGGTGTGCCACCATTATTTCATCACATATTCTCGCACGTAAATCACCATATTCTCGCTTGATCAAACATTCTATATTGGCCACACGTTTAATATGTAAAAGTACACAATATCGATTTCCATGGTATTTTTTTTAGCTAGAACTTTGTTTGATAGGGTCTCGGTTTCTGACAGTTTACGTTGACAGAACTAAGATTGTTTTACTAAAACGTGTTTTTTTGTTTCTCTATCATGTACTTTAATCCCTTTATCTGATTGTTTTCATGCCCGAAAATTAATTTACATGTTCACTGTTCCTTGATAAGTTGTGAGCTTCATATTGAAGGATTTGAATGTTGCAGAGCATATTGTATCATTTTTCAACATAATCTCCCTCAGCATCTATAAACTCTTTTGCCAGCGGTGTTTAAGGGCCTCAGTGCTACTTTATTAGAACTTTTCTTGGCTGTTCAGAAAGTCATTCACTGCATGTTAGGGTTTGGGTGCCTGCAATAGCTGTTTTTAGTTTTGGAAATAGATGAAAAGTCTAATGGAGTGAGATCAGGGGAATAAGGCGGATGCTCAATCAATTTAAAGCCACAACCGTGAATGACAGCCATGGCCATGACAGACTCTTTCCTCCTGACCGAGTTTGAGCCACTTGTCTTGTTTACTTTAGAGTGCTACCTCGTCGATATAAACTAACCAAATGAGACCAGTCCTTGGGTACACGGCCCTATATAGTCAGAGAATATTAGGACTTTAAAATAACATCCTTGAGTAATGAGTCGTTCCTTCCTCAATAAGAGGCCCACAACATATCAATCAGCCCTCGTATCGTTGGTGTTGGACGTCCCCGCAACAACTAACAGTTGCTTAATGAGGCAATGCAATGCAGAATAGATAAACTATATGTCGAAGCTACAGACCAATTTAGTTCTCTTTTATCATGTTACAAGCAGGTACAATTCTTGTTCGTCTTTTAAAGACATTTTATTACAGAAATACATATAAATGATAAATGTCTGTAAGCTATAATAAGAATTCCCTAGATGGAAACTTGGCTGGCATTTATATGAATGGAAATTGTCTAACAAATAATTATGCAAAAAGGGGGAGGTGGTGTCGCTGAAGAGTTTGTACGAGGTACATCATTGTGTTGTTTTAAATATGGTATTGGTGAAGGGTTGGTACGAGGTACATCATTGTGTTGTTTTGAATATGGTGTCGGTGAAGAGTTTGTACGTGGTACATCATTGTGTGGTTTGTACTTTTAAGTTGAACGGTGTGAAAGTAAAGGATTGACCAATACTCCATTAGTAGTTTGTCACCGTTTACCTGCAGGGCGGTAGGTTTATTGTCCGGCGGTGATAATTGCCGGGATTAGTAGATTTCAGTACTGGCTAGGGGAAGGATTACTAACAGATGATGATGATGATGATGATGATGATGATGTTTTCAATGAAATTTGTTGAACATGAAACGTTTGCAGTGATACATGTATGTAACATGTGTAGAAAATATGTACACCTAAGAAAATTGATTTCTTTGGTATAAAGTGGTTGGTTTTTGTTAGTAAAAATTCGCTTTTCTTCTCAAACATAAGTGCAAAAGTACCACCGTGTACTCAAAGGTCCCCCAAGCCCCAATTGGCCACCCGTATCCTTGCTCTGTTCGAGTTGATGTTCAGTCAACATTTGTAAATGCTCCTTTGAACGAGCACTACTGCCGCAGCAATTCCATCATCGGATTAAGTTTCCCCCGTTTAGGATACTCTTAGCTGGTAGTAGTTATGCTTTTATTTTATTGGAGATGTCCTAACCAATATCATAATAATATATATAAATGTACCTCCCTTTCTCGTCTGTCAATCCATCGATACTATATGTGTTCCTTCCATTTTCTTATCGTTTCTCGACCACTTAAATATTAACATCAAAGGGACGAGAGAGAGATAGGCTAGCCAATGCAATCGTAAGGTAGCGAGTAAGCAAATAAACAGAAAAGACAGGATCAAGAAAAAGAAAGAGTAATAGATAAACAATTAATTAACTGACTGTTAAGTATGTGCAATTTCTAACAGCGGTTTCCATTTTGTCATTCGTTATCAAATATTGTTTTTGCCTAATCTCCTTTACTATTAGCAATACATATTACAATTAATATTATCTAATATGATTAGTAAGAGCATTTGGACTTCAGAATTTTTGTAAACATCATGCCTTGTATATATGAAATTAAATGATAATTAATACTTCATTATCAACTTTGTTACCAATGACAGACTCAATGTTTATAAGTAATTCATTATTAACTTTGTTACCTACGCCTAACTCATTGTTTATGAAACCCAAAAATGAAACTTTATTTAATGGAATGAGAATGGGATAAAAATGCATCAGGTAGATATTTTAACACGGTCTACAACGACGGAAGAGAGAAGGGCACGTGGGGGTGAAACGGAAAGATAGAAGTGACGATACCGTAATGTAGGGTTAGGGACAGATTCACATTGATATCACCAGTATATCCTCAAAAATAAAAAACAAGAAAAAAGATGAAGCATTTAATGTTTCAATGGATTAATTTCAGTCTACTGAATAAAGAGCTCTTTGGTTTGTCTATCACCTTCGATACGGAAAAGGAGCGTACATGTGACGCACAGTGCGATTGGAAAAATTCAGAACCAGATGATCTGTACAAGTGTAGATTCTGTAGACGACAAACGAGACTTACTGCCCTCATATCAACTTAATGGGTTATGATACAATCATAAAATTCTATCTCCAAAGGAAAAGATTTCCAATGTCAGACCTACGTTTGCGCACAGATTGTAAGAGTTATATCATTGATGCGCGTTAATCCTGCACACATATTTGTAACCGGGAGGCATTTGGGGCTGTGGCAACATGAAAAGAACATAATGTAGCAATGCAATGGGATCTACAGGAGAGATAACGTCCCCAAGATTTGATAAGAAGAAATAACACACAATATTGCGTTGTATTTTGTTGATTTCTATGGCAACTTCATATTTCTTATTCTTCCATAATATAATACTTATCATCTTCTATCACTTCAAAACATATTACATCTTGTATATTTTTTCATTCATTACAAAATGCAAAAAAAAATAAAATATTCGTACTTGCAGGTGAAGTTTCTCAACTGAATCATGATTATCCCCTTTAATCACTTAACCTTTCAGAAGAAGTGTCCTATTTTTATTTGATTTCAAAATTAACGCTCGCATCAGAACAAATTGTGATGCAAATATCACTCATATTAAGTTCCATGCCCATGTACCCTTAAAACATTAAATACTAGGAGATGATAAGTCCCTGTTCCGTTTCCTATCAAACCTATGCATTCCTTGGTGCTTTCGTTAACTCGGCAACGAGGTCACCACGATTTCAGGACGTGATTGGACGATGTGATTTACTACCCTGTTAAATAAATATACTCTGATATATCTTAAAACTGGCACTTAAATCGTCCTGTCATGATGGACGCCCGTCACAATGACTTTAGCCATATCAAGAATGTTCAACCCCAAGCAAACCAAATGTTGACAAAAAGTCTCGAAAGTTCCCAAGGGGCAAGCTAACAAGTGACCGATCACTGGTTTCCTATATCTCTTGGGGCGGACTTTGCCATACACGGGGGTTTATTGACTTTGACAATAAATATGGCACGCCAAAGAAAGATTGAATCACTTCCTTCAATTTGGCCGCGCCAGGAAGCCAGAATATATTGTGATTGAGTGTGTACGTAATTTCCTAGCGCAGCAGACAGAATGATTTTACATGAAATGCTAAGGCATGCTTTAAAGCTTGGTGATTTATCGTCACAAGGAAACGATTGTGTTTACGACGATTCCGGACATTCCAACATCGTCATAGCCTTCAGAAAGTTCCTTGTATATGCCAAAACTATCAAACACCTTGACATCAGAACAAGGGAAGAACAATCACTTAAGTACACAAAGGTCAAAATTGTCAAAGTTGGGCCAAGTACACGGATTGTCATAAAACGCTTCTAGAATAAATCATAAAGCAAACTTGTACCTATACTGTACCCAGTAATATAGAAAGCTATTCCTTATACCACCCGATAATATAGATATATATTCCGTATAACACTCAGTAATATAGATATATATTCCGTATACCACCCGGTAATATAGATAGCTATTCCGTATACCACCCGGTAATATAGATACATGTAGCTATTCCGTATACCACCCGGTAATATAGATATATATTCCGTATACCAACCGGTAATATAGATGGCTATTCCGTATACCACCCAGTAATATAGATATATATTCCGTATACCACCCAGTAATATAGATATATATTCCGTATACCACCCGGTAATATAGATATATATTCCGTATACCACCCGGTAATATAGATATATATTCCGTATACCACCCGGTAATATAGATATATATTCCGTATACCACCCAGTAATATAGATGGCTATTCCGTATACCACCCAGTAATATAGATATATATTCCGTATACCACCCGGTAATATAGATGTATATTCCGTATACCACCCGGTAATATAGATATATATTCCGTATACCACCCAGTAATATAGATATATATTCCGTATACCACCCGGTAATATAGATATATATTCCGTATACCACCCGGTAATATAGATATATATTCCGTATACCACCCGGTAATATAGATATATATATATATATTCCGTATACCACCTGGTAATATAGATAGCTATTCCTTATACCACCCGATAATATAGATATATATTCCGTATAACACTCAGTAATATAGATATATATTCCGTATACCACCCGGTAATATAGATAGCTATTCCGTATACCACCCGGTAATATAGATACATGTAGCTATTCCGTATACCACCCGGTAATATAGATATATATTCCGTATACCAACCGGTAATATAGATGGCTATTCCGTATACCACCCAGTAATATAGATATATATTCCGTATACCACCCAGTAATATAGATATATATTCCGTATACCACCCGGTAATATAGATATATATTCCGTATACCACCCGGTAATATAGATATATATTCCGTATACCACCCGGTAATATAGATATATATTCCGTATACCACCCAGTAATATAGATGGCTATTCCGTATACCACCCAGTAATATAGATATATATTCCGTATACCACCCGGTAATATAGATGTATATTCCGTATACCACCCGGTAATATAGATATATATTCCGTATACCACCCAGTAATATAGATATATATTCCGTATACCACCCGGTAATATAGATATATATTCCGTATACCACCCGGTAATATAGATATATATTCCGTATACCACCCGGTAATATAGATATATATATATATATTCCGTATACCACCCGGTAATATAGATAGCTATTCCTTATACCACCCGATAATATAGATATATATTCCGTATAACACTCAGTAATATAGATATATATTCCGTATACCACCCGGTAATATAGATAGCTATTCCGTATACCACCCGGTAATATAGATACATATAGCTATTCCGTATACCACCCGATAATATAGATATATATTCCGTATACCACCCAGTAATATAGATATATATTCCGTATACCACCCGGTAATATAGATATATATTCCGTATACCACCCGGTAATATAGATATATATTCCGTATACCACCCGGTAATATAGATATATATTCCGTATACCACCCGGTAATATAGATATATATATATATATTCCGTATACCACCCGGTAATATAGATAGCTATTCCGTATACCACCCGGTAATATAGATATACATTCCGTATACCACCCAGTAATATAGATATATATTCCGTATACCACCCAGTAATATAGATAGCTATTCCGTATATCACTCAAAACCTTTAACGAATGTTTGGCTTCCTGTATAACATTCACATTCATTGAGAATTAGTGGCAGGTTCTATTATACATTTGAAGGACAATGTTAAACGATATGTACTGCATTTACCCCCATGTACTCGCATTAACAAATATAGATCTCAAATTTGGGCGCAAGATGAATGAACAGATACAGTTCCTTTAAGATTAGGAACGATTTATAAAGATTTATTTGACATTATTTCATTTTAACCTATCTGATGGCCCCTTTGAAAAACAGTGAACTTAATATTTTCCTTTCTTTCCTATCTTTCTACCATTATTATATAGGTACCGTATCCATGGTGACGTGTTGATGGGATGGTAAACAAAACCACCATCTTAACACATTGTCTGTCTTCAGATATATGCGAAGTGACCCTGATTCATTGAGAATTAGTGGCAGGTCCTATTATACATTTGAAGGACAATGCTAAACGATATGTACTGCATTTACCCCCATGTGCTCACATTAACAAATATAGATATCACATTTGGGCGCAAGATTAACAGATAAAGTTCATTTAAGATTAGGAACGATTTATAAAGATTTATTTGACATTATTTCATTTTAACCTATCTGATGGCCCCTTTGAAAAACAGTGAACTTAATATTTTCCTTTCTTTCCTATCTTTCTACCATTATTATATAGGTACCGTATCCATGGTGACGTGTTGATGGGATGGTAAACAAAACCACCATCTTAGCACATTGTCCGTCTTCAGATATGGGAAGTGACTCTGATGCCGATATCTGCATTGATAAGTATATAACGAATAACCTTTAAGTTGCTATCATATATATGTAAATGTAGAGTATGGTGTAAGGGAGGTAGCTTACAATTCGTACAACACATGATTTGTCTCCCTGGTGGAGATGTTTTGTATTTAAAGGGAAAAATAGAGAAGAATAAAAAGATGGAGAACGAGAAACAGCACGTGTTTGTGTTATGACAAATATCAAATTTGTTTAATAATACAACAAGTCAATTCCCTACAAACAACACTTTAATTAATCTCTCTTCCGGACTGAAGATGTCTTAAAACATTCCGATCAACATCAGTAATCATATCACAATCCTCCCCAAAATACGGCACCTCGTGCGCATAAGTGAAAAAAAGCATAACAATTTTTACGTTAGGCCCAGTTGTTACTCGTCAAATCACTTTAAAAAACAACGTCACCGTCACCGCTACGACCTTCATCCAGACATTAACACACCAGCCCGTTTATTTGTCATTTCGCAATATTGATCAACAAGTTGTTCACCCCTATGACGCAAGTTAAATGGTCTGTAGAAATAATCGTCACTTGGCCTTGGATGCTGCTGATCCGAAAATCTATCATGACATTTATATTTTGGCCTTGGATAGCCAGTATTTGCATCTTGTCAATACGTAAGAATTAGGAATTGTACGCCTGTATGGTTGTCTACTGTATGTGTGATAAATGGGAACCCTCGCCATCACACTCCGTTTCCTATTGACAGTGGAAGTTAATTTCTGAGTTGAGAGTATAGAATATGAGCTTTAGAGCAATCGAATACTAAGGCGAGGATCGGACGTGAACACCTTAACAACCAACTCGGACCATATTAGTGGCGGAAAGCACAAAGAGTCAACGTCATCTTTGATGAAATACTTGGCTTCATTACGGTTCATGTAAATAGAAAATCCCGTGCTATTTTACCACCTTGTATTAAATCACTATTCGAGTGAAATGGAACAGAAGTCACTTGACCAATTGTTAGTATATGTATCATGGCTATCCAAGGGTCTTGCTTTTTACATTTAATTTGTTAAGCTGCTTGTTATTTTAGGCAAAAAATGCGTAAAACGCAAGTTTTACGACAAGAAATCTCGTGTGGATCAGACATATTGCACAAAATAACCATGTCGATCTGCTCACAAATTTCTACAGTAGGTAGTGCGAGTATTTGTTTGACCGGATTTGTCTTTATAAAATCACGAACATTGATATTTTTTTATCCTGAAACACAAATGGCGGCAGTGAATTAAATTGCACAGATATGGCACACAGGAGGCATTTCAATTAATAGATATATCCATATTAGATATTATTAAGACATCTCAGTACAGTAAGAGGAATGCTTTCGAGACAAATAATAAAACAGTGGAGTTTGGGGCTATTTTCAAAAAATCTGTCTATTTTACCTCAAACTCTGCGGATTAATTATTTTCCTAAAAACAGACTTCTTGCTATATTAAGGTCTTTAAAGAGCGTTTTTGATGGTTGAAATGACTTCCTATATACCATAATTATTTTATATAATTCACAGCCGCCGTCTGCATTTCTGGGTCAAAAGGGAATCGATGTTTATGTTTTTATCGTGTCAATTCCTGTCAAACAAATGGTTATTTTGTGCAATATACGTGATCCTCATGAGCTTATTGTCTCATAAAACATTTCACGCATGTTTTGCCGAGATTGAAAGGCAACTTAACTAATTAAATGTCAACAGCACGACCCATGGTTAGTCATGATATATACTAACAATTGATTGGGTTACTTCTGTTTAATTGCAACAGAATAGTGATTTATAGGCTTGTAACTTGTCACCGAATTAAATATTGACAAACAGGTGCCCGACTCATTTTGTTAAAATAATAACATATAAGAGTACATGTAAATGAGACTTATATATGCTATTATTTTATAAAACGAGTCAGGCACCTGTGAACCTTACCCACCCGACACATAACTTATCGGACTTTCTATAAATCACTACTTACTTTAACATTTTATTCAAGTGGCCTATAACATATCATGGTACATACAGTAATATATTATAATCCGCACATGTCTCTGGGCAAAAGTGATCATTTTAACGCCGAGATAGAAAATGTAAGAAAAAGTAAATATGAATTGGCAAGAACGTTTTTCGAAGTGCGAGAATGATGTAGAAAGGCAATGGAGAATATTTAAGGCGATATTACATGAATCAATCAGCGACAGTATCCCAGTGCAGAAAATAAAATCACCTCGAAAATCCAATAACCACAAGATCCAATTAGATAAAAAAAAAAAGTGCTGAACAAAGTTAAAAGAAAGGTTAAATTATGTAACAAATACCTGCGCACACGGGATTATGAAGTCTATTCAGAATATTGTAAAGTAAGGAATTAAGTGAGGCCACTTACAAGGAAGACAGTAAAACTCATTGAGATGCAAATAGCACAGCAAGTGAAAACAAATCCTAAAATGTTCTGGAGATATGCAAAATCTAAACCAACGATCAAGTCTAATATTTTTTATATACAAGCATGAATAAGGAGGGTAATACGGCAACAGATTATGAAAAAGCCAGTGTACTAGCGGACTTTTTTAAACAGTATTTACGCAGACAGACGATCGAGAATTGCCGAAGATTGAAATGATAGACGTAGAACCAATTAATATACCCAATATTTCCCCAGAAGCAGTAACGAAGAAACTGATGGAATTAAACATTTTGAAATCTCCAGGACCAGACATGATTCATCCTAGGGTTCTCAAAGAGGCTTGTAATGTCATAAGTCATCCGTTATCGTTAATATTTAAAACATCCATAGAGACTGAGAAACTGAGGATTGGAAATGTGCTAATATAATACAATATTTAAGAAAGGAGATCGTAAAAACGTCAAACTACAGACCAGTGAGCTTGACTAGTGTTGTTTGCAAGATACTTGAGTCATTAATCAGAGAAGAAATTATGATCCACATGAGGAAAAATATGTTATTTAGTAAAGCACAATTCGGCTTCATAAATGGTACATCCACCGTTCTACAGCTTCTTAATGTCATGGAGGATGCGTGGATGTTATATACTGTGATTTTATGAAAGCCTTTGATAAAGTCCCTCATCAGCAACTCGTACATAAACTCTCAAAATATGGTATCGCTGGCCAATTTTCCTCTTGGATTACAAGGAAACAACGAGTCGTAGTGAACGGTGAAACATCACAATGGAATCCAGTAATAAGCGGTATACCACAAGGATCTGTGCTGGGGCCACTTCTCTATGTGTTATATATAAATGATCTAATTTTTGTTGATAAAACCCAGTTTGTTGTAAATCACGGAGTAAGTTCCCCACTTTGTAATCTCGATCATTGTACTATACACTGTAAACTAAAGTATAAAGTACCTAAACAGCAATCCTATCAAAGAACTACATGGGATTACAAAACAGCGGATCTTGTAGGCCTTAACAATGCTTTTACCACTGCTCACATAGACATATTTTTTGGCTTATTCGATCACATAGATGACATCATAACAAATGTAAATAAATTTATCCTCGATACATGTAAATCCTTTATCTTATGCAAAAATGTAACCGTTCGTCCCCGTGACAAACCTTGGTTAACAAACGAGGTCAGGAGAGCATTCAGAACTAGGGATAGGTTTAGTGAAACTCTATAAATCATTGGTTAGGTCTATTCTAGAATATGGCAGTATACTCTTTGATAATTGCAACCAATACGAATCCGACCTTATTGAAAGTGTCCAGCGAAGGGCAGCTCTAATTTGCACAGGAGGGTATAAAGTTACCAAATATACTAAACTTCTATCTGAACTAGGTTGGGAGTTACTTAGTGACAGAAGGAAAAATTCTCGATTAAAAATGATTTTCAAAATCAAACATAATATGGGTCCTTCATATTTGGAAAACATCTGTCCACTTCTCTGTCATCGCACACAAAATTACAACTTCAGAAATTCAAACACAATTCTACCTATTCCTTCCAGAAAGTCGTTCTATCACCAATCTTTCTTTCCCAGAACTATAAGAGACTGGAACAACCTACCTGAACATATTCGGAACAAACCAACGCTTGAATCTTTTTCACAAGCCCTATCACAACTCTCTACTCCAGTCTCAAATGATTTGTATATTTATGGCCATGGGAAAGGAAAAATCAATCATTGTAGACTAAGAATGGGTCTTAGCGCCCTGAACAAACAAAGATTCTTATACCGATTAACACCCAATAAATATTGTGACGACTGTACGGATTCCCCCGAAGACGAAAAACATTTCTTTTTTACCTGTCCAAAATATAACAACTTGCGTATGAAATTGTTAAGAAAAACTTGCAACGAATTGGCTCCAAATGTAAATCCAGATCTCATTGTAAATCTTATGCCTGATCTCCTTTTAAACATTATATTGCATGGCTCTGACAACAATACCGATTCATCAAACAAAAATATTTTTGACTTTGTATTTGAATATATTGTTGATTCAAAAAGGTTCTAATTTCATCTTTAACACCCCCCCCCCCCCCCCCCCCCCCCCCCCCCCCCCCCCCCCCCCTTCCCATACCTTCACTCTCTTTGCTTTACCACTTTTCCTCTATCCTCATCCTTCCTCTCCACCTCATCTTCTTTATGTTATGGAATGTATGTGTGCGTGAGAGAGCGTGTGTTATGATTACGTCTTGTACATACTGTATTGTTTTATGTGTTGAGGAGAGCATCTCGTAGCCCTAGGGCTGTTTGTGATCCTCATTAAACAAATAAAGAATTAGAACAATGATAAGCAATGGAACTGGAACTTATCTTTTTGCTAACGACACGAAAGCATTTAGATCAATTAATAATGAACAGGATTGTAAATTCTTCAGCAAGATATATTTTCGTTAAACAAATGGTCAGACACCTGGAAAATTCGATTCCATTCAGAAAAATGCAAAATGATGCGTGTCGGATATACAAATATGGATCCCTATACTACAAACTCAAAGAAAGTACTCAACACTTAAAGTTGACTCTGAGAAGGATATCGGTGTCACCTTAAATAATAAACTTACATTCGATAAACATATCTGCGAAAAGGTTAACAAAGTAAATTCTATCATGGGAGTATTACGGAGGACAATGGAGTACATGAACCCCTACAGCTTTAAAATGTTATACACGGCTTTAGTAAGAACTCACATCGAGTATGTGGTCCAAATCTGGTGTCCTCATCTGGCGAACCATATAGAAACAATAGAGAATGTTCAACGTCGAGCAACAAAACAAGTTCCTGGTCTGTCTAATCTGTCATATTCTGAATGTCTGCAAAAACTGTCACTACCAACATTAGTATATCAACGTTCTCATGGAGACTCGCGGACATAACTTTAAAATACCTAAAGGATTCTCAAGATTTGATGGCAGAAAATATTTTTTCACGCAATGAATGGTGGAATAGTCTCCCATTTGATGTTGTAAATGCCATATCAATTAAACAATTCGAATATAAACTTGATGAACATTGGAAAAATAAGCCACAAAAGTACTGTTTCAAAGAGAAAATCAAGTTGTGAACTAAACAATTATTTATTATTTCAATAACTGTATTACGAGCTGACAACCAAAGGATGTAAATCCTGTACATATTTCATATTTCAGATAAAACACCCCCGGTGTATAATTTCCGTGATTGATATATCCACATTTTCCCATTGTCACAATACATATGTACTTTGGTTTATTTTGTTTAACGTCCTATTAACAGCCAAGGTTATTTAAGGACGTGCCAGGTTTTGGAGGTGGAGGAAAGCCGGAGTACTGGGGAAAAACCCCGGCCTAAGGTCATTACAATGCTAAGAGGCAGTTGCCACCATTCGTCTATAAAACCAGTATCTAAGGCTACAACACCCAGTGTCTCGGAAATAGTCCTCTCTCGGCTCCGTACCGGGTACACATATCCTACTCATTCGTTCCTTTTAAAAAGAGAAGATCCACCAATATGCCATGCACGCGAAGCTCAATTGACAGTGGAACACTTTCTGATAGAATGTTCCAATTTCAAGCATATTCTTGATGAATACTTTTGAGCCACGGATTTGGAAACTCTTTTCAATTCCGTGGATTCGAAAGCACTATTTATCTATTTGAAATAAATCGATCTATTCAATAGACTTTGATGTCTTTTTTACCTTACTCTCTTTGACATTATACATACATCAGAAAGTTCATATAATATATTCGTTATATAGCTTATATTATGTTAACCCACTACAAATGTCTTTTTTATCTGTTTTTAAACACAAATAAAATAAAATAATAGTGTTTTGTTTGGCTCTAAATTACCATGGCTGTCGATGGACCGTAAAACCTAAACCAACCAAACAAACCTAGTGTCTTATTTTTATTTATTTGTTATTATTAATTTATTGCTCAATTTTCAAAATTGACGAAAACGTTGAGGCAATTTAAATGTAAGCGTTGAAAAGTGGTTTTAAATCTTGTTATATTCGATATTTCAGAAAGGAGTATTGTGGGCAAATGCAGCATGAGAACCGGGTTCCCAAGGCATTTACTCTCCAAACATCTTGTCATATGGACTATAACCACTGTTAATTCGTTGCTGAAATGGCCAACGAAGTTGTGCGAAAATGTATTTTTTTATGACGGTACCAAAGTATGTGTAACTGAATTATACCAACCTGTCGCCCATGCCTTTAGTACCGACAAACGGTCTGATAACGCTCTTTATGGGCTCCCTTATCTCAGTATCTGATATATCAAATGAAAAGATGAAGCTTTGAGTGCATAACAAACTATTCCATTAACACACAAAAGATTCAAAGCAAAAGCCTAGATTTGTCATTTCGGAGGCCATTTATTTTCAGTTCTTAACACGATAAAAGCAGACAGCGGTACGGGGTTTGCCTAGAAATGTTTTATCGTTATCGGACACGGTAATTGTGTAGGGAAGAACCACTGAATCAAATGTCATACTAATCTAAGTTTACATTGTTATTATCTAACATAACCACGTGTTTCAGAGCAGTGTCGTCAATCTCCCGTGAAATATTACTGACACTTGAACTAGTACACATTGAAAACAGACTCACACGTCTCAGGAGACAGCCGTCATCCGCTCCCAATCTCCAACATCATGCGAGTCCTGACATCACGTGACTAGATATGATTCCGGCATACATTGCAAAGTTGATGTAAAAATGATTTTAATCAGAACGAGTAGATACAAACCGGAGAGAGGTGTCACTCAAGTGTACGACAATGTCGTTATGGCGGTTCGCCGTTATTTGTTGGAGGATAAAATGATATTGAAGAACAAAAATAAACGTCAATTCGCGATGATACCGCGCTTGTGAGTGACAATGAACCTCGGCCATTAAAATACTACATATTTAGTCAGATAATCAAACACGGGTAAAATAAGAAATGATCATATCTCATGTCTGAGATCATTTTCCTCTTGTATCGATTAATTTCCCCTTGAAATCACGTGGCCCAACTCTAACGTAAATGACATGTTACATTTAATGATCTTACAAAAATGATAAGAAATGTATTGTTTAGGTATTTTAATTATGTGGAATTATTGTTATTTTCGGTACACATATTTCATTTTTCGATTTTCTTTGTTTATAACACTTACGATTCATTTAACAGACAACTTTCAAGAAGAGTTTCTATCACAATACGCTGTGTAATTCCACTCTTGGACCATTGTATAAACATGCTGACTTTAGAATATTTGTTTGTTTGTTTTTGTGTAACATCCTATTAATAGCCAGGGACATTTAAGGACGTGCCAGGTTTTGGAGGTGGAGGAAAGCCGGAGTACCAGGAGAAAAAACACCGGCCTACGGTCAGTACCTGGCAACTGCCCCACGTAGGTTTCGAACTCGCAACCAAGTGGTGGAGGACTAGTGATATAGTGTCGGGACTCCTTAACCACTCGGCCACCGCGAATTGAGACAATATCCGGCACACAAAATGTATTTCCGTTAATATCACGACGGAAATGAGAACACTGTAATTACAAGGCCATATCAAGTCCCCGAGGTCCAACTTATGGCTCGGACTACCATAAATAAACACGTTTGACTATTGCTCTCCTAATGATAAATGTCTTGTCGTCGCGTGGTACATTATAGGAGATAATGGCAGTCGCATAACAATTAAACCTATATCGGAGACATGGAGTGATACCTACAGTCTCCCGTGGTAGTTAGGTACTATATGGGAGACAGGGATGATACCTACAGTCTCCCGTGGTAGTTAGGTACTATATGGGAGACAGGGGTGATACCTACAGTCTCCCGTGGTAACTAGGTACTATATGGGAGACAGGGATGATACCTACAGTCTCCCGTGGTAACTAGGTACTATATGGGAGACAGGGATGATACATACAGTCTCCCGTGGTAGTTAGGTACTATATGGGAGACAGGGGTGATACCTACAGTCTCCCGTGGTAACTAGGTACTATATGGGAGACAGGGATGATACCTACAGTCTCCCGTGGTAACTAGGTACTATATGGGAGACAGGGGCGATACCTTCAGTACTCCCGTGGTAGTTAGGTACTATATGGGAGACAGGGATGATACCTACAGTCTCCCGTGGTAACTAGGTACTATATGGGAGACAGGGATGATACCTACAGTCTCCCGTGGTAGTTAGGTACTATATGGGAGACAGGGATGATACCTACAGTCTCCCGTGGTAACTAGGTACTATATGGGAGACAGGGATGATACCTACAGTCTCCCGTGGTAACTAGGTACTATATGGGAGACAGGGATGATACCTACAGTCTCCCGTGGTAACTAGGTACTATATGGGAGACAGGGATGATACCTACAGTCTCCCGTGGTAACTAGGTACTATATGGGAGACAGGGATGATACCTACAGTCTCCCGTGGTAGTTAGGTACTATATGGGAGACAGGGGTGATACCTACAGTCTCCCGTGGTAACTAGGTACTATATGGGAGACAGGGATGATACCTACAGTCTCCCGTGGTAACTAGGTACTATATGGGAGACAGGGATGATACCTACAGTCTCCCGTGGTAACTAGGTACTATATGGGAGACAGGGATGATACCTACAGTCTCCCGTGGTAACTAGGTACTATATGGGAGACAGGGATGATACCTACAGTCTCCCGTGGTAACTAGGTACTATATGGGAGACAGGGATGATACCTACAGTCTCCCGTGGTAGTTAGGTACTATATGGGAGACAGGGATGATACCTACAGTCTCCCGTGGTAGTAAGGTACTATATGGGAGACAGGGATGATACCTACAGTCTCCCGTGGTAGTTAGGTACTATATGGGAGACAGGGATGATACCTACAGTCTCCCGTGGTAACTAGGTACTATATGGGAGACAGGGATGATACCTACAGTCTCCTGTGGTAACTAGGTACTATATGGGAGACAGGGGTGATACCTACAGTCTCCCGTGGTAACTAGGTACTATATGGGAAAACAGGGATGATACCTACAGTCTCCCGTGGTAACTAGGTACTATATGGGAGACAGGGATGATACCTACAGTCTCCCGTGGTAACTAGGTACTATATGGGAGACTGGGGCGATACCTAAAGTCTCCCGTGGTAGGTAGGTACTATTTTGGAAGGAGGGGTGATATATGCCGTAAAATCATGATTCTTGAATGTATAGCATGAATGTAATATAGGTCTTATGTATGTCAGTCACATGCCAATATCTACTTTGATAATGACCTCTCGCTTCACGCCATAAGTGTGACTGAGGGAATAGATAAATCTGAAATCAGAGTGGCATGGCCTTACTTACGGTAAAAATGTTTGGGTATCACGTGTGAGATAGGAATGAGATACACCGGAGGTATAGTGATGTATTGAGAGTCAGAACTGGCTCTAATGATAGTGTGTTTGGTCCTATTAGTACGTTAGGGTAATTAAGAACCACGCGTGATGGGGCCACTTTTATAGTGAAACATTAATGTCAGCCAACATATTAACGTTATACATATTAAAGTTTAGTGGTATCATGTTTCTGGTAACAGGAAGTCTGTGGTAGCGTAGAAACATTTAACGCTCATTGAATTTTTTATAAGGGACATCACTTCAGTATAGGCCTCCGTTTTCACACGTGTCCGTTCGTTGACAAGATACGTGTCATTCACATTATGCTTAGGAGTTGTAAACATAACTTACGTTAATGCGGATGAAGTGACGTCACTCATCTATCCAAATATCAAGAAATAACTTCTTGATACAGAATTGTACTTCAGGATTTTATCTTTTAGAAAAATAATATCACCAGAACGAAGAATAACATGCATTTTAGTCTGCTCTGAATATTGATTACAATTTGACGAATTGTAGAGTATAACTCCTGTGAGTCGTGTCACAAGTATGGTGGTTGTAGAGTATAATTCCTGTGGGTCGTGTCACAAGTATGGTGGTTGTAGAGTATAATTCCTGTGAGTCGTGTCACAAGTATGGTGGTTGTAGAGTATAATTCCCGTGGAGTCGTGTCACAAGTGTGGTGCTTGTAGAGTATAATTCCTGTGAGTCGTGTCACAAGTATGGTGGTTGTAGAGTATAATTCCCGTGGGTCGTGTCACAAGTATGGTGGTTGTAGAATATAATTCCCGTGGAGTCGTGTCACAAGTATGGTGATTGTATAATATAAGTTCTGTGAGTCGTGTCACAAGTATGGTGGTTGTAGAGTATAATTCCTGTGAGTCATGTCACAAGTATGGTGGTTGTAGAGTATAATTCCTGTGAGTCGTGTCACAAGTATGGTGATTGTATAATATAAGTTCTGTGAGTCGTGTCACAAGTATGGTGGTTGTAGAGTATAATTCCTGTGAGTCATGTAACAAGTATGGTGGTTGTAGAGTATAATTCCTGTGAGTCGTGTCACAAGTATGGTGGTTGTAGAGTATAATTCCTGTGAGTCGTGTCACAAGTATGGTGGTTGTAGAGTATAATTCCGTGGAGTCGTGTAACAAGGTATGGTGTGTTGTAGAGTATAATTCCTGTGAGTCGTGTCACAAAGTCTGGTGGTTTGTAAGTATAATTCCTCGAGTCAATGTCACCAAGTATGGTGGTTGAGACGTATATTCCCTGTTTAAAATTTTGGGGGGGGAAAATTTTTTCCTTGGGTTTTGTACAATTGGGGTTTAAAAATTAATTCCCGTGGGCGGTTTTCCTTTTTGGGGTTTGGGAAATTTTTTTGTTGGTGTTACAATTGGGTTTTGGGTTTTTTTTGGGTTGTTTGGGTTTAGAGTATAATTTCCGGGGTCGTGTCACAATTGGTGGGGGTAATATAATTTCCCGTGGGTCGTGTCAAATTGGGGGTTGTAAGATTTCCTGTTGGGGAAAGTATGGTGTTTAGGTATAATTCCCCCGGGGGGGGTCCAAATAGGGGGGGAGATAAATTTCCTTTAGCGTGTCAAATATGGGGTTTTAATTCTTTGTGAGTGTTGTAAAATTGTGGGTTGGTAAATTGTAGGTTTAAGGGGGTTGTAAGTAAGGGGGTCGTGATATTTGGTTAAATAATTTGTGAGTCTTTCAAAGTTGGGGTTTTTGGGGGATAAATTCCGGGGGTCGGTCCCCCTTGGGGGTTTTAGAAGGGAAATTCCTTTGGGGGTCCCAAATATGGTGGTTGAGATAATTCCGGGGGTTCCCCTTTGGGGGGGAGAGTATAAACCTTGTGTCTGTCCAAAAAAAAGGTGGTTTTAAATCTTTGTGCTGTCTAGGGGTTTTTTTTGGGGAATTTTTTGGGTTTTCAACTAGGGGGTTTTGTATAATTATTCCGGGGGGTTGTTAAAAATTGGTTTTAAAAATTGTGGGTGGTATTTTGTGGTTTTTAAATTGTGGTGTTAAATTGGGGGGGGTTTTTTGTAATTTTGGAGTTTTGTCCAATTGGTGGTTTAAATAAATTCCCGGGGGCCCCAAAAGGGGTGTTTAGGTAAATTCCTTTTTCGTGTAAAAAATTTGGGGGTTGTAGAGTTAAATTTTTTAAAATTTTGGGGTTTTTAGGATTTTTGGGGGAAATTTGGGTGTTAAAAATTGGGGTTGTGTAAATTTGTGAGTTTTTCCGTTGGGGGGTTGTTAAAAATTTAATTCCGTGGGGTGTCAATTGGTGGTTGTAAATTAATTTGTGTTTAAAAGTTGGGGTAATTTTGTGGGTCCCTGTTTGTAGGTTTGTTTTAGGTTTTTGGTTTTTAAAAATTGTGGTTGTTTTAAAAGTGGGGTTTCAATTGGGGGGAGGTCTTCCCCTGGGTTTTTTTACAAGTATGGGTTTAAAAAATTTTGGGGGGTCCAAAGGGTTTTTGGGGTTTAAAAATTTTTCCCGGGGGGTCACAAGTAGGGGTTTAGTAAACCCGGGGCTGTCCCAAAGTTTTGTGAGTTTAAACCTTTTGGGGGGGGCCCCCAAAAAATTTGGGGTTTTTAAGTATTTCCCTTTGGGGGTTTCCCCTTTGGGGTTTTAAGTTAAACCCGGGGGTTGGGGGGTTTTGGGGTTATTTTTAATTTTTTTGTGGGTGTAAATTTTGGGGGGGGGTTTTAATTTTTCCCGGGGTGTGTCCGTTGGTGGGGGTTTTGTTTTGTGTCCAAATAGGTGGGTTTTAAATAATTCCTTTTCGTGTCAAAGATGGGTTTGATATAAATTTCCCTGGGGTCTTCCATATGGGTTTGTTATAAACCCGTGGGGTCCCGTCCAAAATGTGGTTTAAAATAATTCCCTGGGGTGTTCAAAAGGGGGGGGGGGGAAAAGGGGGGGTCCCAATATGGTGGTTTTAATATAAAATTCCCCTGGGGTCTGTCCAAGTTTTGGTTTGTGAGTTTTTCCTTGGTGTGGAAAATGGGGTTTTAAATTTTTTGGGGGGTTTGTTTTTAAAAAAAAAAGGGGGTTTTGGAAAATTTCCTTGAGGGGGAAAAAGGGGTTTTTAATTAATTGGAGTCTGTACAAGTATGGTGGTTTGTATTTTTTTAAAAATTTTTTAAAAAAGGGGGAGTTTTAACCTGGGGTTTAAATATTTTGGTAAATTCCCCGTTGGGTTGTTAAGGGTTTTTTGGGGTTTTAAAAAAGGGGGTGTTTAAAAGTTTTGGGGGTTTGGTATATTCCCCTTTGGGGGGTACAAGTAGGGGTTGGGTTAATTTTTTTCCGTGGGGTGTAAAATTGGTGGGAGGGTTAAATATAATTTCCCCGGGGTGTGTCACAATTGGTGGTTGTAGTTTTAATCCCCGTGATTTCACAAGTATGGGGTTGTTTAGAGTATAATTCCTGGATTTTTCAAAATTGTGGGTTTTTGGGAATTTGTTTTGGGGAAAATTTGGGGGTAAAGTTTTTTTCCCCCTGGGGGGGTTTTTTGGGGGTTTTGGGAAATTTCCCGGGGGGCCAAAAAAAAGGGGGTTGTAGAGTTAATTCCCTGGAGGTGTAAATTGGTGGTTGTAAGTTAATTCCCTGGGTCGTTTCAAATTTGGGTTTTAGGTTTTTCCCTTTAGTGTGTACAAATATGGTGGTTTTAAGTTAATTTTGGGGTTTTTTTTTAGGAAAAATTTTGGGGGTTTAAAATTTTTTTAAAAACCCGGGTTCACAAGGGGTTTTTTGGGTTAATTTTTTTTCCCGAGGGGTTTTTTTTTTAACCGTGGGTTTGTTAAAAGGGGGTTTTTTAAATAATTTTTGGAGGGAAAAAAGGGGTGGTGGGTTTTGGGTTAATCCCGTGGAGTCGTGTCACAAGTATGGTGGTTGTGGAGTATAATTCCCGTGGAGTCGTGTCACAAGTATGGTGGTTGTAGTGATAATTCCCGTGGAGTCGTTGTCACAAGTATGGTGGTTGTTAGAAGTATAATTCCTGTGGGTCGTGTCACAAGTATGGTGTTTGAGAGTATAATTCCGTGGAGTCGTTCAACAAGTATGGTGGTTGTAGAGGTATAATTCCACCGTGTGGAGTCGTGT
Source organism: Pecten maximus (assembly GCF_902652985.1). Lineage (NCBI taxonomy): Eukaryota > Metazoa > Mollusca > Bivalvia > Pectinida > Pectinidae > Pecten > Pecten maximus. Next base: position 10,083,778 of record NC_047026.1, read on the forward strand.
CACAAGTATGGTGGTTGTAGAGTATAATTACCGTGGAGTCGTGTCATAGTAATAGGGTTGTTAGAGTATAATTCGTGGAGTCGGTGTCACAAGTATGGTGGTTGTAGAGTATAATTCCATTGAGTCGAGTCACCAAATTGGTGGTTTGTAGGTATAATTCCCCGTGGAGCCTGTTCATAGTATGGTGGTTGTAGAGTATAATTCCCGTGGAGTCGTGACACAAGTATGGTGGTTGTAGAGTATAATTCCCATGGAGTCGTGTCACAAGTATGGTGGTTGTAGAGTATAATTCCCGTGGAGTCGTGTCACAAGTATGGTGGTTGTAGAGTATAATTCCCATTGAGTCGTGTCACAAATATGGTGGTTGTAATGTATAATTCCCGTGGAGTCGTGTCACAAGTATGGTGGTTGTAGAGTATAATTCCCGTGGAGTCGTGACACAAGTATGGTGGTTGTAAAGTATAATTCCCGTGGAGTCGTGTCACAAGTATGGTGGTTGTAGAGTATAATTCCTGTGGAGTCGTGTCACAAGTATGGTGGTTGTAGAGTATAATTCCCGTGGAGTCGTGACACAAGTATGGTGGTTGTAGAGTATAATTCCCGTGGAGTCGTGACACAAGTATGGTGGTTGTAGAGTATAATTCCTGTGAGTCGTGTCACAAGTATGGTGGTTGTAGAGTATAATTCCTGTGGAGTCGTGTCACAAGTATGGTGGTTGTAGAGTATAATTCCTGTGAGTCGTGACACAAGTATGGTGGTTGTAGAGTATAATTCCTGTGGGTCGTGTCACAAGTATGTTGGTTGTAGAGTATAATTCCTGTGAGTTGTGTCACAAGTATGGTGGTTGTAGAGTATAATTCCTGTGAGTCGTGTCAGAAGTATGGTAGTTGTAGAGTATAATTCATGTGGGTCGTGACACAAGTATGGTGGTTGTAGAGTATAATTCCCGTGGAGTCGTGTCACAAGTATGGTGATTGTATAATATAATTCTGTGAGTCGTGTCAAAAGTATGGTGGTTGTATAATATAAGTTCTGTGAGTCGTGTCACAAGTATGGTGGTTGTAGAAAATAATTCCTGTGGAGTCGTGACACAAGTATGGTGGTTGTAGAGTATAATTCCTGTGGAGTAGTGTCACAAGTATGGTGGTTGTAGAGTATAATTCCTGTGAGTCATGTAACAAGTATGGTGGTTGTAGAGTATAATTCCCGTGGAGTCGTGTCACAAGTATGGTGGTTGTAGTGTATAATTCCCGTGGAGTCGTGTCACAAGTATGGTGGTTGTAGAGTATAATTCCTGTGGGTCGTGTCACAAGTATGGTGGTTGTAGAGTATAATTCCCGTGGAGTCGTGTCATAAGTATAGTGGTTGTAGAGTATAATTCCCGTGGAGTCGTGTCACAAGTATGGTGGTTGTAGAGTATAATTCCCATTGAGTCGTGTTACAAGTATGGTGGTTGTAGAGTATAATTCCCGTGGAGTCGTGTCACAAATATGGTGGTTGTAGAGTATAATTCCCGTGGAGTCGTGTCACAAATATGGTGGTTGTAGTGTATAATTCCCGTGGAATCGTGTCACAAGTATGGTGGTTGTAGAGTATAATTCCCGTGGAGTCGTGTCACAAGTATGGTGGTTGTAGAGTATAATTCCCGTGGAGTCGTGTCACAAATATGGTGGTTGTAGAGTATAATTCCCGTGGAGTCGTGTCACAAGTATGGTGGTTGTAGAGTATAATTCCCTGTGAGTCGTGTCACAAGTATGGTGGTTGTAGAGTATAATTCCCGTGGAGTCGTGTCACAAGTATGGTGGTTGTAGAGTATAATTCCGTGGAGTCGTGTCACAAGTATGGTGGTTGTAGAGTATAATTCCCGTGGAGTCGTGTCACAAGTATGGTGGTTGTAGAGTATAATTCCCGTGGAGTCGTGTCACAAGTATGGTGGTTGTAGAGTATAATTCCCGTGGAGTCGTGTCACAAGTATGGTGGTTGTAGAGTATAATTCCTGTGAGTCGTGTCACAAGTATGGTGGTTGTAGAGTATAATTCCTGTGAGTCGTGTCACAAGTATGATGGTTGTAGAGTATAATTCCTGTGAGTCGTGTCACACGTATGGTGGTTGTAGAGTATAATTCCTGTGAGTCGTGTCACAAGTATGGTGGTTGTAGAGTATAATTCCTGTGGAGTCGTGTCACAAGTATGGTGGTTGTAGAGTATAATTTCCGTGGAGTCGTGTCACAAGTATGGTGGTTGTAGAGTATAATTCCTCGAGTCGTGTCACAAGTATGGTGGTTGTAGAGTATAATTAATGTGGGTCGTGACACAAGTATGGTGGTTGTAGAGTATAATTCCTGTGAGTCGTGTCACAAGTATGGTGGTTGTAGAGTATAATTCCTGTGGAGTAGTGTCACAAGTATGGTGGTTGTAGAGTATAATTCCTGTGAGTCATGTAACAAGTATGGTGGTTGTAGAGTATAATTCCCGTGGAGTCGTATCACAAGTATGGTGGTTGTAGAGTATAATTCCTGTGAGTCGAGTCACAAGTATGGTGGTTGTAGAGTATAATTCCTGTGGAGTCGTGTCACAAGTATGGTGGTTGTAGAGTATAATTCCTGTGGAGTCGTGTCAAATGTATGGTGGTTGTAGAGTATAATTCATGTGGGTCGTGTCACAAGTATGGTGGTTGTAGAGTATAATTCCTGTGAGTCGTGTCACAAGTATGGTGGTTGTAGAGTATAATTCCTGTCACAAGTATGGTGGTTAAAGAGTATAATTCCCGTGGAGTCGTGACACAAGTATGGTGGTTGTAGAGTATAATTCCTGTGAGTCGTGTCACAAGTATGATGGTTGTAGAGTATAATCCCTGTGAGTCGAGTCACAAGTATGGTGGTTGTAGAGTATAATTCCTGTGAGTCGTGTCACAAGTATGGTGGTTGTAGAGTATAATTCCCGTGGAGTCGTGTCACAAGTATGGTGGTTGTAGAGTATAATTTCTGTGGAGTCGTGTCACAAGTATGGTGGTTGTAGTGTATAATTCCCGTGGAGTCGTGTCACAAGTATGGTGGTTGTAGAGTATAATTCCTGTGGGTCGTGTCACAAGTATGGTGGTTGTAGAGTATAATTCCCGTGGAGTCGTGTCACAAGTATGCTGGTTGTAGAGTATAATTCCCGTGGAGTCCTGTCACAAGTATGGTGGTTGTAGAGTATAATTCCCGTGGAGTCGTGTCATAAGTATAGTGGTTGTAGAGTATAATTCCCGTGGAGTCGTGTCACAAGTATGGTGGTTGTAGAGTATAATTCCTGTGGAGTCGTGTCACAAGTATGGTGGTTGTAGAGTATAATTTCCGTGGAGTCGTGTCACAAGTATGGTGGTTGTAGTGTATAATTCCCGTGGAATCGTGTCACAAGTATGGTGGTTGTAGAGTATTATTCCTGTGGGTCGTGTCACAAGTATGGTGGTTGTAGAGTATAATTTCCGTGGAGTCGTGTCACAAGTATGGTGGTTGTAGAGTATAATTCCTCGAGTCGTGTCACAAGTATGGTGGTTGTAGAGTATAATTAATGTGGGTCGTGACACAAGTATGGTGGTTGTAGAGTATAATTCCTGTGAGTCGTGTCACAAGTATGGTGGTTGTAGAGTATAATTCCTGTGAGTCGTGTCACAAGTATGGTGGTTGTAGAGTATAATTCCTGTGGAGTAGTGTCACAAGTATGGTGGTTGTAGAGTATAATTCCTGTGAGTCATGTAACAAGTATGGTGGTTGTAGAGTATAATTCCCGTGGAGTCGTATCACAAGTATGGTGGTTGTAGAGTATAATTCCTGTGAGTCGAGTCACAAGTATGGTGGTTGTAGAGTATAATTCCTGTGGAGTCGTGTCACAAGTATGGTGGTTGTAGAGTATAATTCCTGTGGAGTCGTGTCAAATGTATGGTGGTTGTAGAGTATAATTCATGTGGGTCGTGTCACAAGTATGGTGGTTGTAGAGTATAATTCCTGTGAGTCGTGTCACAAGTATGGTGGTTGTAGAGTATAATTCCTGTCACAAGTATGGTGGTTAAGAGTATAATTCCCGTGGAGTCGTGACACAAGTATGGTGGTTGTAGAGTATAATTCCTGTGAGTCGTGTCACAAGTATGATGGTTGTAGAGTATAATCCCTGTGAGTCGAGTCACAAGTATGGTGGTTGTAGAGTATAATTCCTGTGAGTCGTGTCACAAGTATGGTGGTTGTAGAGTATAATTCCCGTGGAGTCGTGTCACAAGTATGGTGGTTGTAGAGTATAATTCCTGTGGAGTCGTGTCACAAGTATGGTGGTTGTAGTGTATAATTCCCGTGGAGTCGTGTCACAAGTATGGTGGTTGTAAAGTATAATTCCTGTGGGTCGTGTCACAAGTATGGTGGTTGTAGAGTATAATTCCCGTGGAGTCGTGTCACAAGTATGCTGGTTGTAGAGTATAATTCCCGTGGAGTCCTGTCACAAGTATGGTGGTTGTAGAGTATAATTCCCGTGGAGTCGTGTCATAAGTATAGTGGTTGTAGAGTATAATTCCCGTGGAGTCGTGTCACAAGTATGGTGGTTGTAGAGTATAATTCCTGTGGAGTCGTGTCACAAGTATGGTGGTTGTAGAGTATAATTTCCGTGGAGTCGTGTCACAAGTATGGTGGTTGTAGTGTATAATTCCCGTGGAGTCGTGTCACAAGTATGGTGGTTGTAGAGTATTATTCCTGTGGGTCGTGTCACAAGTATGGTGGTTGTAGAGTATAATTCCCGTGGAGTCGTGTCACAAGTATGGTGGTTGTAGAGTATAATTCCCGTGGAGTCGTGTTACAAGTATGGTGGTTGTAGAGTATAATTCCTGTGAGTCGTGTCACAAGTATGGTGGTTAAACAGTATAATTCCAGTGGAGTCGTGACACAAGTATGGTGGTTGTAGAGTATAATTCCCGTGGAGTCGTGTCAGAAGTATGGTGGTTGTAGAGTATAATTCCCGTGGAGTCGTGTTACAAGTATGGTGGTTGTAGAGTATAATTCCTGTGAGTCGTGTCACAAGTATGGTGGTTGTAGAGTATAATTCCTGTGAGTCGTGTCACAAGTATGGTGGTTGTAGAGTATAATTCCTGTCACAAGTATGGTGGTTAAAGAGTATAATTCCCGTGGAGTCGTGACACAAGTATGGTGGTTGTAGAGTATAATTCCTGTGAGTCGTGTCACAAGTATGATGGTTGTAGAGTATAATCCCTGTGAGTCGAGTCACAAGTATGGTGGTTGTAGAGTATAATTCCTGTGAGTCGTGTCACAAGTATGGTGGTTGTAGAGTATAATTCCCGTGGAGTCGTGTCACAAGTATGGTGGTTGTAGAGTATAATTTCTGTGGAGTCGTGTCACAAGTATGGTGGTTGTAGTGTATAATTCCCGTGGAGTCGTGTCACAAGTATGGTGGTTGTAAAGTATAATTCCTGTGGGTCGTGTCACAAGTATGGTGGTTGTAGAGTATAATTCCCGTGGAGTCGTGTCACAAGTATGCTGGTTGTAGAGTATAATTCCCGTGGAGTCGTGTCACAAGTATGGTGGTTGTAGAGTATAATTCCCGTGGAGTCGTGTCATAAGTATAGTGGTTGTAGAGTATAATTCCCGTGGAGTCGTGTCACAAGTATGGTGGTTGTAGAGTATAATTCCTGTGGAGTCGTGTCACAAGTATGGTGGTTGTAGAGTATAATTTCCGTGGAGTCGTGTCACAAGTATGGTGGTTGTAGTGTATAATTCCCGTGGAGTCGTGTCACAAGTATGGTGGTTGTAGAGTATTATTCCTGTGGGTCGTGTCACAAGTATGGTGGTTGTAGAGTATAATTCCCGTGGAGTCGTGTCACAAGTATGGTGGTTGTAGAGTATAATTCCCGTGGAGTCGTGTTACAAGTATGGTGGTTGTAGAGTATAATTCCTGTGAGTCGTGTCACAAGTATGGTGGTTAAACAGTATAATTCCAGTGGAGTCGTGACACAAGTATGGTGGTTGTAGAGTATAATTCCCGTGGAGTCGTGTCACAAGTATGGTGGTTGTAGAGTATAATTCCCGTGGAGTCGTGTTACAAGTATGGTGGTTGTAGAGTATAATTCCTGTGAGTCGTGTCACAAGTATGGTGGTTGTAGAGTATAATTCCTGTGAGTCGTGTCACAAGTAGGATGGTTGTAGAGTATAATCCCTGTGAGTCGAGTCACAAGTATGGTGGTTGTAGAGTATAATTCCTGTGAGTCGTGTCACAAGTATGGTGGTTGTAGAGTATAATTCCCGTGGAGTCGTGTCACAAGTATGGTGGTTGTAGAGTATAATTCCTGTGGGTCGTGTCACAAGTATGGTAGTTAAAGAGTATAATTCCCGTGGAGTCGTATCACAAGTATGGTGGTTGTAGAGTATAATTCCTGTGAGTCGTGTCACAAGTATGATGGTTATAGAGTATAATTCCTGTGGGTCGTGTCACAAGTATGGTGGTTGTAGAGTATAATTCCTGTGAGTCGTGACACAAGTATGGTGGTTGTAGAGTATAATTCCTGTGGGTCGTGTCACAAGTATGATGGTTGTAGAGTATAATCCCTGTGAGTCGAGTCACAAGTATGGTGGTTGTAGAGTATAATTCCTGTGAGTCGTGTCACAAGTATGGTGGTTGTAGAGTATAATTCCCGTGGAGTCGTGTAACAAGTATGGTGGTTGTAGAGTATAATTTCTGTGGAGTCGTGTCACAAGTATGGTGGTTGTAGTGTATAATTCCCGTGGAGTCGTGTCACAAGTATGGTGGTTGTAGAGTATAATTCCTGTGGGTCGTGTCACAAGTATGGTGGTTGTAGAGTATAATTCCCGTGGAGTCGTGTCATAAGTATAGTGGTTGTAGAGTATAATTCCCGTGGAGTCGTGTCACAAGTATGGTGGTTGTAGAGTATAATTCCTGTGGGTCGTGTCACAAGTATGGTAGTTAAAGAGTATAATTCCCGTGGAGTCGTATCACAAGTATGGTGGTTGTAGAGTATAATTCCTGTGAGTCGTGTCACAAGTATGATGGTTGTAGAGTATAATTCCTGTGGGTCGTGTCACAAGTATGGTGGTTGTAGAGTATAATTCCTGTGAGTCGTGACACAAGTATGGTGGTTGTAGAGTATAATTCCTGTGGGTCGTGTCACAAGTATGATGGTTGTAGAGTATAATTCCCGTGGAGTCGTGTCACAAGTATGGTGGTTGTAGAGTATAATTCCTGTGGGTCGTGTCACAAGTATGGTGGTTGTAGAGTATAATTCCCGTGGAGTCGTGTCATAAGTATAGTGGTTGTAGAGTATAATTCCCGTGGAGTCGTGTCACAAGTATGGTGGTTGTAGAGTATAATTTCTGTGGAGTCGTGTCACAAGTATGGTGGTTGTAGTGTATAATTCCCGTGGAGTCCTGTCACAAGTATGGTGGTTGTAGAGTATAATTCCCGTGGAGTCGTGACACAAGTATGGTGGTTGTAGAGTATAATTCCCATGGAGTCGTGTCACAAGTATGGTGGTTGTAGAGTATAATTCCCGTGGAGTCGTGTCACAAGTATGGTGGTTGTAGAGTATAATTCCCATTGAGTCGTGTCACAAATATGGTGGTTGTAATGTATAATTCCCGTGGAGTCGTGTCACAAGTATGGTGGTTGTAGAGTATAATTCCCGTGGAGTCGTGACACAAGTATGGTGGTTGTAAAGTATAATTCCCGTGGAGTCGTGTCACAAGTATGGTGGTTGTAGAGTATAATTCCCGTGGAGTCGTGCCACAAATATGGTGGTTGTAGTGTATAATTCCCGTGGAGTGGTGTCACAAGTATGGTGGTTGTAGAGTATAATTCCCGTGGAGTCGTGACACAAGTATGGTGGTTGGAGAGTATAATTACCGTGGAGTCGTGTCACAAGTATGGTGGTTGTAGAGTATAATTCCCGTGGAGTCGTGACACAAGTATGGTGGTTGTAGAGTATAATTCCTGTGAGTCGTGTCACAAGTATGGTGGTTAAAGAGTATAATTCCCGTGGAGTCGTGACACAAGTATGGTGGTTGTAGAGTATTATTCCTGTGAGTCGTGTCACAAGTATGATGGTTGTAGAGTATAATTCCTGTGAGTCGAGTCACAAGTATGGTGGTTGTAGAGTATAATTCCTGTGAGTCGAGTCACAAGTATGGTGGTTGTAGAGTATAATTCCTGTGGAGTCGTATCACAAGTATGGTGGTTGTAGAGTATAATTCCTGTGGAGTCGTGACACAAGTATGGTGGTTGTAGAGTATAATTCCTGTGGGTCGTGTCACAAGTATGGTGGTTGTAGAGTATAATTCCTGTGAGTTGTGTCACAAGTATGGTGGTTGTAGAGTATAATTCCTGTGAGTCGTGTCAGAAGTATGGTAGTTGTAGAGTATAATTCATGTGGGTCGTGACACAAGTATGGTGGTTGTAGAGTATAATTCCCGTGGAGTCGTGTCACAAGTATGGTGATTGTATAATATAAGTTCTGTGAGTCGTGTCAAAAGTATGGTGGTTGTAGAATATAAGTTCTGTGAGTCGTGTCACAAGTATGGTGGTTGTAGAATATAATTCCTGTGGAGTCGTGACACAAGTATGGTGGTTGTAGAGTATAATTCCTGTGGAGTAGTGTCACAAGTATGGTGGTTGTAGAGTATAATTCCTGTGAGTCATGTAACAAGTATGGTGGTTGTAGAGTATAATTCCCGTGGAGTCGTGTCACAAGTATGGTGGTTGTAGTGTATAATTCCCGTGGAGTCGTGTCACAAGTATGGTGGTTGTAGAGTATAATTCCTGTGGGTCGTGTCACAAGTATGGTGGTTGTAGAGTATAATTCCCGTGGAGTCGTGTCATAAGTATGGTGGTTGTAGAGTATAATTCCTGTGAGTCGTGTCACAAGTATGGTGGTTGTAGAGTATAATTCCCGTGGAGTCGTGTCACAAGTATGGTGGTTGTAGAGTATAATTCCTGTGAGTCGTGTCACAAGTATGCTGGTTGTAGAGTATAATTCCCGTGAGTCATGTAACAAGTATGGTGGTTGTAGAGTATAATTCCCGTGGAGTCGTGACACAAGTATGGTGGTTGTAGAGTATAATTCCTGTGAGTCGTGCCACAAGTTTGGTGGTTAAAGAGTATAATTCCCGTGGAGTCGTGACACAAGTATGGTGGTTGTAGAGTATAATTCCTGTGAGTCGTGTCACAAGTATGATGGTTGTAGAGTATTATTCCTGTGAGTCGAGTCACAAGTATGGTGGTTGTAGAGTATAATTCCTGTGGAGTCGTATCACAAGTATGGTGGTTGTAGAGTATAATTCCTGTGGAGTCGTGTCACAAGTATGATGGTTGTAGAGTATAATTCCTGTGAGTCGAGTCACAAGTATGGTGGTTGTAGAGTATAATTCCTGTGGAGTCGTATCACAAGTATGGTGGTTGTAGAGTATAATTCCTGTGGAGTCGTGACACAAGTATGGTGGTTGTAGAGTATAATTCCTGTGGGTCGTGTCACAAGTATGGTTGTTGTAGAGTATAATTCCTCTGAGTTGTGTCACAAGTATGGTGGTTGTAGAGTATAATTCCTGTGAGTCGTGTCAGAAGTATGGTAGTTGTAGAGTATAATTCATGTGGGTCGTGACACAAGTATGGTGGTTGTAGAGTATAATTCCCGTTGAGTCGTGTCACAAGTATGGTGATTGTATAATATAAGTTCTGTGAGTCGTGTCAAAAGTATGGTGGTTGTAGAATATAAGTTCTGTGAGTCGTGTCACAAGTATGGTGGTTGTAGAATATAATTCCTGTGGAGTCGTGACACAAGTATGGTGGTTGTAGAGTATAATTCCTGTGGAGTAGTGTCACAAGTATGGTGGTTGTAGAGTATAATTCCTGTGAGTCATGTAACAAGTATGGTGGTTGTAGAGTATAATTCCCGTGGAGTCGTGTCACAAGTATGGTGGTTGTAGTGTATAATTCCCGTGGAGTCGTGTCACAAGTATGGTGGTTGTAGAGTATAATTCCTGTGGGTCGTGTCACAAGTATGGTGGTTGTAGAGTATAATTCCCGTGGAGTCGTGTCATAAGTATGGTGGTTGTAGAGTATAATTCCTGTGAGTCGTGTCACAAGTATGGTGGTTGTAGAGTATAATTCCCGTGGAGTCGTGTCACAAGTATGGTGGTTGTAGAGTATAATTCCTGTGAGTCGTGTCACAAGTATGCTGGTTGTAGAGTATAATTCCCGTGAGTCATGTAACAAGTATGGTGGTTGTAGAGTATAATTCCTGTCACAAGTATGGTGGTTAAAGAGTATAATTCCCGTGGAGTCGTGACACAAGTATGGTGGTTGTAGAGTATAATTCCTGTGGAGTAGTGTCACAAGTATGGTGGTTGTAGAGTATAATTCCTGTGAGTCATGTAACAGGTATGGTGGTTGTAGAGTATAATTCCTGTGGAGTCGTGTCACAAGTATGATGGTTGTAGAGTATAATTCCTGTGAGTCGAGTCACAAGTATGGTGGTTGTAGAGTATAATTCCTGTGGAGTCGTATCACAAGTATGGTGGTTGTAGAGTATAATTCCTGTGGAGTCGTGACACAAGTATGGTGGTTGTAGAGTATAATTCCTGTGGGTCGTGTCACAAGTATGGTGGTTGTAGAGTATAATTCCTGTGAGTTGTGTCACAAGTATGGTGGTTGTAGAGTATAATTCCTGTGAGTCGTGTCAGAAGTATGGTAGTTGTAGAGTATAATTCATGTGGGTCGTGACACAAGTATGGTGGTTGTAGAGTATAATTCCCGTGGAGTCGTGTCACAAGTATGGTGATTGTATAATATAAGTTCTGTGAGTCGTGTCACAAGTATGGTGGTTGTAGAATATAAGTTCTGTGAGTCGTGTCACAAGTATGGTGGTTGTAGAATATAATTCCTGTGGAGTCGTGACACAAGTATGGTGGTTGTAGAGTATAATTCCTGTGGAGTAGTGTCACAAGTATGGTGGTTGTAGAGTATAATTCCTGTGAGTCATGTAACAAGTATGGTGGTTGTAGAGTATAATTCCCGTGGAGTCGTGTCACAAGTATGGTGGTTGTAGTATATAATTCCCGTGGAGTCGTGTCACAAGTATGGTGGTTGTAGAGTATAATTCCTGTGGGTCGTGTCACAAGTATGGTGGTTGTAGAGTATAATTCCCGTGGAGTCGTGTCATAAGTATAGTGGTTGTAGAGTATAATTCCCGTGGAGTCGTGTCACAAGTATGGTGGTTAAAGAGTATAATTCCCGTGGAGTCGTGACACAAGTATGGTGGTTGTAGAGTATAATTCCTGTGGAGTAGTGTCACAAGTATGGTGGTTGTAGAGTATAATTCCTGTGAGTCATGTAACAAGTATGGTGGTTGTAGAGTATAATTCCCGTGGAGTCGTGCCACAAATATGGTGGTTGTAGTGTATAATTCCCGTGGAGTGGTGTCACAAGTATGGTGGTTGTAGAGTATAATTCCCGTGGAGTCGTGACACAAGTATGGTGGTTGTAGAGTATAATTCCCGTGGAGTCGTGCCACAAATATGGTGGTTGTAGTGTATAATTCCCGTGGAGTGGTGTCACAAGTATGGTGGTTGTAGAGTATAATTCCCGTGGAGTCGTGACACAAGTATGGTGGTTGTAGAGTATAATTCCTGTGAGTCGTGTCACAAGTATGGTGGTTAAAGAGTATAATTCCCGTGGAGTCGTGACACAAGTATGGTGGTTGTAGAGTATAATTCCTGTGAGTCGTGTCACAAGTATGATGGTTGTAGAGTATAATTCCTGTGAGTCGAGTCACAAGTATGGTGGTTGTAGAGTATAATTCCTGTGGAGTCGTATCACAAGTATGGTGGTTGTAGAGTATAATTCCTGTGGAGTCGTGTCACAAGTATGATGGTTGTAGAGTATAATTCCTGTGAGTCGAGTCACAAGTATGGTGGTTGTAGAGTATAATTCCTGTGGAGTCGTATCACAAGTATGGTGGTTGTAGAGTATAATTCCTGTGGAGTCGTGACACAAGTATGGTGGTTGTAGAGTATAATTCCTGTGGGTCGTGTCACAAGTATGGTGGTTGTAGAGTATAATTCCTGTGAGTTGTGTCACAAGTATGGTGGTTGTAGAGTATAATTCCTGTGAGTCGTGTCAGAAGTATGGTAGTTGTAGAGTATAATTCATGTGGGTCGTGACACAAGTATGGTGGTTGTAGAGTATAATTCCCGTGGAGTCGTGTCACAAGTATGGTGATTGTATAATATAAGTTCTGTGAGTCGTGTCAAAAGTATGGTGGTTGTAGAATATAAGTTCTGTGAGTCGTGTCACAAGTATGGTGGTTGTAGAATATAATTCCTGTGGAGTCGTGACACAAGTATGGTGGTTGTAGAGTATAATTCCTGTGGAGTAGTGTCACAAGTATGGTGGTTGTAGAGTATAATTCCTGTGAGTCATGTAACAAGTATGGTGGTTGTAGAGTATAATTCCCGTGGAGTCGTGTCACAAATATGGTGGTTGTAGTGTATAATTCCCGTGGAGTCGTGTCACAAGTATGGTGGTTGTAGAGTATAATTCCTGTGGGTCGTGTCACAAGTATGGTGGTTGTAGAGTATAATTCCCGTGGAGTCGTGTCATAAGTATAGTGGTTGTAGAGTATAATTCCCGTGGAGTCGTGTCACAAGTATGGTGGTTGTAGAGTATAATTCCCATTGAGTCGTGTTACAAGTATGGTGGTTGTAGAGTATAATTCCTGTGAGTCGTGTCACAAGTATGATGGTTGTAGAGTATAATTCCTGTGAGTCGAGTCACAAGTATGGTGGTTGTAGAGTATAATTCCTGTGGAGTCGTATCACAAGTATGGTGGTTGTAGAGTATAATTCCTGTGGAGTCGTGTCACAAGTATGATGGTTGTAGAGTATAATTCCTGTGAGTCGAGTCACAAGTATGGTGGTTGTAGAGTATAATTCCTGTGGAGTCGTATCACAAGTATGGTGGTTGTAGAGTATAATTCCTGTGGAGTCGTGACACAAGTATGGTGGTTGTAGAGTATAATTCCTGTGGGTCGTGTCACAAGTATGGTGGTTGTAGAGTATAATTCCTGTGAGTTGTGTCACAAGTATGGTGGTTGTAGAGTATAATTCCTGTGAGTCGTGTCAGAAGTATGGTAGTTGTAGAGTATAATTCATGTGGGTCGTGACACAAGTATGGTGGTTGTAGAGTATAATTCCCGTGGAGTCGTGTCACAAGTATGGTGATTGTATAATATAAGTTCCGTGAGTCGTGTCAAACGTATGGTGGTTGTAGAATATAAGTTCTGTGAGTCGTGTCACAAGTATGGTGGTTGTAGAATATAATTCCTGTGGAGTCGTGACACAAGTATGGTGGTTGTAGAGTATAATTCCTGTGGAGTAGTGTCACAAGTATGGTGGTTGTAGAGTATAATTCCTGTGAGTCATGTAACAAGTATGGTGGTTGTAGAGTATAATTCCCGTGGAGTCGTGTCACAAGTATGGTGGTTGTAGTGTATAATTCCCGTGGAGTCGTGTCACAAGTATGGTGGTTGTAGAGTATAATTCCTGTGGGTCGTGTCACAAGTATGGTGGTTGTAGAGTATAATTCCCGTGGAGTCGTGTCATAAGTATAGTGGTTGTAGAGTATAATTCCCGTGGAGTCGTGTCACAAGTATGGTGGTTGTAGAGTATAATTCCCATTGAGTCGTGTTACAAGTATGGTGGTTGTAGAGTATAATTCCTGTGAGTCGTGTCACAAGTATGATGGTTGTAGAGTATAATTCCTGTGAGTCGAGTCACAAGTATGGTGGTTGTAGAGTATAATTCCTGTGGAGTCGTATCACAAGTATGGTGGTTGTAGAGTATAATTCCCGTGGAGTCGTGTCACAAGTATGGTGGTTTTAGAGTATAATTCCTGTGCAGTCGTGTCAAATGTATGGTGGTTGTAGAGTATAATTCCTGTGGGTCGTGTCACAAGTATGGTGGTTGTAGAGTATAATTCCTGTGAGTCGTGTCAGAAGTATGGTAGTTGTAGAGTATAATTCATGTGGGTCGTGACACAAGTATGGTGGTTGTAGAGTATAATTCCCGTGGAGTCGTGTCACAAGTATGGTGATTGTATAATATAAGTTCTGTGAGTCGTGTCAAAAGTATGGTGGTTGTATAATATAAGTTCTGTGAGTCGTGTCACAAGTATGGTGGTTGTAGAATATAATTCCTGTGGAGTCGTGACACAAGTATGGTGGTTGTAGAGTATAATTCCTGTGGAGTAGTGTCACAAGTATGGTGGTTGTAGAGTATAATTCCTGTGAGTCATGTAACAAGTATGGTGGTTGTAGAGTATAATTCCCGTGGAGTCGTGTCACAAGTATGGTGGTTGTAGTGTATAATTCCCGTGGAGTCGTGTCACAAGTATGGTGGTTGTAGAGTATAATTCCTGTGGGTCGTGTCACAAGTATGGTGGTTGTAGAGTATAATTCCCGTGGAGTCGTGTCATAAGTATAGTGGTTGTAGAGTATAATTCCCGTGGAGTCGTGTCACAAGTATGGTGGTTGTAGAGTATAATTCCCATTGAGTCGTGTTACAAGTATGGTGGTTGTAGAGTATAATTCCCGTGGAGTCGTGTCACAAATATGGTGGTTGTAGAGTATAATTCCCGTGGAGTCGTGTCACAAATATGGTGGTTGTAGTGTATAATTCCCGTGGAGTCGTGTCACAAGTATGGTGGTTGTAGAGTATAATTCCCGTGGAGTCGTGTCACAAGTATGGTGGTTGTAGAGTATAATTCCCGTGGAGTCGTGTCACAAATATGGTGGTTGTAGAGTATAATTCCCGTGGAGTCGTGTCACAAATATGGTGGTTGTAGAGTATAATTCCCGTGGAGTCGTGACACAAGTATGGTGGTTGTAGTGTATAATTCCCGTGGAGTCGTGTCACAAGTATGGTGGTTGTAGAGTATAATTCCCGTGGAGTCGTGTCACAAATATGGTGGTTGTAGTGTATAATTCCCGTGGAGTCGTGTCACAAGTATGGTGGTTGTAGAGTATAATTCCCGTGGAGTCGTGACACAAGTATGGTGGTTGTAGAGTATAATTCCCGTGGAGTCGTGACACAAGTATGGTGGTTGTAGAGTATAATTCCTGTGAGTCGTGTCACAAGTATGGTGGTTAAAGAGTATAATTCCCGTGGAGTCGTGACACAAGTATGGTGGTTGTAGAGTATAATTCCTGTGAGTCGTGTCACAAGTATGATGGTTGTAGAGTATAATTCCTGTGAGTCGAGTCACACGTATGGTGGTTGTAGAGTATAATTCCTGTGAGTCGTGTCACAAGTATGGTGGTTGTAGAGTATAATTTCCGTGGAGTCGTGTCACAAGTACGGTGGTTGTAGAGTATAATTCCTCGAGTCGTGTCACAAGTATGGTGGTTGTAGAGTATAATTAATGTGGGTCGTGACACAAGTATGGTGGTTGTAGAGTATAATTCCTGTGAGTCGTGTCACAAGTATGGTGGTTGTAGAGTATAATTCCTGTGAGTCGTGTCACAAGTATGGTGGTTGTAGAGTATAATTCCTGTGGAGTAGTGTCACAAGTATGGTGGTTGTAGAGTATAATTCCTGTGAGTCATGTAACAAGTATGGTGGTTGTAGAGTATAATTCCCGTGGAGTCGTGTTACAAGTATGGTGGTTGTAGAGTATAATTCCTGTGAGTCGTGTCACAAGTATGGTGGTTGTAGAGTATAAGTCCCGTGGAGTCGTGTCACAAGTATGGTGGTTGTAGAGTATAATTCCCGTGGAGTCGTGACACAAGTATGGTGGTTGTAGAGTATAATTCCCGTGGAGTCGTGACACAAGTATGGTGGTTGTAGAGTATAATTCCTGTGAGTCGTGTCACAAGTATGGTGGTTGTAGAGTATCATTCCTGTGAGTCGAGTCACAAGTATGGTGGTTGTAGAGTATAATTCCTGTGGAGTCGTGTCACAAGTATGGTGGTTGTAGAGTATAATTCCTGTGGAGTCGTGTCAAATGTATGGTGGTTGTAGAGTATAATTCCTATGGGTCGTGTCACAAGTATGGTGGTTGTAGAGTATAATTCCTGTGAGTCGTGTCACAAGTATGGTGGTTGTAGAGTATAATTCCTGTGGGTCGTGTCACAAGTATGGTGGTTGTAGAGTATAATTCCTGTGGATCGTGTCACAAGTATGGTGGTTGTAGAGTATAATTCATGTCACAAGTATGGTGGTTAAAGAGTATAATTCCCGTGGAGTCGTGACACAAGTATGGTGGTTGTAGAGTATAATTCCTGTGAGTCGTGTCACAAGTATGGTGGTTAAAGAGTATAATTCCCGTGGAGTCGTGACACAAGTATGGTGGTTGTAGAGTATAATTCCTGTGAGTCGAGTCACAAGTATGGTGGTTGTAGAGTATAATTCCTGTGGAGTCGTGTCACAAGTATGGTGGTTGTAGAGTATAATTCCTGTCACAAGTATGATGGTTAAAGAGTATAATTCCCGTGGAGTCGTATCACAAGTATGGTGGTTGTAGAGTATAATTCCCGTGGAGTCGTGTCACAAGTATGGTGGTTGTAGAGTATAATTCCTGTGGGTCGTGTCACAAGTATGATGGTTGTAGAGTATAATCCCTGTGAGTCGAGTCACAAGTATGGTGGTTGTAGAGTATAATTCCTGTGAGTCGTGTCACAAGTATGGTGGTTGTAGAGTATAATTCCCGTGGAGTCGTGTCACAAGTATGGTGGTTGTAGAGTATAATTTCTGTGGAGTCGTGTCACAAGTATGGTGGTTGTAGTGTATAATTCCTGTGGAGTCGTGTCACAAGTATGGTGGTTGTAGAGTATAATTCCTGTGGGTCGTGTCACAAGTATGGTGGTTGTAGAGTATAATTCCCGTGGAGTCGTGTCACAAGTATGGTGGTTGTAGAGTATAATTCCCGTGGAGTCGTGTCACAAGTATGGTGGTTGTAGAGTATAATTCCCGTGGAGTCGTGTCATAAGTATAGTGGTTGTAGAGTATAATTCCCATTGAGTCGTGTCACAAATATGGTGGTTGTAGTGTATAATTCCCGTGGAGTCGTGTCACAAGTATGGTGGTTGTAGAGTATAATTCCCGTGGAGTCGTGTCACAAGTATGGTGGTTGTAGAGTATAATTCCCGTGGAGTCGTGTCACAAGTATGCTGGTTGTAGAGTATAATTCCCGTGGAGTCGTGCCACAAATATGGTGGTTGTAGTGTATAATTCCCATTGAGTCGTGTTACAAGTATGGTGGTTGTAGAGTATAATTCCCGTGGAGTCGTGTCACAAGTATGGTGGTTGTAGTGTATAATTCCCGTGGAGTCGTGTCACAAGTATGGTGGTTGTAGAGTATAATTCCTGTGGGTCGTGTCACAAGTATGGTGGTTGTAGAGTATAATTCCCGTGGAGTCGTGTCACAAGTATGGTGGTTGTAGAGTATAATTCCTGTGGAGTCGTGTCACAAGTATGGTGGTTGTAGAGTATAATTCCCGTGGAGTCGTGTCACAAGTATGGTGGTTGTAGAGTATAATTCCTGTGAGTCATGTCACAAGTATGGTGGTTGTAGAGTATAATTAATGTGGGTCGTAACACAAGTATGGTGGTTGTAGAGTATAATTCCTGTGGGTCGTGACACAAGTATGGTGGTTGTAGAGTATAATTCCTGTGAGTCGTGTCACAAGTATGGTGATTGTAGAGTATAATTCCTGTGAGTCGTGTCACAAGTATGGTGGTCGTAGAGTATAATTCCTGTGAGTCGTTTCACAAGTATGGTGATTGTAGAGTATAATTCCTGTGAGTCGTGTCACAAGTGTGGTGACTGCAGTTATCTTCCCTGATGACTAGCAGTTTTTTCTTTTTTATTTCAATAATCAAAAATCGTGCATGTTGGTGCCCTTGAACATTTGTCCTCAACAACGTGACTTTAAGCACTAACAGTCTTGATATTGTTGCCCCCTCCCCTTCCCCCTACTGCTAAGTATCCAATCTTTTAAGTTTTGTTTGTTTTGTTTTTGTTTAATGTCCTATTAACAGCCAGGGTCATTTAATGACGTGCCAGGTTTTGGAGGTGGAGGAAAGTCGGAGTACCCTGAGAAAAACCACCGGCCTACGGTCGTTCCTGGCAACTGCCCCACGTAGGTTTCAAACTCGCAACCCAGAGGTGAAGGGCTAGTGATAAAGTGTCGGGACACCTTAACCACTCGGCCACCGCGGTATTAAAGTATCATAAAGTAACTTAAAAATCTTTTAAGGAAAAATAAGGTAAGCAACAAAGTATGTCTTACAACTTCTGAGACTTATTTTATTAAAAAATATAAATATGAACCTTAGAATATATATATGCCTACAAAATAATAATCTGAGCTTTTAATAAATGCGTAGAATTCAAATTATTCAAATGGAATATAAATAAAAAACATGTGGATGTATGGCCCTTGAATCAGAAAGGTTTGTTGTATACATTTTACCTACAAAATAACGGTAAACTTTGGAACTCTCTACAGAAATACTATATATCTGACAAAATCATACCCTTTCATGTACATCACTAATTACTTGGTGGAAATACAAGATCATATTATTATCTTTTTTGTATATATGTGATCAATAAAGTTATAGCAGAGACAAGTAAATTGTTAAATTTCCGAGGCAATCCGCCCCTTAAATCACACATAACAGACACATAACACGTTATCAACATGATATAGGTACAGTGTGTCGTTTTTACATGACAACCAAATAGCTCTCAGATTCTATCTCAGATTTAACCGTGAATGAATCAAGTATGTAGTCTCCACATGATACATAGCCAGGAACACTTCCATTGAAGTGCCATAACAACTTAGTACGTTACAATTAAGATAAAGGTGTTTTGTAATTACAACATAACCATCTCGTAATTACAGCTTTGTTATTTCGTAATTATGACTTACATGATATTGTAGTCTTGTAAATTAAGACAGAAAAAACTTGTAGATAGGTTTGTTATTTCGTAATGATGACTTACATGTAGTCTTGTAATTAAGACAGCCAGTAAAAACTTATAGATAGAATGATGTGGATTTCATAACGCAGTGTGTTTTCTACAGAAATTGCTACATTATGTAACCTTAAGGCCTTTTGAATATAATATACATGTATTGTTAATCTCCATACAAATGTGTAATACCATGTATTGAATGATGAAAAAGAGTCAAAATCCAATCCCAATGAGAATTTTTTTTTGGAAGCAGAATGTGACTGAAAACTAATCAATTATCAGCTTTCTTAAAATTGTTTAAATACTTTTCATGGCATAGTACACAACACATTCTATGAAAAAACCCAATCACAGAATTTCTAATGAAAAAATAGTTTTTGCGTCAATCAAATAAATCTTTAATATTGGTGGCCGTCTCCCGAGAAAACAATATGACTTATCAGTAATGGAATCATGATGTTCAACAGAGGAACAAGAATAAACTGAATTATCACATGAATGATGTACGATTAGATTTGAGAGTGGTATATAACACATGCTCAGTCGTTATAACTATATAACACATGCTCAGTCGTTATAACTATATAACACATGCTCAGTCGTTATAACTATATAACACATGCTCAGTCGTTACAACTATATAACACATGCTCAGTCGTTATAACTATATAACACATGCTCAGTCGTTATAACTATATAACACATGCTCAGTCGTTATATATAACACATGCTCAGTCGTTATAACTATATAACACATGCTCAGTCGTTATAACTATATAACACATGCTCAGTCGTTATTTAAGGATTGACATCAATTATTTTTCTGTTATACAGTCATAACAGAAAAAACTGGAGTGTACTCTAAATAAACCGCTTCGCGGTTTATGAAGAGAGTACACTCCAGTTTTTTCTGTTATGACTGTATAACAGAAAAAATAATTAATGTTAATTCTTATAATTTAATTTCGTCTTATACACAACAAGATATTTCACTTTCTTTGGTGAACTCTTTTCTGTGATAAATTATTACGCAACGTCATCAGCCAATCAAAAATGATGGCTGACATTTCACAACGTCAAAAATTTTGTTATGGAGGTACATGTATAACAAAATTATTTCAGCCAATGAAAATGCTTGTTTCATACAAAATTAAATTATAACTATATAACACATGCTCAGTCGTTATAACAAGATAAATATGTCATCGTTCGAGATAACTCAGTATTTAGCACGTACAAGATAACAAGTCAGAATCATTACATGGTAATTACATTTGTATGTCCTAATTACGAGATAGCCATGTTGTAATTACAATGTAAATGTTTTCATATTATATGGCATTAAGTTGCTTCCATAATTCCATGTTGATGCTGTGACATTTGCTTTTCTTTACTTTCAGAAAGTGTTCAACATAGTCAGATACTGTACACTTTGTTTGGTTGTCTGACATTCTTTTATGATCAGAACATTTGGAATCCTTCAAAATATTAAAACAAAAACAAAAACAAAACAAAATCATTTACAGTTCATCAGACCTAATAACACATTTCTGATCAATTGATATAATTTGATCAGTGGAATTACAGGTACATATGTACCTGACCAGACTGGTATATCCATTTAATAAACCATTCTGACATAATAAGGGTTCACCAAGTATATAATATACATGTCGTATGTAATAAATAAAATGACATCAAATTCTCCCAATAATCAAATTATTCATAACAAGTAGCATACAATTGAATATTACATATCATCATAAGTTGTGTAGTACATTTAGCAACATATACATTTCTCCCTCTAAAGCAAGCAAGGAAAGTACAATATTTATTGTCAGTTACAAAATTTAACAATATTTAGCTTTAAAGTAAAATGTAACAATACAAGTCATTAAATTTCTAAAATCTTAACAAAGAATATATACTCTATATGTAATTATGTATGTGGAAAAATATAACAGATTAGGAACAAAATCTGATTAAATAGGAATATCATGATCATGGTGTAATACACCAGCCCATGGGGCCTTTAATCAGTCACCTGTGAAATATTTCAGTCAATTTGACCCTTTTTGGCCCTGTCCATCAGCCCTTTAGGGTAAGTCAGGGTCAATATGTGAATATACCATTGATCTGCCCTCCCGTACTGATGACTGTAACCGTGGGCCATTTCTGGCCTCACCCATCAGCCCTTGGGGGTCAGTTAGGGCTAACATGAACATATCATTAAAATGGCATCACATATTCATGATTCTAAAAATGCTGGTATTACTTCCAATATGGCAATTAAAGGCAATCTGGGTAATTCTGGACAAAAAATGCTCAAAAATGTGATTCCCCTAAAGTGACCCCTCCACAGGTGGAAATGTGAGACCCCAAGGTTGTGAAATTCACATTTTTTTAAAAAGCTCCTTTAGACCATTCATCTTGAGTAATATATATGATTCCACCTTATCAGAGTTTTTGAAATTTCAGTCATTTACCCCTGCCCCGGTTATTGAGAAGAAGTCATTTTAAGATGTAAGCTTATTTGACCTCTGTGACCTTGAATATAAGACAAGACCAATCATTTAAAAAAAAAAAGATTGCCTTTCCCCCAGCATGCTACTGGCCCAATATCAGGTGTCTGAGCCTCTTGGTTATTGAGAAGAAGTTGTCTTCTTAATGTTTTAGCAAATTTGACCTGTTACAATAGTACCTAGAATGTAGGTCAAGGTCATAATAATAATAATAAAAAACTCATTCATTTGAACAAACTTGGTAGCCCTTTACCAAAACATGTGTCAGCCCCTATATCAGGTCTCTGGGCCTCTTGGTTATCAAGAAGTTGTAATTGTCCATTCATCCAGGCATGCTGCAAGCCAAATGTCTTGATCCTGAGCCTCTTTGTTATTAAGAAGAAGACGTTTAAAAGATTTTAACACTTTTCACCACAGTGACCTTGATAGAAAGCCAAAGTTGTTCATTTGAACAAACTTGGTAGTCCTTCATCCCAGCATGCTACTGATCCAATATCATTACCATAGGCCTCTTGGTAATTGAAATAAAATAAAATATTTCAACACATTTGACCAATGTGACCTTGAAAGTGCATGTTAAGGTCAATGCCATTAAAAAGAATTTTAAGCCCAAGTTGGTGAACATGTATCATTAGACCTAAACTGATAGCCTTTCATCCCAGCATGCTCCTGGCCCAACATGACGACCCTAGGTATCTTGGTTATTGATCATGAGGACAGGTTGTTTAAATGGTAGTGTTGATGCTACATGAACAGATGAAGGGTAGGACGACGGATGATGCACCACATCATAAGCTAACTTTGCCTTCGGGCAGGTGAGCTAACAAACTACATGTAATCACCACATAAAATTAAAAACAATTCTCCATTACAATGTAACTGATTCAACAAATGAAAATTTTAAAAAGTAGAAATAAAGAAGGTTAAGTAAAACTTGTATCATGTGTAACTAAGTGCCTATGTAGGCACAGAAGAAGAAATAAATCTATAAACATCAAACTATATATAAATGTCATAACTGTTTTAAATAAAAACAAAACAGATAAGTTATAGATAAAGAAACAAGAAATGTATTAACAAAAGTTTGGTATAAATGTAGCACCTAGCATATGAATCAATCAAGATCAATTATTTAAAGGGTTGAACAACCTTTATGACCTTGAATATATAGATCAAGGTCATGTAATTTCACAAAGTTGGGCATGATCCCAGGAACCTACCAGCTATACATTTTGGTTTTAGAACCTACGGTTTCTGAGAATATCTTTAACAAATTTGACCCCTGTGACCTTGAATAGAGGTCAAGGATATTTCTTTTCACTAAGCTTTCTTGGGCTTCATTCCAGAAAAATATCACAACTCTGGGCCTCTAGAATTGGTTAATAAGTAGAATTTGTTTATAAGGACACGCTGAAGCTGGACGGACAGATGAGAGACATGTGCTGCTCCACAGCATAACGTCACTTTGTCAAAGGGCCAGGTGAGATAAAATACAAAATATTTCCACAATATTTTATCTAATATTCTGCACAAGTTAGGATTTCATTTGATGCTTTATACAAAATTCGCACTAGCATCTACTTATGCTGTGATGTGAAATTGTACACCTCAATTTACCATATATTAAACAAACATAATTCTGAAATGATATTTCCCTTAATGTGGGAATTTTTTTTACAGATCTTGCTAGTTTGATTTACAAATGTTTATGTGGCATCGATCATGGTAACAACAGGTTTTATCACAGATTGTACATGTTCATAAGCTGAACAGTAAAAGATATGTGTATCTTATAAAATCAATGAGAGGTGGGACACCAATGATCTTATAAAATTGATGAGGGGTGGGACACCAATGATCTTATAAAATCAATGAGAGGTGGGACACCAATGATCTTATAAAATTGATGAGGGGTGGGACGCCAATGATCTTATAAAATCAATGAGGAGTGGGACGCCAATGATCTTATAAAATCAATGAGGAGTGGGACACCAATGATCTTATAAAATCAATGAGAGGTGGGACACCAATGATCTTATAAAATTGATGAGGGGTGGGACGCCAATGATCTTATAAAATCAATGAGGAGTGGGACGCCAATGATCTTATAAAATCAATGAGGGGTGGGACACCAATGATCTTATAAAATCAATGAGAGGTGGGACACCAATGATCTTATAAAATCAATGAGAGGTGGGACACCAATGATCATATAAAATCGATGAGGGGTGGGACGCCAATGATCTTATAAAATCAATGAGAGGTGGGACACCAATGCCGGGGTAACAGCATTAGCCTATAAAAGATATTTAAGATTCCTGTCAGCAAAATTCTAATACCCCCAAACACACCTGTTAAGATTCCTGTCAGCAAAATTCTAATACCCCCAAACACACCTGTTAAGATTCCTGTCAGCAAAATTCTAATATCCCCAAACACACCTGTTAATATTCTTCTCAGCAGAATTCTTATACCATATACATCACCTTATGAGTGGTCATAGGTGGCGTGCTTTAACCCACACCTTTACTATCACTACAAAGTCAACGATCAATTTACTAAAAGTTTGAAGAGCAGAAATAATCAGTCTCAAACTCTCTAAATATACAACTTTATATCATGATCATAAAGCCTACACAGTGTCAGAGAAATCATTAAAAAAAATTCTGATCTCAGGACAAAAACCAAACATTGAAATAAACTTAGCAAAAACAGCTGAATCTAAATGCCTCTCATTAAAATACAATTATAAATCATGGTTATAAAGCTTATCAAGTTTCAAAGGTATTGGTTTAAAAATGTAAATATCCCTGACAAAAAAAAAACAACCCAAAAACAAACAAATAACAAAATAAACAAAGGGCAATAACTTTTGTAAAGACAGTCTTATACAAATTTCTTTCGTAGGAAAACAACAACATACCATGATAATACATACAAAGATTCTAAGAGATCAGTTAATAAATATAGGGGGAGATCTCTGTACAAACAAAATTTTACGCAGTCAAATTTGACGGGCATTATAAAAAAGGTTACAAGTCCTGTCTGATTTTTTAGTTTGTTTGTTTGATTTTTTGCTGTTTTTATTGTCTAATGAACAGCCAAGGTCATTTTGGGGTCTGGTCTCATTGTAGTAGTTGGTGACTACCTCTCTAAATAACATACAGAAGGCCTGTTACATGCCATCCAGAGTTTTCAGGGTAATGTCTTGCCCAAGGGCACAATCACGACAGCACAGACCGGCCCGTTAATCAGCTTCCAGATTTTTAAGCAATCTACCCCCAAAAATATTTCCTTAGGTTTTTTTTCTTAAAGATTGATTATAAAATAATAGTTGGTTGACTGGAAAGTGTAACCTTTTGGCCTACTTTATGACCTTGTGGGGAAGTTCGATTTAAGACTTTCTGGCAATGTCCCTTTTCCTTGTGGAGCTTTGAATGGACTGGATTTCTTAGCAGTAGTCACTCGGTGGGGACTGGAATTCCGAGTCAGTAGAGTATCAGTGATAGTCTTGACAACTGGTCCAATTCTATCAGCTGTGACAGACTGGTCACTCAAAACTGACCAGTCACGAAGATTAAGTCCTTGAGGAACCTAGTAATAGATAGAACAAAAAGAGAAATATTAGACAATGATTTAATGATGAACCAGTAATATAAAGTTTGTAAGATGCTTCAGAATCTTATCTTTTGAAATAAATGTGTAATTATAATAATGATGGATAGAACACAATAAAAATATTTCAGTCTATAATAAATGGCTGGATCATAAAATAATTATGATATATTTGCAGGATTAGTATTCAAAGATGTAAACTAGAGGTCCAGACGGCCAGAATTGCTTACCTGGATATTTTACTGATGATGGCAAAACATTTCGAATTGGACTCAATTAACCTTGACCTTTGATCCAGTGACCTTGGTCTTTGGTCAGTTGGACTCTTTGTTTAATTCCAACCAACAAATTAATATTCATAGGTGAAAAGATATAAAATTGTACTTTGACCTTTTGGCCTAATAACCTTGACATTACATCTGACATCAGTATGGATTTTTTTGTAAATTCAACATCATCATCAAATTTCATGTAAATCTGTCAATAAATACTGAAGTTAACAGCTTCTGGGGGGGGTGTGGTGTGTTCAATGAAGACCCTGCAACACAGTCGAAACTAGTTGACAATAAAAGTATAATCCAATTATCAGTAATGCTCATGTTGCGGTTGCGGTTATTTCTCTCCTCTGAAAGTAAACAGCCGGGAACTGAAATTGCTAAAGGGTACATGAATCTCTGATATGGGGGCCTTAGATTAGACAAAATCTCATCATTCCAACACAAGAAATATTTTACAGAATTAGCAAAAAAAAACTGGGGTTCAGGGGTGGGGGTTGGGGGTAGGTCGGGTTAGCTACACCATTTGTACAATTTTGAATCCTGTGCATTCTACCAGTCAAATTAACTTCAATTCCAATAATAGGTTAAAAATTCATTTGAAAAAATTGTTGACATACAGACTAATCATGACAACAGACGCCAGTGTATGGCATAAATTCACCTTGCTCCTCTGGTCCAGGTGAGCTAATGATAAAACCAAACATGTTGCAAAGAAAATATTTTCATGAACTTGTTAATTTACTTCCCTTTATGCCCATGCTATCAATTCAAATTTTGATTTAAATATGTCCAGCCTTGACAGCTGGTGTATTATAGAGGTTACATCTCGCTGTACTATTGATGTATTGTACAAGTTTATGTCACACTGTACGATTTCTTACCTGGCGTATCCTGGTCAGTGTATGGGACAGTAGAGGAGAGAGGATCGGGATTACAGTCCGGTCATTCCAGAGAAACTCTCGCACCAACTGCTCCATGGACATGTTACCTTTGAAGTTAAATGTATGCAACATTTTCATAATAAAATCTTACAACAACCCCATAAAATAATGGAAATAAAGATTAAGTAAGGTGCTTACTGCAGGGGTCTAGAAAATGCTTAAAACACTAGGTACAGGCCTATTATAGTGCCACAAATAATCTCCTTATCTGAATCATAAATTCACTCCTCCAAATCCTAGTAGTTTAAATTAGTAGTTTTTCTACCATTCACTTCAGGTCAATGATTTTAAGTAAAGTGCGTGAAGTAACTTGATTATCTGGTAATTGTAACCACTCAAAACACACTCCACTGTTTAAAATTTTCAGATTAGTACATCATTTTACAATGTGCATGTATTATAGTACATGTCATTTAGCTAATGTAGTGGTAGACTATATTTTCTGACAATCTTGCACCAAAGTCATTAACATCAGAACCCTTTGGATTAACACAAATATATTGTTTGACCAACAGAGATTTTGGGCAGATTTTGAAATCGCAATGCTAACTTTTTATAATTACATTTTGTTATTTTTATCATGTGAGTTTTTTTTATATGTGTCACTGCCCAAATCGTGGGAAATTTCTGCCACCAAAGCAGTATCGTATGAAAATTCCAAGCAGCAATTAGTCAACATTTCATCAATTTATTTTTGTTTTACTCTAAGTGTATCTGTTCATAAATCATTCTATATTTTCCTAAAATCTCTTGCCCAATTCTGATAGAACCTTTCTGATTAACACTTCTGATTTTTGTTTTGTCACTCTGTCGCGTGTGAAGCGGTATTGTAGAACTATTCTTGTCAGATTTTGTTGTCTTTATTTTCATTATGATAAAGGAGGTTTAACATCCTCTCGCATTAATTATAAGCTTATCACCAGCTTCTTCGGTTTTTATGCCATTTTCTTGATAATTAGACTCATAATAGTAAGCCAGATGACCATTCGGAAATACTCGAGTATCATCCATAGAACAAAAGTATGTATGGCAATCCTCATGGTCCGATAAGCAGGTACAACTTTGGTAAGATTTTTCCTCAGGTTTTAACAATTTCTTTTCATTAACATTTACATCTGTTCTTAGCAGAAAGAACCAATTTAACTCGTTCCAAACGACCTGACGAGTGTTTTTCCAGATCCCTGTAATTACTGGATAATGATACTGGGGTTGTTTAATACTTACCATACACTAGTATACACAAATCACACACCCCAGCCACCGTAGCATCTCTCTCCTGCTCAGTTTTTCCACAGTAAACGGTAGGCAGCTTCTCCTTGTTCACACATTTGTGTTTTTCCTGTAAAGAAAACATTAATTTGATATAGAATTCTGTTTTGAAATTCTAAGATACTGTTATATTAATTGTCCAATAATTTTCTACAGGCCTAGGTTTTCAGTAACTTTACCTGTGTATCTGGAGAAACAGTGAGGATGTTATACTGTTGGTGAAGATCTCCAATCCTAGATCTGTAACCATTGAATACTCCAGGGTTACTACACGTAACTAGGGTAACATCCTCCAGGCTTGACAGTTGTGATAACACCGACCTTCAAACAGTAAACAAAGATTCAACTACTGTAGCTAGTTGTTATCAATCATTGAAATGTATCTGATGAATAGAAAATTCAAATGAACAATGTTGTAACAAACACATTTAATGTTTTTTCTTGAGGAAAATCCAAACTTGTGTACACAGCCTGTTAGAGTCTTGTACATTTAATGATTCACTATATAATTCAATAACTTATAGTTTATACGGAGCAGCAACTCAAGATAAGGTTTTCTCCGAGTACATTTTATTGACATGTAGTACTGTATGCAATACATTTTTAGCATTATATCATGAAACACTGAAACGAAACCTTGACCCAATGAAAATGTTTATCTTAAAGTAACTGACACATATTAACTTAGATAATGTACGTACCCTACCTGTATACCTAATACTGTACTACTCTATACGTATATCCACCTATACTTATGATAGGGTCCAGGTACGGACTAATTAAATCAATACCTGTATCTATCTTTAAACCTGTACAGAAATCATTGACTGCTCTACTTACCTGTACACCTGACACGACCCAGGATCTGATACATCGCCCAGCATCACACACACAGAAAACTTGTTCTGGATATTCCCTCGCAAAGTATGACCCTAATTAGCAAAAAAGCAGGTTAAGATTAATACTTTAATGATATAATTTTACTTTTAAATTGACAATCTGCCCACAAGTCAACTTTTAACACACTGCAACCTGAATCCCATAAAATAAGTATAATCCATGAAGGCAGTGAATCCTAAACTTCTGTAACAAATCAGTGACCTCATTTGATAACAAAGATTATTGTGTATAAAACAGTTGTACTTAAGCCCCTCCCCTATCAATTTTCAGATTTATCAGACATTACAGCATTATTACATGCATGGCTGAATAGACATCTCCATTATTATAATAAATTTTTTTTTTTTTTTTAAATATTTGCCTACACTCAGTTGGACTTACATAGTACCAAGTTTGAAGAAAATCTGTTAATATGCAATTTTACTAATTAGAGCTTAGCTATTCTATTAAAATATCTACCTGACCCCAGGACTCCAAAATAAATCCCTTCGATCCATGGTTCAATTTCCTTCCTATTAGCTCTATGTAATTCATCAATAAATAAATAATACGAATGGTACACCTAAACAAAACCTGGAGTCCTGGAGTAGATGTTTTTCTGGTAGGTAATTATGGTATGTGTGAATATTTAATGGAACAGGTCTACAAATTAATGAGTTGTATGTCTGGATAAGCTCCTGTAGACAGAACAATGGACAGATTTATAACGATGACAAAGTTATTTAGATGGATGCCTTGAGATGATGGTTATTGATAAAGTGGTATAATGTTATCTTTTATTCTGAAAAAAATATTCAGCAATGAAATAAATATGCAATACTTGAAATTCATTAATTTAAACTATTGTGATGTTTATAATACAAAGTATTTACAAGTTATATCAAAGTGCTTCAGAGGTGACCATAGACTTTTAACTATAATTACATATTAATAATGGTAACTAAATTTTACTTTATCAGCGACAACCGTGTTAAAACCTACCCTTCGTAACATCTCCATATCCAGATTTTTGCTGGTCTGATCCTGGTTCCAATCACGGTCCAAACAAATCCGGATTCTCCTCAGTATATCCACTCGGAAGGTCTCATTCTTGATATTCTACAGATTAGTTACAAATTCAGTTGTTTAAAACATTAATCTGAATGTTTCAGTAATCTAAACATATATTCCTTGACATCTTATATCCTAGGTAACATTTTATTACATTTACATAATTAGTTCCTGATGTTTGAAAGATCTTAATAAGTTTTGAAGTTTTCTAACAGCAAAATGTGTGCCTTTAAAATAACTATTTTGCCATGATAACACCCCAACAGCTAGTACATGATAGATATTACCATAGAAGGGCAAATCTAAACAAAATATTAATGATTACACAGCTGATAGGGGTCTATAACAGCACTATAAAGTGGTTTTTAGCTTTTGTCATCAGATAAGATCTCTAGCATGAGACCAGTAGGTTCTACACCAGCCTTGAGTACTCCAGTGGTTAGAGATGGTAAGAGCTACAGTAACTGACGACTGAGGATAAATACCTGATCCCACGTTTATCTACTTATTTGATGAATTTGTGAATTTATACGTACCAGCCAGGATTCCTTTCCCATCAGCATGTTAACCCAGAGTGGGAACTCTTTGGGTTTATCTAATGTTGTCATGGCGATCAGTCGTTTTCTGTGTTCACAATAGTACACCTAAAATACCAAAGTTAATATTGTTACTGGAAGGCAGAGAATATCTCTCAACATAATCTACCTCAGACACATCAAGATATTGGAGGGAGGATGCCTAAAGAGAATATCTCTCAACATAACCTACCTCAGACACTTCAAGATATTGGAGGGAATATGCATTAGGAGAATATCTCTCAACATAACCTACCTCAGACACTTCAAGATATTGGAGGGAATATGCATTAGGAGAATATCTCTCAACATAACCTACCTCAGACACATCAAGATATTGGAAGGAGGAAGCCTAAAGAGAATATCTCTCAACCTAACATAACTCTGACACATCAAGATATTGGAGGGAATATGCATTAAGAGAATATCTCTCAACATAACCTACTTCAGACACATCAAGATATTGGAGGGAGGATGCCCAAGGAGAATATCTCTCAACATAACCTACCTCAGACATATCAAGATATTGGAGGGAATATGCATTAAGAGAATATCTCTCAACATAACCTACCTCAGACACATCAAGATATTGGAGGGAGGATGCCCAAGGAGAATATCTCTCAACATAATCTACCTCAGACATATCAAGATATTGGAGGGAGGATGCCTAAAGAGAATATCTCTCAACATAACCTACCTCAGACACTTCAAGATATTGGAGGGAATATGCATTAGGAGAATATCTCTCAACATAACCTACCTCAGACACTTCAAGATATTGGAGGGAATATGCATTAGGAGAATATCTCTCAACATAACCTACCTCAGACACATCAAGATATTGGAGGGAGGATGCCTAAAGAGAATATCTCTCAACATAACCTTCCTCAGACATCATGAGATATATTGAGGAAGTCTATGGTAGGTAGGGGAGGTAAATACCGACCTGTTGCTGACACGTCCGTGATGCCCCAAACTGTTCCGACAGGACAGCTAGGATGACACCAGCATCGTCAGCCTTTTCCTGGAACACAGAATTGTTGTTCTGTTCCTCTTCACACAAACTCGTCTGGCTAGACTGGGACAGTCTCACTGGGTACACAAAGAGGCCAATTAATGTATCTTATTACATTTCAAAGGGAAATTACTCTGAGGCATGCAACTCAGCACAGAAAGGGACATTATCCAGATCGGCTGCAGGTTTTTCCAAAGAAAATATTATTTTTTGTGCACATGTTTCTATCAAATTAAATCCTACGGAATTTAAAAGTTTTGCGAGAAACATCTGGTGACAGCAGATAATTTCCATGAAAAATGTCAGCCACGTGTGCACTAATTAATTGATTCAGCTTGAAAAATTTTGAACAAATCATATTTTCACCATTAACATTTTGTGGTGAAATTTTCAAAGTAAAAATTTCATAAATCTGTAAATCAGTGAAATTAATTCTGATTTTATAGATTTTAGCATACCATTTATTCAGGATTGAATTTTCTATTCTTTGAACTGAAACTGATATAACTTATATAATAAACTAATTATACAACTTATGTAAACTTACAAACACATGCACATTTGTATTTGTCAAATTCTCTCCCTTCCTTTACCAAACAAGAGGCCCAGAGGGCCTGTATCGCTCACCTGGTTTCATGAGATATGAAACAAGAATGATGCTTAAGTATATTTGTTGCTGGTATTGCTATGTCAATATATATCATAAGCATTTTATATGGGAACATGTACATTGGTTTTATTTTAATACTAAAAATGCCAAAAGTGCATTAATCCATGAAATGAAATTGACTTTTGGTGCTACCCCATAGGGATCCTACCAGACAAATGTGAGTGATATCCATTGCTTAGTTTCAGAGAAGAAGTTGTTTAAACAAATTGACCAATTTTGGCCCCGCCCCTCAGGCCCCTGGAGGGTCAGCCCCACCATTTGTACAATTTTTAATCCCCACCCCATAGGGATGCTACTAGTAAAATATGAGCGATATCCATTGATTAGTTTTAGAGGAGAAGTCGTTTATATCAATTCTGCAAACTGACCCCTTTTGGACCCTCCCCTCAGCCCCCAGGGGGGTCGGCCCCGTCATTTGTACAATTTCAAATTAATTCCTACCCCAAGGTGATGCTACCAGTAAAATATGAGAGATATCAATTGCTTGGTTCAGGAGAAGAATTCAATTTTATGAATATAGCCTGACTGACCACATTTGGCCCCGCCCCTCAGGCCCCTGGGGGGGTGACCCGGTCAGCCCCATCATTTGTAAAATTTTGAATCCCCACTCCAAAGTGATGCTACCAGGCAAATATGAGTGACAGCCATTGCTCGGTTTCAGAGAAGTCGTTTATATCAATATAGCCAGATTGATCACATTCGGCCCCGCCCCTCAGGCCCCTGGGGGGTCAGCCCCATCATTTGTACACTTTTGAATTCCCACCCCATAATGATGCTACCAGGCAAATATGAGCGATAACCATTGCTTGGTTTCAGAGAAGAAATCGTTTATATCAATATAGCCAGATTGACCACATTCGGCCCCACCCCTCAGGCCCCTGGGGGGTCAGCCCCATCATTTGTACACTTTTGAATTCCCACCCCATAATGATGCTACCAGGCAAATATGAGCGATATCCATTGCATGGTTTCAGAGAAGAAGTCGTTTATATCAATAGCACCAAATTGACCCCTTTTGGCCCCGCCCTAGAGGCCCCCAGGGGACCAGCCCCATCATTTGTACAATTTTGAATCCCCACCCTATAGTGATGCTACCAGGCAAATATGAGCGACAGCCTTTGTTCGGTTTCAGAGAAGAAGTCGTTTATATTAATATAGCCCAATTGACCACATTCGGCCCCACCGCTCAGGCCCCTGGGGGGTCAGCCCCATCATTTGTACAATTTTGAATCCCCACCCCATAATGATGTTACCAGGCAAATATGAGCGATAGCCATTGCTTGGTTTCAGAGAAGAAGTCGTTTATATGAATATAGCTGGATTGATCACATTCGGCCCCGCCCCTCAGGCCCTTGGGGGGTCAGCCCCATCATTTGTACAATTTTGAATCCCCACCCCATAGTGATGCTACCAGGCAAATATGAGCTATAGTTATTGCTTGGTTTCAGAGAAGAAGTCGTTTATATGAATATAGCTGGATTGACCACATTCGGCCCCGCCCCTCAGGCCCCTGGGGGGTCAGCCCCATCATTTGTAAAATTTTGAATCCCCACCCCATAGTGATGCTACCAGGCAAATATGAGCGATAGCTATTGCTTGATTTCAGAGAAGAAGTCGTTTATATGAATATAGCCGGATTGATCACATTTGGCCACGCCCCTCAGGTCCCTGGGGGGTCAGCCCCATCATTTGTACAATTTTGAATCCCAACCCATAGTGATGCTACCAGGCAAATATGAGCGATAGCCATTGCTTGGTTTCAGAGAAGAAATCGTTTATATCAATAGCGCCAAATTGACCCCTTTTGGCCCCGCCCCAGAGGCCCCCAGGGGGTCAGCCCTATCATTTGTACAATTTTGAGTCCCCTACCCATAGGGATGCTTCTGACAAAATTTGTTCAAATTCCGATCAGCCGTTATGAAGAAGAAGTCAAATAAGTCAATTGTTGACGGACGGACGACAGACGCCACGGTATGGCATAAGCTCACCTTGGTCCTTCGGACCAGGTGAGCTAATAAATATCATATTTGTAGTATTACTAGTCCTGTTGTGGCATGAAAAAAACTTCTTCAAATTTATTTTCTTTGTGACCCAATAATAATAATGATTGATAGCAGCCTTTATAGCATTAAAGCATCTCACTACATGTAACACAAACTGTACAAACAGTAATATTAAGGGCTTTTCCAGTAAAACATCTACCCTAACCTAGGACTCTAGGTTTGGTCAAGGGGTACCACCTACATGTATATAATTTATTTAACAAATTGAAAAGCAGTAACAGAAAGGCAATCCAACCATGGAAATTAGAAGTGATTTATTGCCAATGGTTATTAACAAATCATGCTAAAAAACTATGATTTCTCAACATAAACTACATGACAGTAAAGTTTAAAAGCACCTTTAGCTAATACCCTTCCATCTATGAAAAGTATTTGATTCTACCTTAATTGGGTCTTGAAAGATTTTTGAAATATAAGTCAACTGACCCTTTAAGGCCCCGCCCATCAGACCCTGGAAGTCAGTCAAGGCCAATGTGTTCATAAATAAACATCAAACTGTCACCCTAAACTAAATTAATTCCAATAGAAATTCAGCTGTTTTAAATGATACTCAAAAAAGTGATTTTCCTGAATACATCATAGTAAAGTCTACCCCTTCCTCATAATCATTTAAACGAATTCCTTTATTTGTCCTTCATTCAAACATGATCATGACTTGGGTGACTAACCGGTAAAAATGGTTTTTCATTATTTTCATGATAAAATGAGCAATGCAGCACCCTAAAATGAGATGATGTGGGCCTGAGAGCCAAGTAAATTTTTGTTTTGTTTTTGGCAGAAGGGTTTTTACCTGTGGGACTCGATGGTAAAGAATCCGGGTATGTAATATCAAGCTGCGTCGACAACCAGACTTCAAATCCCTCCTCCTGTAGCCAATCCTTCAGGTCACTCCCCTACAAAATAACAGATCATACAATATTATAGATAACTCTTTGTTTATATTCTCTACTCTACAAATCTATATTGTCTTACACTAAAAATAGAAATTCACAAACAGTCGTCTGTGATAATAAATATAACTGTTACAGTATTATAGGAAGGAGATAATACCGCAACATACTCAAGCGTTACCTATTAGTTGGGACTTAATTAGTGTACTCATTTCGACCCTATCGCAGGGTCATCAGGACAATTTTTACACTCAACATTCCCCCTGAAGTACTCTACAGGAGAATAACATTTGATTGTTAATTATGACGTAATTTACAGGGGCCGATAACTGCCTTACGATTTTACATGTGATCAGTCTTTGTTTGTATGAATTATCAAAACTGTGATTATAAATTAACAGTGTTATTTTTTTTCTCCGATGTTGCTAGTTATAAAGTTTGCTTTCCAATTCAACACAACATTGTGTTATACACATCAATTAAGGTGGATAAAGTTATATATACAATATGTACTTCAGATCTCTCTTTCTCTCTATATATACATACCTGTTCCTGCTGCTGTGGATGGAGACAAATAACGATCAAGGGGAGACCATCCCGGTTAGATGTGACAGCTTGTGAGTTAGAACAACTCACCATTGCACAACTTTTCACAATGGTTTTCTGAAAACAATTGAAATTAATTGTTTAAAAGTAGGTAAAATGTCATGGACAAGGTCAGCAGGTCTGCAAATGCAATACCAATGGAAAGGTTTCTCGCAAAGAAAAGTCGTGTCTTCATTAGTTTTGTCAAAACACTATTTCATAAAACCTTAACCAAGCTGTCAAAGGACTCTGACCACCCTGACACCAGGGGATATAGTAAAAACTCCCCTGGACTTCATCCCACGGAGCTTAAAAAAATTATCTCAAAAATGGAGAAACATTTCCTCCTTAATTTTCATTAATGCAGAAATAAAACAGAACTGACCCTCTTAACAAGGGAAGGAACTCTGGATGAATTCCAGCCTTGGTTCACTCGATCGGCCACTTTAGACGCCACTAAAGAAATGTACTTCTTGTCCCACACCCGATAATCGAGGACAGCCTCTCCAAGGCCCTCCGCTAGCTCTGTCAAACAGAAACATGTCCAGTCAAATGAGATGAAATGTCTTTAATGGATAAATATATTTTTATTGTAAGCGATGGGAATAGTTTAAAAGTATACACATGTAATAATAACCAAGCATACAGAGTACATTGTATTGCTAAAGCAATATATTTTCCCTACCGGCCTCTGCTAGCTATCATGGTCCTCTACAAGTGTCTGAATTTTTATCCAAATCCTTAAGGAATAAAGTCTATAGATCATTGACAATAATTTTATAAGAATTTTAATAGTGATAATGACCCCCAACCCGACATAATTGTTCGAGATATTATGAACCTAAGTAAAAGTCTGAAGTTTGATGAAAATCCCTAAAAGGAAGCTGTTAGATCTCTGAATAGGATTTTCAAAAAAAAAAAAGTAATGAAAGACCTTGACCTTCAACCCAAAATGCTGGTAATTTTAAAAAGAAAGATTTCAACAATCTGGATTAAGGAGGAAAGTCAACAGGACTGGACATGGTAGACTTAAAGAGGACAACTGTCCTAAAGCATCTCTACTGATCATTCCAGGTTAAACATATATTAGTCATGTGCATTTGTACCCAGTAATGGTATCAAACAGATACCAGTATCTTCCTTACCTGTTTGTATCTGAGTGGGAGTTTTCCTGAGACACCTTCCTTACCTGTTTGTATCTGAGTGGGAGTTTTCCTGAGACACCTTCCTTACCTGTTTGTATCTGAGTGGGAGTTTTCCCGAGACACCTTCCTTACCTGTTTGTATCTGAGTGGGAGTTTTCCTGAGACATCTTCCTTACCTGTTTGTATCTGAGTGGGAGTTTTCCTGAGACATCTTCCTTACCTGTTTGTATCTGAGTGGGAGTTTTCCTGAGACACCTTCCTTACCTGTTTGTATCTGAGTGGGAGTTTTCCTGAGACACCTTCCTTACCTGTTTGTATCTGAGTGGGAGTTTTCCTGAGACATCTTCCTTACCTGTTTGTATCTGAGTGGGAGTTTTCCTGAGACACCTTCCTTACCTGTTTGTATCTGAGTGGGAGTTTTCCTGAGACATCTTCCTTACCTGTTTGTATCTGAGTGGGAGTTTTCCTGAGACATCTTCCTTACCTGTTTGTATCTGAGTGGGAGTTTTCCTGAGACACCTTCCTTACCTGTTTGTATCTGAGTGGGAGTTTTCCTGAGACACCTTCCTTACCTGTTTGTATCTGAGTGGGAGTTTTCCTGAGACACCTTCCTTACCTGTTTGTATCTGAGTGGGAGTTTTCCTGAGACACCTTCCTTACCTGTTTGTATCTGAGTGGGAGTTTTCCTGAGACATCTTCCTTACCTGTTTGTATCTGAGTGGGAGTTTTCCTGAGACATCTTCCTTACCTGTTTGTATCTGAGTGGGAGTTTTCCTGAGACACCTTCCTTACCTGTTTGTATCTGAGTGGGAGTTTTCCTGAGACACCTTCCTTACCTGTTTGTATCTGAGTGGGAGTTTTCCTGAGACATCTTCCTTACCTGTTTGTATCTGAGTGGGAGTTTTCCTGAGACACCTTCCTTACCTGTTTGTATCTGAGTGGGAGTTTTCCTGAGACATCTTCCTTACCTGTTTGTATCTGAGTGGGAGTTTTCCTGAGACATCTTCCTTACCTGTTTGTATCTGAGTGGGAGTTTTCCTGAGACATCGTCCTTACCTGTTTGTATCTGAGTGGGAGTTTTCCTGAGACATCTTCCTTACCTGTTTGTATCTGAGTGGGAGTTTTCCTGAGACACCGTCCTTACCTGTTTGTATCTGAGTGGGAGTTTTCCTGAGACATCTTCCTTACCTGTTTGTATCTGAGTGGGAGTTTTCCTGAGACACCTTCCTTACCTGTTTGTATCTGAGTGGGAGTTTTCCTGAGACACCTTCCTTACCTGTTTGTATCTGAGTGGGAGTTTTCCAAGAGATGTACTGTGTCGTGGCAAACTGGATGGCTAGACAGCGTGGAGGCCATTCCTCCAGGAAGTTCACAGGTAAGATAAATTTCCCTAAAACATCAGCAAGCTTCACCTGGAAATCATTTAATTACATATTAGACATTAACATTGGAATAACATTTCACT
Source organism: Pecten maximus (assembly GCF_902652985.1). Classification (NCBI taxonomy): domain Eukaryota; kingdom Metazoa; phylum Mollusca; class Bivalvia; order Pectinida; family Pectinidae; genus Pecten; species Pecten maximus. Next base: position 10,121,783 of record NC_047026.1, read on the forward strand.
GGTATCTTTAATTTACACACTAATAATAACACCAGACCTATGATTAATGTGCACAAGTGTCTGTACAATAATGTACATTCAAAGATCCCAGTAATGGTTTGATTGAATATTACTTTTTCAACATCTTTGCTGGCCAAGGCTTCTGATTACGTTGAAATTGATATAAGTCATGATCTTTTGATCACATGTCTCATCAAAATGACACAAGCCTCTGTGTGCGTTTAATTTGTAAACATCCCCAATGAAGTACATTCATTTGGTAACAATTGTTCTGATTGGTCGAAAATTTCATGCGTAAAGAGTGGTAATTTTGAATCTCTATTAGAGGGCCAGAACTGACGACTATATCTACCAAGGGTTAGTGGTGTGTAACGAAATCAGTAGCCTTGTCTAGCGAAGATGCTTTTACAGAAACTTGATTGTTTTTTGTAATCAGTATCTGACTGTTACTCAGTAAAAGACTGTACCTCTCTGTTCGTCCATTGTGTTTCTCCGTAGATCGGCGTCACAAGGGGAAGGAATATCTCGCAGTTACTCACAGCGTAGTTTAACGAGTCTTGCCAGTCTACACCAGATTTTATTTCATCAACATCCTAAAATGAATACCAGAACCAATCAGAAGTATTCTACGTAAATATACATTTATGTCAGTATCTCACAGGAATGTCATTTGTCTTGTGCATGTAAATCCTGTTAGGCTGAGTTTATTCAGCTATGCACAGATCATTTCATATAAGTCAAATGTAAATTCATTTTGCTTATGAGATTATTGATATTTTCTACATTTTTAACAAAAACTATTATTGTCAAGTATAAAAACGATTTTAAGTCATATTGATAGTTCAATATGTTTTTATCCAATGCCCCAGTTGATAAATTTTGGCGAATCTGTGCTGGATTTTAGTAGGTCTTACAATACTGTTAATTTGTCATATCCATCATTACACTAGAGGTAGATATATATTACACTTCAAAGAAGGTTAAAAGCATTTTTTCTCTTTATTTTCTTGATCACCTAGAAGACCTAAATGACTTTTTCCCTAAGGTCGATTTTGGTAGACTTTCCTGTCTTATTGTAAGTACCCATCATTTCAAAAATCAAGAAATAAATTCTGTTGCAATCATGTATCCTGCTTTCTGCTATATTCCAAGTTAATTGACTTGACTAGAAAAGGTGTTAACATGTAGCTGTTTTTATGATCTTTTGAATGCATGTGTTTCCATCGTCGTGCAAAGGGTGCAAATGACTATATTGACAACAGCTCATCACTTGTGAGATAAAAGTGTTAAATCAGCTGTCAAATTATCAAGACACTTATTCATCTCAAAAGCCTACATAACTTACAAAGTAGACACTGCCAACAAGGGAAGACGACTCATAAAGTTGACACATAACTCACCAAGCAGACACATATCACAGAAAAGGGTAACTATCTCACAAAGTCGCCACTATAGCCAAGGGCAGATAACTCACCAAGCAGCCACATAATACAGAAAAGGGCAAATATCTCACAAAGTCGACACTACAGCCAAGGGGCAGATAACTCACCAAGTAGACACTACAGCCAAGGGCAGATAACTGATTCTTTAACTCCACAGCATGCCCAGCTGCTTCAGCCCTGACATAGCTGATCAGGATTTGTTTGGACCTCAGCTCCCCAGCCTGTGGAGACTCCAAACACCGGGAACTGTCCTTAACAGAGCGGAAGGACAAAGGGGAAGATCTGTACCAAATAGTAACATAATACAATGTAGATACACTTCTAAGATTCACTGTATAATACATGTTATGAATGTTAAACTAGTGTAAAATATCCTTTCTAACCCAGGGATTTTCCTACAATATTTCAACTGGGTCCAAGGTCCATTGAATCGGAAATTTCTACACGACAAAATGTGACTTTGGGAAAAACAAAAAATAGTGAAATTCATACAAATTTCAGTTTTTCTTTGATGAATATTGCTCTTTAAGTCTTATATTATTTTTTATTGCATTTTGTTATCTAGAGCTGTTTTTTTTATTTTTCAAAAGTACCTTAGTATAGGTCTTTGCAGATAAAACTTATTTCATTTCAAAATTGACATCAAAATTTGGAATTTTTCAGTGGCAAATTGGGAATTTTCACAAGATTTATGGATATACATGTATACTGAACACATATATTTCTTACCCTTGTAATTTCAGTCGCTTACATGGTGGCTCACCCTCCGGAGTGGTCAATCCTGACCTCATCAGATCAACACTGGTTGTCATGGTGATGGACACTCGGAGACAGTTACCAAGGAGAACATCAAATACAGACAGAGTGGACTCCTGGTCAGTGGACACTGGCCAGCCATTAGGGTCAAGAAACACAAATCCATCCTCATCTCCTAAGCTTTTTCCTTGTGGAAATAACTATAATGGCAGAGACGAGTTCATGTAGTTTCTACATATTAACTTGTCTTGTTATGAAATACTTTCAACGACATTATTTACAACAGACACTGTGACACTCCACAAGGTCATTACTATAACAGTAACTGTGACACTCCACAAGGTCATTACTACAACAGTAACTGTGACACTCCACAAGGTCATTACTACAACTGTTATTACAGTAACAGTGACACTCCACAAGGTCATTACTATAACAGTAACTGTGACACTCCACAAGGTCATTAGTACAACAGTAACTGTGACACTCCACAAGGTCATTACTACAACAGTAACTGTGACACTCCACAAGGTCATTACTATAACAGTAACTGTGACACTCCACAAGGTCATTACTATAACAGTAACTGTGACACTCCACAAGGTCATTACTATAACAGTAACTGTGACACTCCACAAGGTCATTACTATAACAGTAACTGTGACACTCCACAAGGTCATTACTATAACAGACACTGTGACACTCCACAAGGTCATTACTATAACAGACACTGTGACACTCCACAAGGTCATTACTATAACAGACACTGTGACACTCCACAAGGTCATTACTACAACAGACACTGTGACACTCCACAAGGTCATTACTACAACAGACACTGTGACACTCCACAAGGTCATTACTATAACAGACACTGTGACACTCCACAAGGTCATTACTATAACAGTAACTGTGACACTCCACAAGGTCATTACTATAACAGTACACTGTGACACTCCACAAGGTCATTACTATAACAGACACTGTGACACTCCACAAGGTCATTACTATAACAGTAACTGTGACACTCCACAAGGTCATTACTATAACAGACACTGTGACACTCCACAAGGTCATTACTATAACAGACACTGTGACACTCCACAAGGTCATTACTACAACAGACACTGTGACACTCCACAAGGTCATTACTATAACAGACACTGTGACACTCCACAAGGTCATTACTATAACAGTAACCGTGACACTCCACAAGGTCATTACTATAACAGACACTGTGACACTCCACAAGGTCATTACTATAACAGTAACCGTGACACTCCACAAGGTCATTACTACAACAGACACTGTATGTGACACTCCACAAGGTCATTACTACAACTGTTATTACAGTAACTGTGCAGTACTTTCAATACAGAGGTAACAACATAAGTTTCCCCTCTCTGTGAGCTAATTCAGCGATAACAATGGTTATCTTCAATTGTCAAAATCCAAGATATCATAATTACCACTGTGATCAAGCTTAAACAATCAATGGTATTCATCAATCTGCATCTCTCAAACCCCTTTGTTTTTAAGTTTTTTTGCTGTTAGCAGTTGACATAAAATTTTGGCATTTGTTACATGGAAAATTCAAATGTCTGGATAAAAGATTTCAGACGAATGGACAGATAATTTCTTGGTGAGGGAATAATATTGATCTTTTGCATTTGAAAAAAAAAAAATACTTAGTATACATTGTTGCTAAACCTCTTGGAACTGAGGTAGATTGTGTATCAGAACATTTACAGACCTCCTTATGACAAACAAATACTTCATCCTGCTCCTTAATATGTTGAGAGGGTCACACATACTGGTACAACCTCAATATGTAATACCGTATTTGACCTAATAAGCACACCTGTCCCTATAAGCACACTCCCACCTTTATTCGGGGAAAAAAATGATCAGGCCATAGATTGCAACATAAAACGTTCCTTATCTCACCGATATGTAAAATCTTCTGTCTTAATTTTTAAAGACGGAAATTTATGCTGAATTTATAGAAACAAAGCTGTTATTATTTTCCAAACAGATTTTACAAGGAAACTTTTCCCTGTATATGATTTAATTAAGAACACACCTTTTGCAAATTTGTGAGTGCACAGGATGTATATTAGTTATAGTTGTGCTGTACCTGCTTTTGAATGACGTCTCTGACGGATGCCAGAATACATGTGTACTCCACAAACACGAACCCTAGGGCTTCTCCATACTTGGACTTGATTCCGACTTTTGGTTTGTCTACAAAATCAAACATTTAAATGACATTATGTATAAATATAAAGCAAGAACTACATATAATTATATGTCTCATCTGTCCATCTTTGTAAGTATTATAAGCAACCTCCAAAATTCACTAAACGTTCCTTTTTTTAATCTTTGGTCATTTGACTCCTTGTTTGTGAAATCAAACCAACTCTGTCATAACGTCATAACAAAATATTCATGAGTGAATAAATACCAAATTTGACATTGACCTTTTTGACCTAATGATTAATTGATATCAGTATGTATTTTTGTAAACTGAATATACTGACAGAATGTTTTGTTAAAGTTAGCATGGAACTAAATTTGTGGATGGACAAACAGACGGACAGACAGAATGGGCACCTACTGGGCACCTATATCTCCGATATGACGACCAAGTTAAGAAAAAAAATATTGTCATTTCTAAAACATTGTTTTTTTTTAAAGAATTAGCTTACTTTCCCCTATTGGGCCCTAGCTACCTACCATGCCCCAGACCTCCCAGACCCACAGTTAATATAGAATTAATTTCCCTTAACCCAAAGATGGTTCAGACTAAATGCATACAAAATCCTGTCATTTAATTGAAACAGAAGGATTTTATAGAATTTACAATATTTCCCCTATTACCACTTGACTCCATGACGTACCCCATGCCAGTTCCTAAATCTCATTCGTTCAAATGAGGACTAGATGACTTTTATAATAAAAAGTGAAATAATTACTCTCTGCTTCTGGAGTAGATAAAAAGGTTTTTAATGATGACCCCATTTCTACCTAATATTTAAATTTGGCTACGCCCCTAGATCAGGCCCCTGAGAATACAGCTCCATATACAATATGTACTTATCTTTGACTAGTCCTCTCGCATATAAATAAAAAAAAATTTGGTTTGACGACACATGATACATAAGTTAAGTTGACATTTCTTTAAGGGGTAGTTATCATGAGAATTTGATATAAATCATAATTGAACCTTATAATCATGTACGTACATGAGTTCCGAGTATCATAACAATTATATCTTGCACCTCTATCCTCACCCTACATCATATCTCTGACAAAGTTTCAATCAAAGCAAGTTCTTACCATGACTCGGCTGTATACAAACAATCCCATCGTCTGACACAATACTTCTGACCATGATAGAGTTCTCCAAAGTCTGGCTAATCGACCAGCTATTCAAAAAGTGAAACAATGGACATATGTTAATGGGCAGAACAAGCACGAGAAACATATATAAAGGATCTTTAATGAGTTTTTTTTATGAAACAAGTCTTAATTTTATTTTTATTTTTGCCAAGCCTTCGCAAGGACAAATCAAAACTGTGAGATGAGTTTTATAAAATCACTTATGAAATGAAAACAAAGTTAAAATATTTTTCATCACATATCTCAAAAAACTTAAAGTCAAAATTTGGAGGACATAGTCAAGTTGAGATAGCCATTTTATTGCGTCATTCACAGTTCCTGAAGTCATTGTCCATACATATACTAGTGCAGTCAATAAAGGGTTTATCTTGTCTACCAAAATCAATCTCTTGAAAAAATCATTTTTCTCCCTAATTGGGCCAAGTAAATAAGCATAAATTTACTGCATCAACTTTTAAAGTGTAATATCTAATTCTTGGATAATCTATTATATGAAGAGAATGACTATTTTTCAAATTAAGGCACATTCAGGTATAATACAGATTAGCCAAAAGATCAAAAGGAATTATTGCATCAAAGAAATAATGCACCATGAATATTTATGGTAAAAAGCATTCAAATATTGAACATATTGTCTATAATTGCAATTTTTAGATGGAAAACAAAAAATAATAACTCATTTTCAATACTAGCTTTTAATTTAGGGAAAATGCTTTCAAATTATGGTATATATATATATATGCATTAAATTATCTTAGATAAGAGGTTTTGTTTAAGCTTTCATGCAATGAAAGTTTACATAGTCATTGCAAGTTGACCTATGGGGTTGATTTGGAGCCGTTTCAAAATCCATATTAAATGATTTCCCAATTTATGCAACTTGTATTTTAATACAATGTAATCTGAAAGACCAAAGCTGAAAAGCTTATGCAACCATTTTTTATACATGTTCTCCTAAGCAGAAATGGCATGTTGCTTAAAACATTTGAAAATCATGAATGAAGTCAGGTTGATCAATACCTCTTCTAACGTAATTCTAAATTTGACTAATTAACCATTAAAAATGTCAAAGTTCAGCATTCAACAAAAACAGGTACATGTATTATTTTGTGTTTTGTTTTTTATCGGATTGATAAATATTCTGGCATGTGCATGAACTAACACAATTATAAATATGGTCCTTATATTATGATTAAAGGAAATTGAAGTTAGAATAATATCTCTTGGTTAGAGCAAACAATTACTTCTAGCCACTATGGCCAATAGTTCAGAAAAGGATTCTCTGGAGGAGGAAATAATCGACTACCAGCTTGCACCAGAGGAGGAGATTCCAAAGGAAAAAGATGTGGAGAAGTTTAGGGTTGATTTAGGAAATTTGACAGAAGCATTCAACAAGAAGTCTAGGTTCCCATTACTGTGGCAAGGTGGCAAGGACATGTCTTGTAATACCAGTGTCAAATGCAGACAGTGAAAGAATGTTTTCTTTCCTCAAAAGGATTCACACAGACACAAGGTCTGAATTACAAAATGACACTATATGTGCACTGATTTCTGCTAAGCAGAACACAGGCTGCGCCTGCTATGAATTTCAACCATCAGAGGACACTTTGAAAGCTGCAAAGCAGGCCTGTCTTTCCTACAATCAATCCCTATCATCATGAGTATGATAGAAATGTGTCTACTTGCAATTTTGTACCATAACTGACTAATATATTGAATATATGGCTTAAATATCTGTTAATGTCTCATGTTTTTTCTACAACATTAATTCAATTAATTAAACGCAGCGACGTCGTCAAAAAGTCTCCCACATTGGAAAACCCCAATGTGGGAGATCTCCCACATTGGTCTACTTACAGGTTGGCAACGCTGAGTTCTGTGTAGGGCCTTAGATCTAAAGCATTAATATTTTGCATTGTTGTTTTTGGAACATATTTGCAGTACATTGCTTAGTTGATAATATATTCTAGCTTCCTGTATTACTTAGTCAGATTTGTGTTGTTTTAACTTGACATACAGTCCAGCGATAGGCACTGTATTTACATCAATGTCTCTTGATGTAAAACACAGATATATCGTAAAGAAATATCCATTAATGGAATTCATTCCACATCAAAACTCTTATTTCTCATTTGATTAGCATTAACTTTAAAATTATGTTATGTTGTGGAGTTATATTTTCACCAAGTAAGGATACACACAATCCTATGACACTTAAATTATTTCCCTAATGGAGCTGAGAAATTATTTAATGTTCAGGCAAAATTGCATAAAATGATGTTTTTACTGTGTAACTTGAGACAAATGACAACTTATCTTACCAAAATTAGTATTTGAAACAAGTGATGCACATATACATAAAATTATTGAGTAAATTGACCTATACTATGACATCACAATGAATTTATGACTGGTACAGCCGAAGAAAAACACATTACAGGGTATAACTGTACCTGTAATATTTTTGCATGTCACTGGTGTAATATATATATATCGAGGCGGATTATGTGATAAAAGCAATTATGGAGATATCAAAATGAATTAAATTTATTGTCAATCAAAATTTGTGGGTGTATAGGCCTGAAAGTTTAAGTTTTTACAGTAAACACGTTTAAACTGTTAAGAAATCCATACCATCATTAAAAAGAGAAACAATGAAATTCTACACAAACAAATTACATTTAATATTATCTCATACATACCCTTGTTTAGTACAGAAGGTGAATGAGCTTGGCAGGAAATCCAGGTGGCCACTTAACACTGGCCTGAGACGGTCAAGGCAGCTGTTCAGGGCCGACTTGCTGACCAAGGTTATGCCGAGGTGTGTGGATTGTCTCCCCTGGTCATTTCCACTGATCATGTTGACCCCTATATATATATATCATGGTTCACATTAATATTATATCATAGTCATCAAATTTAAAGACTTTTCAAGGGACTTACTTTCATTAAAGTCATGGACTCATTGTGAATTGGCACTGATCAACATTTGGTAAAATTTTGACAGTTATATACATCAGACAATAAAAAGTTTAAGACTTGTGTCCTGTCCTGATGACAAACAATTCTCATCAGACATTATCCCCCTACATATACATATAAAATGTAGGTGCAAAGTCTGCAAACCAAAGAACTAGGCCAAGCTTGAAGTACTTGCAATTGTCCTAACTTCCCAATCATCAATTCATTACTGGGCATAATTAGTATCAAAATATTGATCCAACAATCATCTCTTCATCTCAACATATACTTGGTAGTATCTCATACTCTGTGTCTCATTATAAATTATGGCAGATATTACATAAATATGATGTCAGCTAGATAAGATATATAGGTCACTATCTAGATAAGATATATAGGTCACTATCTAGATAAGATATATAGGTCACTATCTAGAATCAATAACATTGGCATTCATGTGTACGTGCATTCCGTAACAATTTTTGTATACCTCAAAAATATTTTCACATAATTTTTCACAGGCCTTCAGTTAACAACTTTGAGACCCATTCTTTGCTAGCAATTGGTACAATTTCTTGCAGTCATTTTGTGAACATAAGCTTTAGCCAAAACACATGAAATGCTTTCATGTTCTTTGCCATATATTGGCTAAAAATTTAATAAAAATAGCAATTGTCTTTAGCCAAACAATCTCAAGTTTAGCAATTGGCTAATGGCTGGCAAGTACTACCACAGCGATTTAAGCCCTGTTCATACAGGCCATATATATCTGCTCCCTCTGGTTGAGAACCACATTATTCATAATTTTTTGCATACCTATATGGTTTTAATTGGCCAAAGAAAGTTCCTCCAAAGTTTCACTGAAATATGTTCAGGGGCTTCAGAGAAGAAGTCAAAATCGTACATTACTTAGAGATCGAAGCATGGCAACGAAATCAATTTTTAGGGTCAATTGTAATTGGACGCCCTAGCCTAGCTAGCTTTTAGACCCCATGGGGTGCAATGTGACTAGTACTAGCTGATCATGAGATCAATTGTTTTGTATGTAAACTACAATGTATATGTACATAAAACTTACCAACAGCTGTAGTGATAGAACCAAACATTTCTTCAGTATCATTATCTATCTGTGGGTTTGAGTCCTGATCCAGATCATCATCCTCGCTCATTTCCATCCTGTTGTAATCAAGCATTTTTTTAAATACAATGTATACACATAAATTTGTTTTGGTGTGTATATGTATTACATCAATCAAATTTGATCCGCATATCGGGTGACCCTTCAGCTCTGAATTCCTCATGGCCAATGTGCTGTATTTAAGGGGTCTAATATTATACCACAGGTAGAGTGTGGACGGGTTGGGTTATTCCCATCAATTTAATTTGGTTTTTCCAAATTAAAACTGACCAATTGCAAGGTAAACTGATCATGATGTATATATTTTCATGCTGACAATAGTTTTTCATATTGTTAGAAAGAGTTCTTATAAAATGTATATAGAATAACCGGAAATTATCAAACTTTAGTTTACTATTGACCATGTATCTTTTTAACTTAGTTACTATAACTCAACCATTCATTATGGTTCATGCCCATTCATAATGGTTCATGCCCAGTCATAATGGTTCATGCCCATTCATTATGGTTCATGCTCATTCATTATGGTTCATGCTCATTCATTATGTGGAACCTATATATGAAATTTGAGAGAGATCCCTTCAGTACTTTCTGAGAAATAGCGATAACAAACTTCAATTGTCAAAATCCAAGATGGCTGCCTGTCGGCCATGTTGTTTTCTGATTGGTCTCAAAATGCAATATGCAACTAGGCACCAAGAGGAACCTACATATGAAATTTGAGAAAGATCCCTTCATTACTTTCTGAGAAATAGCGATAACAAACTTCAATTGTCAAAATCCAAGATGGCTGCCTGTCGGCCATGTTGTTTTCCGATTCATTCATTATGGTTCATGCCCATTAATTATGGTTCATGCCCATTCATTATGGTTCATGCCCATTCATTATGGTTCATGCCAATTCATTATGGTTCATGCCCATTCATTATGGTTCATGCCCATTCATTATGGTTCATGCCCATTCATTATGGTTCATGCCCATTCATTATGGTTCATGCTCATTCATAATGGTTCATGCCCATTCATTATGGTTCATGCCCATTCATTATGGTTCATGCCCATTCATTATGGTTCATGCCCATGGTTCATGCCCATTCATTATGGTTCATGCCCATTCATTATGGTTCATGCTCATTCATTATGGTTCATGCCAATTCATAATGGTTCATGCCCATTCATTATGGTTCATGCCCATTCATTATGGTTCATGCCCATTCATTATGGTTCATGCCCATTCATTATGGTTCATGCCAATTCATTATGGTTCATGCCCATTCATTATGGTTCATGCCCATTCATTATGGTTCATGCCAATTCATTATGGTTCATGCCCATTCATTATGGTTCATGCTCATTCATTATGGTTCATGCCCATTCATTATGGTTCATGCTCATTCATTATGGTTCATGCTCATTCATTATGGTTCATGCTCATTCATTATGGTTCATGCTCATTCATTATGGTTCATGCCCATTCATTATGGTTCATGCTCATTCATTATGGTTCATGCCCATTCATTATGGTTCATGCTCATTCATTATGGTTCATGCCAATTCATTATGGTTCATGCCCATTCATTATGGTTCATCCCCATTCATTATGGTTCATGCCCATTCATTATGGTTCATGCTCATTCATTATGGTTCATGCCCATTCATTATGGTTCATGCTCATTCATTATGGTTCATGCCCATTCATTATGGTTCATGCTCATTCATTATGGTTCATGCCAATTCATAATGGTTCATGCCCATTCATTATGGTTCATGCCCATTCATTATGGTTCATGCCAATTCATAATGGTTCATGCCCATTCATTATGGTTCATGCCCATTCATTATGGTTCATGCCCATTCATTATGGTTCATGCCAATTCATTATGGTTCATGCCCATTCATTATGGTTCATGCCAATTCATTATGGTTCATGCCCATTCATTATGGTTCATGCTCATTCATTATGGTTCATGCCCATTCATTATGGTTCATGCCCATTCATTATGGTTCATGCCAATTCATTATGGTTCATGCCCATTCATTATGGTTCATGCCCATTCATTATGGTTCATGCTCATTCATTATGGTTCATGCTCGTTCATTATGGTTCATGCCCATTCATTATGGTTCATGCAACAGGAGAATTTACACCATATATATGTCTTAGGTAATCAAAGACATATCCGTTTTTGTGCACAAAAATGTAAAGCTTATTTTGACAAAATAACTAGTTTAGTAAAATTTCATTAGCGCAAGAGCTGAAAGCTCTCATTCTGTTACCACCTGAGTATACATGAGAAAACAGTACAATCAGTTTACGCATATTTTGATTTTGTTTGCCGCTGTATATATTGCATGCGTATCATTGCAGGCTATCATTAAACTTCCAAAACTGAAATGGTGAAAACCCATTCCAGCCATATCATTGGCTAAAAAAATATGTCTACAGAAACAACCGATCACGACTTCTTCCCGGTTTATCATCGAATTATTTCTTTACACATTTTTTCATCAGTTTGAAGCTTTCAAAACTATCTTTTTCAATACTCGGGTACAATGCATACGCTGTGAAACTTTTTGTTACGTTTCGTGATATATATATATGTACAGCATTATTGAACTTTGCCCTGTTCGCAGATTCAGCATCCCATCATCTGCTACTGGCAGAAATAATCATCGCGTCGTCTGGCTTACAATCTTACATTAATAATTGTAGATCATCCGTTAAATATATACAAGTCAGTGATAAATGGTATTGTTTCTTATTTTATTACTGGCACTAAATGTGATAAATCTACATGCGAGTCCAGAGTCTTCACGTGATCTAGAATTTTGATGGGCATGGATTCAGAGTCTGGAAATAGGGTCATTCATTTGCATGCTGACATCACACTGGTCAGAACCATAGATTAGGCCACGACCACTAGTGGTCTTATGCTGGGTTAATTAGGAATTATATAGTGAAAGAAATACAGGTGGGTTGATTACTTCTGATTATATAGTCATGGGAGTGAAAAATAAAAGGCACCAGGAAAGAGAATAATTCAATCTTCATTTTGGTACATGACTTTTAAGATTTGGTCGAAAACTACCACCAAAGTCAGACCACCATTGGGAGGGGTTAAACTGGATATAGTGACACCACTAGTACTTAGGCCTATCACATAATGGATCGGCTTATAGTAAACTTATACATACATATGTATATAAAAGAAATTAGGTGTCATTTGTTTCAAATTGTCCTGCATTTAAGAAACTTGATAATTACTCAAAGTAGTAATCATTTCTCAAGTGCAGGGATATTAACCAAAGGCATTGTTGTGCCCAACCTGTTTATGTCAGCTGTACGCTGTACGTAGATTAATTATAAATGGAACGTTGCATTGATCATGATGAAACTGATTCAGCATAACTGCATTCAGGTTATTATCTCCAACAATAAACCTCGACTCAAGTGAACACTAAATGCAACATGTGGTTATTCTTATATATGCCTAGCAAATTGAATGACATTAAAATACGATCTGTGAAGTTTTATCTTACCCGAGCTATTTTGTGCGCGCTAAATTCGAGTAGGTTTTTTTCCAGTCAAGGTAAATTAAGCGCTTGAAATACGAGTATAAATATTGAACCAAATTAAACAGAGAAGTGATGCAGACTTTATATTTTCAAAGGGTCGAACGATTGACAGGATTGGGCAAGATTGGGCAGAATCAGTTCATATTTTCTTTAAGATAACAAGAAATGTTTTTTATTCAAATATTCTTGAAATACACATATATTACCAGTCTTATTTTCTTTCACATATTCAGCAGAAGATAAATATATCAAGATACCCAACATATCTTAGTATACATATATCGAAGATTAATTGAAAGGACAAGTCAGTCAACTAACGAATTTTGCCCAGAGAACCAATTTGATTAAAAACGGACATAGAGCGTTTGAGCGTTAATTTCCTTGTGCGCGAAATAGCATATCATACAATTGCAGGGACGTATAATGAGAATTCTAGTGACTGTCCAAATATAAAAGCCCCATGTTTAATCAATATATGCCACACATATATATATATAATTGTTGTCTTTCTAGGAACGAGAAAAAAATGAAAGTATATATATACTACACTAGTACTGTTACTCTCCGAGGGCCAAAACCCAAATATCAAAGTACTATTGTCTTTGCGCGTGGTCTCTCTCCGCCTGGCAAAACAGCATAAAACAATCTCTTAAAATTATTGATGCTAATATCAATGAAATATTTAAATTTGTGACGCCAATGAAGCCTAAAGCGACTGTCCTCGTCCTTAACAATCAATTTATCAATTAATTACTGCTCAACAAGCATGTATCTATCAGGACGAAAGAGTAAAATAGTAACGACAACCATAGACTAGCCATAGACCTTAAGTTATTACCAAGCTAAATTCTAATACTAGATTATCTGCCCCTAGTTTGAAACTTAGAATCAAACATATCAGAGGCATCTTCGCTAGCCAAGGCTTCTGATTACGTTACACTACACGTGTAGTGTAACGTAATCAGAAGCCTTGGCTAGCGAAGATGATCAGAGGGACCAAAATCACAAAGCTCAATTTTATTTATGATTTTAATCTTCTAGATACAGGGGGCCAATCTACTACAACCAGAATGGTATAATGATGAAATTACTCGAGCTAGAAATGTGTGCGGCTATCACCGTAAGATAAAAAAAAAACTTGACAGAATATCGGTATTGTCGAAACAAATTTGATAACATACTCATCACATCAAAACGGAGTTATACTTCAAGAATGCCATTGAAAACATTAAAAATACCTCTTCACTATGGAGTCAATTAAAATAAAATCGTTTACATCCAAAGCAACTTGTCGTCGTTTACTAACATCTCTGAAAATAGATAATGATTCCGAACCATATACTCCACAGGACATTGTTGAACATCTTAATAAGCATTTTTATTATAACGCAGAATATTACAAAGAAAGTGTCAAATGTAGAAGATCATATACAACTTAAAATTAATATCGAGAGAGAAATACCCTCTAATATCAACTTGGTGATACCTTTCATCAGAATACTAGACATATATATTATCATAAATAACTTGAACTCTTATAAGGCTATACCTATTGATTGTATTAACCCAAAAATCATTAAAATGTGTGAACGCATTATAGCTCCTCATATCGTTCACAAGTATCCACGATGGTATTTTCCAAATAAGCTCAAAGAAACAAAAGTAACTCTTCATGGAAATAAAGATGACCCCGGAAACCACCGACCAATATCAATCCTTACCACTCCGGCCAAAATATTTGAAAGATACGTAACGAATCATCTTAATAAATATCTGGGTAATGATACTGATGGTTTCTCCTGGAAAACTCGAAGACGAGTTCTTTCCTGGAGGGGGAGTATGTAACCCTGGTAAATACTAGCCGCAATATACCGCTCGGCTAGGGAGATCTTCTCTTTAGCTCGATCGGTAGAGCGTAAGATCAGTAAGCCATAGGTCCCGGGTTCGATCTCAGTGACTTAAATTTAATTAATCTTGCGCAGGCTGGAGTTAGAGCGGAACACCCATGTCAAACAGAACGTGTAAAGTTTGGTCAGCGGAGTAGAAACATTGACAATAAGGAAATCATTGGAACTATTTTTTTTGATCTCAAGAAGACATTTGACTTGGTCGATCATAAAGTAATACTAAATAAAGTTACTAAAGCTATCCCATGAGAATCTACAGTGATTTGAATCCTATTGGATAATAATCATATATTGTCGCCACTAAGGATTACATTATCGGGTGTACCACAGAGGTCTATACGTGGCTCCTCAATGAAACCCTGCCCATACTACCCAGACTGATTCTGTCTCATGTCTCACTGACGCCCGTCCGCATATGAGTTTTTCTTATCGAATATAAGACGAAATTATTTATTTACTGATTTCCTTTTAGAAACATATGCTAGGCAACATTTGAGACTGGATTTAGGTGATTTTTATCAATAGCATTTGTCGCCCTGCCTCGAACAATGACATGCTCTATGGAGCATTGCTATTTTGATTAAGCATAACTTAGATAACACCCGGAGTTCCAGTGGGTAAAACTGGACAAGTGGGTTTTTATGTGGGCTGCATATATATTTCCACGCCTGGATCCTCTTATTGGTTACGTAACAATGGCACAATTTAGACTTAATCCGGATATATTTAATAATGTCAGGAGAGAAGTGATATTTTTGGTAATTACATGTTTTAATTACAATGGATCCAATATAGTAGACTATGGCTGAAGAAGTCATAATGAATCAGGTGCTTTTTTAAAGTTTCAAAATTTCTATCAACATTTTCTGATTGCCGCTGTATACTTTATTTGGAATTTATCCAGTCTCGGGTATAGATGCCTTAACTAGAAGAACCATACACAACGAAACAATATACAAAGAATAAACATACACAATAGGATTGGGTGCTCTAAGGCCATGATTTATTAGCGCATTACAAAATTATCAAACATAGTAATAAATTAGTATCATTATTTTGTAGTTTAAACTTCCAACATGTAGTGGTAGTAGTAATGTTACAGATGTACATCATGTATTTATATATATAATATAGAAAGTAGGGTGATATAGACTTCGTGGTACTGTACAATTAGTTAACATCAGTGTGTTGATATCCTATGTATACTAGTTAATCAGTAACACTGTGATATACCAATATCTTGAAATGTATATATATACTCCTGGAATGCAGCGATCACAAACACATATTTCTGGCAGTATTAGGTGTTTGTTTAAGTATTTAGGGCCACTGTGATTCATTTACTATCAGTATTAGTGACCCTGATAATGGACAGGAAGTTTAAAGTAAGGAAAAAATGCGGGATCAGGCATTACTGACCTCCTGTTCTATTATCAAAAGGGCCCCTATCAATTGAAAAGTAATGCACAATATATCATATATAATGGAAGGAGGCGATTCAGACCTATATATGTAATATAAAGAGGTAACTATTATAAGTAACAGGTACATGTATCTGTACATATGTGAGAGATAATGTTTCGCATTAGAACTTTAACGTGAATTCTCTTATTTGTTAGGCCTTTGTCGTTGCAACATATTAACAACACAAAGCTTCGGGGGATACAGTTTGACCAAGGCAAAGTTAGATGGTCAAATCATGACCTTAAGTCATACATGTTCGATGCTTGTTGATTTCCTTAATGATTTATCTAGTTCTCATTTTGAGAATGACTTAAATTAAACCGATTTGACCTAGATTGATGACATTTGATATTATTTTGCCCGCGCTACGTAATCATAAAACTTACGGTCTAATTAAAGATCAATGATATTATTTGTCATTCATTGATGATAACTAGACAATACATATTAACCAAGGATGTGATTTTATACTTTTCCTTACAAACAGTGTATATGTGTCAAAGGTCAAACATGTTTAATAAATATACTATAAGGGTATAAGTATTCCAAGTGTTAAGGGTTTTGTCTCTCGGCGATAGCGGAGGGCCTATAGCCGTACTGGGCATACAAACCAGCATTTTCAGACAACTTTTCATGCAAAACTACAACCCATAGAATTTTGTGGATTTAGCAAGTTATAACAACGCGTGCGACTTACTGCATTAACTTCAATATTTGGAGATGTTTTATTATTTATTTCGTATTTTTTTTTTTTTTTTTTATTTATGTATTTTTTTGGCATAATTCTTATCCTAATTAACTGATTGAAAAACCGCTATATATTAGCGAAGAGGGGGTAACGTGTCTCTCGTTACAGCGCGTATCATTTGGTATTATTTTGCTATGACAGATGAATTCACATATTTAGAAATACAAAAGACTTCTTCATGTTCACTTTATTATTATCGTTATAAAATCGTAAAAAACATACAAATATAATCCTCATCGCAGCGTGGTAGCTAAAATAGAAACGGACTATACACTGTTATCAAGCACAGCAACAGGTAAATATGTCTCTTGTAAAGAGTGGATGTTACGAGGTAATAATGATAAAAAAGGGGAGGGGCATAAAAATCATTGTTGGTAGAGATTGGACACAGAATGCACATTAAGATTTTTTTCTTCCGGCCGACAGCCTTGTTACTATTTTTGTTGATAGCGTATATTTCGGAAAGTAGATAATTTGATTGAGCAGTCATTAACAGTTTCATAGTGCCCTGTCAAAAATACACATTTTTGTTATATTTGTAAATCGCGAATTTGAATAATCGAATACATTTTTTTATATACTTTTTATGTACATAATTGTACACAATTTGCAGGGAACGGAAACGGGAAACTTGTGTACCGTTGGTAGGTCTGTAATTTCTGTATGTATGGCTTTAGTCGAGTTTTCGTTATAATTGATCGCACACAATATAACTATTTTGTATCATCTCCATTTCTGCACCAGACATCTTATCTATCAATTGATAACATGTTTTATGTGGTTTATGAGAGGATCGTGATTTGAAAATCGACTTAACATCCATAATTTCTTAATTAGCAACGCCACTTCATTTGCACCAATGTAAATTAGAAAACATGTTATTGTTCATCCACTCATTAAATGTGGCGAGGTGAGAAACCGGTACGGTAAGGGTATCACGGAGGTCGGGGACCATTCATACGGAAAAAGTTCACACATAGTTCACGGATAGCCTTACAACAGTTATACGCAATGTTAGGTGTATGTTTGTAGGTTGAAACAAGGGCCATCTCGTGTGTGTACACGTGTTATAGACACGGAGCAAACAGCTACAGATGTACCTCTGTACGGGACCTTATACAATCTACACACTGAGATAATTTAAAATGTAAAATATGGTTGGTGAATTGGATTTAGTTTATTTGTTTAGTTATCTTAATGTGAAATTGTTATCTGACGCTTCCTTATCATAAGAGGGAAAATATCATTCCGACCTTAGAGGAACTCACTGCAAACACTGCAATATTGAATTGTATATACCATATTATACATTCTCCAATAACATCACACAATTCAAATAAAGTTAAAATGTCGGTAAGATACTGTTCAATAGGTTTCTGTTACTGCGGGTGTTATACAGATAATATTTTTATAATATATTGACAACAGGGTATTGTTTTATTATATCAGTTTTGTATCGCATATTTTTCAATTTATGCAAGTATATATCTACCATTGTTAGTAAGCGAGTACAATAACTCTCTATAACAAAAGTATTTCACATATCATTATAACTTATACTAGTAACGGTAAAGACCTTTCGCACATATACATGTATATACAGTAAAGTCATAGGGTCTATCATTAATATTATCATCATTCTCTTTATTACCACCAAATAATGAAGAGTTCATAAACAGAATATCAAAAAAGTACAAACAACATTCAGATGATGATCATGTAAATGTACATAGTTATTTTACAAGTTAAAATACATTGGATAATTATTGATAATTAAGTGGTTCATATATTTTAAACATTTGATATAAAAGCTTAGATTTGTGAGTCTGAAAAAAGCATTATCTTCGTTTGACATTTCATAATTAAATGTACTTCCCAACAAAATATTACTTAAATCAAAGTTTGAAGAATCATTCAGATATATAAAGAAATTTGTATCCAAATTTCTGATTAGATGGAACCACATTTCGTCTCGAACATAAACAGTTTTATCACAATGAAGACATGTGTATAACATACCGCATGATGACATAATTCCATATCAATTCATTTTTTATTTAACTTTAGGCCTTACAGCCCATCAGTATAAATACATGTATAACAACAAAACAATCAGGCGAAAAACACGAACATACCGCAGCCTCTCAAACATGATCAGTATTCCATGTTGTGATTTCCACACGTATCGCCAATATAATTATGACATATTCTCATCATTCATACTGAATATTATAAATCATATTAATAGAGAGAGATGACATCTAGATGACGATGAGTTTAATTTCGCTTATGTTAATATCTCTTTTCTAGTTAGCAACATCCCTGCTTCCCCAAACCGTGTTTACATTTCCCAATTGATTCAATATTCAAGGTCTTGTTCCAATTATCACGATTCCATGACAAATGTCGACTACTACTTACGGACAAATTATAAGATTTCAAGGGTGCAGTTGATGAATTCATTGGAAAGCTTCATGGTCGACACAATGATTAAATTTGGTGCTTACTCTCCCGGAGTACCTGATCCTATCATCTCTGTTATTTTTCAGGAGTCCCCGTGCATTTTTGTTTGTTTATATTTTGCCCTCGTTTCGTTGATTTTGAGTTTGTATCAAGACTTCGTTATTATGTTGATCATGTATGTTGTTTATGTAACACTCGTCTCATCTCGTCTATTTTCTGAGATGTCCTATCAACTTGATGTCTCTTTATCACTGAACTGCCTCCTGTATTATTGCGTGTAATCTGTTTCTTGTGAAGGGAGGAGGACAACCCTGAAACACCGAATTATAATACCACTTCAACACTAAAGTAATATATCTTTGTATATGCCTTTGTTGGAAGTAACGGTTTGCATTTTTCTATGTTACGGGAATGACTTGTGCTTAGAGCGAGAGCCACACTATTCAACATATCTTTTAAAGAAACACTATATTTTGTCATTCCATTGATATTTTGTTTACCCCTTTTCTAACGTTTTGGTGTGGTTATGTTCAATATACTTATGTAGATATATGAATCCAATATGATAATATACAAATGATGCACAAATTTAAAGTTCCCTATTTGGTCCCGGGATTTGTCCATAAGAATTGTATATAAAGTGGGACAATATTGCCAACAAAAAATAACCATAATTCTTTGAGATTGTTACTTTGACCCGGTTTCGATAAGTTAGCAAACCATACTTTCAGAAAATTAGAAGATAGTCCAAATATAACTTATTTTACAGAAAGCTATTTTTGTTTTTATTTCAGCTGGAGATTTGGTTAATTTGAAACGTCCTATTAACAGCCAGAGTTATTTAAGGACGTGCCAGGTTTTGGAGGTGGAGGAAAGCCGGAGTACACGGAAAAAAAACCATGAATTATATATGTGATGACGTCAAACAGCTACCCAGGTATATATATTAAACCAGGCCTGATGGCAATGACAGAGGATTGTGATATCTGACAATAATACAAAAGAATATAACTACTGATATATTTTACTTACAGTACACATATCAATCTTATACAGTGTACGTATATTATTTGTAACACATGTGACGTCGATAATGACCGAAACTTGTTGAGCAGGGATTAAAGTAAGCAATATATATTCCTTGTGTTTTATATATTCATAGTGTCTTTATTTGGTGAAAATTTATCCTATAACATGTAAAATTGTAGAAATCAATTCACATACGAAAGCCATTGCTTTGGTTAAAAATGTCTAAACTGTAAATGGAAACGAGGAAAGCAATATGAAGCTGTCGGAATGACGGTTAAATGTTAAAAATGACGACAAATTATTAAGATACACTTACCTTGGTTAAATCTAAACAACAATAAATACAAAAGTATGTCCATGTATACCCAATTGATAAAACTAGTGTTATTCTTACACCCATTACATAATACGTACTTTCCCGGAGAATTAAAAACAAAAAATAAAAACAAATATAAAATATACTAAAAAAGTTTCTTTGAGACAAAATTGTCTTTGCTTTCTTTTTGGCAAATTTCTATTTTGGCAAGTCTATGTTTTATGAAACTTCTGTGTATTTTTTGTATATATAATTAGCTTTTATATGTTTTTCATCAGTGCAATACACACGATAAACCAATAAACATTTACATACTTAGCTGTGCAGTTTTTAATAAAAATAAAAACAAAATCATATACTCTATGATTGCCGTGGACGGCCCAGCTATTCACGAATTGACTATATCGTGTATAAACTGAAGGTCGTGCCCCGTAACTCGACCGCCAGTACATCACCCCTGCCTTCTGCCCGACCTCTCGACCCAGTGAACGGCGGCGATTGCGTCGGTGGGTAGTAATGATATCGTATATGTTCCGTGAACCGTGGCCTCCTGTCAATGTCCACCAGTACTGGCCTCTAACCTCTTGTCTTGTTTACAGAGCCTTACTGGTCTGTATCAGAAAAATGTTGACTTTATATTGCTTTAAAAGTTCCAAAAAGTCATTAAGCATTGTTTATATCCTGTATATGTAATATCCTGAATAATCAATACCAAACTGGCACGTCAGCAGGTTTAATGCCTTGTCTGTTAATTTGTTTAATTTTAAACCGTCAGTACATTATATGGACAGTTGGAAGTTGTCTGTAAAGTTTAGTTGTCTGTAAAGTTTAGTTGTCTGTAAAGTTTAGTTGTCTGTATAGTTTTGTGCAATTGTAATTTTTCCCCTTATAAATAAAATATGCATAACTAAAAAGTGAATATAACAATTAAGGTTCTGTGTTATAGTTTGTCATTGATGTCGGTCAGCCGTGTAGTGAGAACCTGGGAATTTGACGTGCATTGTATATAACTTATAATATTTTTACTTTCACTATGATAAAATTATAGCGATGATTTTTGTTGATATGTATTAGCATCCGCTCAAATAAATAACTTTATTAACTACAAATTATGAATTGTATTTTACATATAACTTATGATAGGTACACCCTTAAGTTAATTATTTTACATTTTTACTGGTGAACTATCGAAAATTATTCATTCTATAAATATGGTAATGTTTTATTAGGAGAGAAATATCACCTTATTTTATATTAATCACTATTGCAAAATATCACCTTTCTAATTTTACCAATCAAAACACTACTTACAAACGACAACGGGGAAAATTAAAAGCTGAATCGAATATTTTCCTATAAATTGTAATTAACAGAATATCTAACATACTGTAATACAAAATATGTATCTCTCGTGGGGGCTAATATTTTGATATTTTTCACTCGCATGCAACTCTTGGAGGCAATCCAGTAGACAGATTATCAGTTGATAGTTGACCAGATCACATGTTTCTGCATTAGTTAAGTTATAGAATGTAAGTGGAGACATTAATTTTTAAGATCCATGTTCTTTATTTGTTTTGAAAACTGTCAAAAAATAAATATGATATAACATTGAACATCATCGTGCTGTTATATACATTTGTATATATTGAAATAATGTATAGCTAAATAAGACCTTTACTTAAGGACTCCATTGGAAATAAGCTAGTCTCCAGATTCCAATTATAATTGTGATGCTTCGCCTGAGTTTTCACTGATATACCAGACATGACGTCTGAGCAGAGGAAACTCGAGCTATGTGATGCTGTGACATTTTCAATACTCATTGTGATATAAATATGTGATGTGATATTTATGAGATCTGTGATAATTGAACATTTCTTGTACCATGCATTTACCTAAATAGTTGGGGGACAAACAAAATATGAATGGTGTTTGTCGGGAATGAGGATATAGTTCTAGTGTTACACAGTAAGTGATATAATCAATCATTTCGTGGCAGTGACCGCTTTTTTAAAACGGTCAAATAAAATCAGTTTCTCTGGAGGAAATTCCAATTCATCCCGTAAATACCATAGGCATCAGAAACAATCAAATTTTTTAGCTCCCCGGTGGTCACATAGCAAATTCGGGACATGAAATACCAATGTAAAATTAAAGCATCTTTATATACACATTGTGTAAGATACAAGTACATTTATGTATGTGAAGTTGAAACAAAAAGTATCCCAAACACTTTGATGTCCAACGGCTCAACCCAAAATATGAAAAATAAATAAATAAATGAATAAATAATTTCAACAATCAGTTGATATTTAACTATACTAAGACCTTTAACATATTAAATGAAAAGAATGCGTGGTACATACTTAAAGTGAGTTTTTGTGCAAAAGCGTTTACATGTTATCATGGTAAAATTAAAAGAAAAAGAATAGTTCAACATTATTTTGTCGTTACTTTATACCTACAGACCACTTATGATTATATTAGCTTGTGCTTACACTTGTGGATTTTAGAAGCCTTTCAGAAACATATCGCAAGAGGCTGATAAGCTTTAAGAAGCCGGTGCCGGAGTAACAGAATTAGCACACCTGTTAATTCGTGGCAGGTAAGCTTACACTAAAGTCTAACCCCCTGAAGTTGATGATGTCAGTGAGGAATTTGAAGACATTACTGTATTAAAGAAAATATGGACTAATTATTTTCATTCCATTATTAACTTGTGGTTTCGGTTTGGAGTCTTCCACCTACAGACTTACCAATGCGGAAGCTTACTTATTCTAACACAATCACTTATTTGGAGAAGACGACATAATTTGACCCATTGTTATGAAAGCCCAAGTTAATGGTTGTATATATTTAATTTTGAGTCCGACTGGGAAAACAAAATGGCCGACAGAAGGTAATCTTGGATTTTGACACTTGAAATTTGTTATCAATACTTTCTCAGAAAGTTCTTCTTTAATCTTCCTTAGGCTTTTACTGTAATTCCCATTGTCATCAATCGATTAAATGGAAGAGGGAAAGAAGAGAAAGTACAGACAAGAACAGGAACAATACAGATCATTCATTACTTAGCCACGGGTAAGCTAATGACGTTGATACGCAGTGTACGACATTTCCTTTTTTGTTTTGTAAAGATCAGATACATCTGTTTCAATTAATGTTGATCTACACGTTCGTGTATATTGTTTTGAGTACACGTGATGTGAAAAGCAACCAGAATACGATTTACTGGATATGCTCCTTGAGGATCGAGTAAAATACGTATTTTGTGACCTCTGTTTGTATATAACGCCTGCATATTAGAAAACTGTGACAACCACATTTTGATTATCACCATTATCTGCATAGTCTAGCATCTACGTCAACCAGGAGTTATTGTTCAGAAAAAACACATCGCACTGACGAAAATGAGGTTGAAATTGTGTTTGGGTTTGATGGCCTTTTTTGACACATACCCCCGGGTCTATGTCCTGTCATACAAACGTTTACAATGGCGAGTCGTCATCGGTAGTTCCGTGATTTGTAGCTTGAAGAAATTACAAATGTGTGTCACTTTCAATAAAACCCCGTGTTTAATCAAAACAATAACAACAATAGATCACGAGGCGATTGTTGTGTAATACACTAATATCTTATGACATGAGTCATTCTGCTGTTAAGGCAGTCCTAAACTATTGTTTTGTTTTCTTTAAAACGTGCATGGGTTCGATATCATATAGTTTACTGCATCGACAGAAATATTTTAACGAAGATGAGCACATCACAACCAATACAATACATTTATGTATATATGTAATTTTGCTCTTCCTGAAACAGCATCGTGATGTCATACGCATACTTTACAGTTTGATTTCGCGGCGCTATCATGTCACGATTTTTTGCTGTTGTTGATCACTTTGCTTTTTACGCATATCGCTTCATTTCGCAGTAAAAATTAATTATCGGTAAATCTCTGACGTCATTATATTCCCGCCGTGAAGTTATTGCAATTTTGCAAGAACGTGAGATCTGTCATGCCTGAGAGGCATTCGGCTCACCTTGGCAGATTCCGGTACCCAACATCTAATGTACATGTGTTACCGAATGCCATGAGAGGTTGTCAGAAATCTTGAACAAGTAAAACGATTGACAGATTTGTGAACGATATGAGAGCGCACTGTCTAAAGAAAACCTGCAGTGATTGTCCTCTCTATAGGGAAAACACAGTGATTGCCCTCTCTATAGAGAAAACAGTGGTTGCCCTCTCTATAGGGAAAACAGCGGTTGCCCTCTCTATAGGGGAAACACAGCGGTTGCCCTCTCTATAGGGAAAACACAGTGATTGCCCTCTCTATAGAGAAAACACAGTGATTGCCCTCTCTATAGAGAAAACAGTGGTTGCCCTCTCTATAGGGAAAACAGCGGTTGCCCTCTCTATAGGGGAAACACAGCGGTTGCCCTCTCTATAGGGAAAACACAGTGATTGCTCTCTCTATAGAGAAAACAGCGGTTGCCCTCTCTATAGGGAAAACACAGCGATTGCCCTCTCTATAGGGAAAACACAGCGATTGCCCTCTCTATAGAGAAAACAGCGGTTGCCCTCTCTATAGGGAAAACACAATGATTGCCCTCTCTATAGGGAAAACACAGCGGTTGCCCTCTCTATAGGGAAATCACAGTGATTGCCCTCTCTATAGGGAAAACACAGCGATTGCCCTCTCTATAGAGAAAACACAGTGATTGCCCTCTCTATAGGGAAAACACAGTGATTGTCCTCTCTATAGGGAAAACACAGTGATTGTCCTCTCTATAGAGAAAATACAGCGGTTGCCCTCTCTATAGGGAAAACACAGTGTTTGTCCTCTCTATAGGGAAAACACAGTGATTGTCCTCTCTATAGAGAAAACAGCGGTTGCCCTCTCTATAGGGAAAACACAGTGATTGTCCTCTCTATAGGGAAAACACAGTGATTGTCCTCTCTATAGGGAAAACACGGTGATTGCCCTCTCAATTGAGAAAACACAGTGAGTGTCCTCTCTATAGGGTAAACACAGTGATTGTCCTCTCAATTGAGAAAACACAGTGATTGTCCTCTCTATAGAGAAAACAGCGGTTGCCCTCTCTATAGGGTAAACACAGCGATTGCACTCTCTATAGAGAAAACAGCGGTTGCCCTCTCTATAGAGAAAACAGCGGTTGCCCTCTCTATAGGGAAAACACAGCGATTGCCCTCTCTATAGAGAAAACACAACGATTGCCCTCTCCATAGGGAAACACAGCGGTTGCCCTCTCTATAGAGAAAACAGCGGTTGCCCTCTCTATAGGGTAAACACAGCGATCGCCCTCTCTATAGGGAAATCACAGTGATTACCCTCTCTATAGAGAAATCACAGTGATTGCCCTCTCTATAGAGAAATCACAGTGATTGCCCTCTCTATAGAGAAAACACAACGATTGCCCTCTCTATAGAGAAATCACAGCGGTTGCCCTCTCTATAGAGAAATCACAGTGATTGCCCTCTCTGTAGAGAAATCACAACGATTGCCCTCTCTATAGGGAAAACAGCGGTTGCCCTCTCTATAGAGAAATCACAGTGATTGCCCTCTCCATAGGGAAACACAGCGATTGCCCTCTCAATAACAACTTTAGTGATTGTCTTAAATACTACAGTCAACTTCTGTCTATACAAGTGGAGTAACTAGATCAACTGAATATGTTTTATTACAAATAGTTTCTTATTTATTTTTATATCTTGCCTTGTCGATATCTGGCCACTGTGGTCTAGTTTTGTTCGAGTAGAATGCCTTCATAAAACACATCCCACATGTCGTTATGTAATGAACGTATCTAATACTGTATACTCACAGACCGTGTGTGTGATCTAGAGGTCGTTTACTCCTATACCAGAGTTCACTCGTGGATGTTGTCGACCTCTCACCGCTGATGACGTAGTCAGCACACGCAAATCGAAGTTTAAATATCATTTCCACTTCGTATAAATAGAGGTAAGTTTAGAATTTTTTTCTAGTTTCTGATGTTCCAGTATCCAACACAGTACTCGAACATCAAACTATCTGTAATTCGCGAAGAAGTTACAATTCATTGATATTTTTTTTGATCTGAGAATAACATCGACATGTTGGAAACAGCCGTTTTAATTTTTCTGACTGTTTTCCTTTTTGTCAAATATGTGATGTCAGGAGATGTCGAGTCAGTATCTGCGCCCCTACCCCCGGGATCCCTGGGGTGGCCTATCATTGGAGAAACATTCAAGCTGGCAGTACAGAAGGTGAGTGATATATTAAGAATGATAGATAAGCATTATTTAATATGTTTTCATATTGTATGTCTGAACGAATTGTATAGGAATCAAACATGCTTCTTGGGCGAAAACACGAACATATATGATGAATTGGAATTATCATATCTGATAAATATCTCATATTGAGAAAAACTAAGTCTATTAATTTTTTATGTGATTGTACAAGCTGAGTCATGGCTAAAAATAATCTTATTGACATTTAGTAAAAATAATATAATCGTAAATGGTTTGTCTAATTATTCGGTAGGTCAAATAAGCGTGTTAAGTTTAGATCTTATTCAAACTTATCAATTTTCAAAGATCGGAACTCTTGGTGTAGTATTTCGTTATCAACAAATTTCTACTGTAGGCAATCATAACGTGAGCGGTTCTCATATGTTAGCGACGTGAGTCCAGGGAACATTGCGCTTGATTATGGTTGCGCAAACGAAATTTAGTGATATTGTTTTGCATTGCAAACATTGTGAATCCAAATATCCAATGATGCAATTAGAATGGTTAAAGTTGATAATGCACTAGAATTCGAGTTCGCAAGAATGCTTAAATTAACCCAGACAGTATATAACCCTCAATGTAACTGATAACAGATAAATATAATTACCGGTAGTAAAATTGAAGGTACCATTTTCAGGTAAACTTTTTCCGGGAAAGGAGACGACTCTACGGCAAAATATTCAAGACACACCTGTTTGGAAATCCAGTAATCCGTGTCACTGGTAATAAAAATGTCAGAGAGATACTTCAAAGCGAGAACAAGACGGTGAACTCCAGTTACCCAACATCCATTCGGACACTCCTCGGACCTAACGCATTGAGCATGTCCCAAGGTGTTCTCCACAAGAGTCGCAAGGTCCAATTAATGAAGTATTTGTCTCCGGAATTCCTCAGAAAACATCGGACTGGATTTGTTAATCTCATCAACGACCACATGCTGAGATGGTGTTCGGAACCATCCGTCGACATTTATCTAGAAATAAGAGCACTATTCACTGAAATGGCGGCGAAATTTCTAGTGGATATTGACTTACCGATGGACACCAACCGGAGGATCAAAGTGTTGTACCAGCAGTTCACTGACAATATCTTCTCTCTACCAATCAACCTACCAGGATTTGGCTTATACAAGGTAAGCGGGTAATGTTTATTTGTAAAGTAAAGCGAACAACATGAAATCCTGTCTGTATGTTTTTGGTGTCGATTTGACGTTCTCAAAACTAGACCTGCAGTTCACGTTGCACTTTAATGGCCTTATGTATCAATGTGAATAATTTGATAAGATCATTTAAATGATAGTGTCCGACCGGCCTACCATAATTTGTGTATATCATGTATGTCAAATTATAAGAAAAAACTTTCAAATGAGTTATTATTATATCTCCACAGAAATCATTCATCTGTTGTCAAATTACCTAGATGTATTTATTGTTGTTTTACAGGGACTCAAGGCAAAGAAAGAACTGAAGAAAATATTTGCTGCCATTATGAATAAGAAAGGGGGAAATGTTAGTGAACTCCCGTCCGTGCTACAAGCTTATGGGGCCGATCTTGTCCAGCAAGCGAACCCTGGTGATGAAAAGTTATTAGACGCCATTGTGGAACTAATGTGGAACGCCAGCGAGACAGTCAGCAGTGGCGCGTTCGCCATCATCTATCATCTCACGCGGAACCCAGCAGTGTTACAGAAAGTTCGCGAGGATCTCGAAAGCCAAAGGCATGGAAACGCGTCAGGTCTTTGTTACTTGGATTGTGTGGTGAAGGAAGCTCTAAGGATTACTCCACCTGTTGGCGGAGCATACCGGAAGGTCACAAAGTCTATCATAATGGAGGTGAGTTCAAAGTGATCATTAACATTAGTACAAAACTTTACTGAAGTCTAGGATACTTAATGAATTTATGTTGAGTATAGAACTGAATATCTTATAATCAATCTTACATCACTGACTTCCTCTTCCTATTCTAACATAAATTTGTGTAATGTAATCATACACAACGTATACTGAGAAAGGAAAAAGACAATCCAGTTAAAATAGAAAATAATAACACGTGTCTGTGTTTGTTTAAGTATTTTGTATGTTTTTGATAATATTACTGATGACGTCACTTTTCCTATTTCAGGGGTACGCTCTTCCTAAAAACTGGACAGTGATCTGCGGCTTCCGAGACACGCACGAGAATGACGTCACACTCACAGACCCCGACAGAGTTTAATCCCGATAGATGGCTTAAACCACTCCAGGGTGAAGACAGAGCGGCATTCCTATCATTTGGAGGTGGTCTCCGGATCTGTCCGGGAAAGAACTATGCTATGGCGGTACTTAAGCTGTTTACACGAGAATTGTGTGATAGGTATGCTTGGAAATTCCTCACAAAACACCCAGAACTAGTTCTTTTTCCAGCTCCAAAACCGAAAAACACACTGCGAGCATGTTTTTTCGACAAACTCGGTAAATCTTATTAACGTTCGTGATGACAGATAATGGTTATTGTGTTTTCCCGGTGATTCATTTGACATGGAGATAACTAAATCAAGAACGATTTTTAATATGACAGAAAACGACAATAACTTTGTTTAATTTTGAAATTACTGAATGAACAAGTGTTGCATTTTTTTGATAACTGTGGTTTATCGTTGATAACTGTGATAGAGATGCCACTGTGGTTCATTGGTTGATACATGTAACATACGTGTGGTCCATTGTTTGATAACTGTCATGGTTGTGTGGTTCATCGATTGATAACTAATATGTGTGGTTCATTTGTTGATAACTGTAATGTATGTGTGGTTCATTTGTTGATAACTGTAATGTATGTGTGGTTCATTGTTTGATAACTGTAATGTACGTGTGGTTCATTAGTTGATAACTGTAATGGGTGTGTGTTTCATCGATTGATAACTGTAATGTATGTGTGGTTCATTGGTTGATAACTGTAATGGGTGTGTGGTTCATCGATTGATAACTGTAATGTATGTGTGGTTCATTGGTTGATAACTGTAATGTATGTGTGGTTCATCGATTGATAACTGAAATAGGTGTGTGTTTCATCTATTGATAACTAATCTATGTGTGGTTCATTGGTTGATAACTATTGTGTGTGTGTGCGGTTCATTGGTTGTTATTTATGTAGATAAACTACTTCAATTTTGCGAAGGACAACCTTTTTATATACAGAAACGAAACATACTCAACAAAAATGATTGTGTTTACACTTCCGGGTACTGCTGCTGCCATCTATACACATGATCTGAAGTGGACGTATACCGGTGATGTTTATTTCTGTCCTTTTGGACCAATAAATTTTATAGAAAAAAAATACTCTTCTGGTGTCTATCTGACTGATTGACTTGTTATTATAATCTTTCGAGCATATTGATCCCGAAATGAGGTAGTTAACACTCAACCAGATACTTTGGTTATTGGAGTGGATATCTAGCCGAAATCACGATTATACGGAATGTCAGGGGAAAAAAGCACGTTATCATTTATCACAAAATGGCGGACTGGTGATCAAAGCCATGTATCAGAACAGAAGCCCCAAGTCGATCAGAAGTATTGGATGCTGCCGGGAAGGCAAAAAAAGGATTGGACAAAAATCACAACAGCATCTACGACTTCCTGAATCAACGTGAATCTGTCAAAAACCACCGTTAATTAGCAGGAAACCTTCCTGGCACCTGAGAAACGCCCCCGTGCTTTCTTTATCATCTTGGGGTGTAAATTGGTATGCACAGAGTTAGTTCACATTCTACTTTTAGATATATATAACATACCTTACCTATGAATTGTAAACGGGAAATTTGAAGGTAATTAAATAAAAAGAAATCCATAAGAGATTATGAAGTTTAGCTTTGAAATGTGTAGACATGCAGGGTTATGGTAAAATATCAAAGAGGAATGAACAAGGACGCAACTTATTGATAACAAGTTTGCATTACCTAAGAGCAAAGGTATAAGATAAAGTATAAATATGGCAGCATTAACCAACTTTTTGTTTGTTTGTTTGTTTTTATTTAACGTCCTATTAACAGCCAGGGTCATTTAAGGACGTGCCAGGTTTGGAGGTGGAGGAAAGCCGGAGTACCCGGAGAAAAACCACCGGCCTACAGTCAGTACCTGGCAACTGCCCCACATAGGTTTCGAACTCGCAACCCAGAGGTGGAGGGCTAGTGATAAAGTGTCGGGACACCTTAACCACTCTGCCACCGCGGCGCCTACTCCAACTCGCAGGACCTAGCAAACCACGACCTTGTTTGAAAATTAAAGTTGAGAAGAAATAATAATTTTTCTACTGCTTTTGTTGGAGCATATAGATTGTTCGCATATGATCATGATGTATTATCAATAAACATGAACAATGGTACTGTTTTTAGCTCACCTGGCCCGAAGGGCCGGTGAGCTTATGCCATGGTGCAGCGTCCGTCGTCCGTCGTCCGTCAACTTTTTCTTTAAATTGCTACTAGTCCTAAAGTATTGAATGGATTTTCACCAAATTTGGTCAGGAACATCCTTGGGGGAAGGGGAACAGAGTTTGTATACATTTTTACTCTGAACCCCCAGGGGCCTGAGGGGCGGGGCCAAATAGGGGAAATAGGGTTAATCCTTTAAATCGCTACTAGTCATAAAGTTATGAATGAATTTGAACCAAATTTGGTCAGGAACATCCTTGGCAGAAAGGGAACAGAGTTTGTATAAATTTTTACTCTGAACCCCCAGGGGCCTGAGGGGCGGGGCCAAATAGGGGAAATAGGGTTAATCCTTTAAATCGCTACTAGTCATAAAGTTATGAATGAATTTGAACCAAATTTGGTCAGTAACATCCTTGGCAGAAGGGGAACAGATTTTTGCATAAATGTTGACTCTGAACCCCCAGGGGCCTGAGGGGCGGGGCCAAGTAGGGGAAATAGAGTTACTCCTTTAAATCGCTACTAGTCATGAAGTTATGAATGAATTTGAACCAAATTTGGTCAGTAACATCCTTGGCAGAAGGTGAACAGAGTTTGTATAAATTTTTACTCTGAACCCCCAGGGGCCTGAGGGGCGGGGCCAAGTAGGGGAAATAGAGTTACGCCTTTAAATGGCTACTAGTTATAAAGTCATGAATGAATTTGAACCAAATTTGGTCAGTAACATCCTTGGCAGAAAGGGAACAGCGTTTGTATAAATTTTTACTCTGAACCCCCAGGGGCCTGAGGGGCGTGGGCCAAATAGGGGAAATAGGGTTACTCCTTTAAATCGCTACTAGTCATAACGTTATGAATGAATTTGAACCAAATTTGGTCAGGAACATCCTTGGCAGAAGGTGAACAGAGTTTGTATAAATTTTTACTCTGAACCCCCAGGGGCCTGAGGGGCGGGGCCAAATAGGGGAAATAGGGTTACTCCTTTAAATTGCTTCTAGTCATAAAGTTATGAATGAATTTGAACCAAATTTGGTCAGTAACATCCTTGGCAGAAGGGGAACAGATTTTTGCATAAATGTTGACTCTGACCCCCGAGGGGCCAAAGGGTCGGGGCCCAATAGGGGAAATAGGGTTAATCCTTTAAATCGCTACTAGTCAAAAAGTTATTAATGAATTTGAACCAAATTTGGTCAGGAACATCCTTGGGGGAAGAGGAACAGATTTGTTTAAATCTTTATTCTCAACCCCCAGGGGCCTGAGGGGCGGGGCCAAATAGGGGAAATAGAGTTACTCCTTTAAATCGCTACTAGTCATAAAGTTATGAATGAATTTGAACCAAATTTGGTCAGTAACATCCTTGGCAGAAAGGGAACAGAGTTTGTATAAATTTTTACTCTGAACCCCCAGGGGCCTGAGGGGCGGGGCCAAATAGGGGAAATAGGGTTAATCCTTTAAATCGCTACTAGTCATAAAGTTATGAATGAATTTAAACCAAATTTGGTCAGGAACATCCTTGGCAGAAGGTGAACAGAGTTTGTATAAATTTTTACTCTGAACCCCCAGGGGCCTGAGGGGCGGGGCCAAATAGGGGAAATAGGGTTAATCCTTTAAATCGCTACTAGTCATAAAGTTATTAATGAATTTGAACCAAATTTGGTCAGGAACATCCTTGGGGGAAGAGGAACAGAGTTTGTTTAAATCTTTATTCTCAACCCCCAGGGGCCTGAGGGGCGGGGCCAAATAGGGGAAATAGAGTTACTCCTTTAAATCGCTACTAGTCCTAAAGTATTGAATAGCTTTTCACCAAATTTGGTCAGGAACATCCTTGAGGGGAGGGGGAACAGAGTTTATATATAAATTTTTACTCTGTACCCCTAGGGGCCTAAGGGGCGGGGCCAAGTAGGGGAAATAGAGATTAGTCTTTTAATTGCTACTAGTCATAAAGTTTTAAATGGATTTTAACCAAATATGGTCAGGAATATTCATTGGAGAAGGGGAACCCCGAGTTGGTATACATTTTTACTCTGAATCCCCAGGGGACTGAGGAGTGGGGTCCGATAAGGAAAATAGGGGTTAATCCTTTAAATCACTATTAATTATTAAGTTACGAATGGATTTTAACTAAATTTGGTCAGGAACATCCAGAAAGGAAGGGGGGGGGGGGGGGGGGGGGGAAGAGTTTGTATAAATATTGAGGGGCCTGAGGGGCAGGGCCAAATAGGGGAAATAGAAATTAGTCTTTAAATTGCTATTTGCCATAAAGTTTTAAATGGATTTTAACCAAATTTGGTCAAGAACATCCTTGGGAGGAGGGGAACCGAGTTTGTATAAATCTTTACTCTATACCCTTAGGGGCCTGAGGGGCAGGGCCAAAAAGGGAAATAGGGGTTTATCCTTTAAATCGCTATTTTTCATAAAGTTATGAATGGATTTGAACCAAATTTGGTGTGGAATATCCTTAGGGGAAGAGGGGAAAGAGAGTTTATATAAATATTGACTCTGACCCCCAAGGGGCCTGAATTGAGGGGCCAAAAAGGGGAAATAGAGATTTGAGTTTTAAATGGATTTGAACCCAATTTGGTCAGAAACATCCGTGGTGATGGGGGAACAGATTTTGCATAAATGGTTACTGTGACCCTCAATCCAATAACTATGTATAGTATCGCTGGGCATTATGGGATAAACACAATTCTTATGTAAAAATAGGCCAAAGGGTTTTCCCCACCCTAAGGGACTTAGTTTCTTTAAACACCATTATGGTGTAAAAATAATCCATATGGTCTTTCAGAGAGTACATTTTTGTATATGTATGTATTAACAAATTGAACATGAACATTATTTTGACATTTGGTCAAATCCAACCAGGTGAGCGATACAGGCCCCATGGGCCTCTTGTTTTATCATGTCGTGGATGGATTGAAGCACCATGGATTTGGAAAAATAAAACCATCACAAAAAATTACTGATGTAACAGTACAAATATATAGCTGTAACAAAATCAAAAATCATATCACCAGGGATATTTTCTAAATTCCGGTTAATTTGCTAGTTATTTAATAAAAGTTGACCTAATAATAGTTAAAACTGTAATAACCTTATTTATAATCATGATATTCTTATAACAATGAATCTCCTTATAACAACTATCTGTGCTTCTCAAAGGTACAAAACAATGGACCTACACAGCTTGTCACCCAGTTTATCAAGGTCCTGCGAGTTCGAGTAGGCGCCGCGGTGGCCGAGTGGTTAAGGTGTCCCGACACTTTAACACTAGCCCTCCACCTCTGGGTTGCGAGTTCGATACCTACGATGGGGCAGTTGCCAGGTACTGACCGTAGGCCGGTGGTTTTTCTCCGGGTACTCCGGCTTTCCTCCACCTCCAAAACCTGGCACGTCCTTAAATGACCCTGGCTGTTAATAGGACGTTAAACAAAAACAAACAATTATCAAGGGATAGCACGAGGCGATGTATAAAAGTGCATGATTCAGCTGTTTGTCTCACCTGAATGAAGTTGGGGGTAACGTACACGCGTTAATTACACAAGTGTTGCTAAAAAGGACAGAAATATCCGTGCCTCCGGAGACCCTTACAACACAGACTTCGGTAAAAAAAATGTGGGTATGGGAATTATTTAATAGAGTGACTAACATTTTGAAGACAAGAAAGACAACTCGATCTTCTGACGACGATGTTAAAGGTTGGCTAGATCACACAAAGTTCCTGACGTAGACAGATGGTGGGCTGAAATTAGAGCAAAAAACTTGGATTATCTACCATCTTATGTCGTTAATCACTCTCGTTACCTATTACTTAAGAGGGAAGATATATCCAGTCCAGAAAGGAAAGTAGAGCTGATTAATAATATCTGGGACATATACTATATACTATTTACAGTACGTGTGTAACAAATTCAAATAATTTCTTACACTAGTATTTATAAAGACTTCATAATTTCTAACGTAACAGTGATTTATCCTTCATAAAATTGTCGATAAAATTCTTATTTGTATTTGACATTTCCAACTGTGCACGTGTAAAACTAGTCCGAATACAGTATATAGCCGGTAGGTAATTAGAACAGTTCGTACTTATCTAAAAAGGACAATATTGAAATATGACCTCATAAAACGTCGTCACTTTAATCGGTTACCATTCGTAACAACATCGAGTCAAGTTAAATATCTGTATAGCAAATGGTATACTACGATATATCGAAATCGTGGTTTTAGGCGTGTTTCCCTTAACCCGGTAAAATCGTACTGACCGGGCTCCGCTGATTACGTTCAAGACACCTGTAATTTACGTGCGAGAGGCGCGGTATTTTCGGCTGTGACGACGAGCCAAGAAGATCGAGAGGTAATTTTTTTGGTCAATGACAACGCAGCAACAACAAAAGAAACAAAAAAGCAAGCAAACAAAGGCAAAAAACAACAACAAAAAATGAATAGAAAATGGTCATGTACAATGATTCTCTGATGTCGTTTTATATCTAATTGACAATACTGACAAGTATAAATAACATTAAACAATAATGCATTTACTGTACCTGACACGGTTCGGCTCTAATGCCAGGCCAAATCGTGGATATTTTTGAGAAGGATTGGTTTTGGAAAAGTCATGTTTTCAACGAAATATTTATTTCTGATCATGACCTACCGATTTTGTGTTACGTCATTCCCAAGTAGTTCTTACAGTAAGGGTTCCGTAAACAATGTGTTCTATCTTTTATTACTGCTACATTGTGAATGACAAAATTATTACCCCTCGGCTAGAAATAACGTTTCCCGTACAAACAATCAGTGGAGCCCAGTACGATAATATCCGGCTGATTTTCTATTCTGTGCTTCTTACCTTAATCCCGGCTGTCCGAACCATCGTATAGAATCGTCATGAGATATAAATCTGAAAAGAAAAGAGTTTCATCATCATCGAAAACTGGATAGAAAATTCGCATACAACCGTGATTTGTAGTTGATTGGTATTATCAGTGTTAGAAAGGTCCTTTAAATCGTTATGATTCATTAAATTACATATCGCGTATTAATTTATGACCGACGTATATAGAGAGAAACAAATAAGCATCCATTCTTTCATAAAAACCTTAAACTCTGGAAAGATTTTTAGTTTAGTTACGTTTTCTCTGTAATATTAAGCTGTAACTGATCCATACTATCACCACGACGAGACAATAAACTCAACTGGATACAAAAATATTGTATCACTTACATTTCGCAGTTTTCGTGTCTAATGATCACATGGTGTTCCTTTGTGATGTCTTCAAACTGTGGACAGTTTCCGGTCCCTGTGCAAAGAATCGGTTATGAGTATGATGACACAAAATGAAATATTGAGTAGGCTGTGTTCAGGCACCATTGGCCTTGAAAAGCCAAAATAACATAGACCATATATCTACAATCCGACACGCTTGGAAGTTTGGGAGTTTAAATTATGTCATGACAGTTTTCTGAAATAATGATTAAATATTTCAATACTGTTTTCTTCTTTTTCAAAATACATATATCTAGTACATATATTTACTAATTAGTAACATATACTTCTTTGATTTGATTCCTAATCATACGTGAACACAAAACACAACTTTAATATCTGGTGTACATACCCGGGAGGCTGTCCTCCGGTTCCATTTCCTCTGTCGTGGTATAGTGGTGGTCGAAGTACGGGACTGTCGTTCC
This sequence comes from Pecten maximus, assembly GCF_902652985.1. Taxonomy (NCBI): domain Eukaryota; kingdom Metazoa; phylum Mollusca; class Bivalvia; order Pectinida; family Pectinidae; genus Pecten; species Pecten maximus. The sequence continues at coordinate 10,159,385 of NC_047026.1, forward strand.
TGTGTGGAATGTAGAAGAATGTGTGTTCATAGGTTGCGTCGTGTGGGTTCCCGCGCCTGGACTCAAATCATGCTGTTCAACAGGATCCTCTGAAATAAGTCACAATCGTTCATTAAACAATTTTGCACATTGCAGACGATTCAAAAACTAATATTTTAAGAACCGTATGTATCATTTACACACCAGCAGGAGTAGGCTGAGTTATTCCACCCCTTATTGTCGTAACGTCCTCCCCAATCTCGCGCTCTTCGGGGATGTCTGTTACTGATCCATGGGCTCGCTTGACTTTCCTGGCTGTGCCAGAATGAGGAGGAGGGGCAGCAACACCACGTGACTCCGGTTGTGTGACACCACTTCCGTTGGTAGATTGTGCTGCTCCAGTAGCTAACATGTCTGGAGAAAAAGAAATAATATTGGTATCTCAAATAAGAAATACATTACCCCCCCCCCCCCCCCCCCCATGAAGAAGAAGAAGAAGAAGAAGAAGAAGAAGAAGAAGAAGAAGACAGTGTAGCACAGTTTGAAAATATCTTTTATTTTTGTCAGAAATGAACAATCATTAGGTTGTGCAGGTAAGTGCAAGACTTCTATGAAAACATATTGGAATTACTTGTAAAACTCGTCGTATCAAACCTATATATACATCGGTAGGTGCAAACGTAACACCGACTTATCGACAGAAACTGTACACTTAAAGTTGAAATACTTAAAACATGTTGCATGTTTTACTTTAAGTGTACTTTTATTACTGTTAGATGAAGTTGTAAAATAAATTAATGTAAACATTTTTTTTTTTTTTTGCGAAAATATAGTATCGTTTACGAGATTTGCTCAGTTTCGTGGAAAGCGCATCCATTCGCGAATTTGTCGTTCGTCCTAGATAGTGACTTATCTAGATGTACAGTAGCTGTGACGTCACAAGTGTGTAATATCCACCATATCGTGGAAAACACACCCATACGCGAATATGTCGTTCGTCCTAGATAGTGACTTATCTAGATGTAGCTGTGACGTCACAAGTGTGTAATATCCGCCATATTGTATATCAACAAAGAAGACAGACGACACATATTACAGTTGGGGGATCACACATCTCACCAAAACAGCGTACACACATCGTCCGCAGATTGTATGGACATCGCGCGCACATATGTGCGATGTGCAATTGTACTATCTTTGAATATGCTTGAAATGAAATAAAGAAATTATAAACTATAGCTCACTAGTATGATTTTAATCGCTTATGTACATCTGTGCGGCTTCGTAAGACCGGGCGATCAACAGTACGAAATGAAACAAAAATACGGCATGAGTCGTGTAAAATTATACGCAGTTTACTTGAGTATGTGTTAAATTTTAGTCCGTATGAAATTAAAAAAGATGAAGATTTAAGTATAGAACTATTTTAATATATATACATATTTCCATTAATTTATTTTTTGATAATGTTTTCTCTAACCACAGAATTTGTAGCTATTATTAATTGAATGATAATAATAATAGTATGTTTAATAAATATCTTTATAAAGTTATCATTATATTTAGAATTTCAATTTATTACCATAAATTGCATGTGCCCCATTTTTATATCTGATGAAGTGTTTGAATTGTGGTGAATGGTATTATAAAAAAAAACTTTAAACAAATCAATGCTTTGTTTTATGAATGTGATCTGTCGTTCAGTGAAATTGCGAATAATTAGTTCTTTATTTGTGTAGGGACGATAATACTTGTAACATGAAATAGAGGAACAGTCCAATATCTCTGTGTTGAAACAATGATATTTACAACATTGTTTTAACTAAAAAAGATATTCATTATTACTATAGATTGTTATACGAAACGTACATGTACGTTTAACATTTGTTGGAACTTGACTACAAAAATGAAATAAGAAACAAAATACTTACGAAGCATAGAAATTCCTATAAAGGTCAGTAAAAACGCCATTGTTCGCGAGCGTCCTGGTACCACTTAAAGATGACTGTATATTCCGATACACATACACACCCTGGGACATCCCATATCGGTACATATACCGTCACAGTTATATAGAATAGCTATAAGCCTTATAAAAAACCGTGTCCACGTTCCTCTACCGATGAATTGGAGTTATTTCCCTTGAATCTCATTGGTTCTGAAAAGCGAGTTTTCGTGTTACACGCTCCAACATTGTATTTCCTGTTTGTAACATTCTTTGATGGTATTTATTTTGTAAACAAAAGCTGTCATCATTCCGAACATGTCTGTAATTGGAGAAATATGTCAGGGCTAATTACCGTCTGTACGACGTCAGCCGCGGGGCTTGCCCTTTGACCTCCATGGACAGGCGTTGTCATTCCATACAGGTAAACTTGGGCCAAACCAACAGCGTTACCCTGCATTGTTATACTGTAAAATGTTTTATAAGTAATTGGTGATATATGGTCATTTTTGTATAGATAATGTCAATGAATGTGACAAAACAGAACAAAATCCTGTTATGTGTCAGGAACGTCATCACCAACATACACAGGTAATAATAGTCTAATCAGTCTATGCTTGTACGGTGGCTAACTGAGGACATATACGGATGTTTTTTCTATGTTAGAGCCCTAAAAGGCTAGGTTAAGGCCCAAAGATAGGTATGTTAGGACCATAGGTTACTAACTATATAAGTTAAGGGCCTAAGATACATGTACCTATGTAATATCCCTAGGTTACTAAGTTCGGTTAGGACCCTAAGTTAGCTACATGTACATTTGTATGTAAGGGTCCTAGGTTACTTAGTGAAGGCACTTAGATAGCTAAGTTAGGGTCCTAGGTTACTTAGTTAAGACACTAAGATAGCTAAGTTAGGGTCCTAGGTTACTTAGTTAAGACACTAAGATAGCTAAGTTAGGGTCCTAGGTTACTTAGTTCAGGCACTAAGATAGCTAAGTTAGGGTCCTAGGTTACTTAGTTAAGGCACTAAGATAGCTAAGTTAGGGTCCTAGGTTACTTAGTTAAGGCACTTAGATAGCTAAGTTAGGGTCCTAGGTTACTTAGTTAAGGCACTTAGATAGCTAAGTTAGGGTCCTAGGTTACTTAGTTAAGGCACTTAGATAGCTAAGTTAGGGTCCTAGGTTACTTACTTAAGGCACTTAGATAGCTAAGTTAGGGTCCTAGGTTACTTACTTAAGGCACTTAGATAGCTAAGTTAGGGTCCTAGGTTACTATAAAAGGGCTCTAACATAGGAAATAAAAAAATCTTTTTGAGTCTTTCGGTCAGTTTATTCAATTTATGTCAACCAGTAATTCTGTGATTTCGCTTACCAGCCATTGTCATTGTCAGAGATCTGCTTTGTCATTTACCTTTGTGGAAAAATAACCTTGAGTCTTGGCCCAACATTAGCCTTTTCCCAATTGTATGGTGGCTCGTTATTCGTATTGAGATTCGTATCTCGTATTGAACGAGATTATATGACGACTTTGTCAAGACTCGCTTCTAAAATAAAACAATGACAATAAAATTGATGTAAATAAACAATTTAATAATGATAAAGTGAGAGAACTATAAAAAGTAGAGTTGATTCTACAAACAGAAGCACAGTTGTAAGTTCTATCTAATACTGAATACAAAATAAGCACAATAAATTGAATTTATATATCTTTGTTAACCACTGTCACTGTGTAAAACGTCACAACATAAACATTAGCACAATAAATGATGACATCACAATCTACAGTCACCACTGGTTCGTTAGTCTTTCTTCAACACGTTTAGGATCCTCTTCGAAATTCTCTTCTTGGAAAAGTTTATACTTCGAGCAAGATGTGACGTAAGTGTGGAATCCATCCGTGTTTTCTTGGTCGTTTGTTTAATTCTCATCGGACTGACACCAAGGTTCATGGGGGACACGAGTTCAGCAAATCTAACAGTTTCGCGTATTGAGTACACTTCCTGTCTGTAATGTATAGGAGTAAGGATGTTTTCTATTCTTCCTGTACACTTTGAACATTTAGGTATTTCAGCTGTGTTCAATAAATACCTTTCCCCGACAAACGCCTTTAACTTGATCACAGGGGTTCTGGACTGTTCCTTTTCCACTTTTACGTCTATGATTTCTTTCTGAAGACGCTTCTCCTTTTTGCTCTCCTGGTCTGTCGTGATACTCTGATCTTGACCTTTATTTGCTGTGTTTACCTGTCCTTTCTCACATTTACTGTCATTTGTCACACTGTTGTTATTATACACGGTGTCACATCCCATCATGTGATTAAATTGATTTCCATGCACGTCACTTCCGGTTTCCATGTGTGCTTTGACATAGTCGTCTGGAGATACACTGTTGCGATTCATTTGATTCTCGTTATCCATACTTCCGGTTTTGTCATGTTCCATTGATACACTATCCCGTGAAGAAACCACGTCATCATTGTTTGGAGACACACTAACTGGAAACAATTCTTCCGGTTGTATACTATTTTCAATTCCGGTATTAAATATCGTGGTCGATTTTCCTTCACTACATACTTTGGTGCTTTGATTGGCAGTTGAACCGTCCGAAATTACAGTTTTATTTCGCTTGACCCTCTCCAGTCGTGCGCGAATCTCCTTGTCCCTCTGTCGTAGTTTTTCAGCCCTTCTTCTGATCACAGCGAGTTTCCGGTCCGACAGCTTCATATGGAAGCTGAGGCCGTTATAATTCTGTTCAGTGTCGGGGATATTCGAAATCATCTTCGCACGTGGTGATGACGTTCGTCCTCTCGGAGACGACATTTTCATCATCTTGATCCCTGATTTTAACTTGATATTCCCATTTTCCTGTTCCCTGGATCGGTCTATGGCGTGCTTCAGCATTTTGCTAGTTAGTTGTTTCCGTGAACTCAATATCTCCAAAAAATTCTAAATTTTAACTAGAATACACGTCTTGATGATAATCCGTTTGAAATACTGCATGTACAATTCTTAATTATGATTGAAAGTTTTTGCTTATATACCAAACTCGAAACGGACACGGATCCGAGATGTAGAGTATTGCACGCCCTTAGGCGCGGTCAGCGGTCAGGGTACGTGAGTCGATTAGCTCGTGGAGACGTGACATATTGGCATGACGGCATTGTTTGTGTAATAATTGACAGACAACATCCGTTAATGGGCCAGCTTTCCGCACGAGCGTGTTTTTACAGGAAACCTCTCATTGGGACACCTGTATTTGAAGTGACAGGTAGAGGAGAGTCTTGAGTCGACAGCAATGCAAGGACGAGATGTTTGGTTAACGCTGACAAATGCGTTGATGTTAATAGTATGGACAGTTTTCATCAGTTAAAATATCTAGTAGAGAAATCTCCACCAAATATTTTAGCCAATCAGATTTAGGCTATGTGGAAGAGATCTGTAGAAACAACTTCTCGTAGTTTTCATTTATGTAGCATAACGTGGCTATGTACTGTACAATTTTAATAGCTTGGGATAGCCTTACCTTATTAACTTTTAGCATGCAATATCTTATACTTTATTTTTTTCATAGTGTCTAAATAAGTCATACATGGCTGGACATATCTTACTTTTGTGAAGTTTCATATGTTATAATATATTTAACACTTTAATAAACAATTGAACTAGAACGTTAAAATAAATATTGCAAATGAGTATCATTGCTTTCGTTACGACGATCAATCGGTCATTTACCGTCCATTTTGACATAGATATTATTCACGACCGGGGATTCAATAGCAAAAGAAAAAAAAATCAAGCTGCGACAAAGAGTCTAAAACTACAGCGTTTTGCAGTGTCATTTCTCAAAATTGGCGTCCATTTGAAACTATGTTATTCAAAATTTGCATATTCTTTTAGGCTAGTTGAGTTTAAAACAATATCAAAATAAAAAATCTGAATAGATGAATTTGTCCTTATTTCATCGCAAATCCAACCATTCTCACTTCCGATCATCCAAATCCTTTCATTTTAAAACACGAGAATGACAAATAATGAAACAGTTGTCAACATGTTATCCGGTAAATACGATGATTTATTAACCCTCGAAAGTTGTACATGTACTTATATCACTTTCTCCGGTTGATAAACCGTCGTATTCACCAAAAAAGAGGTCGATAATGGTATACTTCTGTAGGTACATACAATGCATGTTATTTTATGGCGCATACATACTGGTGAAATTTGAGCCCCGGCTACCTGTACATTATATTACTTCTTTTGTTATCAAACACGAACATAGCCTTGTAATCATAATTATGTTGGATTAAAAAATAGACCTTCTCGCAACTTGACGTTCCCGATTTTTATGACATTATGACCATAATTACTCAACATATCATGCTTAATAATTACAAAATCTATTTATGTACAAGAACTGGAGTGGGTGTATCACGTAAAATATTGACATAGCTAAATAATCCTCAAAATAGGAATGTCTTTTGTTTTAATACTGTGTTACACATTCATTGTTTAATGTTTACCTACATATCTCACTCATAATTTGCAGTAAATCACACTCTTAAGAAAATAAGATTATTTGACAGCAGATGACATGGTTTGTTTGGATAGTTTTTGTATAAAAAGTGAATCCTGTCGTCCACCTCTACGGGCAACACTACATATGTAAGTAGGCCAAAGCACATGCCCATTGGACCTTTTGGATTTTCGTATAATATTCTTTTTGCCATGATATGACGCGACAGGCGGCGTTACTGGTCAAGATGAAGTATGTGATTGGTCAATGTAGCGGTAGATGCAAAATGTAGATATGCAGTTAAAAACGAAACAAAGTAAGATTGAATGCAAGCTGAATAAGTGGATGTATCTTTTCAAATGACACATTAATAAAATTATATTCCTGATTCAAATGCAGTCTTATTATCACCAAAATTGATTCAAACTGATATAATTTTGTTATCCCTGCTGAAACGTATTAACAATTAGTTCGTTGATTTATTTCACCGGCAGTTTTACATTATAACTAGCAGCATAAAAACTATGCCGTTTATCTTTTTTAAAGATATTTCTTGTTTAGTTTATCTCAGTCATGGGGTTTCTCTACGGTTTCTATACATAGCACATGGCTTTGGTCAAAGTACTGTAAAGTGATTAACAAAATCAAACAAAAAATCAAAAAGTGCCATTATACTATTTGACTAGAAATTGTATTTACATCAAAGTGAATATGGTTTATTTTTCAAACCAATTTGAGAAAATGAGAAAGAAGGCATCGCACTAGAAAACATACACTGTAAGAGTGTCCAGGTATACGCGCTTTATGATTCTGACTAATTCCAAATAACTTCCAACGTCACAGGATTTAATTAAGGATTAAAGCGAAAGTAGAAGAATGTCACTTCCATACTTTTCATTTTTTACACTTAGTTTGTTTTGGTTAATTACACTTCGAAATACTAAGGTTCAATTTAAGATATCTTTGGTTTTGACAGGCTCATGCTGCAGCCCCTTCCCCTCCCTGCCCCGTCGATCGATCGACATGCAGTCATACATACATCACTAAATATGTAAAACATACATGCAGAAACTAGTATCAGATATCTACTACATGTATCTTATATAATGATCTAAGGGAGACGACTCCGTCATGTATTTAGCGTATCTTAGTTTTATGTCAAACACTCAATTCAAGTATTGACAGTTATTCAGTAGATACAATATGATGTTCATGTAACGTAGTGAGAATGACCATCTAGATTTTAATTAGATTGGGTCTGATTGTGTTTCTTTTCACTGATTAACTTTTTGTGATGACATTATGAAGCAAAGTTAATAGAAATCTAAGAAGGATTCAACTGGTTTAAAATAAAGACCACTTAGTCAATGTCTTTGTCAAATTTGGTATTTTTTATGATGAATCTTTTTGTTGTGTTATGTGGAAATAAAGTTGATCAGAACTAAACATGGAGTCAACTGACCAAAGACCAAGGTCACGGGGTCAATGCCAATGGTTTAAGGTCGATGCCAGATTTTTCACTGATAAACAATTTGTGATAACAATAATAAGCAATCTTGTTCTGATTTAAAAGACAGGACAACAGACGCAAGATCAAGGTCACTGGATCATAGTTTGTTGAGTTTATCACCCCGTAAACAACTAGGATCATTTTGAGGCGGGTCACCTTGTAGTAGATACTGGCTACCTCACAAAACGGGCCTCGGTGGCCGAGTGATTAAAGTGTCCCGACACTTTATCACTAGCCCTCCACCTCTGGGGTGCGAGTTCGAAACCCACGCGGGACAGTTGCCTGGTACTGACCGTAGGCCGGTGGTTTTTCTCCGGATACTCCGGCATTCCTCCACCTCCAAAGTCAGGTCCGTCCTTATATGACCCTGGCTGTTAATAGGACGTTAAACAAAATAAATCAACCCTCACATAACAACATGTGGGAGGCCTGTCGCATGCCATCCAAAGCAGTTAGGATTAAGTGTCTCTCTAAAGGGTCTGTTTATTAGCTTCCTGAGAATCAAAAACCGCCATGGGTAAAAAGTGTCAAACCACTCACCAGGGATCTTCTCCAGAGTTTATGTGGCTGGCACTCTAAGCAACTAAGCTATCGCAGGTTCCCATTTGATTAAAGGTCAAGGTCATTTTGGTCCAAAGGTCAAAGACAAAGTGGATCTATGACACTTGCTCTTTATGTGGAAAGTTTCAAAATGGGCAGATGTCTTTTTGATGAATAATTTATGATTATAGAGGATGTATTGACACAAGACATGGCCTTTGCTGACCTGTAAGTGTTCTAGTTTTAATTTGAAAATACAACTTCATGTTATTTACAACACACCAATGTTCTCCTCTTCGGTTTTTAGTATATGTCGTATGCGTGGTGCAGTGTCAATTGTCTGTCAATTTAACACTACTAATCATGAACCACTGGGCAGATTTCAACTAAATTTGGTGTTTTACAGCCTCGGGTCAAGGAGAACCAACTTTGTATAAACAGAGGATCTGGCCCCAGTTACATGAAGGGGTGGGCCCAGTAGGAGAAATGTTGCAAATTGTTTGAAATCCGTCTGTAAGTTTTGTGTATATGTGATTTGGAGCATCTTTGGATGAAGGTCATCTATATTTACTGCAATATCACGATGTACAATATCGTGTTAAGTTTGTCAGAGGGAGAGATATTACAATATAGTGTTAAGTTTGTCAGAGGGAGAGATATTATCATATCGTGTTAAGTTTGTCAGAGGGAGATATATTACAATATCGTGTTAAGTTTGTCAGGTGGAGAGATATTACAATATCGTGTTAAGTTTGTCAGAGGGAGAGATATTACGATATCGTGTTAAGTTTGTCAGAGGGAGAGATATTACAATATCGTGTTAAGTTTGTCAGAGGGAGATATATTACAATATCGTGTTAAGTTTGTAAGGTGGAGATATATTACGATATCGTGTTAAGTTTGTCAGAGGGAGAGATATTACAATATCGTGTTAAGTTTGTAAGGTGGAGATATATTACGATATCGTGTTAAGTTTGTAAGGTGGAGATATATTACGATATCGTGTTAAGTTTGTCAGAGGGAGAGATATTACAATATCGTGTTAAGTTTGTCATGTGGAGATATATTACGATATCGTGTTAAGTTTGTCAGAGGGAGATATATTACGATATCGTGTTAAGTTTGTCAGGTGAAGATATATTACAATATCGTGTTAAGTTTGTCAGGTGGAGAGATGCTACAACTCCATCAAAAATTACTTTTAGAGACACGTGATTAGTAGAAAGTTTTAGTTTCATGAGTTGTATCATTTATGAAGAAAAGAAGAACAAAATGGACCATCAAGCAATTGTTTGGAATTAGGAGCATAGCCTTCAAATATTACACGTTATATTATGTTATATAACTTTCAAATAGTTTTAAAAGATATTCAATCACCATACCGTACTTTTTAAATTGATATATAAGTCTATTCTGCCATATCCTGACGTGGGGCCGCGGTGCCCGAGTGGTTAAGGTGTACCGACACTTTATCACTAGCCCTCCACCATTGGGTTGCGAGTTCGAAACCTACGTGGGGCAGTTGCCAGGTACTGACCGTAGGCCGGTGGTTTTTCTCCGGGTACTCCGGCTTTCCTCCACCTCCAAAACCTGGCACGTCCTTAAATGACCCTGGCTGTTAATAGGACGTTAAACAAAAACAAACCAAAAACAAACCATATCCTGACTACCTTAATCTAAATTTTTAATGATTTAATCGTATATATATATATTAGCTGATTTACTGTAGAATCTACATGTATACGCTTAAATCAAGACTGGTGTTCATTGATGATAGAGTGTTTTGTTGGCCCACCTCCATGCTTATCAAATTCCTCTTCATCCTGTTTCCGTCTCACGTCCCTCAGTTCTTCCTTAAACAATGATTGATGACGCCATTTCTCAGAAAGTTCTTCATGGATCTTTCTCAAGTTAAATATGAAGGCCTCCCTTTGTCCCTAGTTTTGCGTATTATATTTTGATTTTGATCTGAGAACAAGATGGCCGTTAGGCGGCCATTTTGAATTTTGACAGTTGAAGATTGTTATCGCTTATTCTCAGAAACTTCTTTGTGGATCTTTCTCAAATGTCACCTGAAGTTTTCCAATTGTCCCTAATTGTTAATATTCTAATTTGAGAATGAACGGAAAGCAAGATGGCCGATAGGCGGTAATTTGAAATTTTGACAATTGAATTGTTATCGTTATTTCTCAATAAGTCCTTCATGGATATTTCTTGATTTCATTTAGATTCTGCTTGCATTAATTGAAGTTTATTTACCCTATTTCATAGAGAACGTCCTGGGGATCTTTCTCAGATTCAATGCCGACATTCCTGTGGGATTTCTTGTTATGAATTAAACATGTTTAATTACTAGATTTTATTTACACGGGATGTTTTATCAATAGATCGGTGGTGGTTACTATAGGGTCAAATTTTACCAGATGAGATAGTTTTTTAAATGAGTATTTTCAGAGATGTTACTATACTAGACAGAAGAATTTTAAGTACTTTAGGGGAAACTTTGTCAGGTCGTGCAGCTTTACGAACATTTATTAAATTATTTTGGTCAATAACATCTTGATCATCGGTTACAGCGATAATAGAAAAGTTAGATGACTAAGGGGAGGTAAGTCAAATTCATAGTCGCCATCTCAGTAAGATTTGAAATAGAATATCCATGGGATGAATTATTATATTGTCAACTTTAAAAGGACCAAAAGAAGAATACTTTTAAGAAAAAAATTCTTACCGGTTTGGCAATACGCCACCACTTACCAGGAAGAACCTATTTGTCAGGTAAGGTATTTTGTTATTTGTTCTTACTTTAATTTTTCCTGTCCAGCTGATCAAATTTGATTTATGTTATTGAGTGATCACGAGACTGAATAATTTACCAGCCGATTTCTCTATTAGTAGATCTTGTTATTCCATGTAACTTTCATCCTTAACTTTCTCTTTATTTCTTTATTCACTCATTGCTTGTCATTAAGCTGGATTCTAACACTTTGGACGGGTATATAAAATAGCAGCCAGATAAAGAAACTGGAACAGTTTTGATGTAGAAAAGAGAAAACGAAGAAAGAAGAAAACTTCGTTAAACTTTTGTAATGTTTTCTATCCCCCGGCCCTGACAGTTGGTTTTAGAACAAAAGTGAATATATGTGTCTGTGTCACTACCAGCATTATCCTATGTGTACACGCGATGTATGTATAAAAGTGAGCATGCGTAATGAATGAATGAATGAATGAATGAATGAATGGTGGTGGTGATGGTGATGGTGATGGTGTTGGTGATTTATACATTTATAGTTACCTTCTATCAGTATGCTTGTCACTATATTTTCGTGCGTTGTTATGGCAAAGCTTGAAAAATAAAAGGAGGAAAAACTGTTTATGCCACCAGGGACGTTCCTGATGCCCCCACACGAACGTTCTGATCAATAATTAGGCAGTATCTCAAACACATCTACCTTCCCTGACACTGGAGCTGGATAGGAATCGTAATGTGTCAAACTGTAGCATATCCCCGAACATTTCATAATGAAATATCCATATTATATCTAGTTGATTATAAAGCAAATACTTATGACAGACTGTGTTATTGAGACAAGATTCCCTGGTATTGAGAAATACTCATACAGGATACGGGTCAAATTTACTAAGTAAACAATAAAGAAGTTGGGTATTGGGGATGACATGGTGAGTTTTTCTGTTGGTATATGTGGTATGTCAGTTATTGCTTGATTTCTCGTCACTAGGAACGTATTACCCAGGTTACTCGAAAGTCACAAAAGTGTCATCGTGGTGGATGTTTCTCGTGATCAATCGTAACAGTCATCATGTTTCATGTTTAGATTGTCACCGTAAACTCAGGTACTTGTCATAACACTGTACAAACACATACCGGCGTATACCGTAAAATGTCCGGGCAAATCACCACAGTTAACAAAACATTAACTGTAATCACAGTTAAACAAAACAATACCCGTAAACACGAAATACAGTTATCGGTCGATTAACAATGGTTATACAAACATTGTCAGGTACTGTTGGTATTACGTCACCAGGACTTGACCAGTGGTTAGTTCTTGTCTGGACGACGACACGCTCACGGCTTGGGGTGTTCCAGTTTCTGTGTCCGCTATACAAAAGCAAGTTCGTTTCCAATTATTCAATTAGTACCAGTTTATACCCGAGGAGGACGTTTGTTTAGAATAATTATTTAAGATATTACCAATCGCAGGAACCGCAAGTTATAGTACGCCATGGACAAATCAAGGGGACAAAGATGTATGAATGTAAAGTCTACAGGGGCTATTTTCAAAGGAACCGACATAACATCGCCAAGGCAACGATCATTATCATCAAACATGAAGTTGATACCGGATGTTGTGAATGTGGATATTTCTAGATCTGTTACCGATAGGAATTATAACGGCCTTAACTTTCACATGAAGATGTCGGACCGGAACCTCGCTGTGATCAGACGAAGGACTGAACAATTACGACAAAAGGATGCCGAGATTCGTGAACGCTCGGAGAAACTCCGCCAGAAAGCTAAAATGATTATTAATGCCTCGCCTGCCAAACAAGACATGAAGTCATGCCAGGAAGACATTTTGACTTCGGCATTTCAAGCAAGAACAGAAAGGTGCCGAAAACAACCTCAAACAGTTTCTCTTATATCTTCTTCCGGTGAATGCACTGTAACATCCTATGAGATTGTAGACTCAAAGTTTGAGCATGAAACCGGAAGTGGAGATCATCGGAATTACACAAAGGATTGTGACACCGGAAACGCAATCTCAGCCAGCTACATGACGTCACACGACGCAGAATTAAGTCACAGACATGAATGCAACATCGTCACCGCGGGTAACATCTTGGAAAAAGAAACCGGAAATGATGGACATGGAAATCAACCGAACCAAGGAAAACTATGTGTGACAATTTCTGTGGATGATATTATGAAAAATGAGAGAAGATGTGAGAAAGAACAACGGCCGATACCTGCTATACGTCGGAAACGTCCAGGTCAGAAGATCGGGACATCAACCGGAGATAAGAAAATTCCGGGCCGGAAAAGCCTGGGAACACAGAATACAGACAACTTCGTGATACAGAAACAGGTCAGAAAAAACGAAGAAAAGTCATTTGTCGGAGAACGGTATTCATTTAATGAAACAAAAGTCTTTTCTAATTGTTTAAACTGTAGTTCAACAATAGTCGGCATGCTTTCACCAAAACGTAATACCGAAATGGCCTCTCCAGGGAGTCTCGGCGTCAGTCCAATGAGAATTGCTGTATGTAAATCGGCCAAGAAGACCCGGATGGCTTCAACGTTGTCACTACCTTTAACTCCGAATGTGTACCTTTCGAAGTTGAAAATCAAGAAAAAGATTCTAAGTGCATTGAGGAAAGATGAACATACCAGTCAAGTGTTCTAATCCATTTGTTGATAGTAGGGTTTTTTTTGTTTTTCAATTTAGGGGGGGGGCAATTTTTTTTGAAATTTTGACAATTGAATTGTAATCGTTATTTCTCTGTAAGTCCTTCATGGATATTTCTTGATTTCATTTAGATTCTGCTTGCATTAATTGAAGTTTATTTACCCTATTTCATAGAGAAGGTCCTGTGGATCTCAGATTCAATGTCGACATTCCTGTGGGATTTCTTGTTATGAATTAAACATGTTTAATTACTAGATTTTATTTACACGGGATGTTTTATCAATAGATCGGTGGTGGTTACTATAGGGTCAAATTTTACCAGATGAGATAGTTTTTTAAATGAGTATTTTCAGAGATGTTACTATACCAGACAGAAGAATTTTAAGTACTTTAGGGGAAACTTTGTCAGGTCGTGCAGCTTTATGAACATTTATTAAATTATTAGGGCCCCGCATCGAGAGATGCGGGTGCCCTATAGTAATCAGGTTGTCCGTCCGTCCGTCCGTCCGTCCGTCCGTCCGTCCGTCCGTTTTATTTCTTCTGCACAAAAATGATTGAAGGAGATGAAGGATTTGTATCAAATTGGAACTGATGATTCCTCATGCATCCTAGATCAGATGTGTAGTATTTCATGCAAATCGAATTCAAAATGGCTGTTAGGCGGCCATATTGGATTTTAACATTAACATGAAAATACTGGATCTTTGTTGTTTTTAACTGTTCACTATTCGATTATGCAAAGTTGTCAAGAAATAAACCAAGAGTTAACTGACAGAATGATTAAACTCATAGTTCAAGGTCACAAGTTCAAAGGTCAACGGTCAAGGTCATCCTGGGTCGGCTTCAAAATGCCAGGTAATCGACCCTTTTGGATTTTAGCAGTCAAAACAATTTTGACATTTTCTTATCAATGAATGATCTTGTTTTTGATATGCTTTTATATAAATTTGAAACATTAGTTATAGCAGATTGCAGAATTGTTTATTAGGGCCCCGCATCAAAGATGCGGTGCCCTATAGTAATCAGGTTGTCTGTCTGTCCGTCTGTCTGTCCGTCTGTCCGTTTTTTTCTTTTGCGCCAAATTATTGACAAGAGTTGGAGGATTTCGGTGAAAATTGGTACATAGTGGTATTTAGGGAAGCCAAACACAATGGTACCACTTACAAAATCGTCTGTTGCCATGGTAACAAATGGAGGTTTCTGATTGGTTGAAATATCGATATTGTTCGATTTCGGTGAAAATTGGTACATAGTGGTATTTAGGGAAGCCAAACACAATGGTACCACTTATGAAACCGTCTGTTACCATGGTAACAAATGGAGGTTTCTGATTGGTTGAAATTTCGATATTGTTCGATTTCGGTGAAAATTGGTACATAGTTGTATTTAGGGAAGCCAAACACAATGGTACCACTTACGAAACCGTCTGTTGCCATGGTAACAAATGGAGGTTTCTGATTGGTCAAAATTTAGTTATTGTTCGATTTTGGTGAGAGAATTGGTATATAGGGGTTTTGAGGGAACAATGGTTCACCTTTCCAAAACCTGTGTTGTCATGGGAATGAAACAGAGGCTTCTGATTGCGGCGAAAATTGGTACATACAGGTATTGAGGGAAGCCGATTTTCGATGATGTAACATTTTACATATTGACATAAAACCACAATACACACATACATATACAATACTATTACAGTCTTCCATTAGCATAATTTATGACTTATGCAAAGTTGGTCACAATCAAACAAGATATCAACTGACCAAAGTTCAAAGTCAATGGGTCATATGTTAAGGTCGGTTTGACATTTTTTAAATGGTATTAAAGATTTTGTTATGACATTATGAAGGTAAGTTGGTGTCAAGCGACCAAATTTTGAAGTTGATTGGGTCTAAATATAAAAAGTTTTAAAACAAAAAAAGGTGAAAAAAGTACTGGTTTGGATTTCTTATACCTCAAATGACAAAAAAAGGACATTATTAAAATATTTTAAAAAATCCTTTTTTTCTCCCCTTTTCTTCACATTTGGTATGTTTTGTTTTTCAGAAAACCCTCTCAAGTTTACCTTATTAGAATAACTGCATTGAGTTTATATCAGTTTGTGTGCTCCTTGATATTAGATTTGAAACAAATTTGAAAAGTGTAATGCTTGTAGAATTCTTTTAGCTAGCTTTTCCATACAATAATAATAAGCAGTATTGTCAGTGGCCCTATTAATGCTAACATTAATGAAACAATAGCAAAGGTTAATCAAAAACATATATCTAATAGTTTCATGTCAGTATATTACAATCAGTGTTTTTCCTGGGTATTTTTACAGTGCACAGTGTATTCCTAAAAACGAAACTGGGAATTTTTTCATTGATTGTGAAAAGTCGTCATACAAATGTTATTTGGAATTTTCGAGTTGATTTTGGGAAAAAATCAGGCTAAAACGCATTGAGAATGGGGTCGTTTGGCGCACCCAGTTATATAGGCAGGAAAAACACTGACAATAATTATTACATTTACCCTGAAGGGTAAGACACATAGCGGGGCCCTTTCTGACGTGTCAGTGTTCTAGTTTTGGTTAATAACATCTTGATCATCGGTTACAGCGATAATAGAAAAGTTTAAATGACTAAGGGGAGGTAAGTCAAATTCATAGTCGCCATCTGCAGTAGGATTTGAAATAGAACAGAAGTCATCTGTCCAGCTGATCAAATTTGATTTATGTTATTGAGTGATCACGAGACTGAATAATCTACCAGCCGATTTCTCTATTAGTAGATCTTGTTATTCCATGTAACCTTCATCCTTAACTTTCTCTTTATTTCTTTATTCACTCATTGCTTGTCATTAAGCTGGATTCTAACACTTTGGACGGGTATATAAAATAGCAGCCAGATAAAGAAACTGGAACAGTTTTGATGTAGAAAAGAGAAAACGAAGAAAGAAGAAAACGTCGTTAAACTTTTGAAATGTTTGTTTGTTCTTCCTCTATTCTATCCCCGGCCCTGACAGTTGGTTTTAGAACAAAAGTGAAATATGTGTCTGTGTCACTACCAGCTTTATCCTATGTGTACACGCGATGTATGTATAAAAGTGAGCATGAGTAATGAATGAATGAATGAATGAATGAATGAATGAATGAATGAATGAAGGTGGTGGTGGTGGTGGTGATGGTGTTGGTGATTTATACATTTATAGTTACCTTCTATCAGTATGCTTGTCACTATATTTTCGTGCGTTGTTATGGCAAAGCTTGAAAAATAAAAGGAGGAAAAACTGTTTATGCCACCAGGGACGTTCCTGATGCCCCAACACGAACGTTCTGATCAATAATTAGGCAGTATCTCAAACACATCAACCTTCCCTAACACTGGAGCTGGATAATGTAATGTGTCAAACTGTAGCATATCCCCGAACATCTTGTTATATTTCATAATGAAATATCCATATTATATCTAGTTGATTATAAAGCAAATACTTATGACAGACTGTGTTATTGAGACAAGATTCCGTGGTATTGAGAAATACTCATACAGGATACGGGTCAAATTTACTAAGTAAACAATAAAGAAGTTGGGTATTGGGGATGACATGGTGAGTTTTTCTGTTGGTATATGTGGTATGTCAGTTATTGCTTGATTTCTCGTCACTCGGAACGTATTACCCAGGTTACTCGAAAGTCACAAAAGTGTCATCGTGGTGGATGTTTCTCGTGATCAATCGTAACAGTCATCATGTTTCATGTTTAGATTGTCACCGTAAACTCATGGTACTTGTCGCAACACTGTACAAACACATACCGGCGTATACCGTAAAATGTCCGGGCAAATCACCACAGTTAACAAAACATTAACTGTAATCACAGTTAAACAAAACAATACCCGTAAACACGATAAACAGTTATCGGTCGATTAACAATGGTTATACAAACATTGTCAGGTACTGTTGGTATTACGTCATCAGGACTTGACCAGTGGTTAGTTCTGGTCCGGACACCGACACGCTCACGGCTTGGGGTGTTCCAGTTTCTGTGTCCGCTATACAAAAGCAAGTTCGTTTCCAATTATTCAATTAGTACCAGTTTATACCCGGGGAGGACGTTGGTTTAGACTAATTATTTAAGATATTACCAACCGCAGGAACCGTAAGTTATAGTACGCCATGGACAAATCAAGGGGACAAAGATGTATGAATGTTAAGTCTACAGGGGCTATTTTCAAAGGAACCGACATAACATCGCCAAGGCAACGATCATTATCATCAAACATGAAGTTGATACCGGATGTTGTGAATGTGGATATTTCTAGATCTGTTACCGATAGGAATTATAACGGCCTTAACTTTCACATGAAGATGTCGGACCGGAACCTCGCTGTGATCAGACGAAGGACTGAACAATTACGACAAAAGGATGCCGAGATTCGTGAACGCTCGGAGAAACTCCGCCAGAAAGCTAAAATGATTATTAATGCCTCGCCTGCCAAACAAGACATGAAGTCATGCCAGGAAGACATTTTGACTTCGGCATTTCAAGCAAGAACAGAAAGGTGCCGAAAACAACCTCAAACAGTTTCTCTTATATCTTCTTCCGGTGAATGCACTGTAACATCCTATGAGATTGTACACTCAAAGTTTGAGCATGAAACCGGAAGTGGAGATCATCGGAACTACACAAAGGATTGTGACACCGGAAACGCAATCTCAGCCAGCTGCATGACATCACACGACGCAGAATTAAGTCACAGACATGAATGCAACATCGTCACCGCGGGTAACATCTTGGAAAAAGAAACCGGAAATGATGGACATGGAAATCAACCGAACCAAGGAAAACTATGTGTGACAATTTCTGTGGATGATATTATGAAAAATGAGAGAAGATGTGAGAAAGAACAACGGCCGATACCTGCTAAACGTCGGAAACATCCAGGTCAGAAGATCGGGACATCCACCGGAGATAAGAAAAGTCCGGGCCGGAAAAGCCTGGGAACACAGAATACAGACAACTTCGTGATACAGAAACAGGTCAGAAAAAACGAAGAAAAGTCATTTGTCGGAGAACGGTATTCATTTAATGAAACAAAAGTCTTTTCTAATTGTTCAAACTGTAGTTCAACAATAGTCGGCATGCTTTCACCAAAACGTAATACCGAAATGGCCTCTCCAGGGAGTCTCGGCGTCAGTCCAATGAGAATTGCTGTATGTAAATCGGCTAAGAAGACCCGGATGGCTTCTACGTTGTCACTACCTTTAACTCCGAATGTGTACCTTTCGAAGTTGAAAATTAAGAAAAAGATTCTAAGTGCATTGAGGAAAGATGAACATACCAGTCAAGTGTTCTAATCCATTTGTTGATAGTATGCTGTCAGATTGTGACAATAATATGGTGGCGATATTTTGGCGAGACTGTGATGTTGATGTTTTGGCGAGACTGTGGTGTTGATATTTTGGCGAGACTGTGGTGTTGATATATTGGCGAGACTGTGATGTTGATGTTTTGGCGAGACTGTACGGTGTTGATATTTTGGCGAGACTGATGTTGATATTTTGGCGAGACTGTGATGTTGATGTTTTGGCGAGACTGTGATGTTGATATTTTGGCGAGACTGTACGGTGTTGATATTTTGGCGAGACTGTGATGTTGATGTTTTGGCGAGACTGTGATGTTGATATTTTGGCGAGACTGTGATGTTGATATTTTGGCGAGACTGTGGTGTTGATGTTTTGGCGAGACTGTGCTGTTGATATCACCTTGACACTGTGATGTTGATGTTTTGGCGAGACTGTGATGTTGATATTTTGGCGAGACTGTGATGTTGATGTTTTGGCGAGACTGTGATGTTGATATTTTGGCGAGACTGTGGTGTTGATATTTTGGCGAGACTGTGGTGTTGATGTTTTGGCGAGACTGTGATGTTGATATCGCCTTGACACTGTGATGTCAACACTATGGTGACACTATATGCTCTGCTATGTTGATAATAATCATTCTTTCGGTGCCAAACGATAGTGTTCCTTCTACTATGTGATTAAATGCGATAATGGAGTAGTGGAATATGTTACAATATTGTGCTTGTAATTGTACATATCAATTATACATACTTTATATTTTTCCATTTTATTTAATTATTAAAATGTTTTAATTTTCATTCACGCCCCTTTGTGAGTTTTATTTTTGAGAGGTTATTTTGTATATACCGTGGCTTGAGATCTCTCTTAAGCCGAAAACTGTCTATTATGTAAAATACGTACGTAGCACCGCCGACT
The DNA here is from genome assembly GCF_902652985.1 of Pecten maximus. Taxonomy (NCBI): domain Eukaryota; kingdom Metazoa; phylum Mollusca; class Bivalvia; order Pectinida; family Pectinidae; genus Pecten; species Pecten maximus. The sequence continues at coordinate 10,179,556 of NC_047026.1, forward strand.
GTCCAATATTTTACTTCTTAAAACACAGCCTTTACGTACAATCAACCACGAAGGCTATCATTACAATATAGGACAGCTGTGTCCAGTATCATACTTTGCTTGATTTTGCACAACTGATGCATGTATTACAGGTGTTCAGTAAGTGCATTATTTTGTGGACAGTTATAACTGCATGTAGTTTATTGGACTGCTACACATAACGTATTGTACAGCTACAGGTAACATTTTGGACGGTTACAGATAACTTATTGGACAGTTACAGATAACTTATTGGACGGCTACATATAACTTATTGGACGGTTACAGATAACTTATTGGACGGTTACAGATAACTTATTGGACAGTTACAGGTAACTTATTGGACAGTTACAGATAACTTATTGGACGGTTACAGATCACTTATTGGACAGTTACAAATAACTTATTGGACAGTTACAGATAACTTATTGGACAGTTACAGATAACTTATTGGACAGTTACAGGTAACTTATTGGACAGTTACAGATAACTTATTGGACAGTTACAGATAACTTATTGGACAGTTACAGATAACTTATTGGACAGTTACAGATAACTTATTGGACAGATACAGGTAACTTATTGGACAGTTACAGATAACTTATTGGACAGTTACATATAACTTATTGGACAGTTACAGGTAACTTATTGGACAGTTACAGATAACTTATTGGACAGATACAGGTAACTTATTGGACAGTTACAGATAACTTATTGGACAGTTACAGGTAACTTATTGACAGTTACAGATAACTTATTGGACAGTTACAGATAACTTATTGGACGGTTACAGATAACTTATTGGACAGTTACATGTAACTTATTGGACAGTTACAGGTAACTTATTGGACAGATACAGGTAACTTATTGGACAGTTACAGATAACTTATTGGACAGTTACAGATAACTTATTGGACAGTTACAGATAACTTATTGGACAGATACAGGTAACTTATTGGACAGTTACAGGTAACTTATTGGACAGTTACATGTAACTTATTGGACAGTTACAGGTAACTTATTGGACAGATACAGGTAACTTATTGGACAGATACAGGTAACTTATTGGACAATTACACGTGGTGCCTATGTATTCTGCTGGATGATTACATGACATCAGATGACGTCATTGTCTAGTAATTACTTTTTCACACGTAATACGTGACATTATTGGTGATATATCTAGCCTAAACAATAATGTTTCTGACGAAAATTCTCATATTTACGTAAATCTCGCTGCGGTACACGAATTAACGAGTTGTCTTTATCCAAATTTTCCACTTTCTACGATCAGATAGTTACACAGGGCTTAAATTAGCGACTAGATATTAGTCGCCATGGAGATTGAGATTGACCATTGACGACCAGTAATTGGATCATAAATTGTCTAATGGCGACCTAGATAAAACATGTTATCATCAGTCTTAAACGTTACCCGTCTCTGGCCATAACACTGCAGTCACTAAACCAATGAACAACTATAGGCATGCGTGTGACCATAGCTAAGCGGAGACACAAAAGAACTACGTCATCTTTTTCAAAACCGAAAAAAGTCACTGTCGACATACAGTATATAGTAACTCTTCAAACGTCGAAAGTATATTGCTTTTTTACCATTGGTTAGAAAAGAAGGCGTTCCCTAGAATTGGTGTCGACTAACCCTACAGTACCAATATATATCAGACTAACTACTGTTGACTAACCCTACAGTACCAATATATATCAGACTTACTACTGTTGACTAACTCTACAGTACCAATATATATCAGACTGTTGACTAACCCTACAGTACCAATATATATCAGACTGTTGACTAACCCTACAGTACCAATATATATCAGACTTACTACTGTTGACTAACCCTACAGTACCAATATATATCAGACTAACTACTGTTGACTAACTCTACAGTACCAATATATATCAGACTGTTGACTAACCCTACAGTACCAATATATATCAGACTTACTACTGTTGACTAACCCTACAGTACCAATATATATCAGACTAACTACTGTTGACTAACCCTACAGTACCAATATATATCAGACTACTGTTGACTAACCCTACAGTACCAATATATACCAGACGTACTACTGTTGACTAACCCTACAGTACCAATATATATCAGACTTACTACTGTTGACTAACCCTACAGTACCAATATATATCAGACTTACTACTGTCGACTAACCCTACAGTACCAATATATATCAGACTAACTACTGTTGACTAACCCTACAGTACCAATATATATCAGACTTACTACTGTTGACTAACCCTACAGTACCAATATATATCAGACTTACTACTGTTGACTAACCCTACAGTACCAATATATATCAGACTTACTACTGTCGACTAACCCTACAGTACCAATATATATCAGACTAACTACTGTTGACTAACTCTACAGTACCAATATATATCAGACTACTGTTGACTAACCCTACAGTACCAATATATACCAGACGTACTACTGTTGACTAACCCTACAGCACCAATATATATCAGACTTACTACTGTTGACTAACCCTACAGTACCAATATATATCAGACTAACTACTGTTGACTAACCCTACAGTACCAATATATATCAGACTTACTACTGTTGACTAACCCTACAGTACCAATATATATCAGACTTACTACTGTTGACTAACCCTACAGTACCAATATATATCAGACTTACTACTGTCGACTAACCCTACAGTACCAATATATATCAGACTGTTGACTAACCCTACAGTACCAATATATATCAGACTAACTACTGTTGACTAACCCTACAGTACCAATATATATCAGACTTACTACTGTTGACTAACCCTACAGTACCAATATATATCAGACTTACTACTGTTGACTAACCCTACAGTACCAATATATATCAGACTGTTGACTAACCCTACAGTACCAATATATATCAGACTGTTGACTAACCCTACAGTACCAATATATATCAGACTAACTACTGTTGACTAACCCTACAGTACCAATATATATCAGACTAACTACTGTTGACTAACTCTACAGTACCAATATATATCAGACTTACTACTGTTGACTAACCCTACAGTACCAATATATATCAGACTATTGTTGACTAACCCTACAGTACCAATATATATCAGACTTACTACTGTTGACTAACCATACAGTACCAATATATATCAGACTAACTACTGTTGACTAACCCTACAGTACCAATATATATTAGACTTACTACTGTTGACTAACTCTACAGTACCAATATATATCAGACTAACTACTGTTGACTAACTCTACAGTACCAATATATATCAGACTTACTACTGTTGACTAACCCTACAGTACCAATATATATCAGACTTACTACTGTTGACTAACCCTACAGTACCAATATATATCAGACTTACTACTGTTGACTAACCCTACTGTACCAATATATATATATATATATATATATATCAGACTTACTACTGTTGACTAACCCTACAGTACCAATATATATCAGACTTACTACTGTTGACTAACCCTACAGTACCAATATATATCAGACTTACTACTGTTGACTAACCCTACAGTACCAATATATATCAGACTGTTGACTAACCCTACAGTACCAATATATATCAGACTTACTACTGTTGACTAACCCTACAGTACCAATATATATCAGACTAACTACTGTTGACTAACTCTACAGTACCAATATATATCAGACTTACTACTGTTGACTAACTCTACAGTACCAATATATATCAGACTTACTACTGTTGACTAACTCTACAGTACCAATATATATCAGACTGTTGACTAACCCTACAGTACCAATATATATCAGACTTACTACTGTTGACTAACTCTACAGTACCAATATATATCAGACTTACTACTGTTGACTAACCCTACAGTACTGTCGGGTACTCGTTAATTTCAAGATGGTGGACTATGGTCAGCCAAGTTATCATTTATTCATGGAGCAATGTTGATTAGTAGTCAACCAAATGATACTTTATGATACAGTGTATATCTCATAAACTCTCCGATGTATATACATGTATATGCCGGCTCAACATTGCTCCATGAATAAATGACAACTTGGCTTGCCGTCCTGAACCAATATGATCACAAAGACAGTTGTGGGCTACTAGATCACTTATTTATAAGTACGCTCAGACGGAGGCAAATATAAAGTCTAACTTACAGATAGTTATTTTTTATATTATAATAAGTATCTGCTGCTGTACATAAACAGATGTTTTGCAAAGTTGGGACAAACCTTGGCCGTGTCAAGTCTCTGAGCTGTCACCAAGGATTGTACTTAAATGTTATTGGAGTTACTCCTCTTGTATCTAATACTATAACAGATAACTTCTGTTACTAACAGTAGCGGGAGATACCACGGCAGTACCCTCTTTGTGGTAGCGCCAAGCAACCACGACAATGCCCCAGTTCGAAATATAGTTTACATGGGTCGTCGAGAAATACATTACAACACCAATCATTAGTTTAAGATATTTGTATGTATACATAATCATCAATATATCAGTTACACATGGACAACACGTACTGTATAGCTGTCTGACCGGTATAGGATAAAATCGCTTCCTTAAAACATTGATCAATCTTCAGTAATGCAACATCACCTAGACAATCCCCAAACTAAACTTTCAGATACTCCTTCAACTAACCTCTCATGCACTCCTCAAACTAAACTCTTGGGTACTCCTCAAACTGAACTCTAAGGCACTCATCAAACTAAACTCTTAGCATTTCTTCAACTAAACTCTCAGGCACTCTTCAACTAAACTCTCAGGCACTCTTCAACCAAACTCTCTGGCACTGCTCAAACTAAACTCTCAGATACTCCTCAAACTCATCTCTCAGACACTCCTCAAGCTAAAATCTCAGTCACTCCTAAAACTATACTCTCAGGCACTGCTTAAACTATACTCTCACGCACTCCTCAAACATAACTCTCAGGAACCCCTCAAACTAAAATCTAAGACACTCCTTAAATTAAATTCTCAGATACTCCTCAAACTAAACTCACAGGCACTCCTCAAACTTAATTCCCAGGCACTCCCCAAATTAAACTCTCAGGCACTCTTCAAATTAAACTCTCAGGCACTCCTCAAACTAAACTCTCAGACAATCCTCAAACTAAATTCTCAGGCACTCCTCAAACTAAACTCTCAGGCACTCTTCAAACTTAACTCTCAGATACTCCTCAAACTGAACTTCCATGCACTGCTCAAACTTAACTCTAAGACATTCCTAAGTTAAACTCTTATGCTCCCCTCAAACTCAACTCTCAAGCACCCCTCAAACTCAACTCTCAGCCACTTCACGAGCGAAACTCTTAGACACTCCTCAAGATAATCTCTCGGGCTCTCCTCAAACTAAACTCTCACGCTCTAATTCATAATAATCTCAATAGGGCAAACGGATCTTCGTGTGACATAATCTGGTAAGATCCTTTCGTAGCATTCGGGCAAATAGACAAATAAATATTACAAATATAATTACGTAGATAAGGGTATGCATTAACACTTAAAACAATTAACAACGAGTAAATAATGACCGTGTGTGATAAAGATTGGGACATCGTCAGGAACCCCCAGAGAGGTGTCATGGCATGTCGTGAATTAAGTAAGAAACAAGTAATAACTCCTGGACACCGAAGGTAACCCAAACTGTTTATACATATGTGTCCCTCTGTTTCGCATCAGTGTTAATGCCATTACGAGTTGTATGATGAATTTAGTGTTCTACAGTCGTCGAATACCTATATTGCACTACTTTACGCTACACTTATCATCCGTACGGGTCAGCTCAGTGAAAACAAAATCATTGTTTCAATAGAGATTATTTGATTGGCTCCGTCACAATTTCCCATCGGAATTTGAACCAATTAGATTGAAGATAACATAAATGCTTTACAGAAGCAGTTTCGGCGAGTGATCTCGTTAAATTGATATCAACGGGCTTAAACCATTGCACAGAAAGTCAAGGATACCATTTTGTCCGACAATGATGTCTTCTTATCAATTAAAAAATGCGTAGATGGTAGAAAAGCCTTTTATCGAGTATTTTAGCCTATGTGAACACCGCCAAGGCGTTGTTCAATTTCGATACTCTGTTTATCACACAATCTGCCCGTTCCGGTTGTATACCAGTAATATCCAATGTACACAAAGTTCCGGTTATATACACGTTTTTATATCCAATGTACCCGAAGATCCGGTTGTATACTAGCGATAATATCATATGTTTCCAAACTTCCGGTTGTATACCAGCGATAATATCATATGTTCCCAAACTTCCGGTTGTATACCAGCGATAATATCATATGTTCCCAAACTTCCGGTTGTATACCAGCGATAATATCATATGTTTCGAACTTCCGGTTGTATACTAGCGATAATATCATATGTTTCCAAACTTCCGGTTGTATACCAGCGATAATATCATATGTTCCCAAACTTCCGGTTGTATACCAGCGATAATATCATATGTTCCCGAACTTCCGGTTGTATACCAGCGATACTATCATATGTTCCCAAACTTCCGGTTGTATGCCAGCGGTGATATCCAATGTGATACACTTGATCTGTTCTGTTTCGTTTTTCGTTGTATCAGTCCCCTGCCGTTTAACCCACTTTGCTTAGCCATGCTTCCATGTATGTTGGTGAAAGCTTGCACAAGGCATGTAACTTCAGTATAATTAGCTACAGATCAGGTTCGAGTTTTTTGGTTTTTGGGTCAAGATCAAGGTCACTGTAGCACTTTAGCAATACCCGGGATGCTTGTTCAATTAATTGTTTCTGTGCTTGTTCGGTTTCCAAATTGATTTGCGTTCTCTTGGTTATTTGATCCGACTATCTTTTATTTTATTGACGTTATCTCATACTTAAATATATATGCATGAGTCAGGACTTCGAAGATTTGGAAACTTTGCTTGTCTCCAGAACTGTCACATCCGGTACAGATATAGCTCCGAGACATTTACGCCGGCATCTGTAGCGGCATTGTAAAATATCAGCGATTCTATCCAAATTCCATTCCAAGTACATTGTATAGCTTATCTTGAACTTGTCTCCGCCCAGAATTAGCTATACACGTATCTGTCTATCTTCTGCCTTTTTGATGAATTGCTAATGCTACACACTATAGATAAGAGATGATACACTCTTGTCTTCGTGTGAAGATAAATTTAATATACATAAGATGAAATAATCCGAACAACAACAACAACAATAATATGGAAATTGTTTTGATACAGAATAATTTACAAGATGAGAATTTGAAAATCGACCTTAGCTTTATTTCACGACTGAATATATGTAAAGTATTTAGCATAGGTCCCCCCTCCCCCCTCTCTCTCTCTCTCTCTCTCTCTCTCTCTCTCTCTCTCTCTCTCTCTCTCTCTCTCTCTCTCTCTCTCTCTCTCTCTCTCATTAGAGTAATTATGTAAATTAGATATTGCGCTATATGAATATGGGACCTATTGATTCATTATCAATAGGTATAAGATTTAGAGCTCTATGGTAGCGGTTACAGTAAAAAACTGACCAAATCTGAAAAATAAGGTACATGTTTTAGATATGTAAACATAGCCAGCTAACCCTACATATTACCTAAAATAAAGTATTACAATATATTTGTAATCTATACAACATTGTCAATTCTAATACAGCTCTGAAGGATAAGTAAACTTATTTTTTCTATGTTTTTCAGACCTAGGATTACCAAGGTAACGACTTCAAAAAACCTAAAAACAAATTGCAAAATATGATATTTGACCCCAAAATGACACACTTCTCTACACATTTTTTTCTAAAACCTATTTGAAATTGAATATATATATATTCAATCTTGTTTTGACATACATTTATGTGGTACATACAGTTTTCCCGCAATCTTACGTTCATTATGATGCACCATTTTTCGCTGTAGGAAAAACTAAATTTCCGGTGGTAAACACACTGTCAGAAAATCTGGAAATTTAAAATCCGGAACCAATTTATAGCGAAGGATCAAGAAAATCAGATTTGTTTCAAATTTTTGGACTTAAAATATTTCTGTGTTAAGTTTTTGATGCAAGTGTTGAAATGTCTATTAATACATCACTTTATAATTGTACTAGGGTGTTGACATTTGACAATAACTAGAGTCCCTCTGGCTGTTTAAACCCTGTTAGACCTGGACTCGACAGTTTGGTTTGGTTTGGTTTAAGCGTGCAATTCAAAGAGAACATTTGACCACGTCACAACTAAATCTGTGTCGATACACAAACATTATGGATTATGGAAATATCAATTAATTAAAAACGTTTGAGATATTAAACAATAATATAATATTAAACGGTTTCTTTTAATTTTGTAACACTACTGGTTGCTTTACGTAGATTCACTGAAACTATATTACCTTAGCAACCACGGCTGCCGTAGTTACCAATGTCGCAAAACACATTGAATGTTATTGTCTACGTACTGTATCTAAACGATTTGTTTGATGTAAATATAAAGATTGAACCTCATTAAGGCTGCGTATACGGTAGTATACCCGAAATTAGCAATGAATATATCCTATGGAGCTAAAGGGTTTGTACGAGGTACATCAATGTGTTGTTTTAAATATGGTGTCGATGAAGGGTTTGTACGAGGTACATCAATGTGTTGTTTTAAATATGGTGTCGATGATGATTTGTACGAGGTACATCAATGTTTTGTTTCAAATATGGTGTCGATGAAGGGTTTGTATGTGGTTCATGAATGTGTTGTTTTAAATGTGGTGTCGGTGAATGGTTTGTACGAGGTGCATCAATGTAAGAGATTGTTCGAAGTATCTATACCACATTGGTATGACGGTATACCATATAAACACACATACTATCTATACCACATTAGTATGATGTATACCACATAAACACACATACTATCTACAGTATACCACATTGGTATGACGGTATACCACATAAACACACATACTATCTATACCACATTGGTATGACGGTATAACACATAAATACACATACTATCTATACCACATTGGTATGACGGTATACCACATAAATACACATACTACCTATACCACATTGGTATGACGGTATAAGCCACACTATCTATACCACATTGATATGACGGTATACCACATAAACACACATACTATCTATACCACATTGGTATGACGGTATACCACATAAACACACATACTATCTATACCACATTGGTATGACGGTATACCACATAAACACACATACTATCTCTACCACACTGGTATGACGGTATACCACATAAACACATATACTATCTATACCACATTGGTATGACGGTATACTATATTTTGTCTAGCTGACTGATGGGTTCACAGGCGCTCGGCGTCAGCTTTTTCTAAGTACGTATATATATAGTAATATTTACATTTCCACTGTGTGTTCTCTATATGAAGGTACTAACAAAATTAGCGTTCATTTAAGCATTGAACGGCTTTCAGTTGGCATTCATTGTCAATATGAATGCCAACTGAAAGCCGTTCAATGCTTATATTTACCATCTGCGATTTTTTATTTGTCGTGCGATTGTTTTTTGAAATTTTCAAATTTAAATTTCAGTTGGCAGTTCATAAGCTGGTGAACTCGCAACTGAATTGGTAGGGTTATATAGTGGCAGTGCCATACAATGGTAAATATCCCTAGGTGAACAATTAAGCTGCCGCGTATGAATACATACCGTACATTGTTGACGGTGCCACGTAGAATGCAGAAGTGTGAATATAAAATCGCGTTTGATTACACATGAAATAATATTTTATTAACTTTAAAACTTGTTAATAATTGTGAAATTGAAGACAACATTTCAATATTTTTCTTTCATGATGATTAAAATAATGAATTTGTGTGGAACTGTATTTTGTGTACTTGTGTACTTGATTACATTTCCCGCCAAATTGGAATTATCTGTTACGCTGTTACATCGATCATCCAGCTGTTTCGTCACTACGCATAACGAACGTAGAATACTGTTTCTTATGATTTTTTCAAAGATTACGTTGAAAAATAGTTTTGAAATGTAAATATAAGAAATAATTGTTACTTTTTGTTGTTCACTGGTGCATGAACGGCATTTTTTGACAGATATTTCAACATTACCCGCTGACGCGCGTCATTTAAAATATCTGTCAAAAAATGCCGTTCATTCACCAGTGAACTACAAAAAATAACAATTATTTCTTAAATATCATCTACTACTACCACTACCATCCTCGATATATGGACGTTATCATTTTGAAGACACCGTCATATCTTAAATGTTCCACAGGTAAACGCAGGTAATGTTGATATAGCAAAAACAACATGTTGGCAAAGTGGGGATGAATCATATGATGGTGTAATCGTGACTGCAATTTGCAAATGATTGTCCTTTTTGTCATAATGAGTTCCGATATTATAGACTTTTACAATATTATGATAAACGGTGTCACCTCCCGACGATGTGACGTTATAATAAAAATATGACGTCATTATGATATCATAGCAGCAGAGCACCATGGCGGGTCCGTAGATAAGGACATTTTCACCGGAGCCAAACAGAAGAAAGCTATTTGCTCCTGTTCCAAGTTTAATGCGTATGCCTCCTAGAGACGCTGAGCCGTTAGCATACTTCAAGTTGCTTTTCCCTGATATTCTGACAAAAGAAATCATCCGACACACTTACACGTAAGTTGAAATAAAAAGTAAAAACCCCTATTTTCTTTCATACGGTTGTCGTCATAATACAATGTATGAACATTGTAAGTATATATATACAGTCTATGGACAAAAGTAGTGGAACGATTGTGACGTTGCACGGTTAAAATTTGTAGCTGGTGCTTTGTTTCAATATTAATGGTGATATTGGCAGTTTGCATACACCTACAACAAAACAAATTATACCACTGCAAAGAAGAAAATCGAAGCAATATTGAGTATTAATTAAAAATAGTATGTTGAATTATTTACCTAATATTTTGTGATGTACCCACGGGCTTTTCTTACAGCAGAGATTCTTTTTGGAATTGGCCGGTAAAGATTTCGGATTGTTTCGACCTCAAAACTGGTCCAAACAGAAACTATTTTTTATAAAGTTGTTCAGAAGATTCTATTCTCAACTGACTGTTCAATTGTCCTCTTAATTATTAACCACAAAATTTATATAATGTTAAGGCCGGGGCTCTGTGCCGGCCAGATCATTGTGTTTATTTGGCTTGTTTCGATATATGCTTTTGTGACTCTGGAACGGTGGACAGGAGCATTATCATCCTGAAATACATAATTATTATCTGGAAAATGCCTAGCAATTACTGGCCACAAGTTTTGGTCTTAAATTCCAATGTATTTGTCAGAATTTATGTTCCCGTCAATACGAGTGAGTGTTCTATGAAAGGCCGTTCATGTCGAAAACGAGATACATTTAACGCGTTAACATTAAATTTAACATGTTAAACACATTCAATGCGTTAAACATAATATTTAACGCGTTAGCATTTAATGCGTTAAAACTAGTTTTAACGCGTTAAGACTTAAAGCGTAAAGCTTTAACGCGTTACCATTTAACGCGTTATAGCTTAACACGTTAAATGTTTTCTTGGAATTTCAACGCGTTAAATTTGTTACTTAGCTAGGATTTAACGTGATAAACAGCTTCGTTCGTTTAACGCGCTAAAAGGCGTAGATTTTGTTTTAACGCGTTAAAATGACTAAAATAACAGACCAATCGAATTCCTTGTTTCATATATAAGTATTTGAAGGACTAACAGTATGGCTGCCAGAGCCAGCTTTCTTGAGAGAATGCATTGACTCTACTGTCAGATATTGTTATCGTGTTGGCATGGGGTGTAATGCTGACACAGGAGACACCCTTGTACAAAGGTGACACTTTTTTCTCTCTCCTTTTTATTATAGAGTTTAAATTGATAAATTTTACTAACTTTATACGATTTTTCAATATACGACGGTGCCATCTGGTTTGGTGTATTGGCCCCAGTTCTTAGCCCCATAATCCATGATTATTTACATACATGATGGATCCTATGGCAGCCGACCACCATAGACGAACATCTCGTTATCTGTAAACTGCGTTTATAACACGGTATAATGTATAATCTCGTCAATTTTCAAAGATGACAAAACTACCAACTCGGAACGTCAGTAAACAATGTGACGTCATCAGAATGTACTAGTTACATTAGTGTACAACAATGTATCTTACAGACCTACACAAATGACCAAAAAAAGAATGAAGCACAGTGAAAGAGGGAAAATTTGTTGGTTTATTGCACAAATTGATTATTTTGATACGGTCTCTGTTTAAATCGGTTTCCAGAAATATCAACGTCCTCTTTAATGTGTTGATGTTCTGTCAACGCGTACTGTAATATTCTGTCATTAAACTGTTTGAAATAATAATAAAAAAAAATATCTGCAGACCCAAAACAAAACCAAACGCCGACATCGGGATTCACACGTAGTAGTCATACGTTGACGCTTCATTTTTTGGACAAATAACCATTGTTAAATAGTTTATACATGCCCACTGACGATATCGCCGACGGGACTGAGGGATTGTCTTGACACAGCCCCAAGTCATTCTTGAACCACTGCCCGAATCTCTCTCCTCGAAGCCTCCATATTTTCCTACTTCCATGAAGAACTTTCACCCGAATGCTGATATGCAAGGGTGCAGCTGATTGGTTAATCTGATAAAGTTAAACGCGTTAATATTTAACGTAAACGCGTTAATATTTAACGCGTTAAAATAATAATGAATGTGGTGAAACTGTCTTTAACGCGTTAAATGATAACTGTTAAATCTTAACGCGTTAAAACTAGTCTTAACGCGTTAAATGTTATGTTTAACGCGTTAAATGTATCTGGTTTTTGACATGAACGGCCTTGCATAGAGTGTTCCTACACCGTGATAAGTGATGCACCCCAGATCATAAGGCTCAGGGTTTTTTTTTATCTTTTACTCTGGGAGAAATACACTCAGGACGATAAGCTTCGTCAGACTTTCTCCAAATACACACTCGACATGACATAATGACGTGACGTCATCGTTCTGTCCATTGTTCAATTGTTCTACGTAATTTATCTTCAAATCCAAATTTGTTCAAAATCTGGCTTGGCACTCCCTAAAGAGAATCCTGTGGCGTTCAAAGGGTTAACGTCCTATTAACAGCTAAGGTCATTTAAGGACGGCCGGGACCGTGTGTGCGACATGTATGCGTGTGGTGAGTGCGTATGTGTGTTTTAGGAGGCTGCGGTATGTTCGTGTTAAGTCTAATTGTGATAGGCCGGAATTTTTGCCGATTTATTGTGCTACCTCACTGAAGCATACTGCCGAAGACACCCAGCAGGACACCCCATCCGGTCACATTATACGACTACGGGCGAACCAGTCGTCCCACTCCTAATATGCTGAGCGCTTAGCAGGAGTAGCAACTACCATTTTTAATGACTCTGGTATGTCTCGGCCAGGGGACAGAACCAAAAGCCCTCCTCACAGGGGCGAATGCTCAACTGAAGACCAAAAGTGAGGCATTGTCAATGCAGACAATAGGAAGAAGAAAGTTGTTCAGAAAGAAGAGAAAAGATAAGATCCCAAATTTAGTCGCCTCTTACGATCACGCAATGGGGGGCAGCAGGTACAATTCTTACGCCCTACCTGCAGGGCATCCCAGGCTGTTTAGTTCCTGCTAGGCCCGACCCCGGGGTACCTCCTAACTGTTTAGTCCCTTTCAACCCCGGCAAAGGGATAGCTCCCCTTTCAATCCCGGCAAAGGGATATCCCCCCTTTCAAACCCGGCAAAGGGATAGCTCCCCTTTCAACCCCGGCAAAGGGATAGCTCCCCTTTCAACCCCGGCAAAGGGATAGCTCCCCTTTCAACCCCGGCAAAGGGATAGCTCCTCTTTCAACCCCGACAAAGGGATAGCTCCCCTTTCAACCCCGGCAAAGGGATAGCTCCTAACTGTTTAGTCCCTTTCAATCCCGGCAAAGGGATAGCTCCCCTTTCAATCCCGGCAAAGGGATAGCTCCCCTTTCAACCCCGGCAAAGGGATAGCTCCCCTTTCAACCCCGGCAAAGGGATAGTTCCTTTTAGCTGTTTAGTTTCTGCTAGGCCCGACCCCGGGAAAGCTCCTAAATTGTTTGTTCCCTGTCAGTCGGCCTCCGGTCCCTGACTACCAATAATAAATCATGTATTCAATACAAACTGATACACTAGCAAGCAATAGTTTGTATTTAGTTAAATTCCCAAGTAGGCGTTGAGCTATTGACGTTACTTCCCTGAAATTAATTAAAACTGTTGATAATTATCACCGATGTAGTAAAGTGGACGTTGATGAATGTACGCCTAGTACTGAAGCATAATCGATCATAAACAATCTTGTCTGATTCAATAACAAACGGGAGTATTATTTATAATATCGTCAATGAAGAAATAACACGGATGTAGTTTCCCCAACAATACTGATCACCAACCCATACTGATAGGCGTCCTTTACCGATATATCAACTAGACACGTAATCCAATTTTTGATACATTCGATGGAGAATATTCCATTTGTAAGGGATGATTTGGGATTGACTTGACACACACACGGTAAATCCGCGAACCTCTCCTCTGAGATTGGCATTCTCATCCGTCAGATGTCGATCCGGGAGTTTCTGTAACTGACACAGTTTCTATAGCCTCGAAGGGCAAGCAGAAAAAAACCGCGCATAATCAACTCAAAAAGAGCACTGAACACAATCCCCGTGAATGGGTTTATTAATTCCCTAATCATGTTGTACAAACAACATCCTGTCGGTGTTTTAATTTATCTGACAGACTATATCTGAAGTGACAAGTCTCGCAATGTTAGAATTAGTCATTCTAACAAAGCCGTAACACGCACGTTATCGCATTGTTTATCAACAGCAGTCTGTTTAAATTGTGTCTATGTAAATTAGTATTGTTACCAAAGACATGTCCGTCACAGGCACGACGTGAATGACGTGTAGAGTATTGTCGCTCGCTCAATTTCATCATCCAACAAGACGAATGATATTCCATGCCGTGTTCATATTGACTAATGTTTACAAGCTATAATATTTACATTTCCGCTGCAACCTCTATGTGTAAACCATCATCTGAAACGAACGAGCGGTAAATGTAAACAAACAGCTCAAGTTACGTTTCACTCTCGTTTAAACGAGAAGTTATACGAGACTTACGTTATAACTTCATTAATTTACACTGCGGTTATCACATTGTATAACGTTTTGGACGGAACTAAATCAAATTGTTTGCAAATTAAATAAACCCTTGTGATTGACGGAATTCCGAGTACATGTATTCTGTCGATGTTGCAAAACTGGCAAGGCACGTCAATGGAAAATTCACTCCTTTAAAAGTGAATTTGAAACGTCCTTTCTTCCATAAATCCAAAACAGCACTTGAAGGCATGGCAGATTACTTACAACGTGGCTACTTACAAGATTACTTACAAGTAGTTCAGCAATTACGAGGCATTGCTTGAGGTTCAACAAACAACTTGCATACATGATTGAACAAATCATTTATGAAATACTTGCCACGTAATATCTGCATTTTTAAGACTTTAAAAAGAAGAAAAAAAAACCCATAAACGTTTCATGTGAAAACACGTGTGTGTCTGTGACTCAACAGTGTTTGTAGCTGAATATGCACGTGTTGTTAAATCGGTATCAAAACGTACGTATGTTGAAATGATTTATGAGGTTTTTACCACCAGTTCCACGTGAAATGTTCTAAGTGAGTATTTGCTATATCTGGTTAACCGATTGCAGAACAAAATTGTGACTGTTTATCTTCGATCGGGAACAGAACACTTTCGATACAAGATGTGTAGATTTCATCCTTACTGTGAAAAACAATGTTCAGACAATAAACAGATTTGAGAATCTTTACTTACGATATTTATGCAGCAAAAACTATTATTTTGCATACACGCATGATACCACCTTAACACTATGATACAATAGTGACGTTGCCTCTACAACATGGAAGATTTCGGCGTAACCTTCACCTACATAATTTCTGATTGGACACTAATTTGTGACTTCACCATAAAACTATCGTAGAGAAAGGCGACGAGCTTTGCTCCACGATCGCTAACTTTACCTTCCTCGGTAATAATATTCCACCTTACCATTTTATGGAAATTAAACTAACCGAGCCGGGAACATGTTGTTACCGTCAATATTTTCTACACAGAGTCGACCTATCGACTAGTTAACTGTTGTGTGATTGGCTAGCTGTTTAGTCGCCATTGTGATAATCATAATCTGTGCACCAAATCCTTACAGACTAGATAATCATTGGGAAAATCAGGAACTTTTATATAACTTTCAAGTCTTGTCAATTAAATCAATGAAATTGTGAACTGAAGAAGCAAATTCTTTATATTTTATCAATAAGAGACATTTTATTGGTAAAGATCAAGTTTTGTTGTCTGGGATAAATTTGAAAAGAAACCGATTTAAAGAATTATAATAAGCTATTGTAGCATGCTGAATTCGGTCGATGTCGGGTTTTATCGACCCATTGTCAGCCTCGATTGATAAAACCATAGATCGACGTCATCACGCGATAATTGTATAAGATTTCACGGGTAAAAAGGTGATACATGTTCATACTTGTCATATCATATTATCCTGATATTGAATGAGATTACATCAATTCTCATAAATAAGTTGTATAATCTGTTGAGGTTGACGAACCACCAAATCACTCACCTGACAATACAAAGCCGATAGTAATATCGATGATAATTTCCGATATCAATTTTCAGGACTGCTTCACGAAAATCGATATTAAAATAACAATTCCTCTGAGGATTTCTTCCCAGGCAATTAAGGCGAGTTCTGGCGTTGATATTGACAACGAACGGAACACGGGGCAGTTTTATGGCCGAAATCATGATCTCATCTGGAAATGATCCTTGTTGATATGTCAATCAGTTGTGTTGATCCTTGTTGATATGTCAATCATTTGTGTGATCCTTGTTAATATGTCAGTCAGATGTGTTGATCCTTGTTGATATGTCAGTCAGTTGTGTTGATCCTTGTTGATATGTCAGTCAGATGTTTGATCCTTGTTGATATGTCAGTCAGATATATTGATCCTTGTTGATATGTCAGTCAGTTGTGTGATCCTTGTTGATATGTCAGTCAGTTGTGTTGATCCTTGTTGATATGTCAGTCAGATGTGTTGATCCTTGTTGATATGTCAGTCAGATATATTGATCCTTGTTGATATGTCAGTCGGTTGTGTTGATCCTTGTTGATATGTCAGTCAGTTGTATGATCCTTGTTGATATATCGGTCAGATGTGTTGGTCCTTGTTGATATGTCAGTCAGATGTGATGATTCTTGTTGATATGTCAGTCAGATGTGTTGATCCTTGTTGATATGTCAGTCAGTTGTGTGATCCTTGTTGATATGTCAGTCAGTTGTGTTGATCCTTGTTGATATGTCAGTCAGATGTTTTGATCCTTGTTGATATGTCAGTCAGATATATTGATCCTTGTTGATATGTCAGTCAGATGTGCTGATCCTTGTTGATATGTCAGTCAGATATGTTGATCTTCGTTGATATGTCAGTCAGTTGTGTTGATCCTTGTTGATATGTCAGTCAGCTGTGTTGATGATTGTGGATATGTCAGTCAGATGTGTTGATCTTTGTTGATATGTCAGTCAGATGTGTTGATCCTTGTTGATATGTCAGTCAGTTGTGTTGATCCTTGTTGATATGTCAGTCAGTTGTGTTGATCCTTGTTGATATGTCAGTCAGATGTGTTTATCCTTGTTCATATATCAGTCAGTTCTGTAGATCCTTGTTGATATGTAAGTCAGATGTGTTGATCCTTGTTGATATGTGAGTCAGTTGTGTTGATCCTTGTTGATTTGTCAGTCAGATGTGTTGATTCTTGTTGATATGTCAGTCAGACGTTGATCCTTGTTGATATGTCAATCAGTTGTGTTGATCCGTGTTGATATGTCAGTCATATATGTTGATACTTGTTGATATGTCAGTCAGTTGTGTTGATCCTTGTTGATATGTCAGTCTGATATGTTGATCCTTGTTGATATGTCAGTCAGATGTGTTGATACTTGTTGATATATCAGTCAGATGGGTTGATCCTTGTTGATATGTCAGTCAGATATGTTGATCCTTGTTGATATGTCAGTCAGATGTGTTGATCCTTGTTGATATACCTGTTGGTTTCTTTTGTCACCACTCATGTCTTATTTTGAGAGTGTGACATAACCCTGTTTGACATAGATTTGTATGGCGGCTGTCGTGGATGAAACAGACGACGCGTATTCTCCCGGAACACCTTGCCGTTTTCTCCTTTTACTTTTTCGTTTGTTTTCATGAAAATCTAGATATTTTGCTCTAACTTAAATTAGTTTCGAGTTAGAATTTTGGTTTCTTTATTATGTATGTATTCTTTGCTATATAAAAGGCCATCCTTATCTAATGCATAAGCTTCCTTTTCATATGGAATTGATGAAAAACAGTAATTTAATTTCATTATACAGAGCTCTGGAGGAGTAATAAACGTAACTGTTTTTAACAAATTCTCTTGAAATAGAACCATTGTTTCTCATATAATATGTTTTATTTTATTCTTGCAGACATTCGTGACAGGGTTTCATTATACTGACATGAACTAATAAAAAATGACAGTATTCTTAAAATCAAGTTATGACGTGCCAATTGGTACATGTACAAAGAAGGTCGGACGATTTCAATGCATGAATAGAAAGTATTGTTCTGATTGGTCAAAAGCAAATGTTATATCATAATCAATGATGATAGAAGTTTTAATCAAGTGGATAATTTTATAATAATTCACAGGTAAAATGTAGCAAAATAAATTTCTACAACAATTACAGTGTATTCAAAGCTTATCACATTAGGTGGTGCGACACGGGGAACAGAATATATACGTGATGTATCAATAAAACACATTCTATGGATACGATAAAAAAACAAGTTTCTTTAAAAAAGGATAGATAACGGTTAATTAAACTATATGTATCTGCTTAGGCTTGTCTTTATTGGGAAGTACTCGTTATTTTAATTTTTGTACTCTCAAACACAATCTACGGATCGTCATCGCAACAACGTCTTGTTCCTTGGTTTCAATCCATTTCGCCGGACAATATTGATGATTAGACCTAGAAACTGCCGCGCTAAGGTGGCCCCGATTAAATAAGAAGCCCCTTTGGGTAATGGTCTTTATCAGAGGTATTAACAAAATGGCCTTCCTGTTTCACTTTCCACGCTATAAATCTATCGCTTGTTGCCAGTGATGGTGACTAAGTGTAGGTACGCTCCGTCATCCGTAATGTATCGACTTCTGAATTAACCACTGACGGTGAAAATGGAAGTTGGAAATTGGTTAAGATCAGACAAAATCAGGCTTCCTTTAGGAAGTGCTTTAGACAGATTGTGCAAAGCTGTTCATCATATATAACGTAAGATTTAGTTGTGTCGACCCCGTACAGTATTACGATTATTCTAAATAACGCCGAGAGTCATAACGTATCATCTAGAGCATATTCATAACATTTTATAGATACAATAACATTAGCACAATTAAGCAATCTAATTAAAATTAGACTTGTTAATTCCACTCCTCTACGATACACCGCAATACAAGTATTGCAATGTATCGTAGAGTATCGTAGAGGAGTGGAAATTACAAGTCTAATTTTAATTAGATTGCACTATTTAGGTGAATTAATTTTGTTCAATAAGTAGTAACTTTTAGGATTCCTCTAGGTGAGTCCAGAACATAATTTTCAAAATTTCCACGAAATACAATACAAAGCGATATAGAGGGTCGAAATTTGAGCGAGGCCCGCAGGATTTTGGCGAGTTTCAATACTAAGAGTTATAGAGGGTCAAAATTTGAGCGAGTCCTGCAGGCAAAGCAAGAGTCCAAGACTGACACCCCAAAAAAAAATAGCAAGTACTCTAATCAAATATCGACATTACATTTTGTTATCAATAATAAAAATGTAGTGTTATCAGTAGTATTAGACATCCCCGTCTTGTAGTTGACCTCTTGTTGCACACAAAGTGCGCGTGAGTGAAATGAAGCAACTTGCGCCTTGAGGAGCTTAATTGATTCTCATCAGCGAAACGTACCCTGCAAACAGATACAAATTGACACAATATCAAGCGTCAAAGCAGTTCGTGTTTCGGTGTTCATTCTCGCGAAGTAACCGCGCATTTCCACGTCAAGTATAACAATGGCTGACGTCATGCGGAAAGTAATTTGATGTTGTCAAAATATGTTTTGTCCTATTTATGATTATCGTCAATTTAAACGCTATAACAGACAAGATTTTCTTTTTGTGTAAAATTGATTATAAGTCGATATAGCCATTTGCAAGGATTGGTTAGGTTAGGTGACTGGTTGTTTACTCCCAATAAATATGCGTTCGCTTCAGATAAACAATTCATTAATATAACGATATACCTAATGTGTTGTTTTCAGCGTGTTTTGATTCCTGTGAGAGAAATATTGACTACCAACACGAACAGAGGCTGTCTACTCCATAAACATAGTTGTGTACCCGTTAGGGAATGGTCTTTTCAAGATGGCGGGCCATCATGTTCACAGAAGACAGTACTGCACTTTAAGCTACAAAATCACTTATTTATAAGAATCCTCAAAGTGTAAACACAATCAGTAGTGCGCTCCGCACAATGGTTCCGTTTCTCAGCAGGTCTGATATTGAGGCAGATCATTGTTAATACCATCAATTAGGCTGGGTATCGTTACACATCCCCGCAACGCCATTTATCGCCTTCCTGTTGACATCATTTGGTACATAATCACTGGAGTACTACACGTTGTCGTCCATTGTGATGTAATGACAGCAGTATATGATCTGTAGTATAACCCGTCAACTGCTCCCTATATATACACACTACCACGAATATTGATTGGTTACTAAACTAAAGCAATAGAGGCCATGTATAGTTCTTAAAGGAGAGTCTTCTCATTACAATTACGTAGCTTATTATCCTCAGACCGACCAAGAAAACTACCAAGTCTTACTCAGAGTTAAATTGAATTTATATAACAACATTAACCGGTCGCTGTTTACTGTAAACAACCATGAATCCGCGGACTGTTAAACTCGGCATCAAAGGCGTATTCGCCGTGAGGTTTTGCTCCTATTGAATGATTTAAGCAATATGTTGCTTACTCTCTCAGTCCAATAATGCTTCCGAAAACAAAGGAAAACGATTTTGGTTACGTTATGGGTTGATCTATATATAGCATGTTCAACCGGAAGTGTTACAGATTGGTTCCAAAAAGAGATGCGTTTTGGTTAAGGATAAGTCCCGAATAATGACTGCAATTGAAATTCCTAGTAACATAAAAACAAATATCTTAAAGCGACATGTTCTCCATTAACAACTGGTGCAATAGAGTATAAAGGACATCCCTATTGTATCTCATTGGTAAAAGGTTTGAAAATGTGACCCACAACAAAAATCAACCCTGACACGAAAGTGAACCCTCTGTAGAATCGATTAATGAATCCAACGTATGCATCGAGTAGCCTACCCCGTATTATTTGAGTAGCCTACCTTGTATTATTTGAGTAGCCTACCTTGTATTATTTGAGTAGCCTACCCCGTATTATTTGAGTAGCCTACCTTGTATTATTTGAGTAGCCTACCCCGTATTATTTGAGCAGTCTACCTTGTATTATTTGAGTAGCCTACCTGGTATTATTTGAGTAGCCTACCCCGTATTATTTGAGTAGCCTACCTGGTATTATTTGAGTAGCCTACCCCGTATTATTTGAGTAGCCTACCTGGTATTATTTGAGTAGCCTACCCCGTATTATTTGAATAGCCTACCTTGTATTATTTGAGTAGCCTACCTGGTATTACTTGAGTAGCCTACCTTGTGTTATTTGAGTTGTGTACCTGGTATTATTTGAGTAGCCTACCTTGTATTATTTGAGTAGCCTACCTTGTATTATTTGAGTAGCCTACCTTGTATTATTTGAGTAGCCTACCCCGTATTATTTGAGTAGCCTACCTGGTATTATTTGAGTAGCCTACCCCGTATTATTTGAGTAGCCTACCTGGTATTATTTGAGTAGCCTACCCCGTATTATTTGAGTAGCCTACCTTGTATTATTTGAGTAGCCTACCTTGTATTATTTGAGTAGCCTGCCTTGTGTTATTTGAGTAGCCGACCTGGTATTATTTGAGTAGCCTACCCCGTATTATTTGAGTAGCCTACCTGGTATTATTTGAGTAGCCTACCCCGTATTATTTGAGTAGCCTACCTGGTATTATTTGAGTAGCCTACCCCGTATTATTTGAGTAGCCTACCTTGTATTATTTGAGTAGCCTACCTGGTATTACTTGAGTAGCCTACCTTGTGTTATTTGAGTTGTGTACCTGGTATTATTTGAGTAGCCTACCTTGTATTATTTGAGTAGCGTACCTTGTATTATTTGAGTAGCCTACCTTGTATTATTTGAGTAGCCTACCTGGTATTACTTGAGTAGCCTACCTTGTATTATTTGAGTAGTCTACCCCGTATTATTTGAGTAGCCTACCTTGTATTATTTGAGTAGTCTACCTTGTATTATTTTAGTAGCCTATGTGGTATTACTTGAGTAGCCTACCTTGTGTTATTTGAGTTGTGTACCTGGTATTATTTGAGTAGCCTATCTTGTATTATTTAAGTAGCTTACCTTGTATTATTTGAGTAGCCCACATTGAGAATTCTTTGTAGTTTTTATTGTGTGTATGGTTAGTACTCTGTGCATGACATCAAGCTCATGAACTCAAAATGGTCCTTGATTGTTTTCATTTACAAACACCTGTGTCACCTCGAATATCGCAAGAACATCAAACCCAAAACCACCAGACGCACTGTCAACTATAAATCAATAATATACGGATCTAACACATGCGTTTTCGGAGATAAAAACACCACCAGACATGCTGCCATCTATCAATAATATAAGGTATTAACACTAGTGTGTTCGGGGTATTAAATACCATCAGACACGCTGCCATCTATCAATAATATAAGGTGTTAACACTAGTGTGTTCGGGGATATTAAATACCATCAGACACGCTGCCATCTATCAATAATATAAGGTGTTAACACTAGTGTGTTCGGGGATATTAAACACCACCTCACACGTTGTCCTCTATCAATAATATAATGAGTTTACACTTTGTGTTTGGTGAAGTATCCGACGTGTTTTTATGATACATGTGGTATAATATACTGACGGAATGTTGTTTCACCGCCACTTTTATACACGATAATAACATTGTTGTATTAGGTGACATACAATTGCGGCCCTGTGAAACATATTTCGGTATTAATCTGGAGGAATAATGTGACTGATCGTTAGATGTTTTAAGCTTTTGTTCTTGTTAGAAATATCTCGTATTTCCTGAAATCTGAGTCAATCGCGGCCAGATCTTAAGAAAGAGTCACCGAACGCCATACTCTGGACACGTTAGCAGCAAAGTACAAATGGTCTTATAACAATGATGATCAGCTAACTCTGAAACCAGCAGCAGTCAGTAGCAATTGCAACGACTACATCTTGGTCAGATAATAGAACCCATACTCGTCCTAGTTCTAATGGAGCTATCACTAGCAAACATCAAACTATTGCTAAAGAGCAATGTTTCAATGTTTTATCCGTTTCTATATCCTATGATATCTCATTCCCCTACATATTACTTACATCGACCATAACTTAGCACTCTAAACCCCGGAGATAAACACAACTAAACAAGAAAAAAAAGAAGCATGCATTAATTTGTTAAAATGTGACGAGGTATACTTTTAATGTTTAAGATGATAACAAATATAGTTCTATACTTGGTTTATAATATTAATACTGTATATAGGTTATTTTCTTTGTTGTGGATTCCACCATCGAAAGTTTGTGGGTATAGGGTATTCCGATTATACACGCTGTGTAGTAATTCTGCTAGACTCTGTGTCAAAACAACCTGTCTACGTACAAACCGAACCTGATCAATTTTCGTACCAATAAAGGTGACATATTGTGTTTTCATCTGATATGGTTCTGACAACGTTCATTCACTTAGGAATGTTCCTTCACTAATTGCCCAGACCCCATTTACATTCCCCAGTACAGGTGACTGTCTGAGTGTGGTGTGTATAGGCTTTGTAATTCCACCATATATATTATGACTGTTGAGATTTAAAAGTGATTTTCGGTAGAACGCATCTATACATACATATACTAACAGATATTGTTTGACGGAGCGTAAAATCCCGTGCTATGCACCAGAGCGTAATGATCAAATATATATATATATATTCAGTCGTTCATACATGATTGTGGCTACTTAATCTTTCCTCATTTCAAATCTTGCCATAATAACAATGATTGTCCCAGGTGTTTACGTTGATACAATAAACCGTTTAACCCGGCCGTTATCACAATTTTGTTTATCCTTTGAATGTATAGTAATGTTTAAGGTATTTAACCCCGAGGGATTCGCACATGTGGCAATGACATGACTAAAATGGGCAGTCAACATAAACTCAGACACGAACTACGTGTAATTAAAATATAATTAATTATCTCACAGTTACACATAGTGCATAAAGCTACAATAAATATAACACATACAAACCGCGCTTCCACATATCAAATCGATACACATGTATATTCACACATACACACGCATACGTTGGTCATACACGTACATTGTGTACGTTCAGGAAACACTTGAAATACCGCCATATAACTTGACACCGTCCGTAATGTCACAATTCCGGCCTTGTCCACAATTGCACTCTCCACTTAAACATCCATGTAACTCACTCTATATATTTGGACAGAATCATTCAACAACATCACCCCAAAGAACTACATCTGATTAACAATTTCACAGACCAGACTTAAACATAGTCGAATGATTACATTGTGTATCTCCGTTTAATACGTCTGTTTTTGTGCCCTCCAATGTGTCCTCTGTCACTTTACTAAGGCTGTGAGGGGCGAAAGAAAACAACTTTCCTCCTGATCTCCGCTTGTTTTTCATGTCCCTTCGGATGGCAGAGTGCTCCATGTCTCTCGGAGGTGGAGTGGAGGGACGCCTCCGTACTGGACGAAACATGTCATCTGGGCAGGTATTGGCACGAGGTCTCGCAAACGGCTCTGTGTCAGTTTTAAAGCCAACATCACTACATCTTCTAAAATCTTCTTTGATTTTTAAAGAACCACTTTCAAATTTCTCTTTCACCTGAATCTTCATTTCCGAGAAATCTTCCACCAGAATTTCTGGGAGAACCACAATATTTTCGGTAGTCCTGAGACCTTTTCCACTCGGTGGTTTCATCAGTCTGGAGTCGGAGTTACATCGCGGTCGGATGTCCTCCATAGTCTCCATGTTAACAACTTGAAGGCGATTCATATTGGATAAATATGTTTTCACACTATCGTAATCACAACATGTTTACTGTGCATAACACAACCTGGTGTTATCAGTATACACCGGCCATCGGCTAACAAGTTTACTTTTAATTAATTACCTCTCCGTCACGCTTTGCATGATCACGCTCAACAGTTGAATGAGATACAGTCACGGCCAGCTAGTCGCTATCCTGTGTTGTGAATAATGAGGTGTTTTACTACGACACACTGGACACAGACTAGTAAAGAGTCCCCTCCGATGACGTCAGATCTTGAGGAGTGTAAATAATGCAGTTCCTGACCTAGCTTTCATACGTTATCAATTGAATATCACTAGCGATCGAAATAGACGATTCCGTCCCAAAGAGGTTCACAGGTGACTGGGTCGAGGTCCGCTGACTCAACGTTTACTGGTACATTAGTAAAATCATCGAGGCCAATGTCAACACAAATACACGCCGATGTTATGTACAGTAGATCGTGATAGATTGTGAACTGGCTATAGTCAATGTAGAAGTGAGAGAAATGTTTACAGGTGAGAAAACAATACCCAATAGTTGTGATGACACGGCCTGTCGAGAGAGGTGATGATACGACCGGCGTGACCGAGACGATCCTACCTCAGATTGAAGTGGTTGATACTACAAAGGTGGCCATACACATCCGAGTAGAATTTTCTAATC
The DNA here is from genome assembly GCF_902652985.1 of Pecten maximus. Lineage (NCBI taxonomy): Eukaryota > Metazoa > Mollusca > Bivalvia > Pectinida > Pectinidae > Pecten > Pecten maximus. The sequence continues at coordinate 10,205,778 of NC_047026.1, forward strand.
TGTTCATTAACGTCCGACATAAACAAATCCAAGTGGAACCAGTTCGAGGTGCCCTACGTACGCACCTGAGTAAAGCATGGTACGATTTAATCTCACAAGTTTAGTACAAATGCAGACAAAGCGACGACAATAGTTGACACAGTGCTGTTTACAATGGCAGTGGAATTAAACACTCGTATCGTAATAGCCTAATCATCAGTAGTGCTCCGTACAATGGTTCCGTCTCTCAGCAGGTCTGATATTGAGGCAGATCATTGTTAATACCATCAATTAGGCTGGGTATCGGTACACATCCCCCATACCACCATTTATCGCCTTCCTGTTGACATCACTTGGTACCTAATCACTGGAGTACTACACGTTGTCGTCCATTGTGATGTAATGACAGAAGTATATGATCTGTAGTATAACCCGTCAACTGCTCCCTATATATACACGCTACCACGAATATTGATTGGTTACTTCACTTAAGCAATAAAGGCCATGTATAGTTCTTAAAGGAGAGTCTTCTCATTACATTTACGTAGCTAGTATTGTAGAATAGGAACACGTGCTCACGATACGGGTTAACCTTTAGAGAAAACAAACTAATTGTTCTAAGATAAATTAGTAACTGCAGTCTGTATAACCTGTTTCGAAACTCAACTGATTTTAGTTCATACCAACGAAATGGCTGCTTCCGACACAACATGAGCCCAGTGTAGGGGCGACGAATACTCTACTAGCTACCATTGCGCCATTCACTGCTACAGACTTATTGAGTTAATTACATATTACAATTCGGCAATGTGACATGCGGTATATGATATTCAATGTCATCATTAATAATACATGGGACCAATTATCGAGGCTATTCCATACGCAGATTTAATAACTCTCCTTCCTGACACAACAAATAAAAAAAAGGCACTCTTTTGTCCACCAAGATATTTGCAATCACTCAACAAGTTAGAACATTCTACGCACAACCGTTTGTGGTCGACTTTGTGATAAAGTAGTATTACATTTGTATAAGAAGAAGCAACCTAATTTGTCTCTCCATAGCTATTGACAACCTTAATTTCACAGGGAAAATCATTTAAAGACGAAACATGTGGAGAAAGAAATGGTTACATGTTTGTAGTGGTCTTTTCAATTTGACTCCTTATATTTCTACTTACCATCCTGGCAGATCCCTGAGGCTCTAGAGGCCATTTAAGTCATTCGCGACCTGCCGTTAATCCCGTAGGGTGGCTATAATAAATTCATAATATGTCTTCATCTGATTTATTTCGTTGGTATTCAGATTAAGTAAGAATTGTCAGATGTTGAAGCAGCAGCCCCGTTTTATATTCATTTATTTGATACATTCCGGGAGATAATCTAAATACTGAAAGTGCAGTAAGCTATGTCGAGTAAAACAGAATTTTAGCTGTTGTCAAACATTGAGATAGGTTATGATGATGATGAAGATGAACTATGATTTCGATGATAGTTTCAAACCATACATATTGGAATTGAGGTGTGTTTGTGTGTGTGGTTCTTATGTATTAAAAATGTCTTAAAAAATAATAATAAAAAAACAACAACATTAGGATAATAATATAATATGTTATGTAGATGTGTTTTAAAAATCAACCAGCTTCACAAATTAAGTCGGTGGAATTGTTTTATTATTTGCACCTGACAAGCCGTAATTGGCGAAAACGGTTGGCAAATAATAAAAGTTTCCTACTGACGCAGGTTCTGATGCTGGTTGATGTTGAGTACACCAACGATGTTGTATATCTACTGCTATTGAGTGTCCCCCTGCATACATTTTTGTATCCATTCTCCAACGATCCACCTACCAGAGAATCCTACATAGTTTATTGGACTGGTGTTAGCTCTTTCTTCCTTTTCAGATTATAATATGTTATATTGCATTATCATTCAAAAGAATTAAATATCCGATGAAACAAGTTTTTCATTTCTTTGTAGGTAAATAACACAAGTATGCAATTATATCTCATAAGCGTGTTCAGCAATGTATAAATACATAGCCTATATGCGGTAACAGTTGCAGTGGAAATCCTTTTTATGTTTGCACTTATTTTACCGTGAATTAGTTTTATAGCAATGGTTTTGTCAAGTCCTCAACGCGATGACAATTATACGAACTAATATACCCTCTTGGTAATGTGAAGTGAGCTGTCAAATCCTATGGACAAATTAAATGGAATTTTGAAACCACAAGTTTGGTGAAGATTAAGATATACGCCTTGTCAATTGGTTAAAAGCAGAAATATGGAAATGTGAAGATTAGAAACTGTTTCTAGTTTGTCCATTCAAATTCAACCATTTTTATTGTGTACCATCTTATTACAATCATATGTATTGGAATGTGCTCTTTCAAAACAAAGTCACATGAGAATATGTGCAGTTTAAGAGCAAACTTTGAACTTTGAAATGGAGATTCAACATGTATACTCATATTTGATTAACATTAATATTGATAAATGGATTTTTTTGAACAAATCAATACGCAACGTCAATGGTCGTATTGTGACGTCACAATACAACACCTCATAGAGGTATGAAAAGAAAACTTAGCCAATCAGAAGGCTGCTTTCTACATACAAGCAATGGAAAATACATTATATTTGTATAAAACGTTCTAGAACCATTACATATCACATTTCCGTTACAAGAAAATACTGTTTTGTAATAAAATGTCATGTCAGGAGACGTTATATCTTAAGTTGGGAAAGTATACGACTTTGCCTCAGATAATAATGTTATAAATCATAGCGAGTGACAGACCAATTCCTCTTATGAAATTGTGGACTTTTTAGATAACTTGTATTCATGTACATGTATATCCTTCTTTAATTTCTCCCAGTGAATATCAATTACTTACAGAACTGAGTTTTGTAGTTTGCATGTATTCACTTTATGTGAACTGATTATCAAAACAAAACGTCACATCAAATTAACATTATGACTTAAAAAGGTTAATTAGAAACTTTAATTAAAGCAAACACGTTAATTTTGAAAAGATTTTTTGCATAATATAGTTATGCAGATTGCAAATTTTGAAAAACAAAGGTCCCAAGGTTGCAGATTGAATGTGCAAACCAAAGCTTAGATTTTCATGAAAAGTATGATGAGCTATAACCAAAGGTTGATTCCAATATTGACTGGAAAACTGTGTTATACAAGTGAACAAGATATTTATAGTGAGCCCGTTTACAGGTTACAGTAAGAATGTTAATTCCAAGTTACATATATCAACCTCGATATAGTTCATAGTCAATAAAAATAAAACCTCGCGTCGAAAGAATAACACCTACAATGCACACGTAAACAAACATAGAAATTGTTCACAATGGCGTCACAGTCTGTTTTTCGTGTGTCAATCGGCATTTGTTATCTTTGTGTTCGGTTCAAGAAAGTTTGTAATCTATGCATTTCGATTATTATACACTGTCAAAAGTAGAATAATTAAACGCTTTGCGCCTCCTTGCTGTTGGTCTTCGGGTTGGTTCAGGCAAGTTTGCAATCTACGTATTTCACAAGTAGAATATTTAAACAAACTCCATTATGTGCACACACGAAACAGTGATATACAATTTTCTACTAGTCCTCTTCTTAAGGTATTGTGTATGAAAATACTAACACAAAGAATCTGTCACTTATATTAGTTATATCAATGTTCACAACTTTCATATCTTAAAGCGACAATTCGAGGAAAAAATTCTGTGTTGGCTGAAATGATCAAGTCCTGTTATTTTTCTAAAAGGACTAGATTCTGATATGGAATCCCAATTGTTCTCAATACCATTATACTGCTATTGAGTATAAGGGATGTCACGATACGGCTCGGTTTTTGTTTTTGTTATTTGATTTTGTTAAGATGACTTGTTGAAAAATCCGTATATTTTACACCATCATTATCGGGCAAATAAATCAGTCTCAATTGAACAATGCATGTGTTTTATTGGCTAATAATGTTCTTTCCTTGTTTATAATGACCTGCAAATATTTCAGTCTCCATTTTAACTCATTTTCCAGGACTAACCTACATCGTGCATCGTAGGTTCTGATAATTGACTAGGATCATGAAATTTAAAAAAAAAGTCTATTAGATTTGGGTATTAAACGGAATCTACCTCATCAATGACCACCAGTATCAGAATATGGAGTTCCCTAGTCATATACCGCTACCAAATCGACCGGGTTAAAGTTGTAGCCTATGTAAAACTGTTTTCAAAGCAAAGGTCTCGTGTTGTCATTTCTTTCTGAACTGGGCCCCATTTGTTTGATTCCAAGTTATGTTAGATATTTAAACTACGCCAATATTAATAGATCGGTAAATCGAGAGAAAAGCTTAATTAGTGTTTATCCCATAACTACGCTTGTTTCACAAACTGTGAGTTATGCCACGTGATAAAATTCGTAACCACTTTCAGAGCCTCCGATTGGTCATTTGTTACCCACCACCAATTCTGATTGAGTAACCTCTGGTCTTTGACAAAGGACTACTTTACCATTCTCACTTATTCTTTTTGTCGTCATTAAAAAGATCAACACGGACAAGTTGAGTGTATTTGAGTAAGAGGGGTGTCCTCATAGATATGCCGATTAATCGGGGGTTTGAGTCGTACGAAATATAATTTGATGATGGTGAAATTGACTTCGCGAGGAGGCGAGATATTACATTGATTGTGGCGAACCGAAATTATACTCCCATCTCCCTTGTGATTCCCTATATGCAGTGGATCCCAATAACCATGAATGAATTATCAAAACAAAGTTGTCCGACAAAATTATTAAATCGTTGTCATTAATCGTAGTCAATTGAATAAAACGGCGGCTGCAGCATCTACCGCAGGCCTAAGCCTCAAACGTCCCTTTCCCTTGTACACTGGTAGCTATGTCGGTGTCATTAGGTGCGGCTTTTGTATCAGCAGAAAAAACAAACAAATACAGACTTTCTTATCATTCCTTATTACAAATTTATATCCCAAACATAAGAATTTAAAAAGTCCATTTTGGAACATTTGTGTTGTGACCGTAAAATGTTAAACATAAAAAAACACACATTGCTCAGCACTCAAGCTGGGTTTCCGAACTATTGAATAAATATTGAATAAATATTAGATACAATTTAACATCACCATAAACAGTGATAGGATCACTCCAGAATTCATGGAAGGGCGGATAATTAAATCTGACGGTATACTTTGCCTTATAATCAGCTGTGAAGTTCGATTTCGCGGCGGCGTCTTTGAATATTTGAGTGGAGTTATCTAAACAATTGTTCTATTAATAAAACAAAAACACAATGATTTTCAAACTAGTATTTCAGTTGTTAAAATTCTATAATAAACAAATATAGTACAAATGATATTAGTTGTGCATCTAAACTGGATAATAAACTTTCCTTTATCACGATCCATATTTTGGCGCGTAATGATTCGGTACAGAACTGAGTTGCGAAGTTGGGATAATTTGAATTCGACATTTGTAAGTAAAGAAGTTATGGGATAAACATGTTTCCCAACGAGTGACGGTTGTTTATCATGTTTATTTAATTCTCGCTATAACTTCCAAATTCAAAAAAGACGCGAATTCTGTCGGGTGCTAATCAAGTCTCGGGTTCCCACCAAGTCTCGGGTTCCCACCAAGTCTCGGGTGCCAACGAATCATCAGGTGTAATGAGGAGAATGTCCAGTTGTATTGTGCTTTGTTACATTATAAACGTGTACAAGTGGAGCTACATAAGACTTTGCATTGGATTTATGTTTTTCATATGTTATACCTAACATTATAGCAGTATTGCCACTGTCAATCGTATAGTAGTTAGTTCTGGTCTTCTCCAATCCAGCTATCGTGTTGAGTTCTTTGGTAACTTTGCTTTCAAAATTCCTGCCCCAGCCACTTTAATTCGGGCGGGATAGCTATAGTGTATAACACCCTGGCATTTGTTCTGCCTGGGTTATAGCGGGTTGAATGGTCGGTGATAACCAGCAGGTTCTCGTAGCCACCATTTTCTCAGCTGCAAGCCAAAATTACTCCCATAACAATTATTACACAAGATATTCAACACAAGTATTCGAAGAGAGAGAGAGAGAGAGAGAGAGAGAGAGAGAGAGAGAGAGAGAGAGAGAGAGGGAAAGAGATTCACATTAAAGTACATAATGTAATAATATATTTTATAATTATACTGACGCGATCAACGATAATGTGTACAGGACGTCTACGAGAGACTAAAAAGCAAATGTAAAAACGTACGTTTTAACCTCCTTCTTGTGACTTTGGCCGAGGTTTTCGATTTCCTGGTTACAGTCGGTAAGCAATTCCACAACGTGGTCGCTACTGATTTATAAAAATGCATAATACAAAACTGGTTCCATTCAGCCGATTTATCAGCCACTCGGGAATTTAATTCTACTCATAAGTAGCAACTATTCAGAAAATACTCACACTGTTTCTATTAAAAACAATATCAATAACCAATATCCCTTCAATCAAATTTATTTTGTTGATGTAGCATTGTGATTACATCGACTCGAGCACTTAGATGATCATTTGAACAGGACGTATGCGAGAGATTGTAATTATGTCCGAGAAACGTTCGCCATTCATCGGAGTTATCCCAGTCTATATCCCAATATATAGGTTCCAGCATCCTTTCCCAATAACAAGTCATTACATAACATGATTCAATAACTTGTTATTGTTGGATGAAATAACTGTGTTAGGTTAAACTGAGTTACGATATATTTATCATATAACTGGCCTATACAACCATTCAATGCGGTCATACATCAAAAGTATCGCAAGGCGCATGTGCGATAACACTATAGTGACGTCATACGATTGCATCTGTAGAGAAAACATACCGCTCGGGTCGAAATTCGCCTGTCTTATATAAACATTAATTTGACAGTTTTCATTTAATATGTTCACATGCATACGAATTAAATGGCAACCAGAATCTTACACTCGTGACTATGTCCTATGGTATTAATCAAATTAAATCAAATTCATTAATATGCCATTCGTCCATCAAGTTATTGAACCCATTCAATAGATTCATTCCATATGACGTATCCACTCATATAAGCTCCTCTACATCTTTTCATATGTATACTATGAACAATACACAAGACTTTCCTGCAGGTAGGGCAAACGAATTGTACCTGCTGCAACCATTGCATGATCGTAAGAGGTTACTAAATTTGGATCTCAACTTCCCTTTTATATCTACCAGAACACATGTTGTCCCAGATGTCTTCGTTCCAATACATATATGTAGGTCACCAGGGGCCAATTTCAGTAATATTCCTTCACTTAAGAGATTCTTTAATTTCAAAGTTTCCATCAGAAAACAGTACGTAATAGGTTCCTTAACTAAAATTGATTGCCTTAAATTCTGTAAGCCTTCGTATGGAAAGTTCTAAATTAAGGACATTTTTTAAGTTAAGGAACGGACAAGAAAGCGTGAAAAGATGTTTTAAAAGTGCCTCTCCTACAACACATCTGATACTAGAACTCTTCAGTCCAGTACGGCTGTGGAGGCCACAAGAAGTTTCTGAAGGACATCTCCTACATAACATCAGGTCCTCGATGTCTTCAGTTTCTGAAGGACATCTCCTACATAACATCAGGTCCTCGATGTCTTCAGTTTCTGTAGGACATCTCCTACATAACATCAGGTCCTCGATGTCTTCAGTTTCTGTAGGACATCTCCTACATAACATCAGGTCCTCGATGTCGTCAGTTTCTGTAGGACATCTCCTACATAACATCATGTCCTCGATGTCTTCAGTTTCTGTAGGACATCTCCTACAACCCACCTAGTCCTCGATGTCTGTAATCCAGTAATGCTGTGGAGATAACCAGAAGTTTCTGAAGGATGTTTTTAGTCTAGTACTGTCATTGAGGTAAACTTTGGACATTTCCTACAACACATCTTGGCCCAATTGTTCAAAATCTGATAAGGCTAATCACATTCTAATAATATTTCTTCCAAATCATGATATAATAATTAACAACTAACTTGACAAAACTTAATTCTTTAATTCTTAATTCTAATTCTCTTCCAACTGACATAATTTAAAGACGACATGCTCACAGGTTTTGCAATAAATGAGAAATGAAATTTTCACTAATCAAGTCATTAAGCTAATAACCTTTTGAACAACTGGGCCCTGGTACCAGATCTTCAATCTAATACAAGAAACTTCGAAGGTCTCCACCATAATAAGACCAGACCCTTGCCTCTTTCCTCCATTTCGCAACCGCGATACTGTCTAGTGTTACATGAAAACAGCGGTTGAATATACATTTTACAAATGACCAGACAAATATTGAATACGGGATTCGGTTATCGAGTAATGGTCAGGATAGCGATAATTCGAGAAGAAAATTGTTGTTAAACGGTTACACCTTCCAATTGTCAGCTAATTAGCAGCACGCTATCTGTTGTATTTATTGATCCCAGTGTAGATACTGCACGTGGATACGACAAAAGGCATTATAAACAGGGACATAAATATTCCAACTACACATAGAGGCTTAACGACAGAGTAAAGTGTCTCTGTTTTAACACAGTTTATGATCTACACTTGCTGCACTTGGTATAATTCAAAGTTAGTACGTGATCACCTTGAAGAACAACGAAAAACAACGCAAGAATATCGATTTGTAAACACAACCGTAATTCTAGCTCTAAGAAAACAAAATTTACCGTGGAAAAGGGAAAATAAAAGCCGGTGTTTAGGAAGGGTTAGAATTGTAGCTTTATTGCTTACACCCATCACATCAATATAATTTTCAGCTGTGGAGATGTTACGTACTGATTGATTTCATAAATAGACAGCAATAAGAGCTTAATTTCACGACTCGGTAGTGGTTCAGTCCACATTATTCCTATGACACATGGTATATTTCAGAATATACATACAGCATTGTAATATAGGTAACTACATTTACCCTTCCGGTGATTCCTATGCTTAAAACGCAATGCATTTCTGTAACGGAAGATACACCCATTGTCACAAGATATCAACACAGATAAATTACATACTTAGATATACAAATGATAAGTAATATTTCATCATATAGTTGTTTTAGCCTTCATGGCTCAACTGATAGTTTGGTTTTGGCCGATCACTTACAGCCTTACTGAACATGACACCCATAGTGGTGTCTATGCCTTTCCCACAAAGTATGAAATAGAGACAATGAGAAGGTATTATGAGTTACATGTATGTTTGGACATCTTAAGTGTGTATTGTGTAAAGTCGTGTTAACAGAATTACGGACGGGCGCTCCGCTGTCTGGCAGTACTCGGTGTGTAATTTCAGAGAAACGAGTTTGACAAATGTATACATTATTCAAACAAAATGCTATTTCCCTAACACGTTATGACGTGGGATATTCGATACGTAATAACTGATTTCGTTTGTGTGTATATAGAGAGGATATTGAATGGTTTTCCGTTAAATATAACATATATTTCACGAGTATGACAGAATATCGATATTTTCCCGAGTGCGAAGCACGAGTGAAAAATATCGATGTATTCTGCCATACGAGTTAATTGCATTTTAATGCAAATAAAAAGTAAAATGATAAGAACATCGGAAAATTAACAGTGCCAAAAAGGGAGGGAATCAGTTACATACTTATGACGTCGTTTCTTTTTGACGTTATTCCACGTAAACTTGACGGCGCCATTTTGAAAGGAATGATCAGCGGAACTTAATCGTTTTCTGCTGTTATCGGAGAATCTGTGCAAGAAAAGTTAACGTCAAATGAGTATTTTGTTAAAAACTAAACTGAGTATTAAGGAAATGCAACAAAATAACTGATCAATCTCTCTTCGCTTCGATAGGAAAAAGTTTTGATGAGGTGAATACAAAAGTTCGCTTTGATTGGTCAAAAACGAAATATTTTACTATGGTGGTATTCGAGGAATACCGGTATATGATATCAAAGTCAAGGCTTTATTATTATACTCATGTATACATTGTACCTGCCGGTGTAGCACTGTCCTATGTGTACATGACAGGTGGCAAAAGCAGAAGACATCTTAGCTGAATATTTCTTATTCAGATCCCATCAATCGTCTCCATGTTAATGTTTATTCATATCTCGTCAAAGTTTAAATTGTTTGTCATTTGTATATGTATTCTCTTTTGTAAGACAGTCATACTCGCCTCTCGTATATCACAAGTGTTACTAGAAAATGCATGTAAAGACGTCTTGCTGGATTGTCATGTTGTCTCCTGAAAAGCCGTGTCGTCTGCTGCATAATCGTGTCATCTGCTGAATAGTAATGTCGTCTGCGGAATAGACATGTCGTCTGCTGGATTGTCATGTCGTCTGCTGGATTGTCATGTCGTCTGCTGGATTGTCATGTCGTCTGCTGAATAGTCATGTCGTCTGCTGAATAGTTATGTCGTTTGCTGAATAGTCATGTCGTCTGCTGAATAGTCATGTCGTTTGCTGAATAATCATGTCGTCTGCTGAATAATCATGTCATCTGCTGAATACACATGTCGTCTGCTTAATTGTCATGTCGTCTGCTGAATAATCATATCGTCTATTGAATAGTTTATGTCGTCTGCCGGATTAGAATTAACGAATGTGCAGTGCTTGTTCAATTGTTTACATCAATAAATAACTTTCAGTTTGGTAACTTAATTTTCCCAATTAGACGTCACAATTGAAAATCACGATTTTGGTAGGTGTGTTTTACGTCAGGTACCTTTTATTAATGTTGGTCGAATGGTTATCACTAATCATTGTCTAATGAAATAAAACGTCAATGGTCCATAAATAGCATACACAATGTCGTTTTCTCTCTATATATATAACACGGTCTACCAAATACAATCTATCTAACACGTTTCCTTTAGTCTGCGTAACATATCTACCTTGAACACATATGTGTTGTATAACATACTCATTATATGGCATACCGTTTCTATTAAATATTTCGTTATTTTCTAAAGACACATGTCTGATGACCAGAAAGCTATGTAGCGTCAGGAAACCGCTTTGGGTAATGTAACAAGTGAGCCTCAACGAGATCTGTTACTTTGCAGATGGAATGATGGCATACTAATTTGGTTTAACAAGAAAATATACCATTGATATATTTGTTTATCCTGTATCAGGCTGTCCAATCGATCACAGACGAAATCAACTTGGGGCGACAATTACTGAGCTATGTAATTGTTATCTTCGTCGACCTTAACTAAACATGACCACCAATCGATATCATCCGATTCTGGATCACGTCCTAATTGCGATGGCACACTATTAGACTAGGGCATGTACGTATCGGACATACTTAATGACTTGTACCACTGCATAGGTCATATCTTAGCATAACAAAGCAGCATCATGTGTTAGATTGATGAAATCTGATATGTCATCAATGGTAAAAACAAAACACAAGGTCTGCAGAACATGGGAAATAGGGGGTTTAATGCGTTTGAAACAGCCAGGGCCATATGAGAATTGGGAATATGATATACCAAGGAGAGATATCTAGAGAATATAAACAACCAGGGTCATATGAGGACGGTAATTGGAGATACCAACAATCAGGGTTATTTGAGGACGGGTAATCGGAGATACAGTGTACCAACAACCAGGGCCATTTGAGGATGGGTAATCGGAGATACCAACAACCAGGGTTATTTTAGGACGGGTAGTCGGAGATACCAACAACCAGGGTTATTTGAGGACGGGTAGCCGGAGATACCAACAACCAGGGTTATTTAAGGACGGATAGTCGGAGATACCAACAACCAGGGTTATTTGAGGACGGGTAGTCGGAGATACCAACAACCAGGGTTATTTGAGGACGGGCAGTCGGAGATACCAACAACCAGGGTTATTTGAGGACGGGTAGTCGGAGACACCAACAACCAGGGTTATTTGAGGACGGGTAGTCGGAGACACCAACAACCAGGGTTATTTGAGGACGGGTAGTCGGAGATACCAACAACCAGGGTTATTTAAGGACGGATAGTCGGAGATACCAACAACCAGTGTTATTTGAGGACGGGTATTCGGAGATACCAACAACCAGGGTTATTTGAGGACGGGTAGTCGGAGATACCAACAACCAGAGTTATTTGAGGACGAATAACCGGAGACACCAACAACCAGGGTTATTTGAGGAGAGGTAATCGGAGATACCAACAACCAGAGTTATTTTAGGAGAGATATCTAGGGGATATTAACAGCTGTAAGATATACATCGAAAACTTACATGTCCTATTATTATTGACCTTTTGAGTCTTTTTCTTGGAATGCAAATCCTACTGTTGGGATAGAAAACGGTCATTGTCGTTTACACGTACACTTAGTATTGGGCTGAGCTCTAGTTGTTGCTCTGGTATTCTGCCCACTTTCTGTTTCTTTTATGACTCCAATGGTGTTTCTGGCTTCAGCTGCATTGTCAAACAATCCAAAATGTGGCATAATCACGAAGTTCAGTCTCCTAATTTGGAGAGCTCAAATTGCCTTTAAATGAATGTTACCAGCAGACGCCAGAAGCTTCAGATAAGGGAGATCATTTGTCAAAAAAACGTAGTTCCCCTGTCCAGGTGCTTGCATAGATGTCGGTCGTTTCGATTGCTCAATTATTTTGTTATTTTCTGTCCTTGTTTCGGTTGGTCAATGTAGCAAAAAGTTATCTATTTCAGTTATGAAAAATATCAAAAATTGTTATTTTTTACAAGTGAAAAATATCTCTTTTACAGTAAATAAAGTAAATTTTACAATAAATAATTTCTTATATTCCACTGGTAAAAATGTAAGAAATTGCCGTATTACATTTTTTTTCGTAGACGCCAAATTGATTTTTCCCTTTCTCTGTAACGTAGCTTAGTCAATGCTGTGAGCACTGAAAAAAACTAAACAAAACAAAAAACAAAACAAAAAACAAAACAAACAACAAAAAAAACAACAACAACAGCAACAAACAAACAAATAACAAAAAATAGATACGTATGATATAAATTATAGATTAAGTAATTATCCAGACTGTGCGAGACCGTCATATCAGTTCAGGTATATAAGGATTTGTTTTAACGTTTTTTTACATGTCACTTTCTCCTATTTCCTCCAAGCTGGTATTCTCATTATTGGATATATGGATAACATCACGCCGTAAAGATAATTCATTTCCATCCTCAAAAATAGTTTTCTTTTCCGTTATCATGCTGTTATTGGATGTAATGTTCAACAGGGATAACTTGTTTCTAGTCAGGCGATTCTTTTCCTTTTTAGATGTAATGAATGGGAGGAGGTCGATGTTTAGTCAGATTTATAACAGATCTTCACTTGTGTGGTTATCTTGTCACGTGGCCAAAACCTGCCAGAGGGTTTTGTCTAGGGACAATAGGAGATTTCAGTGGATTAATTATAGCATAAGGATGCATCCCATTCTACCTTAAGGTCCTTTATGGTATATTTGAAATGATTTATAAAGCCCAAGGAAGTAGAAAAAGAAATATTGTAACTCGATTTTCATACCAACATTTTATAACTATGTTATATTGTGTGAATATTGAAAATCGGGTTTAAAAGAGTTTAAAAAGCAAATAAAATTGCTTGACTGCTTGTGTATGCTATTGGTAGTCTCTGAGTGATGTGACATACGTCGAACTTTCGACAAATGGTTTTGATATTTGGGCAGGGTTGGTATGACTGAGAAAACTCCCTATACGCTTAATAGTTTTGGACAGAATACGGGAGACATTCAAATCGGCATTTGTTCATAAAAACATTACGTTTTATTCACAAAATTTTTAGCAATAAATATTATCGGCGTAATACTTACTGTTTTACTATCACTGTATTTTTGGAATTTAGTACATGGTTCAAACTTTTCTATTTCGTTGAAATATTTTTTTTTTATTTGTGTGTGACTCTCTGTGTTCTTATCTTTCGTAACTTAGTTACATAATTTGTTAATTAGGTAAGTGCATCATCGTGAAGTATAGCCAAGGGGGTCAACCTTGATGGCACAAGGCAATGTATCTGTGACTGGTATCTAAGTGTAAACAAAATCATTAGACCGACCCCTCTTGTAAATTAACACAGCTGATGATGATTTGAGATACAGTGACGATAGTGAATTTGTGGTCATTGGATTTTATCGATCGATACGGTTGTGTGATGCTACGATAAGCAGACGTAATCTATTTAAATTTTACATGAATGCGGAAAAGTGAGATTTTAATTTGAGGATGTGAATATACTTTGGCTTTATCGAAACCAGTGCATGGTATGATAATCGGCAGACAAAGACCAGTTAACAGCAATGTAAACACTTTGTATCCGCACGCTCAGAGCCCCACTCGATTTGCACTCTTCTCCTTCTAGAATATATCTTCCGGTCACTCGATTTGTAGCTCTTCTGCTTCTGGAAGATCTTCTACCTCCTCTGTCTCGAAGCTGGAAGATTTATCTTCCAAGATGGCGGCGACCATGTTTTAAGTGTGTGAGTGATGAATTTCACTAGATAAGTATATATGACACATACATGCACGTGTTTGTGTCATAGTGTTTGAGAAAACTTAAAAACTTGTTTATTTTGGTTCATATTTTTTACTCGATTTACATATAGCAGAATGCGATCTTCTTAGACGGCTTCTCTTCTGAGAAGAGAGCAAATCGAGTGGGGCTCCGATCATGTACTCATGGTTGTGATATATATCAAAGTCTATCCTCTTTTATACTATCATCCTGAAGAACATGTTTCATGATGTTAGATTTGAGGATTTAACGCCAAATAATTGGAAACATATATGGATGCAGTATGTCTATAGTTTATGTATCCAAGTTAAGTATTTGTGGTTAAAAATATCCCAACTATAGATTTCATCAATACCTACAGCAAGGCTATGTATATGATGAATCACTCTTTTGTGATATAGACAATGGAATGTTATACCGAGGGTAAACTATGAATGCGTTAATATTGTATCACGAACAGTTATTGACCTAGAAAACCTAGAATATAAATAACTTTTACGACAGTAGAATAGTAGGATCGTAATATTTTATGACAGACTCCGGTACGTGTACAAAATCACCTTAATAATTAAGAGATATCGTGTACATAACTGAGATAGGTATATGTAGGTATGTATAACTAGTATCTTTTATATAATCATGTATTTCATTCTTTCTCATTGGTTAAAATAGTGATTTTTAATAAAAAGTCATTGACTGGTCGTGCGTTAAAAAAAATGGCAAAAGTTCTGGCTGACTTAGTGATTCTAAAAATATATAAATGAGTTTCGAAACATGATAAGCAATCACTTTCATTGTTAGAATATTGATTTATTGTTAGAATTAGTGTATTGAATGTATTTTATTGTATTAGTTTACTCTTGATTGGATAGTGTTTAAAAGATATGATGAAATATTAACAAATGCTTCACAAAATCAGTCACTGTCTTAACATGTACAAGTGCTACTTGCATTAATTGCGTGTTTATTAGGAACGAAAAACATTTTAATTATTATAGCCTTTTGATTGCGGTGAATACATCGTTTTAATAACCTGAAAAAAAATATTAACCGAGGAAAAAGTGAATACAAGGTTTTATGAAACAGAAAAAAATATCAACCTCGGACTTTGTCCTCGGTTAATATTTTTCAGGTTATTAAAACCATGCATTAACCTGGTCAATAAGCTATAATGCAGTGTTGCATCAAACATGTAATACCTCTTTATCAATAACGCACTGAGGTTTTTTTTTAAAAAGAAAAAAAAGACAGAAATTATAGTCATGCTATACTTCATTGATTTAGGATATCTAGTATAAATAATGCGGACATTTTCCTCTCCTTGTAAAGTATCAAATTATAATTGGTTTTTCAAATGTTTTTACAATGTGTGCTACCTTAAGCGACGTGCAGTGCGGGTATGTAATATAGGTTTACTTCATGAGACAAAAGCATTGTCGTACGTTATCACGTGACTTAAATTTTCACTAAGCATTGATGGTCCCGGTTGAAGGGACATATGACGGTTTATTCACCCGAAGGTATCATTCCGAAAAATAATAACACATGATGATATTAAAAAAGTCAATACGAATAATTTTGATTACAAACCCTTATGATCCCAATCTGATAAAATGCACTTAAGGAATGAAATTTGCGCCATTTATGGGATACGTCCAGAAGCCAATGTTGAAATGACCTCATGATTGTTTAAAAAATAAATTTCATTTACTATATTAACTCAGTTCATATTTTCACTTGGGAGTGACGTCGGAAGAGAACAGCCGTTTTATTGGGAAAGTGTCAGACAGTTCTTGGCACGGTCTTAGCAACCGTCACAACAAAACACAAACAAAATGTAGTTCCATCTACGACATTTATTCTTTGCGAATTTTGGAGTGATTTTCATGTTGTGAACATTTAGGATCGCGTTTAATTATGAGAATATGAAAAGAAGAAGAAATCTAACGGTGAAAAAAACTACCCGTGGAAACACTACACACTGTGATGAGGGTAATGTTGTTATGAAAAAATCAACAATTTTTGCCAATGCTTTCAAGAATTCTGAATGTATATATTACGTTATGAAGATCTGACGGTGGCCGGTTATGGGTCGTGCTCTGATGACCTTTCAACCAACCAACTAATCATAAGTCGACTGGCGAAAGCTTGACAGAACCTGCTTCCCCTCGGCAACCCCATGATTTGGTATTATTTGATAGAAACTTTATATCTGAGTGTCTAGAATGTCAACCAAACCAAAATGCCTGCGCCCATCGCCACGCTACTTCACGTTTAAAACATTGTACATAGTCTGCGTAGTTTAAGGATTTTTCATTGATGTAATAGACACTACCCTGGAAGGAAACGCAGTAGCAAAACAACAGATAGATCAGATGCTAATTAATATTTTTAATACTGTTTCGGTACGCCGTGCAATTTGCGCATACTGCCAAACAGGCAATTCAAATAACGCGTTTTGATTGGCTTAAATATGCCGTTATATTGTAAACATTGCAGTCATGACTACATGTCCATGTTTTACCACATGTACCAGATGCCTTTAAAAACTCTTGGACACAGTTCACCGGTTCATTACTGTGATATTTTGGTGTTCTGAGCATTCTTAGTTTTGCATCATTTTATCTATGCGTGCTTCATCGACTGCTCGAAAACGTTCGCGTTTCTGTTCGTCTGTTACAAACATGAGGTATGATATACTGTACGTGTAAGAAGTCTAACGGTATGGGAGACTGCGATGTAAAATAGGAAATAACACAAACAAAATCTTATGGACTTTTTAATTGTGTGGTTTATACGCATAGATTTTGGTGTTGCGTCCTAAAAATTCATTATAAAAATGAGCTACATTTTAAAGCTATGATTCGGAAGCGGCTGCGGGTAGAGACAATCAGTAAATTGCGACTGGAAACGACAGAAAATCTAGTTAGAGGATATTGTGGGAGTTGGCTGAATCTTTTCTAAGATGATTTCCCTACGGCATTTTGTATCACACAGTGTTATGTAATATTAAGCACGTTTATCGGCTCTGGACAAGTCTGTCATAATATATGTGGAGGCTAGATGCGTTGGTAATTTCGTCGTCCCTTAAGCATACTCTGTTTCACTTTCAGATAAATCTTCGACTAATATTCCATGCATTTTTTTCTGTTTATGTCCCCTAGACACCTATTTCCATTTTACCCTGGCTGTTGTTGTTCACCTAGAATTCCGTCCACATTTTACCCTGGCCGTTGTTGTTCGCCTCAATATTCGTCCTCATTTTAACAAGGTTGTTACTGTTCGTCTAGACAGACACCCCCCCAAAAACACATAAATCTCTTTTATATTTTTTCTTTGTGTGGTTTATGCGCACAGATTATCTTGTTGGGTCCTAAACATTCATTATAAGAATGCTCTACATTTTTAAGCTATGATTCGAAAGTCAAAGCGGCTGCGGGCAGAGGAAATCAGTAAATTGCGACTGAAAACGACAGAAAATCTATGTATAGGATATTGTTGGAGTTGGCTGAATCTTCTCTAAGATGATTTCCCTACGGCCTTCTGTATAACACATTGTTATGTAATATTTAGCACGTTTTCAGCTCAAGACAAGTCTGTCATAATATGTGTTGAGGCTAGATACGTTTTTAATTCCGTCGTCCCTTAAGCATTCTCTGTTTCTCTTTCAGATAAATCTTCGATTAATATTCCATGCATTTGTTTCTGTTTATGTCCCCTAGACACTCGTCCCAATTTTACCCTAGCTGTTGTTGTACCCTACACATCCGTCTTCATTTTACCCTGGCTGTTGATGTTAACATAGACACCCGTCCCAATTTTATCCTGGCTGTTGCTATTCGCCTTGATTTCAGTCCCCATTTTACCCTGGCTGTTGTTGTTCGCCTAGACACCCGTCCCCATTTTACCCTGGCTGTTTTGTTTGCCTAGACACCCGTCCCCATTTTACCCTGTCTGTTGCTGAACGTCTAGATAGACAGCCGCCCCTTTTATCCTGTCTGTTGTTGTTCCTTTAGACACATGCACCCGTTTTATCCTTGATGTTGTTGTTCGCCTAGACAGCCGTCCCAATGTCGTATTTTGTTTAGAATATCGGTATATTAGAATGTAGATCCCAGTCGGTGTTCTCCCCAATCCCTGCCCCGCGGAATTTCTAGTGTGAGGTATAGTGTATGCAATGTGAAGCGACCTTTGTACTGATGGTGACCCCCTTCCCCCTTCAATTTTTAAGTGCTAGGTATAGTAATATACAATGTGATGCGAGCATTGACAGGGGCCGGTTATGGGTCGTGCTCTGATAACCTTTCAACCAACCAACCAACCAACCAACCAACCAACCAACCAATCATAACTCGACGGGCGAAAGTTTGCCAGAATCTGCTTCCCCTCGACAGCCTGATGAAGTTGGGCCTTATTTAATAGATATTATATTTTCGAATGTCCCGAAAGTCAACCAAACCAAAATAGCTGCGCTCATCGTCAACTAATTCACATGTGCATGTATTTAAGTCTGCGTAGTTTGTGTATTTTTCATTGTTGCAAAGGACAATATCCCGGAAGGAAACGAAGTAGCAAAACAACCGATGGATGAAAGGCTAATTAACATGTTCAACGCTGTTTCGGTACGCCGTACTATTTGCGCATACTGCCAAATAGGCAAATCAGACGACGCGTTTTTATTGGCCTAAATATGCCGTGGTATGCTTTGTAAACATCGCAGTCACGTCTCCAGGTCCAGGTTTTGTCACATATACCAGATGCCTTTAAAAACTCTCGGACCGGTTCACCGGTACATTTCTAAGATAGTTTGCTGTTCTGAGCATTCTTGTTTTGCATTACCCTATACATGTATATGCGTGTTTCATCGACTGCTCGAAAACGTTCGTCTTTCTGTTACAAACATTAATTTAATACAGTGTCAGTGTAAGAAGGCTAATGTCATGAGAGAATGAAATGGAAAATAGCGGGAAAAAAACAAAACACATAAATCTCTTATGTACTTTTTCTCTATGTGGTTTATACGCATAAATTTTGGTGTTGGGTCCTAAACATTTTAAAGCTATGATTCGAAAGCCAAAGCGGCTGCGGGCAGAGTAAATCAGTAGATTGCGACTGGAAACGACAGAAAATCTAGTTAGAGGATATTGTGGGAGTTGGCTGAATCTTCTCTAAGATGATTTCCCTACGGCCTTCTGTATAACACAGTGTTATGTAATATTAAGCACGTTTATCAACTCAGGACAAATCTGTCATAATATATGTGGAGGCTAGATGCGTTGGTAATTCAGTCGTCCCTTAAGCATTCTCTGTTTCTCTTTCAGATAAATCTTCGATTAATATTCCATGCCTTTGTCTCTGTTAGTGTCCCCTAGAGATCCGTTCTCATTTTATTCCAACTGTTGGTGTCCTCTAGACAGCTGTCCGCAATTTATTCTAGATGTCGTTGTCATCTAGACACCTGTCCCCGTTTAACTCTAACTGTTTGTGTCGCCTAGATATTTGTCCTCATTTAATCAACTGTATGTGTTCCCTAGATATCCGTCCCCTTTTTGTCCCATCTCTTGGTGTCCCCTAGACATCCGTCCTCATTTTAACCTAATTGTTGATGTCCTTTAGACATCCGTCCCCATTTTATCCTAATTGTGGATGTCCACTCGACACCCGACATCATATGATTCTTGCTGTTTTTATCCCCTTGACACTTGAACTCATTTTACCATAGCTGTTGATGCTCCCTAGATACCCGTCTAAATTGTTCCTTAGTTTTTTGTGTTCGTCTAGTCGCAGGTCTCTATTTTACCCTTGTTTCGATATGTTAAGTGTTTGCTTAAGTGTTGAAATGCATCAGTAAACCACTTTATGACAATTGTACTAGGGTACTAATATTCGGTTTGGGGGTTAGTGATTATTTTCATAATAATCGTAGTTTCAATGCTCACTCTAATAAAAACATTACATAATTGATACTATGCGTATTTTACCTTTAAATATATCAAATTATGTTAAATTATTGCAATACAAATTATTGAAGTAGGTGCTACCCCCTTCCCTCCTCCCCCGTCCACGCCCCGCCGCCCAAATTTCTAGTGGTAGGTATGTAGTAATATACAATGTTAAGCCACTTATCTATCGATTGTAAACTTGCCCCCTAATTCTAGCGTGGTGTAGGATGATATACAATGCGAAGCAACTTTTGTACCGATATGAACTCGTCTCTAATTCTAGTGTGAGGTATAGTGATATACATTACGAGGCAAGCTTTTTACCGATGATAAACTTCACCCATCCCCTCTTCAATTTTTTATTGTTAGGTTTAGTGATATAAAATGTGATGCGACCTTTGTACCGATAGTGAACTCGCCCCCTAATTCTAGTATGATGTATAGTGATATACAATGTGAAGCGACCTTTGTACCGATAGTGAACTCGTCCACTATTCTAGTGTGAAGTATAATGATATACACTGTACAATGTGAAACGACCTTTGTACCGAGTGTAAACTCACCCACTAATTCTAGTGTGAGATATAGTGATATACAGTGTAAAGCCTAGTGTGAGATATATAATATACAGTGTGAATCCTAGTGTGATATATAGTGATATACAGTGTGAGGTGTAGTGATCTCAATGTGAAGCGACCTTTGTACCAATCCCGGTACTCTTGTTCTTGCCTCCACTACGTCTGCCACATCCAATCAATTTACCTGTTGGCTTTGTGTGTGCTTGTATGTGAAGACATCCGTTTATCTTATCGTTGGGATAAGTTACTGATTCTGTACATGTTTCAGGATGGTGGCGGGTAAATACGCCTTATATTGGTATTGAGCTTGCTTCGCTGCTGACGTAGATAACGGTCAACATGTCATCAAAACGTTCAAACCCAATCACCAATAGTACCCACTTAAACACAGACAAGTGGTCATTCCGCCCGATAACACCCACCTGTTGTTGGCCGCATTGATTCTGGTATTGGTCACTGGACAGGCTGAAGGTTTGAACCAACTGAATCGAAATCATCTGGATGGCAATATACACGGTATATATACATGCGAAAGCGTAATTAACGCTGACTTAATCCACAGTCTAACTGTACTATCATCACTGCCTGAAGGAGAGAAAGTTACAGTTGTAGCTTCCAAATGTTCCACATGTTTTGTTTTGTTATTGTAACTTTTATGAATACGTATGGGTGTTTGTCCAGTTCGTTTTTGGTTAAGTTTTGATTAACGTCCTATTAACAGCCAGGGTCATTTAAGGACGTGCCAGGTGTTGGGGTGGAGGAAAGCCGGAGTACCCGGAGAAAAACCACCGGCCTACGGTCAGTACAAGGCAAATGCCCCACGTAGGTTTCGAACTCTTCAAACCCTTTTGGTTTAATCATTCCTCAGTTCCTTCCGTTGGTGTTCCTTTCGATCCGAGATACCTCTGCAGTTAAATCTGCCTTTTTCATCTTTTTTGTTGTTGACATTTTAAATTTGGTCATGCTTTGATCAGCTCTGTGACTCAATGCGTGTATAGGCTTTTGTTATTTCGTTTGTTGCCTGCATTACTTTGGATCAAATGCTTATGAATATGATAAACTCCATTTCCATGTCATAGAGCGAAAATGGAAAATAGATATTTGTATATACTTACCCAATTACTGCTCTATGTGGATATCCTTTTTATATTATCTATTATGGTGCTTGTAAATACCAGTAGATAGTGGGAACAGAAAATACAGTAATTTTATAGTCAGTTCTTTTGTTACATTCCATTGTTCCACTGATGGTTTAGGGCGTTTTTCTGACGTAAAGCGTGTCAAAACAGTCCGTTCCGTCCATGTATATCTTATACCATACTCGATCTTTGTTCTTAAGTTATCAAAACCCAAAATGATAGTGTGCGACCTATAATAGACTATGAACTCTCTGAAACTGAAAAGAAGAAACATATCTTAACTAATTATTTCGAGGAAATGACCTAACTTCAAACCGTTTTTTTCTCGTGATTTCTATCAAAGGGATAGACAGATACAGATAGGATGTAGAGGCAAATTGCTATATATGCAATATATTCAGTAATCAGTAAACGTGGATGAGATCTGGAATGTAATGATATATATGAATTACTTGGTTAGAAGTTACAGTTGGTAACCTTCAGTAAGATCTAGGTTGCATGTACAGACTGTTGAATACTGGAGACAATTAGATGATATGTTTCAGAAAATGTTATTGTTGTCATTATAACTGGTGATAATAATGTAGTTATATGAACCTTCAGCAACTCCCTCATCTAGGAATTACCCTCAAATTTATAAAATTACTGACACCTTCTCTCTCACTTCCTCTAACCTTTTTCGTAACACACACTATGGCAACTAACCCTATTTTTTATCTTTAGAAAGCTTAAAACACCAATGCCGTATGCAAATACAAGGGAGATGCGAACGCTGTATCAAGCTATCGTCCTATTTCTGTTATACCCGGCTTTAGTAAATCATAATAAAAGTCATTATGAATATCCGTGTCACTGCTTGCGTGAATTTATCTCTAAACATCGGTCAGGTTTTATCCCTGGGGAATCTATTTTGAAACAGCCTCTTTCCACAAACAATAATAATATGGATTCCCTGGACAAACGAAAAGAGTTCGATCTATTTTCTATGATATCAGCAACGCCTTTGATGGAGTGTGGCAAAATGTGTTGTTATATCAATCAGAATCTTATGTCATCAAAGGAATTTGTTTTGAGGTGGTTTACAAATTATTTATCTGATCGAAATTAACGTGTTTTATCGCAGAGCATATTCTACACTTTTAAATCTGTAAACCCTGGAGTACCTACGCGAACGGTTTAAGACGATTTCTTTTGCATTTAACGATATTGCTGATAATATTTCTATTGACTTAAAACTGTTAAGATTGTTGAGATGATAACTCGTTTAGTGAAATTATGATCAAAAATTGTTATTAGTTTGTTTGTTTGTTTTGTAGGGGTTTAACGTCCTCGCAACAGCCAGGATAATATAAGGGCTGTGTCAAGGTCACACCAACAGAAGGGGTAATAAAAGGGTTGTGTCAAGGTCACATCAACAGACGGGGTAATATAAGGGCTGTGTCAAGGAGACATCAACAGACGGAGTAACATATGGGTTTTGTCAAGGTCACACCAACAGACGGGGTAATATAAGGGTTGTGTCAAAGTCACACCAACAGACGAGGTAATATAAGGGCTGTGTCAAGGAGACATCGACAGACGGGGTAATATAAGGGTTGTGTCAAGGAGAAACCAACAGACGGGGTAATATAAGGGTTGTGTCAAGGCGACACCAACAGACGGGGTAATATAAGGGTTGTGTCAAGGTCACATCAACAGACGGGGTAATATAAGGGTTGTGTCAAGGTCACATCAACAGACGGGGTAATATAAGGGTTGTGTCAAGGAGACATCAACAGACGGAGTAATATAAGGGTTTGTGTCAAGGAGATACCAACAGACGGGGTAATATAAGGGTTGTGTCAAGGTCACACCAACAGACGGGGTAATATAAGGGTTGTGTCAAGGTCACACCAACAGACGGGGTTTATAAGGGTTGTGTCAAGGCGACACCAACAGACGTGGTAATATAAGGGTTTGTGTCAAGGAGATACCAACAGACGGGGTAATATAAGGGTTGTGTCAAGGTCACACAAACAGACGAGGTAATAAAAGGGTTGTGTCAAGGTCACATCAACAGACGGGGTAATATAAGGGTTGTGTCAAGGAGACATCAACAGACGGAGTAACATATGGGTTTTGTCAAGGAGGCACCAACAGACGGGGTAATATAAGGGTTGTGTCAAGGAGACACCAACAGACGGGGTAATATAAGGGTTGTGTCAAGGAGATACCAACAGACGGGGTAATATAAGAGTTGTGTCAAGGAGACACCAACAGACGGGGTAATATAAGGGTTGTGTCAAGGCGACACCAACAGACGGGGTAATATAAGGGTTGTGTCAAAGAGACATCAACAGACGGGGTAATATAAGGGTTGTGTCAAGGAGACACCAACAGACGAGGTAATATAAGGGTTGTGTCAAGGATACACCAACAGACGGGGTAATATAAGGGTTGTGTCAAGGAGACACCAACAGACGGGGTAATATAAGGGTTGTGTCAAGGAGACACCAACAGACGGGGTAATATAAGGGTTGTGTCAAGGAGACACCAACAGACGGGGTAATATAAGGGATGTGTCAAGGAGACATCAGCAGACGAGGTAATATAAGGGTTGTGTCAAGGAGACACCAACAGACGGGGTAATATAAGGGTTGTGTCAAGGAGACATCAACAGACGAGGTAATATAAGGGTTGTGTCATAGAGACATCAACAGACGGGGTAATATAAGGGCTGTGTCAAGGAGACACCAACAGACGGGGTAATATAAGGGTTGTGTCAAGGAGGCACCAACAGACGAGGTAATGTAAGGGTTGTGTCAAGGAGACACCAACAGACGGGGTAATATAAGGGATGTGTCAAGGAGACATCAGCAGACGAGGTAATATAAGGGTTGTGTCAAGGAGACACCAACAGACGGGGTAATATAAGGGTTGTGTCAAGGAGACATCAACAGACGAGGTAATATAAGGGTTGTGTCATAGAGACATCAACAGACGGGGTAATATAAGGGTTGTGTCAAGGAGACACCAACAGACGGGGTAATATAAGGGTTGTGTCAAGGAGGCACCAACAGACGAGGTAATATAAGGGTTGTGTCAAGGAGACACCAACAGACGGGGTAATATAAGGGTTGTGTCAAGGAGACACCAACAGACGGGGTAATATAAGGGTTGTGTCAAGGAGACATCAACAGACGGGGTAATATAAGGGTTTGTGTCAAGGAGACACCAACAGACGGGGTAATATAAGGGTTGTGTCAAGGAGACATCAACAGAAGGGGTAATAAAAGGGTTGTGTCAAGGTCACATCAACAGACGGGGTAATATAAGGGTTTGTGTCAAGGAGACACCAACAGACGGGGTAATATAAGGGTTGTGTCAAGGTCACACTAACGGACGGGGTAATATAAGGGTTGTGTCAAGGAGACATCAACAGACGGGTAATATAAGGGTTGTGTCAAGGAGACACCAACAGACGGGGTAATATAAGGGTTGTGTCAAGGAGACACCAACAGACGGGGTAATATAAGGGTTGTGTCAAGGTCACACCAACAGACGGGGTAATATAAGGGTTGTGTCAAGGAGACACCAACAGACGGGGCTTATAAGGGTTTGTGTCAAGGAGACACCAACAGACGAGGTAATATAAGGGTTGTGTCAAGGAGACACCAACAGACGGGGTAATATAAGGGTTGGGTCAAGGTCACATAAACAGACGGGGTAATATAAGGGTTGTGTCAAGGAGACACGAACAGACGGGGTAATATAAGGGATGTGTCAAGGAGACACCAACAGACGGGGTAATATAAGGGATGTGTCAAGGAGACACCAACAGACGGGGTAATATAAGGGTTGTGTCAAGGAGACATCAACAGACGGGGTAACATAAGGGTTTGTGTCAAGGAGACACCAACAGCCAGGGTTATATGAGGGTTGTGTCGATGAGACACCAACTGGCATGGTCACATGAAGACAAACATCAATGAAACATCAACACCTGGGTCATATGAGGACGTGTGTCAAGGAGACACTAACAGTCAGGGTCATATGACGACGGGTGTCAGTGAGATACATAGAGTAGTAAACAAAGAAGAAATTTGTGAGGAAAAAAGATTTAAGATCACAATTGTTTGGGATATAGCAGGCCTTATTATAGAGCTCGCGAATGTCTCCTGATCAAAATACAAAGGAGAAACCACCCCAATTCTGCAGGGAGGGTCAAGTTGTTTTGGCCAATAAACTTGTAGAAAACCTGTCAAATTTATGTACTTAGGGTAAGAAATGGGATATGAAATTTGACCTTTACAAAGAAATGAAACATCATACACACCGATATATACTATAATAACAGTGATGTTCAATCTCCCTCTACTCATAAACATTTAGATTAACATCATTACATGACGTGTAATGGATTCATTATAGTAATTACATATGTATATCACTATATTAAAATCATTTGAAATAAAAGAATTCAAGAAAAACTCTTTTAAAAAGTATAAAACCTATATTTTACCTTTCTTGGAATATGCGGATGTGTTAAGGGATAATTACTCTGAGAAACCTAAACAGCTACTATAGAATATTCTTATAGAAGGTGTTTGGATTATAACGGGACTACACAGAGGAAGCTCTCATAACAGCCTATATATAGACCTTGTGTGGTAATTGCAGGTTGTATTGCTGCTGATAAAACAAATACCTTTGTAAACGATGGTTGGTGAACTAAAAATATCATTTTGTGCTAGCTTAGACATTTAGTCAGCAACCTTAGCTCTGATCTATTTCATGATAAGATATTTGCAAACATCTCCTTGTAACTTTGGAGATGAAAAATCATAAAAATATCTCCTTGCATGTCCGATATTTAACAAGTCAATACCAAAACTCATAAGCCATCTCATTAACCCTATTATTTGGTTTTATTTATTATTGTATAGCATCCAATCAACAGCTAAGGTCATTTAAGGACGGCTCCCCGTGCGTGTGACATGCATGCGCATGGTGAGTGCGCATGTGTATATTTCCTATGATAGTTTTAATACTAAAACATTATCACACGGTTGTCATTATTTTGACGAAGAAACAAATTTATATCTAAATGTATATCAGAATCCATTTTTAGTAACGGAAATAAAGAAATGCATCAAAAACTACCTTATGTAAAACCTCAGTGACATTTGATTATAGAATAACGAGCACAGCGTTTGGTCTTGCGAAAGACAAACAAAATAATTGTTTTTACTCCTAGATCGTATTGATTTGACACTAA
Organism: Pecten maximus; assembly: GCF_902652985.1. Lineage (NCBI taxonomy): Eukaryota > Metazoa > Mollusca > Bivalvia > Pectinida > Pectinidae > Pecten > Pecten maximus. The sequence goes on from NC_047026.1 coordinate 10,233,226, forward strand.
TGCCTCTGTTGATAAACTCTTGATAGTTCCTGATCACATGCTGACCTCGAAGCCTTATCGTCTTCCCCAACCCTTGGGATTCAGGATTCAAGTACATTCCACCAAGCAAATAGTCATCGATTCCTGCAATGCACGGTGGAAGCCAGTGTTATCATACTACTAATAGGCTTGGCCATCCCGATAGGACGGAAATAGTCGCCAGTATCTAAATTGCCGTCAAACGTCCACCAGTTGTACATGTAAACTGATTCAATGCTTTTAAAAAACAGATACGTAGCGTAATGTCAAATAAAGTATTCAAAGGACGAAGTCTGATACCAAAGCCAACATTAATATTGGAAAATATAAACCTGATATAAATCTGTTCCCTTGGCACGGCTGTTAGAGGAGAAAAATCCTGATATCAGTTGTTGCTTTTATATGAAGACGAATTGAAGAATTGTTTTGAGCTGTTGACATAGGATGGGAACGCAAACAACACATCCTTCGCTAAATTTAGATTTTTTTTTTTATTCTGTCCTCGTATCGAATTTTTAACCTTGACCAACAAAGTAAACGTCCTCAATATGGATACGGAACCGAAAAGTAAGAGCATTCTTTCAATGTTTCCATGAGAGGTGGGAATTCTTTAGACTAACATGCATGCAGGCTTGCGAGACGACTAATTGACTAACAACTGTTGTGACATTGTATCGTACATGATATAAGCTGTAAGGCACAAGCACGTGGTATTGTAAACGTATCATCTTACGATTATAGAGAAAAGGCATTTATCCATAACTACAATAATGCATATGTTTGGGCTCTCTAAAAAACAGACCCTTATTGTAGGGTGTGTTACATTGTAATACATTACATCTATTTACAAAAAACACCTTAATCGCTGCCTCCAATTTCGATATCATAAACGCTTTTAACATATTTAACCATTGCGTCCTCTCTCGTTATCTCCAGTCTGTCACGAGGTATGTTACCATCTTCTCTCGCTGAGATAGTCCTGAAGAAATTCATGATGGCCGCCATTACCACATCTTGAAAAAAACATATTCTTTTTAAAATTTCTTTTCTAGGTCCAGTAATACCATTGAACTTAACATCAATTGGGATGGTAAAGAAGAAAGTCGACAAAGCGTTAGTGTTGATTTCGGTCCCGTGCAAATATTCAGATGATGCATTTGGACATAGCGTGTTGTAGTCAGATGACCAAAAATGCCCGTGGGCTCTTGTACATGTTTAAATTCGTAAAGCCCGTTAGATAGACGAAGAAAAATATAGTACTCTACATCGATTCCTACATGTCGATGATCGCATCTTCCGTGCACATGTTTCCATGTGATCATAGTTAGGATGTCTAGTAGCATTCTAAGCTAACATGAATTTCCTTAGCTGTTCATCATTGAAAATGAACGTCTCAAACAATCACTATTGCTGCAGTAATTGTCGTACTACATGTACTTTAACCAGGTAAACTGTAGGAAACTGGTTTCTGTAATATTTCAACACCTAGTTTTAATACAATGAAAAATTCCCGGAATACTTTATACAGGTATTTATTATTGAGCTAACGAAGCCAGTTATTCACTATATACATTTGAGTAGAAGAGTGACTTATCTCAGTTATCATGTTGTAACTCAGAACAAGATACAAGTATCTACGTTCGGATTACATAGGTACTCTGAAGCATCTCTTACACTTTCACACAAAAGGGTCAAATGTTTTAATACAGCAATCATAAAACACATTCTTACAAAATTAATGTTTTTGTATACTCTAACATCATTAAGAATCTCGCAAAACGGCGATGAATGATTTCCCCGTGGACATAGCCGAACCTATAATGTTGAAGTTGACAGGCCGTTACATCATCAGTTGTAGTTTATAATTTTTGACGTCTATCAAACACTGTTCATCTTGTAGAGATCATCCTATCTTAGACATTAACGTAATAATCTCAGCCAGACAAGTTGCCTGTTAGGTTTTATAACATTTGATAGAAAATCTCTTCATTCAAAATATTCCAGACATCGAATAATTATGCCTTAATTCATTCTTTACATTTACGGTCCATGTACACGGGCCTGTATGGATAAATAACTTGCCATTGAAGCTACACACGTAATTGAAAAATGAAAAAAAAAAATCACCTAAGGTATTAATGAAGCTACCATGATTGCAGCACTAAGGACAGCTATTCCCAGCTGATTAATCCTTTTATATATCATCAAAATATATCACGTACTTATATCTGGTCGATATCAGTTAGTGCAGCCCATTAGTGGATGGTACGTTTTTTAGACAAGAAGACGGATGAATCACACAGGTCATTAGTGACTGACCCGATACAGGTCCCTGTTCGTATGTGTCGGTCATATTATGGTGCCATCAGTCAAATGCAGTATATATTGTATTTCTGAAAGGATCCTGATACGGCTGAATATGTCGGGACAACGTCATATAATACAATAAAGTGACGGTTTTCGTTTCTCACACTCCAATGTTAAAATCATATCAGTATGCCAAACGACTATTCAACATAACACCTTTCTTTTGTAATATCTGATGGGGCTTCAGTTTAATATGTACCTAATTACACAAGTTTCTTCATTAACAAATACTACTCTGCTTGCGAGCCACTTTCTGGTTTTAATGGTGATAGTTAAAGTCCTATCAACAGCTTTGGTCATTGACGGACGACTTCCTTGGTGTGTGAGATACGTGCGTGTGATGATTGCTGAAGGTTAGTGTTTGTCTCTATGTGCGCAGTGTCCAGGGAGACATTGGGAAACATTCAGGTTTCGTCGACAAAACCCGCTATGTACATGCAAATTTATGCTTAACTGAAAAAAATATTAATTCACAGAACCGGGGTAGTAACAAATAGCAGTAAGAATAATGGCCAAGCTATTCTGTCATACTGCATTAAAAATCCATATTCTGACAAGTAATGTTAGGTCACACGCAGGTTATATACAATGCAATATCGCGTGAGAAGAGTGATCAATTCGACAGCAATGGTGTAATATGTACATAACGACCGTCACACGGCAAACACATTACATGTACATAATTATTAGGCTGTTGTGATAAATGTTTTGCTGAATGAAAAAATGCAAATTTTCTTTTCACTTTAAAGTAGGTTTTGCAGTATAACAAATTCGTTATTTAGGTTTAAGGCAGGCAGTATGACCTTATATTACCTGTCTGGATTTCATATCTCCCGAGCCATGGTAATATTAGATCATATATACAGAAATATACACATATAAAAGTATGTATGGTTGTCTATGATGATGATGATGATGATAATGATGATGATGACGACGACGACGCTGATGATGAGGATGAGGATGATGATGATGATGATGATGATGATGATGATGACGACGACGACGACGACGACGACGACGACGATGATGATGAGGATGATGATGTGTATGTAGAGCAAGAGTGAAACTAGATAGTTGATGTTTGTGTTTTTCTGTGTATATGCTAAATAATGTATGTTTGTGATGTCTATGTTTTGTATAGGATATAAATGTCTTAAAATTATATATATATATATATATATATATATATATTAGGTCATATATCAAGTGCCTACAACCTAAATAACTAATAATACGACCATGTAGAATCTTGATTACAACACCAGTGTTCTAGTCGTGGAGGAATAATGTACTGTAAGCTGGGTCTATCACCTCACCACATTATCTATTTAGATAATGTAATGATATATTTTTGTAGTGAAGAATTCTGTTTATCTTTTTTGATTGGTATGTTCTAACCTTGATGTACCTATCGTAACAAACAATGATAAATAAGTGAGATAATCATTCGTTAAATCGCGATGCTAGAGCACTGGCTCTAAATGTTGTTATCATAAAGTTCAATAAATTTTTCTCGCTGTTGTCGTGAAACCTCAGTTGTAAACATGCCGATATCCATATGTCTTAATTGATTTCGACGTTAGTCAGGTGTTACCCAAGTCAAAACAAACATAGCCAGCAGCAGGCGTTTATCAGGAAATATGTAAGACTGGAAAGTAAAAACAGATGTCTTATTGTTTGTATAGCCAAGATAATAAGGCACAGCTCTGTTATATTGGATTACGGACGGAAATGGCGACTGTGTTAATGCAGAAAATTCGTGATATCATGAAATAGAACATATCGCTTCATACATTGATGTATATGTCATATTTGTTCCCAGTAATGATTTAGTTGTCACTCAGATGAATCTCAAGTATAAGTGTAAGCCTTTTAACGAAATGTTATGATAAAATGATAAGAAGATAAAATGATTTGTGATGTTGAACTTACGTATATAAGTATAGAATGTACAAACAACGGTTGGCGTGTGCAACTTCCTTGTTTTGGTTCCTTTTCGTTACGCGAATGTGTTAAGATTATAATTGTATATTTGGGAAAAGAAATGTCTACAGTTGAGAACGATTTGCAAACACCAGAAAGCACTAGTTCATCAAGTATTGAAATGCACGTGCGTATCAGTCAATAAATGTGAGGCTTATTGACCGATTTTTGCATAAAAAAATGAACGTGATGTTTTTTCCGCCCGTGTTTTTCACATAATAAACGTGGATTTCATTCATTTATCAAATGCTCGTTTTGGTGATCAATATTTGTTCATCAATTAATTGACATGATGATTATTAACCAATAGATGCTCGTTTGGTTATCAATAAATTAGCACGGGCACGGTCAATCAAGAAACTGTTTGCTCACCAACTAAAGATTACGGTAGATTCAAAATGGACGCCACTTAGTATTTTTGTCATATTCGCGAGGGATTTGAATTCGCGTTTGACTCTCCTCGTGAATTAACGCGAAAATAAATCCCACGCGAAATATAAGTTAATTACAGTAATCAATCTGATTTTATTTGATTAAATGTACACTTCTCAGCGTGACCTTTGAACTTTAACTATAAGCAAATGAAAACTGGTCAATGTCGTCAATAGTAAACCAATGACAAAGAGTCATATTCGAGCCTTCAGCTGTGTCTTCTTAGTATTTAGGGCTCAATTCAACAGCGCTTGACTTGAAATATGCAAAATTTTGCTAATATTCTTGGTGTACTGTCTGAATGGCCACGGCAATAGGAACAGTTGCTAATCCCCTGGGCGTTAAATTGAAAGAAGAACAGAACACGATTATACAATGTCTCGTCGACAGGACAAATTGTAAAGCAGTGCTGCCAACTGGATTTGGAAAATCGCTGCCGTACATGTCATTCCCTTTCAATCTAAATAATTTGTCCATGCACCGTCTGTCTCCCGTACGACAAAGGAAAAACCACATAGGCAGGAACACGTTTGTTAAACAATGAATTCGTTTAGGTGTTCTCTTTGATACCGGAGTGGGGGAACCAATATTGTGAAGTTTTGCGAGCATACACAGCCATATCATAGACTGAAACAACTCTAAAGTGTTGGAAAGGGAAGAAACTAGAAAATGAGAAAACAAATTAAAGAACTAATAGGAAGGAAGGGGAATCAATCAACAGAGACGAAGGGGCCACCAGTCAAGTCATCTCTATGACCATATTTTAATATCCAATAAGAGGAAACATCAATTACCCGTCCCACCGCCTACCTGCAATATAAGAGTGCATTTGGACGAAATATTGCGCTATTAATTCGTGCAGCTTACTTCACTTATTCAGCCTATTCTGGGTAATGAACTGATTTCAGCGGTCAAAACACCGATACTCGGCTATTGTACTCTTTGCTTGACAAAGGAAATATTCGTTTTCAAAAGCTCGCAAATAAAGTTTTAAATTTCTGTTTATGTACAAAACAAACTTGTTATATATCATTCATACCAACTGATAAATATTTTCCTAATAGTAAGTATATATACTTTCAAAGAATGAAAATTTCATAGGCGGCGCACTGATTGGCTTAGCTCAAAGGTCACATTGTTATCACCTCCTGCGGTGAGTTGTAGGGACTTGTATTGCAGTGTAACGTAGAGTATCACAGAGGAGCGAAAATGACTGAATAATTATATATACATTTTCTTGTTTTAAATTTTCCAATAAAAATTTTGTTTCTGGCTGCTTTAATTTCTTGGTTTGTTTGTGTCCACAAAAACCATTAATTCCTGGTTTTATGAAATTATGTCAAATTTCAGCATTTTGTCATTACTCGGACATACATGAGTTCGTTGATTATGAATACCAACGAAATCAACAAAAGGAAAACATAGAAATTTATTGTTTAAAGTTGAGCACTGTTTAGACAATGTTGTATATTAAATTGTTCGATCAATGTTTAATACAAGTTCCATGTTCGTCAATGATAGGTCTTAAGCCATCGATTTGTTCCTTTCAGTTGTCCTCGATTTACTCTGCCCTGGTTCGCCTTCCTTCATCTATTATTTATTAGTTGTTGATTAGACGATTACGCCATACTAGAATGAGGACTGACGACTGTGATTAACCGCAATGTCGGGAATGAGAAGATCGTTTCTAAGATGAGAGCACAGTGGCCCCTGAGAGGTAATACCAGGCCCATCACACGTATAGCTAAATACACCATTCACCGCTAATCGAACGATAATGAGCTCTATCCATTTCCTGGTTATCTATTTCTCGTGAAGTGATTGTCAATATAAGTCTCGTGGAACAGCAATAATGATATGCATTTATTATCAAGTGACTGTCGATAGAGGTCTCGAGCAATATGATTATACATTTATTGTCAAGTGACTGTAAAATAGTGGTCTCGTGGAACAGCAATATGATTATACATTTATTGTCAAATGACTGTTATAGAGGTCTCGTGGAACAGCAATATGATTATACATTTATTGTCAAATGACTGTTATAGAGGTCTCGTGGAACAGCAATATGATAATACATTTATTATCAAGTGACAGCAGTATGGTTATACATTTATTATCAAGTGACTGTTATAGAGGTCTCGTGGAACAGCAATATGATGATACATTAATCGTCAAGTGACTGTTGATAGAGGTCTCGACCAATATTATAATACATTTATTGTCAAGTGACTGTTGATTGAGGTCTCGTGGAACAGCAATATGATTATACCTTTATCATCAAGTGACTGTCGATAGAGGTCTCGAGGAACAGTAATATAGTTATACATTAATTGCCACGTGACTTTTGATAGAGGTCTCATGGAACAGTAATATAGTTATATATTAATTGCCACGTGACTTTTGATAGAGGTCTCATGGAACAGCAATAATGTTATACATTTATCGTCAAGTGACTGTTGAGAGAGGTCTCTTGAAAAAACAATATGATTATACATTTATCATCAAGTGATTATTGATAGAGATGTCGTGAAACAGCAATATGGTTATATATTTATCGTCAAATGACTGTCGATCGTGTTCTTTCGAAACAGCAATTAGAACGTTAATTCTTATTTGTTACGCTAACCATTTTGCTTTCCTTTGCGTGTTAGTTGATCTTTTGTTTTATATGCGTGCGTGTGTTTTCGATGATTATTTCAAATATATTTTGGTTTTATATAAGTGAATATACGGATTTAAACTGTCATTCATAAAAAATCTTTACATACTCTTTTGACTTGTTGAAATATAAGCGCATCACCAACTGCAATGACTTGAAGATTAATAATTTGTTGGTGAAAACGGCATTTTTCATGAAAACAACCAACATCGATGGAGTTTCATGGATACTCAAAGGAGAGATCTACTTCCTAATATATACCAAATAGGCATCAACACACCTTCTCTTTAAAATGAATAATAATAACATTACATTCTATAAATGATCTCATATCAATTATACCATGTTTGCTATGCAACGCCAGTTTTGATTGGTTTAAAACCATGTATTATTTTCCAATAACCCACGCTCGTGCCAATAATACACGGTCGGGAGTCACGGCTGTAACACTTTTATATATCTAATATTCACCCGTTTTTATAAAAGGTTACCATAGTCGAGCGGGCTAATGGGTTAGTATTTCGATACATTTTTATCACGACGCGAGTTCGAATCCTACGGAGGCCCCCTTTTTTCTTTTCTTTTTTATCCTTTTTTTTATTTTCAAAATCAATGCCATCTGATAGATGCTCTTGATCGTAGTACTGTATTGCCTGTATATTTCATCAACAAATAATGCAATACTCAAGAAATAAATTACAAGGTTTTCTCGGGGTTTCTTTGCTGTTTTTCTATTAGAAAGAGGTCAATCTCAGAACTAAACAGTACATGGTAGAATAGAAATAATCAACTTTGACTCGTGTATTGTTGCAGGATATACAACTCGGACTCGGGCCTGCGGCCTTCGTTATTAATTTAATTGCAAAATATCCTCGTCCTCGTTGTATATCCTGCAATAATACACGAATCATCGTTAATTATTTCTTAACTAAAACACTTCCTATCACGGTGTCCCTGAGTATCACAAAAATGTAAGTGGAGTAGGACAAAGAATAATTGTCCTAAAAGAAGTATTCCCAAGTCGAACGTCAGTCTTAGTCAGTAGTAATTATCATTTTCCATGAATAAAGAACATGTCAAACACGTGCCTGCCCCCTTAGGGAACTACTGTTTACAGTTTGTCTATCTACGTTTTCTCTTTCTGTGTTTTGGCATCATCGTCTCTCCAGACATCCTCCGGGTGGTTACGAGGACATTACGCCCTTAGAAATGTATATGTATTGTCAAATTAGATCAATGATTAAGCGGTCTGTATGTCTTTCCTTTATAGAATCCGTTTCATAAAGTCATGTGTATGCAGATGGGAGACCTGAACTCGTCACAAAAAATACATGTGACTGTCTGTTAAGTCTCCACGACCGTGTGTCCTCTTATGAATCATGGTTTAAAGGATTTTACAGTCAGATACAGCGTATACTTGATACCATTATAACTTCACAATTAGATTCACAAAGATTAAATCCAGGGGCCTGTAACAAGAAAATTATCTTAACAGTAAGGCTACGGGGACGACTTACGGAGAGGTTAGGGGGAAACTACGTATGTAATTTGAAGCTCCTCTAACAAGCGTGTAAACGATTTGATACCTCATCTCGGACTTCACGAGAATGTTAAGAGTGACTATTCCAAAGCCCGGCCATCGCTTTCTTATTTACAAATATATTTTACTAGATCTGTTTCGACGGTGCGTTCAAGGTCGCGCATGTGTAAGTATTCTCGTCAAGCTTTTTATAACTTTAATCTTGGTTTTGCCTCAGACCACATGGTCGACACCATGATCTCTCTGGGAAACGATCTATTACCGTATGCAATTTGAAGTCAGACGCGTTCGCTTCATGTTTATATGCTTAGTGGTTTCGTTGTCACAACCCTGTTTCTCATTTCGAAAATGTGACTTAAGATGGCTTCCTACACCTACGCGTGCTGCATTAAACGAGTTATGGTGTCGTTCGGTAATATAACTAACAAGAGATATTTTTCTCAAGGCAACTTTTTGTATCAAGCTCGTGAGAATTCGCGATGTTTTGCCGATCTAGTGGTAATCAAGCAGAAGAGCAGACGACATGTCAATGAACTATTTGTGCCGATTGGTGTTTTATAGCCTGAAATGTACATTTTATATCAAAACATCAACTTATTCTTTTAAAAATGAAGTAGTTATACCTGTTACATACAAATTACGAATATCACCTTATCTAGCTACCGAACTGTATTGGGCTGCAAAGCAAGTGTACTTTTCTGAAATCAAACTCACACATAGCGAGAATCCTATAAAAAATACCAACACACAATTCCTTATATCTAGTAGCAAGCTAACTAATATTCATTTATTAAGCATTTAAATTCTTGTGATTTAGTGTTTCCGATCACGTGAAGCTGGAATTCCTTCGATCGTATAAGGTGAACCGGTGCTTTCAACCACATCCATGCAAGTGATTATCGTATCTCTACCTTTGGAACGTTTGTAGCATTTATCGTATTCTTATGTGGTAGGGACAAAAAAAGAACAGTTTTTTAATCTTTTAGAAGGATCTATTTTATATAATGTATCTACATGAATTTTGTTTTTGAGATATCAAAATGAATTAGCTACATATATATGAAAGGATAGACACAGTTGACGGATATGAAGAAAAAATAGAGACATACTATTGAATATTTTCACTAAACTTACTGTTTTTGCTTAGAAAATGTTTGATTAAAGGTATATCTTATATACAAGATAGTGTGATTACTAAAGAGGGGATTTTGACAAAAAATAACTATCTAATTGATGGTCTGGGATAACGTGAGGTTGGTTTTTGTCAAAAATCTCAAAATCTATTTGTCCTATTCAAGAATAAAAAAAACAATCAGTGATGATGCTTAATAATGGCTAAATAAGCCATACTTGTTTTTATCTTTATCGAAATCCATCCACAGATTTTTCTCTATCTAGTTTTGTTTTAATTAGTTATAATATTGAAAACCTGAAGCCTCTCAAGATAAGTTCAGAGAACTGTTTAAGCTTTTTTAAAGTGTGAAATTAATTGTAAGCCATTTTACATATTTATATTTTCCTTTTCATAAATAAAACCCTTATATAGAAATAAAGAGGTGTTATTTTCTTTCTGTACACAGTTAACATACCACAAATATTGATTTCTCTCAAAATACCATTCTTTGACATTTTTCAGACGTGGTCATATTTAGGCAAATTAGAGATATTTTGTAAAATAGTATGTTAAAACCAATTTAATTTGTTTTCTTCCCTTTTTTACCCTTCAGGTCTAAGTTATCAACTGAAAATTAAATGAAGTTTTCTCTATCCATTTGAAACTTTTAAAGGGACTACAATTATAAGTATATAAGGGAATAAATAAAATATCAGAATGTTTTACTAGTGATATAAACTTGTTTGACAGGTTCCGATGTTTGTTTGTACGGCACACGGCATAGGGAGGTGTAAGGCTAGAACAGCTATATGTCGGTAATCTCCCGAATTTTCATTAATAGTTGTATTGTGACCTTTAAAATAGCTAGAAATATGTCGGTGCAACATGAATGCCCCAGCACTCCGCTTTATTTCGACCAGTCACAAACAACTGTAATATTATATATTGTGAGAAACATCATGACTACCGAATACAGCTCTCATTAAACAAATAGAGAAGTAACATTTTCACAAACTGAACACCAACAATGTGCTATTTACCACCAACCGCTATGTCATCAAACTGTGATGTTTACAATTTGACTTAGCTCCACCTCAATGAAACTCAGGTCACTTTATTTCCCGATGAAGACTTTGGGTCGCGTGCTTCTGTTCTTAGAGGCGAAGCACTTTTCTCCGACGTGTGAATACATTCACTGATTGCATGTTGAGATCTATTTTGTACCGCATTAGACTTGAATGCATGTACATAAACACAAGTGAAACAGCTGATTTATGTGTTGATAAAAAATGTCAATATAAAACAGAGAGTTTAGAAAACACCTGATCTGACAGAATACTGACACTCCCGATAGACCGAGCTCATGGCCTACGTAGGCACAGTAGCTTTATCTCGAATGCGATACTGGATATCATTTTAGTGGTCACAGATATTGAAGCCTCAATTTTGACACTGTTAGACAACATAAAGCAGACTGGTATCAGCAATATGCGATATCGAGCGCATGGACACATTACTATCGTTAAACAATCTATGACAATGGAGGCCACATGTCTCGGTCGTGGTCTCGGCCCGTCGAATACCGCTAATATTCAAATCAATGTGTCTCTACTTACTTTTATGTGAATCTACACCCCAAAACGCCAGCGCGATAATGAAATCCTACATTTCGAGAGCAAATCATAATAATCCTCCACTAACCTGCCAATAAAATCCATAACGATACAGGTTAATTAACACCTTACATGTTGCACTAGAAACATGTCGGTGCAACATGAATGCCCCAGCACTCCGCTTAATTTCGACCGTCACATTATACATCGTTAAAAACATCATGACTACCAGATACAGTTTATACCTATCATTAAACAGATAGGGAAGCAACAGTTTCACAAACTGAAACTCGGCGGCATGCTCTATACCGACAACCCCTATACCATCAAACTGCGATATTTACACTTTCACGTCTACCCAACTCAATTAAACTAGTAAACTCGAATCACTTCATTTCAGGTTGAATGTTGCATTGAGTTGCTCCCGAGACAAATCTAATAAACTGCTGCTTCGCAGTTCATGTTGAATTTGATCAAGGATAGAATCAGACCGTGATGATTACGAATTTATTTTGATTGAGTGTTGGCAAATTTAAAGCTTTTTGAGCTAATTCTGAATGCATACACAATTAGACATTATTCTGGAGCAGAATTGCACATTTTCCCCTGCGTTTTTGCTGAAAATTTCATTGATATTTTCAGAATCCTAATGTAAGGGCGTCCATGATGCCTAGATTATGTAGATCTTACAGAATAGTCCCATTCACTTCCTCCGAAGTCCTGATAATCTCACTATGTTATTTCTGACTCAGAACTATTCCTGCATATTAAACCTATGCGATTTCCCCCACACATTGACATGATGTATGTACTGTACAGTATAGGTTATGCCTACATATCGAAGGCGGCTTGTGCACTATAACTTTTTCATACGTGTCGAATGATGTTAATCTGGTCAAATTCATGGACAAATGAAACAGATTAAATTTGATAGTTTCGTTTAGTCTAACTTGAATGTAAATTGAAAATTTTTCTCGATGAAGATTCTGGGTCGCCTGCTCTGTTCTGAGCGGCAGTCACTTTTTAGGGCATTTGAATACATTCACTGTTAACATTGAACAGCTATCTAGTTTTGTACCGCCTCGGACTTAAATGTACTAACACAAGTGGAAACGATGGTTTATGTGTTGATAAAGAATGCCAATATAATACAGAGGGTTTAGAAAACATATGATCTGACAAAACATTGACACTCCCGATAGACCGAGCTCATGGCCTACGTAGCGCAGTATCTGGCATCCTGAATGCGATACTTGATACCATTTTAGCGATCATAGAAAACGAAGCCTCACTTTAAACACTGTTAGACAACACAAAACAGACTGGTTTTATACGATATCGCGCGCATATATGGCAATGGAGGACACGTGCTTCAGGCCGACGAATACCGCTAATTTCCAAATCAATGTTTCTCTACTTTTATTTGAATTGACATCCCAAAACACCAGCGCGACCATGAAATCCTATATTTCAAGACCAGATCATATTAATTCTCCACTAACCTGCCAATAAAATCATAGCGTTACACTTCTCGAGCTCTGATCGCGTGTACAGTTACAGTAGTTCGGTTCAGATTTTTCTCTCATAATTTTATTTTGACATCTATGATTATATTATACATGTGTCATATTTCTTCATCTCATACTAAGGCTATATGATGAAGAGATATATCCATAAGTAAGACACATAGTTTTACCAACGCAATACACCATTGCCCATTTCTCAGTGTTGATTATGCTGTACATACTGATGCGGATACATCCTCAAGAGTTCAGAGATAGCAGTTAGTTTTATGTGTTTTGTGGTCGGATGTCTTTGAAATTTGTCGCAGCAAATTTCTATGCAACTATTTATGTGTCTACATGAACTGAAATCCAAACAATCGGTAATTGCAAAAGAAATACGCATGCGAGTATTTTTTTTCTAGACAGAATTTTCGTTTTTTTCCGTATATTATAAGCTAGATAAAAGCAGAAAAAAATATAATAAACCAATGTATTGTAAGTTCAACAATTTTTTTTGAAACATTCACAGTTAATACTTTTAAGAGTTTTGAAAATATGTCCATCGATTGTTTTAAATATTAATTGTGAAAGTTTTAGGTAAAGTTAAAGCGGTTAAAAAAATACAATTAGGAATATAATGTGCTGTTTTGAGTATTGTGTTATGCGGTTATTGGATGATATATCTGTAACAACTAAATCGAAATATACAGGTTCCATAATGAAGTTGAAATATCAAAAATTAACCAACAGCAACTACAGTACCTGCTGATGGGCTGTGTTCTTTGGTTTCTCTTTTAGCTTAGGTATTAGCATGCAACTTTTGTTTTCGATCCTTTTCAGAACGCGAAACAACAGCTCCCACGCGCAATGATGCAATGTATTGTTTATAATGAAAGCGTGATTCATTTCTGCATATTTATTGCAATTTTTGCATTGTTTAGATCAATCATAAAACGTATTGACAAGGGAGTTGATTGACCATTATTTGTTATCACGTTTGAAAAAGAGGTTTAAACGGAAGGCCTCCAGACCTCAACCCCAAGCAAATCTGGCATTCAATCATGTTATACAAGTGAACAATATTTGGATAATGGCATGTAGCGTCATTAAAGAGATAGTCTTTCCTTGCACTTTTCCGTTTCATTGTCTTCTATTACGATATTGTCATTAGCGTCTACAACTAATTGTTTTCCTAGAAATCGCTCTGTATCAACCAACAATGAATTTCGATTGTTAATGAAATTTGCATGTTTTCTCTCCCAGGAACAAAGATCTATATCGCAGAGTAGTATTTGGGTGGTAAATCGATACGGGATCTATAACTTCTGAACATTACTATGGATTGGTAGCACCGATCTCTATGCAATTCACTTGGAATTATACATGCAGAAACATGGATAGGTATATACAAGAAGATGTTCCATATAAAAAAATGACAGAGTGAGCAGAATATTTTAGCTTTAACGACAATTTATGGACTTTTAGAATCCAAAGCAAAAGAAATTATAATCGCAAGTAATACTTTGCTCGACAGTTTTCAATATGCCATAATTTAATTGATGCTTAATGTATTTTTGTTTTTTGTTTTTTCCTTTTTGTATATACATCACATTGCATTTAATCGTATTCGTTCACTAACAATATGTGTTTCGTTATACACATCAGTCTCTGCTCATGTTTACTTCTAATTATGTGAACAGCGCCAAAGTAGTGATATATTCGGAAACAAAAGAAAGCAAGGAATGTTAATCATTCATCTTTGTTTTCAACATCACTTCAAACCACTTTTGTATTTTCAATCATATAACAACAGTATGTCTGATAGTCCGTAGATGAAAATGTGTGGTCAAAATAAGTCAGAAAATGTGTGGTCAAAATAAGTCAGAAAATGTGTGGTCAAAATAAGTCAGAAAATGTGTGGTCAAAATAAGTCAGAAAATGTGTGGTCAAAATAAGTCAGAAAATGTTTGGTCAAAATAAGTCAGAAAATGTGTGGTCAAAATAAGTCAGAAATAGCGCTTGTCTTTTGTTGCGACCATGCTCATTTCTTAGCCTCTTTAAATATTACAGCGCTTTTAATTACGTAACTGCAAATGTTTTACTCGTATGTACAGAGTGTTGATGTTTTAAATGCTTTAAATAGCCCCAGTACATTAAGAAAAACTATTCATTGAAGCAACTTATTAACCTGGAAACGGGCTGCTATGTAGTTATTTAGAGAAAAACCACATCTTATGTATTGTAATCATTAAATAACATTTGTACAAGTTAAATGTATCAACTTACTGCAAAATTAGACAGTCTTACCTGTGTCAATGTTATAGTCATTAGTACATTCTTACCTTGTCAATGTTATAGTCATTAGTACAGCCTTACCTGTGTCAATATTATAGTTATTAGTACATTCTTACCTTGTCAATGTTATAGTCATTAGTACAGCCTTACCTGTATCATTGTTATAGTTATTAGTACATCCTTACCTTATCATTGTTATAGTCATTAGTACAGCCTTACCTGTATCATTGTTATAGTCATTAGTACAGCCTTACCTGTATCATTGTTATAGACATTAGTACAGCCTTACCTGTATCATTGTTATAGTCATTAGTACAGCCTTACCTGTATCATTGTTATAGTCATTAGTACATCCTTACCTTATCATTGTTATAGTCATTAGTACAGCCTTACCTGTATCATTGTTATAGTCATTAGTACAGCCTTACCTTTATCATTGTTATAGTCATTAGTACATCCTTACCTGTATCATTGTTATAGTCATTAGTGCAGCCTTACCTGTATCAATGTTATAGTCATTAGTACATCCTTACCTGTATCATTGTTATAGTCATTAGTACATCCTTACCTGTATCAATGTTATAGTTATTAGTACAGCCTTACCTGTATCAATGTTATAGTCATTAGTACAGCCTTACCTGTATCATTGTTATAGTCATTAGTACATCCTTACATTATCATTGTTATAGTCATTAGTACAGCCTTACCTGTATCAATGTTATAGCCATTAGTAAATCCTTACCTGTATTATTGTTAGTCATTAGTACATCCTTACCTGTGTCAATGTTATAGTCATTAGTACATCCTTACATTATCATTGTTATAGTCACAATTAGTAACATCAGCCTCATCAATCATGCTTGATATCGTCAAGTCATGCAATCTTCGTTTTTGGATGAATGTTCCAGTAACCGGAATGTAATGTACGCTTAACACAAGAGGTCCGATTGTACATTTCAATACTCCTGGTCTATTGTACTGATGAGCACTGCTTAGATGCATGCACGTTATACAATATTCGATTCTACTCCTTATAAAATAAATATAGCAACTTTGAAATGAGGAATGCAGGGTCCGTGTCTCCAAAAGATCCAGTACAACAGTAAATGTTAGCTGGTCTGGTGTTTGACATGAAGTAAGGGTGTAAGCCGTTTTTATTAATCTAATGAACGATACTGAAAGAAATCTAAAACAAATCAGATTCAATTAAGTGTGTCCATGTGTAAGATCAACCAATTACTGAAAGGATTTATCAATTTTTCTAGTGATTCCCATGCCTGGCATGAGTTCAATATTGTTGAAAAACGATTATTATTCTCGATGAAAAAATATGCGACATCTATGATACAAGGATGGATTAATCTATATTTACTCATTTCATGCGGTAATGTGTGCCTTAGTGGGTTATATTCTGAAAACTACTATAATTAAATTGTAAACAATATATAACTCCAACACTAACAAATCCAACATTCATTCACATTATAAAACTTGAGAGTCTTCATTTTTAGTGTTGTAGTATTTCGCTCTTGTCGTCTCGAAAGGCCTTGTGTTTAAATTTTGAAACCGAGCCCCAGTGGCTCGAGTGACAAAGCCACTCACGTTTACTATACTATTCCCACCAACCATTAAATTCCTTTTTGATACGGATATGGTTTGGTTTTCAGAGTTAAAAATCATGGATATTTGTTGTAAATGAGTAGATCGATTTCATCTTGAAAATGTCATATTTATATATACAACTGTATCAATATCGTAATCACTAAACGTATCTGGAGTTATACCTTATGTTGCGTGTTGCCTTGGCTACGGGAGTAACTGCCTGACTCTGTTCCACTAAGATCCTACTGTCCAAACATGTACGATAAGTAGAATGATGTTACAAAATGACATACAGATCTGACGACGGAAATTTTAAATGTGGTTATCGTATTTCTTGTCAACTTTGTTGCTTGTATAGACTGATGAAGGGAAGAAAACCTCGTGCAACTTGTACATTTTACCAATTTACAACCAAAACATCTAATATCAAACTTCTCAAACTTAAAAAATTTAAAAAAAAAAATTAAATTAACAATAACAATTCAGTAACCTTGTAAAAGGCTATTCATCATGCAGATAATTTTCAACGTATCCCTTAAAAAAGGATAAATTTAACTGTAATATGTTACAGATTATCAATACTATAAGACTCTTTCATATGTGTATATGTAGGATAGGGATATTCCACCCGAGGGGTCACAAAATGTGGTGAAACCCGAGGCTTGCCGAGGGTTTTACAACATTTTGTGATCCCGAGGGTGGAATATCCCTATCCTACATACAGACATAATGAAAGAGTCTTTTTCTCTCATATCATTACCGAATTTCTGGCGAAAGTGTCCCTCAGCCATCCATTTTCTTCAATTTTTTAATTTCTTTATTTGACGTTTTTACTAAATATACTTGTGATATTCTGAAAGACCATACCCTATTTTGACAAACTATGTTTGTACACAAATTTCATTCATTTTGTGGTTAAGTGATGAACGAATGAACAATTCGCCGATAAAAATTATCGTAACTTGACCGACTTTTACGTGGCCGTGATCAAATTGTCAACATCCGAGAAAAAGAAGTTCTATCAACAATACTGAAAGCCAACGCTGAAATGAGTTTTCCAACTTCACATATAATTTGATTTGCACCTCGACATATTTAATCATTTCACAGAACACACTCTACTTTTAAATGTCAAGTCATTTTTTTTTTTTTATAAAATACTACGTCACTGCATGACGTCACGACTGTCATTGGAATTCCATTCATAGTTCAAGGATATTGAGAGTGATGTCGATCTCGATCGCCATGACGCGGCGATGGTTCGTGGCTGGTAATTTTAAATTCACTGTGATTTTGGCAACTTCGTGTGTGAACCAGCGAACAGTGACTCTATACGAGTATTCGATCTTTTCTGTGACATAGGATTATATGTGTTTAACCGGTTGTCTTGATGGAATGACGAAGGTAGGTCAGTCGATAGGCTAACGATGATCATATTGAAAGGCTAGGATGGCAGTTAGTTTTCATGGTTACTCTACACAAATATAGACTCTGAGTTACAATTAAAATAAATATTTTTATATGAACATCGAGGGGTGTCATTTTTACCGAATGTTCGTTCATTTAAGAGCCAATTCCCAACTTCCAAATACACAGGTTACTGAGTAGGCCTAACAGTTACTGACAGTACAGTAGAGTAAACAAATTCCAGGGCCCCCTGCTGACGCAAACGGAACCGTTTCATAGGTTGTGACGTTTGACATTTTATTATTATTTTTTTTTTATGTATGACTTTTATTTTACTTCCTGTCATTGCCAGGTGATTGTGTGTGTTTACATGTTTTTAATGACAAATGACAAATCTGTCGGGTAGGCAAGTCTGTATTGTACTTAACTGTTACAACAGGCCTGTAGGCGTAGTCTGTTTGTTATGTACTGTAGTACAGTAACGGAGTTATATGTTCGCTCAGATGAAATGTCTAATCGTTTAACCGTGTAGCCCTATTGATTTACTGCTGATATGATATATATTTATCTAAGAATGTATGTATTTTTATAGTTAAGTCCAACGTTTCAAAACCGACTGTGGCACCGACGATAAGGACTGTCGGATGTGAACACAAGCAGACGACGTTGTGAGAGTTGTCCCCCTTGAAGGCAGATTAATCCGCGCGCGTGAAATGCTACATGTATGTAAGATAGATTTATCTTACATAGCTATCTTACATGGGCAAACTCTATCCAACATGGCGAGATATGAGAGAATACAGGTTTACATTATCAATACTATAGGACACCAGTAATGTTATACATTATCAATACTACAGGACACCAGTAATGTTATACATTATCAATACTACAGGACACCAGTAATGTTATACATTATCAATACTACAGGACACCATTAATGTTATACATTATCAATACTACAGGACACCAGTAATGTTATACATTATCAATACTACAGGACACCAGTAATGTTATACATTATCAATACTACAGGACACCAGTAATGTTATACATTATCAATACTACAGGACACCAGTAATGTTATACATTATCAATACTACAGGACACCAGTAATGTTACAGATTATCTATACTACAGGACACCAGTAATGTTATACATTATCAATACTACAGGACACCAGTAATGTTATACATTATCAATACTACAGGACACCAGTAATGTTATACATTATCAATACTACAGGACACCAGTAATGTTATACATTATCAATACTACAGGACACCAGTAATGTTATACATTATCAATACTACAGGACACCAGTAATGTTATACATTATCAATACTACAGGACACCAGTAATGTTATACATTATCAATACTACAGGACACCAGTAATGTTATACATTATCAATACTACAGGACACCAGTAATGTTATACATTATCAATACTACAGGACACCAGTAATGTTACAGATTATCTATACTACAGGACACCAGTAATGTTATACATTATCAATACTACAGGACACCAGTAATGTTATACATTATCAATACTACAGGACACCAGTAATGTTATACATTATCAATACTACAGGACACCAGTAATGTTATACATTATCAATACTACAGGACACCAGTAATGTTATACATTATCAATACTACAGGACACCAGTAATGTTATACATTATCAATACTACAGGACACCAGTAATGTTACAGATTATCGATACTACAGGACACCAGTAATGTTATACATTATCAATACTACAGGACACCAGTAATGTTATAGATTATCAATACTACAGGACACCAGTAATGTTATACATTATCAATACTACAGGACACCAGTAATGTTATACATTATCAATACTACAGGACACCAGTAATGTTATACATTATCAATACTACAGGACACCAGTAATGTTATACATTATCAATACCACAGGACACCAGTAATGTTATACATTATCAATACTACAGGACACCAGTAATGTTATACATTATCAACTACAGGACACCAGTAATGTTATACATTATCAATACTACAGGACACCAGTAATGTTATACATTATCAATACTACAGGACACCAGTAATGTTATACATTATCAATACTACAGGACACCAGTAATGTTATACATTATCAATACTACAGGACACCAGTAATGTTATACATTATCAATACTACAGGACACCAGTAATGTTATACATTATCAATACTACAGGACACCAGTAATGTTATACATTATCAATACTACAGGACACCAGTAATGTTATACATTATCAATACTACAGGACACCAGTAATGTTATACAATATCAATACTACAGGACACCAGTAATGTTATACATTATCAATACTACAGGACACCAGTAATGTTATACATTATCAATACCACAGGACACCAGTAATGTTATAGATTATGAATACTACAGGACACCAGTAATGTTATACATTATCAATACTACAGGACACCAGTAATGTTATACATTATCAATACTACAGGACACCTGTAATGTTATAGATTATCAATACTACAGGACACCAGTAATGTTATACAATATCAATACTACAGGACACCAGTAATGTTATACATTATCAATACTACAGGACACCAGTAATGTTATACATTATCAATACTACAGGACACCAGTAATGTTATACATTATCAATACTACTGGACACCAGTAATGTTACAGATTATCAATACTACAGGACACCAGTAATGTTATACATTATCGATACTACAGGACACCAGTAATGTTATACATTATCAATACTACAGGACACCAGTAATGTTATACATTATCAATACTATAGGACACCAGTAATGTTATACATTATCAATACTACAGGACACCAGTAATGTTATACATTATCAATACTATAGGACACCAGTAATGTTGTACATTATCAATACTACAGGACACCTGTAATGTTATACATTATCAATACTACAGGACAACAGTAATGTTGTACATTATCAATACTACAGGACACCTGTAATGTTATACATTATCAATACTACAGGACACCAGTAATGTTACAGATTATCAATACTATAGGACACAAGTAATGTTATAGATTATCAATACTACAGGACACCAGTAATATTATACATTATCAATACTACAGGACACCAGTAATGTTATACATTATCAATACTACAGGACACCAGTAATGTTATACATTATCAATACTACAGGACACCAGTAATGTTATAGATTATCAATACTACAGGACCAGTAATGTTATACATTATCAATACTACAGGACACCAGTAATGTTATACATTATCAATACTACAGGACACCAGTAATGTTATACATTATCAATACTACAGGACACCAGTAATATTATACATTATCTACAGGACACCAGTAATGTTATACATTACCAATACTACAGGACACCAGTAATGTTATAGATTATCAATGCTACAGGACACCAGTAATGTTATACATTATCAATACTACAGGACACCAGTAATGTTATACATTATCAATACTACAGGACACCAGTAATGTTATACATTATCAATACTACAGGACACAAGTAATGTTGTACATTATCAATACTACAGGCTCCAGTAATGTTACAAATTATCAATACTACAAGACACCGGTAATGTTATACATTATCGATACTACAGGACACCAGTAATGTTACAGATTATCAATGCTACAGAAAAATACAGATACAACTACATTCTGGGAAATATTTGGTATAGCACTTATCTTTATTTCCAGAATCTCAGAATTTAGTGTCGGCTTCATTAGCTTTATGAAGAAAATTTTTTTGTTTCTGTCGTTGCAATGTATCAAAGTTCGGCATTTGTTAAATTGTTACAGCGAAAATATACATTTGAACAGCGTGATATCTACATATTTGTTTTGAAGTTATTTTCAATTTTCAACTCCTTCACAAAGACTATCTAACGATGTTTAAACTTACAACACCAAACAGATCAAACAGGATGTCAGTAGCGAATAAGACATTTAATCAGGGGTAACGTTAGTGTAACGGATATCCGTTTGAATGTTACAGTACACACATATTCCAGCGCACATGCCCTCAATAAAGCATCTAAAGTCTGTGGTCTAACGTTTTACGTCTAGGTCGGAATTTCCATGTACCAACATATTGCGGTACATGCAATCGTCAATATTGTAACGTTAGAGACATTCTTTTTGAAATACGCCTTAAAAGGTTTTATAACTTTTAGCATCAATGGAGATTTGGAATAAAATCGATGTAAGCGCCAAATTGAAAACGAGTTGGACGTAATTAATTAGTTGAACACGCCATCTAATATAGAGTATGCTTCCCCTGTCACGGAATCGTGTACGACCTAACTCATACCGGAGTTTAAGGGCATTATCCATCTTAACAAATTTTCTTGTGTCATCTTAAACTAACCGATAAATGAAGAGAACGCTATTGTCCATTCTACTGACCACGCACGTAAGCGCGTGATGACGTTTTTTAATCAAGATCATCTTGAGTTTGCTAATAGCAAATTCATGACAGTGCCGCGAAACACCTGCGGACAATGTATGTGTTACATGATATGACGACATCTGAAGTAGGAGTTAATTGCAATGCTGATTCTGAGGATTAAAGTCTACGGTAAATGAAAATGGTGACAATTGGTTTTGTTATACAACTGTGATTGTCTGATGGGTTTAGACTTCTCCGACAGGTCTTGACAAAATGCAGTATTAACCTGAAAATGGTGAAGACCTGTCCCGAGGACTGCAGTCCAGTTACTCTTAGCTATCAATAGTAACAGGAAATTTCCTGATGCTTCCATATTTTTAACCAATCACAAAAGAGATTCGTCGATCATCGGGTTATAACAGAAACGTTGTGGCTGTAAAAAAAATGGTAAACATACACACAGAATAAAACTGCCAAGAAGACACAGGTAAAGATATTCCAGGATTATTTTTCAGGAAAGGGCAAATGAGGTCAACTTTGAAAATTCAGATGCCGTTGCCCTTTCATTGAAGCTTAGGATTGTGAATCACTTCTACATGAACATTATTTATAAAATAACGTAAATGGAAAGCTTCATTGTGTTTCAATTCAATGCCAATGCCTGTATATCGCTATAATATTTGTGATCGAGAATTTATCAGTAATGTGAGTAATACAGATCTAAACTTAGACACCCCTAATCAGTGGGTAGTTTGCCGGTTTTAATTGTACAAATGTAGTTATAAAGAACTACAGTATTGATTCTAATAATGATATCCTCTTTGGGTATATTTTCTATCATTCAACATGTTTTTTGCAATTTTGTCATAATTTTTTGGTACAAAAACAGAGCGGCTTTAATTGTCATATTTAGTCGTAAGTTCTACTGAACTTTAGTTATACTGTTACAAGAATGACTCTTAATCAAATTTCTTCTTTTCTTGTATGTTCCAATGTAAGTTTTGTTTCTTGTTCTAGTCAAGCTTTCCTGTTTCTAGTCTACAACTCTTAGGAACGCAATATATTTTTTATTGGAAATTAAGAAATTGAAATGAATTGACGCCTTCTCGCTGGTATAAAACTGTATAACACAATGGAAATCCAACCACAATCAGAAAGAACACATCAAGCAATTCGTTCACACTGTTTATAACGCAAGTTATTTAGGGAGTGTAGGAAAATGAAAGGTTTTTGAGCCAGTCAAATCACTTACATACCATGGTGCTGTGTTTTGCTTTCTGATAGTAAAATCCATTTATAACGCATGAAAAGATTACGTGATTAAACTAATTGGATCGGAGAACAGTGCGCCTTGATGATCAGGTCTCTATGGAACGTATTTTCTATCTATAGTCATTAGAAATGTAACAAAAGAAGGAATAATCTAGCACAATTTATACAAACTGTCTGTAAAGGATTTACCTTGCTTGCTGAATACGTGGTTTTGCCGGTTACTATAACGACTTAGGATAAGGTGTTTGTTTTCCTTTTCATAAAGAGACGCAGTATAGAGCAGGACAGTCACTATTATGTAATGGGTCAATTCTACTTTCTAAAGATTCCTTCAAGTTACAAATCCATTAAAACAAACAACGTCTAAATAATCCAAGTACTTTGTAATACATATTAGTATAATCAAGTGAAATCATAGGCATACTTGTCGAACATCTGGTGTAGTGTTCTAAGTTAATACACAGAATACATATTAACAACAACAAATCATTTATATATCTATGCTGGTATATTGTTGTACTTGCACAAACCTTATCTACACCACAACTTGTCATATTTTCTTAAAGATACATATTTTTCGTTTGTTTAGGTAATAATAATGAACGACAGACAATGCTTTACAGAAATTGATTGAACTCTCAATAGACACCTTGTATCACTTACAAATAACAAGTCGTCTCTGTCCAGATTACAGGCTGATCATGTGCCTGATTTGATCCGTGTGACAGATCGTTTTGTTTACATCACGGATGTCAATTTCAGATTTCAGATTGGCGAGTGGAGAGTGGATCTAACACCTATGTCACAGGAGTGAGTTATACATCAAACGATGAGGGTGACAGTTGTGTGGGAACGGTTATTTGTCAAACTGATACAACGAGGAAGGGTGTTTTGTTAGAGAGAGTTTCAGCAGCTGCAGCTAAAAGCAATCAGATCCCAGCCACCAGTGCCGTGGTCACTATCCTACTCATATTGTTCTGCTGTCATTGACGGTACAGATGTGTGAAAGTGAATAATGCTGTTGACAAATTGTTGTGAGCGATGGTAATTACTTTATAGGTCTTCTTTTACATGTATAATAATTAAATAGTCAGACTAATTAGCAGACTATCACTTTGAATATGTAATGTCGTTTCGGATTAGGTTACAAAAATTGAAAAAATGAATACTAGTATGTCGATATGTAGTTTTGCTTGAGGAAATTGAAGGTAAAAGTACCTAGCATAATTAACATTCATACCAAAGAGATAAGTAGTTATTGACCTATGGCAGATGTCAAGTGATTGTTTTAAATAAGCGAAAAAAACCTTCTGATCTTCTCTCTCCCTTTCGACAGGAACTCATTATCAGAAAGACAATAGGACACAATTATAACTTTTATTGTAAGAAATACCATGTTACGATAAATATTTAAAGGCCAAGGAGGAGGTCAGGGATTAAAAAAGAATATGTCTGGCGAATGAAATAAAGACCGTCTACATGATTAGATGTTTCATGTTGTACCCTCTACTAAAGGTCTCAAAATCTATCAAAGCCCTAGTTTTACAGTCCTTAGTCTTGTGAGCTACCTTTCCTTTGTTACTTGGTAATATCCCACATTAGCTTAGATATTGAGATTCCACCCTAAGACGAACTTAAAATGTTCGGTCCCTGAAGAGAAACAACCCAATACCTTATTCGGATCTTGGTTCTATTTGACATTCAGCTAATGAATGTTTGCAGTAACATATGACAGATCATTATTTCTTTTTTTCTTTTTCATTTTTTTGTTTTTTTTTTTTTTCTTTTTTTTTCTTATTTATGTGTGTTTTTCTTTCAGATTAAATACATTTAGTTTCAAAACATCGTTGATATAGGAAATTTAAATCCTCACTTTTTACTGCATTAGAGTTATAAAAAAATGTCTTTAACAAATGCATTATATTCTAACTTAACATTAATTATTGCATGAGAAAGTAAACTTGGCATACATACAGATTGCACCCCTTTCTGGCTAAAACGCCATCATGATGCTGGTTCTTTCAGTTAAATTTCGCTGTCAATATGAATGTCACAAGGGTCAAAGCATTAATCTTGTGATAAGTGAATGTCATCTGCACCAGCTTGGCGATAGAGTGGCTATTCTGTACACAAAATGTTTCACCGAAAACAGAGTTGAGGTAATATTTCTCCAAGCGTTACAAAAGTCACAGTGTCATGGACGAAAGCTGAAGGGTCACTCAAATGTCACCTTACTTAATAACTGCGAATGCTGAAGATGGTAAATGTCACAGGTTGAAGAGATTGGATGTGTATTGTATGACGTCAGCACAGTAAGTGATAATTATTTGGCCGAGGAAAATATCAGGGAGTTGCTAATTAAGACGTAATCAACTGTGATACGAAACCTTCGTCACTATGAGAGATACTGAGCTGTCATAGACACATGTGATACCAGACGTCAGAACAGTGCAGCTGAGGAGATCAATGCCATGTAACATGAAAAGAAAAAGCCCGGGACTCCAAACTTTAGATGAAAGTTCTAAACATTTGAACCACCTGACGTTCAGTCAAGTCCAGATTCGCTACATTCCTTCCTCTTGCAGCCTCTTTCAACAAATTAAATCTTGGTCCTCGAAGATACACATGAGTCACTATGCATTTGGTTTGGTTTGTTTTTGTTTAACGTCCTATTAACAGCCAGGGTCATTTAAGGACGTGCCAGGTTTTGGAGGTGGAGGAAAGCCGGAGCACCTGGAGAACAACCTCTGCAATTGTCCCACGTAGGTTTCGAACTCGCAACCCAGAGGTGGTGGGCTAGTGTTAAAGTGTCGGGACACTTTAATCACTCGGCCACCGCGGCCCCAGTCACTAAGCAACCTTGTTGGATATTTAGTTGGTCTCCAAATACAACGATCGGACAGGGACCCGAACCTGGGACATCTGACCTCTAGACGGACCCTCTAACCATATTTTACACACAAAAAGTCCAGTTCAATTACTTTTCTAGCATAATATATGTGTGGAAACGCTGATAGAAACCGTTACATCGCTGACCTATCGTGTAAACAGTGAAATAGTGAAAGAATTGTACATTTAAGACCGTTTCCATTTGATCAAAGCTTATTTTCTATCATCAGACTTTTTTTTTCTAACCTCAGACAGGCTAAAAGAAGAACACCCGATATAACAATGATAAATTCAATTTCAAAGTCGATTAAACGAGGGCAAAATGTAAACAAAACTTTATTTGAATAGAGACTCTTGAAAAGCACTTTAAAGCGTAAGAGTATTCTGGTTCATCGACGACATATGCCATACAAATCTAGGTCAAATCCGGGGTACGTCACAATCTCAAATAAGAGTTAGGTTGCATTGGTAACAATTGAACCAAGAGGCATATCAACAAGCATCAAAAATGTCAGACTTCATAACACATAATGAAACAGAATATATCCAAATAAGATCATGATGTCGACCAAGAAATTAAAGCTTGAATTGTGTGAGTACTTCAGTACCACGTGAAAGCACTGCATGTGTCACGTACAGAATAGCTAAGTTATCTACCATAGTACTGCTTGATGATGCGGCAGACGACAACGCCGCCGGCATACAGCTTGGTGATTGAATATCATTGTGACAGCAAAATAATTGTAATATGATATATGATAGTAAGCTGTTGCTAGCAGATCAGAGACTATGAGGGTCCAATAGTTACAGGAAGCTGGACAGCTGCTGGAACCTGTGTGGAAAGTGTCACACCTAGCCTAGGCAACATGGAAGAGAATGGTGATATCAACACATTCGCCCTGTCAGAAATATTATTGACACACAATTTCAGCTCCCTGACTTCCCAACCCATCACCTAAATGCAATTTGTAAGGATTTACAGCATATCAACAGGACGTACACATTATACATGTAGTTGTCCCAATCATACTAATACAACATACTGATATCCTCCTAGTTATGCCCCCGCAACGAACGAAGTTTGGGGAGGGGTATACTGGAATTACTATGTCTGCTTGTCGTCCGCAATTGTTGTCAGAAGAACTTCTCAACCGAATTCAATAAAACTTCACACAAATATAAAATACCATATGTAGATGAACATGTGACTTTTTTTCAAAATGTTGGTTGCCATGGTAACTGGTCACTATAAGAAGGTTTTCCGATAAAGGACTATAACTCTATCGTCATTGCCCTAATTTTATTCAACCTTGATCAAACTAAACAAAGCCTACAAGTTGACATATTAGTAGTTTCCGAAACTATAACCATATATGGCACAGCGATCCTGGCTTCTTATTCATCGACATTTATATATCGTCCGATTTTCATGTAGATATATAGCACTAAAAAAACATTGACGGCGGTCATTTTTGAAACAAAAAAGATATACTCACTGTCCTTTGATTGGTCGAAATCTAAATATTGTCCGAGTTTGATAAAAAAAAATCGTATATAAGGGTAATAGGGAACTGAGAATTCAACCGCATTCATCGCGGATGCTTCTGATTGGTCGAAATTGAAACATTGACCGATTTGTATGATTTGATATATGCTGAGGTGCTTAGGGGACTTCTATAATGGTTTTCCATGACAATTAGCACGTGTTTTAAGCTCTCAAAACGAAGTTAAGGATCAAGTACAATAACGTATTTATAACGTAACTAACATAAAGATTATATTACCGACATAACAGCTAGTTACCCCTGACGTATTTCCTCATTTTTTAACCTTACTATATCATATCTATAATATTACCTATAAAACGGTTATCCTGACCCACTCCGATCATGTTTGAACATCTTTAAAGCTGACAACGCAAGTTAAAAAAAAATCCGCTTTGAAATAAAAAAAATCTCATTTTTGAGATGGTTTCGAGATGTTCCCTGTGATAAATAGATATCTTCCGGTCACCGTTTCCAAGGAAGTGGCCACTTACCTGAGGACGTTACAGTGGCGTGAATATAGTCAGTACTTATCAGCTAACATCCCAAAGTATGTACAAAATAAAATAGAAGGCAAAACAACTAAAATACAGCAGTTTGCATTGCACACATGTTTTCCTCTGTATCTCACGTGATGTTACGAATGTCATATACTCGCACGTAATATTACATGTCAGATATGCACGTGCTAGATATATGAATTTATGAATTCTACTCACATTGTGTATGTGTTGTTTGTTTCTGAGTCTCGGCCATTCACAATGGAGACTCCAAAGCGAAAACGATTGCTATTAGACCACGTACAGAAAACTGCGATCGTCAATTTTGCAAGTGAAAATCCCAAAAACTCTCATCAACAGATTGCAAATCTCGACCCTGACCTACGACTGACTGTCCGACAATTTGTTGACGCCGATAAACAGACAGAAATTACCGAAGTGCAGACAGAAAGCGACATCATTGACTCCGTTACAAGTTTTGACGACAGTGAGACGGACCTTAACACTGACGATGACGATGAGGAACCACAACATATTCCGAGCGGAACAGAGGCAAAAGCCGCTATAGAAACGGTAATGCGATTTCTAGAAACGTCGGACAAAACAACAGAATTAGAAATAGACTCTTGCAGAATGATTTCAAAAAAATTATCGGAAATTATCACAGACAATATGCGACAAAAGCATATCTGTGATTTTTTTACCAAACTACAAAAACAATAACCATGTTTAGACACTCTTACTGTTCAGTACCTTAAATTGAAATGTTTGTGTTTTCTGATTTGATCACAATAAAAGACATTGGATTCCTACATTTTTGTTCTTGTCAAATTCGATACTACCGCCACCCTCTTTATACCGCCAGTTACAACAAGAACAAAAGGTGGCGGTATAACGAGGGTAGATTGTATACTATTGTGTGTTTAAGGGATATTTTACAACTGTAATTGATAGGAAATGTTATAGCTTACAACACAGGAATGCATTCCATCTCTGTATAAACCAAGGTAAGGTTTGCATTCTTTTAAATGTGTTGACACGACAGTTTTTCTATGT
The DNA here is from genome assembly GCF_902652985.1 of Pecten maximus. Lineage (NCBI taxonomy): Eukaryota > Metazoa > Mollusca > Bivalvia > Pectinida > Pectinidae > Pecten > Pecten maximus. Next base: position 10,263,466 of record NC_047026.1, read on the forward strand.
GCACTTGGTTACACTATTCATAGAGAACGCACATGTATATATAATTTGTAAGTGATTTTTTTTTTTTATTATTATTTCTTGAAAATATTTACACCCATTTATAATATATACCTCTTCAAAGTCTGTCCATGGTCTATGCTTTTCAGAAGAAAACAAAAAACTAAAGCGTGTGTTGTAACGTTTTTATAGTGTATCGATGTGTCCCGTTGCGCTGACATTGATATAATAATAGTCGGGCCCACGTGCATACGCGCTTTTATAGGCACAGATCCCCATTCTCGTATCCAAGCAAACTTCAACTAAAATGCCTGCCACTTCCTGGGACACGGTGACCGGAAGATATAATATATTTATCACAGGGAACATCTCCAAAACATTTTTTTTTATTTCAAAACGAAACCTTTTTAACTTTCGTTTTCAGCTTTAAACATAATTATAATGCTACCCGACATAACAGTTACCCTGACGTACTCCTTAAACATAATCATAATACTACCGAAATAACAGTTACCTTGACGTACTCCTTAAACATAAGTATAATGCTACCCGACATAACAGTTACCTTGACGTACTCCTTAAACATAATTATAATGCTACCCGACATAACTGTTACCCTGACGTACTCCTTAAACATAATTATAATGCTACCCGACATAACAGTTACCTAGACGTACTCCTTAAACATAATTATAATGCTACCCGACATAACAGTTACCTAGACGTACTCCTTAAACATAATTATAATGCTACCCGACATAACAGTTACCTTGACGTACTCCTTAAACATAATTATAATGCTACCCGATAAACAGTTACCCTGACGTACTCCTTAAACATAATTATAATGCTACCCGACATAACAGTTACCTTGACGTACTCCTTAAACATAAGTATAATGATACCCGACATAACAGTTACCTTGACGTACTCCTTAAACATAATTATAATGCTACCCGACATAACAGTTACCTAGACGTACTCCTTAAACATAATTATAATGCTACCCGACATAACAGTTACCTAGACGTACTCCTTAAACATAATTATAATGCTACCCGACATAACAGTTACCTTGACGTACTCCTTAAACATAAGTATAATGATACCCGACATAACAGTTACCTTGACGTACTCCTTAAACATAATTATAATGCTACCCGACATAACAGTTACCTTGACGTACTCCTTAAACATAATTATAATGCTACCCGACATAACAGTTACCTTGACGTACTCCTTAAACATAATTATAATGCTACCCGACACAACAATTTCAATTTTTGTCCTGCAGGTATAAAGTCCAGGTTCTCCTTTGAAACAAATTGGGCCTGTTTCCAGTAATGTTAATTCTCCATAGGAGCCTGCCCCCGTATAATTTCTTATCTAGCTCAACTACAGTTTTTTTTTCTTTTCCTAAGAATAATTGTACACCTTTCCGACACCCAGATTTCATAATGTCAGTGAAAATTTATTTTTATAAAGTTGTCATTTTGAGCATCAAAGACATAAGGTCGTAAATAAAAGAAGGTTATCTCGAAATTGTAATTCGCAACATAGTATAAATTTTTTTTTTATAAATATTTCCAAAACATCGTGTTTATTCATAAAACATAAAACAAAAAATTTCTCGGATGAAAATGCACTTGCAGAGACACAATTATGGAGAAAAATGCCATAAAATTGCAATTTTCTCCCGTTATATAGTTTTGGATGCAAATTTCCATCGCAAAATCGGATAGAGCTTTACTTGTTTCATATGTGTACCAAAAATCAGCTAATTCCATGTGGTGGAACGTTCTCATATCGCCGCCTGAATGTGGTTGTAAATGGAAAGAAAAGGGGAAATGAGTAACAACCTTGTCTGAAACCCTATTATATAGCTTATTATATACAAAATTTTATATTGTATATCAGAGCGGATATTCTCATGACAGTTTTATGATATCTAACGAGTAAATAAATAGTATCGATATAAAGATTTACACTGAGGACACCCTGATGCATGAATACTGTTCTATCGCAAGTTGTCCTCTTTTGAATTTTCTGATCGTGTGGCCTTGTACATTTATCCGTATCTTCTTGTCTTTGTCTATACGTTTACGGAATCATTGACTCGACGCTAGCTATTCTTGTCTCACTTTCCTTGTTTTATTGTCCCATCTCCAAAGCGTTGTGGCTCTGTCAGGGTTGGGACCCTGACTTGTCTCACTTTCTTTGTGCCTGCCGACCACGCCTCATCGAATAGATAGATTATCCATATGAAATACTTTATTTTGTTCTAAGTAATCAATCAATTCTGCGCTTTTTGGAGGTATTGAATGTGATTTATTATATTATCTTGTTATTTTGTGTAATTAGTTGTTCGTTGTTTATCACACATTTTCGCATAATTGTACCACACTACTAAGTATTAGCTGTTTACAGCAATCATCGGTGGCTTGCTATTTTGTTACTTTATCGACGCTTCATAAACCAATCGTTATTGTTTCAAGATGGAGGGTAAATGTGTTGGAGAAGGTTGTCAACTATACTTCAAGAAACGTAGTGGCAATAAGAACAGAAGTCCACAATATAAATGGCTCCTAGATACGCTGGTGCAACAAGGATTGATGTCAGCAAAGGAATAAGCACTTATTTGCCAGAAGTGCTACATGAAGTATTTTAGGAACAAAACTCAGCCTGAACCTGAACCCGAGCAGAACCAGGATATAGAGGAAGAAGACGACTCCCCGTCCCATATCCTGCCGTTGCTGACCCTTCATGATCTTTTGAATGGATCATCTTCACAAAAAAATGCTGTCTCTGTCTTGTTACTTTTGCAATAAATGGAACAAAATCATCAGTCTTACCAAAACGTGCAAGACATCACCTGATCTATTCACACAAACTGTGGTGTCCCACCTCATCCCGCGTCTGCTCTATTCATCTTATTGGTAACGACTTAGATCCGTTTACAGAGGTTGTCCTTGATGGTAGAGGTTCATTGGAATCTCAGTTACCATCAAAATCGTCCGAAATGACCTCCTAGAGGTGTCTGTCACACGTCCTTTCACAGAACCAGTCTGCGTTTGCAATAAGCTTTTCTTCTCTTGATGACTCGGCATGCATGGCCTGGACAGGTTGGTCCAAAGATCAGTTCCTCGAAATCCACTCGCACTGTTCCCCATATCTTTCATCTGGTATATATACCAAGACTACACACGATGCTTTATTACTGTTCTGGGTAAAACTGAAAACCGACATTTCCTGCAGTCAGTGTTCTTCTCTTTTTGGAATTTCCAAGTCAAGTGTGTCCAAAACTTTCCACTCCATAGTGCAGGCATTAGACACAGCGATAGTCCCACAATGTCTAGGTCCGGATCACCTGACAAGAGAACAGTTGCTCGGGCACAATACTGTCTTTTCGGGAGCATCTTTTGGAGATAAAGCCACTGCCATATTAGATGGCACCTATATTTATATCCAGAAAAGCTCCAACCACAAGCTCCAGAGAATGTCCTACTGTGGCCAGAAGAAGAGAAACTATCTCAAATTCATGAGCATCGTCTTACCAGATGGCTACATTCTGGACGCAGTAGGACCATTCACTGGCAGCGAAAATGATGCTACAATTACAAAAAAGTCATGGACAAGCTAGTTACTTAGCTACAACCAGTTGGCAATGTTGTCGTTGACCGAGGTTTTAGAGATGTCCTACCAGTTCTCGAAGCCTCTGGCCTCAATGCTAGCATGCCGTCATACCTGAAACCCGGTCAAAGTCAACATTCTGACGTCCAAGCAAATCTTGACAGAACTATCACCAAATCGAGGTGGATTGTGGAATCCTATCATGGTCGTCTGAAACACTGGACGTTTTTCCGAACGCAATTGGTGTCTAACAGCTTTATCAATGTCATCGAGGCTTTGCTTCGAACCGTCACAGCCTGTCTGAATGGTATTAGAGGACCGATCTACCAGAGATCTCCAGAAAGAGATGCCAAAGATAGGCTAATGGCTGAACGTATGAAGGACCGTTTGACAACACCGAATGGTTTAGCTCAGAGAGTCAAGACAGATCCGGATCTATCTAGACGGGCAAGGTCCGAGTTTGTCAAGAAGAATGCATCTTCCGTACTGTTTTCCCGTCTCGATCTCGATTACTTGAGAACCATTACGTGTGGAACGTATCAGATATCTCTAGTTCCGGGTTACACCGCCGAACATTTAAGTGATGACGGAGACTATGAGGTGTGGCTTTACCAGCACTCCCAAGACCTTCTCCGATGTCAAATACATTCTCGACACAAAAGCCAAACGAAATACAACGTTTGGATACGGTTCACCGTTTCACCCGATGATGAGGCCCCAAATAAAGGACTACTACTGCCAGTGCCCAGTTGGAGAGAGAACGATGGGAATGTGTGCGCACATCTCCTGTATCTTGTACTACCTTGGGTATTACAGGGCGCTGGAAAACTCTCGACCATTACAACCACAAAGAAATTCCGACAAAACTTGAAATAGTTTTCCATGCGGCAACGGAGTGCATATGTCGAAAGTTTGTTTGAGGCTCGATATGAAAGATCCCCGTTACCATGTGACTAACCAAACTTATAAATATAGGTATTATACAATCGCCCGTAGCTATGAACACTCCCGTAAATGCGAAAACCAACCAAAATCATAAGGAACACGTTTTGTTTGTTGTTCTCTCTATTTGTCAGCCAATGTCTTCAACGACGCGGACTTGTGAAGTAGCCATCTTGGATTTTTTTTATGAAACAGTGTTTCTCTCACTTTTTTTCATATCTGTGTACATATTCTCAACATACCGAGCAAATACTCTCGTGTTTTTGTTAATTATCTAAAGAAAGACGAAAATCAGCAATTCAACCATAGGCTAATTCAACCCAAGATTTGAAAATGTTCCACCACTTACATGTTGATGATTTTTCCTCTCATCAATAGCATATTACGTACTGTTTAATAGGATAAAAATTGGTTTGCATCCAACGCCCATAAAAGGGTGTATTTTCTAAAAAACACAGTTTTTGTGTCTAAAATGTTATCATCGAAAATGGCATTTTTGAGATTGTTTCTTCCATAAAACAGCCAAATAGCGCGATGGAAACATGATTTTTTGTCACAATCATGCCATGAATGTATTCTTTACGGTGACCATCATTTGATTATATTTTCATTAATATTTTACATAACATGCACATTTTATCAACACTTAGATAGCTTCTGAAAGGTACAACTTTGAGGAGCCATAAAAAACAAACAAAGTGACCTAAATCTTTATACTTTATAGATTTGTGACCACAACGACATGGGCAATGCACCACCAACAGGAAATTTGAATCAGAGAAAGGGCCATTTTGGAAACAGGCCCTTTAAATTGAAAGTCTTAGAGTTACAAGAGTTACAAATGAAACAGGTATGTTCGTCTCAACTGGAAACTCGTCAGTGTCTGGTTGAATTGAAATTGCTGAATAAATAATGTCTATTTATCAGGCGGGTAATTTCTAATGGAAGAGGGGTAAGGTTGCCCTACCTTATTTCATGCAAAAGTATTACACTTGAAAGAAATCAATGAAATAAATCATGAAGTGTAAGCAATTAATTGCGAACGTAAATTTGTATTTTCCTTTTCCATAAGGAGTCAAACATGATATCCAGTTTATTACAAACAATACATTAAAATTATTAAGATTCTCATTTGAACACTGAATGTATTGTGTTTGCTGCATGTTGCAAGAAAGATTGACAAAAATGTGCATAACCAGTTCATTTAGTGTTGCTAACAGAAAACTGTTTTTACGGTTCTTGGTATGTTGTCCTCCAGAAACAAGATGGCATCTTCATCCTTGTTCTGTATAAAAAACCTCATATAGATATTTAATATAAATACCCATGTCAGAGTATTTCAGTTTACAAAACAGGTATCGGCCATCCATGTTGTATCATGTTTCTATTTCCCTTTTCTTACATCAATATCTCAAAATACAAGTTTGACAAAACACATTATGATGGCAAACTTCTTCAAAAGGCAAAACAGTTAAAACAAAATTCCGATTCGATCTGAATTTAGAATGTAATCATCATATTCAACACAGGGAATGTCTTTATTCTAATGGTATCTGAGTTTGCTTACTATTATGCCTCTTGATGCATACAGCTTTCTTTTATATACAAATGTTCTTAGCGTCTAAGGTAACTTAGGGTTTGGCTTTCGGCTTTTTCTTGCCCTTCCATGCTGCCGTTAGTTTTTGTTCTTCACGAGCTGTCCTCCCTGGACTGATTCGCGTAGGACTCACGTGATCCAACGGAAGCGGCGGGAGGTCAACAGAAGGAGTGCCAGCGTTTGAAAAATAGTTTGAACCCCACGGTGTTCCACCAGCAAGGCCGTGGTTTAGTTCTGAATCCTCAATATTGTCTCTTCCTTGGGAGGAACACGACTTGTCTCCATCTCTATTTCTCTTACGTTTGGAATGCTTCGGTTCGGATCCAAAGCGTATGCAAAGCCTTTGACAATAATGGGTCCATCAAAGTACATCAGCAGAGCCGGCCAAACAACAAAATCAAACTTATCACCTTGAGTTGAGTAATACCGGAAAAGATTTCTGTCAAACTGTGACTTCCGGTTGACCTTGCTGATGAGCACCATCGGGGTTTCCTGTATGACCATGTACCACGTGATCTCCACACAGCGTTTAACGTAGGCCAGGACTTGTCTATTGCTGTGTAAAGTCGGGTCCATAAACTCAGGCAGGATCTGAGCAATGAAGGCCTACAAAATATCAAAAGAGTAGAACTCTAGAATGTATTTCTTTGCATTTCAATTTCATTTAATCTGCCGCTCCTTAGCTTTTTACCATACGACAATATTTAACTTCAAATTTACTCTGGTTACTATAAAAGGGTACATGTAGTTGCTATAAGTTTGGGAGCGGGACAACTATTTCACCTGTTGTCAGTAAAATGTGGCCAGGTGAAATATCCTGCTGGATGTCTATAACGTCGACATCCATTTGGCGCTTACCACAGCCTCCCAAAACACAAAACCATAACCAAAACACATCGCGCACACGTGAGAGACCGTCCTCAAATGACAATAACAATTGATAGGACTTTAAACAAAACAAAACCAACAACATACATTTTAACAAACGTTATTTGACCTTTCCCCTAACATACTTTGACCTTTGTGCCATGACCTACATTTTGGATGGCTGGTACACACTCCGTTGACGTCGACTTCCGGTAATGTTGAGCGATTCTTGCTGATTTCTGAGGCAGTGCTGTTTTCCTGCCAATGAACTCTGTACGGGCGTCTTCCGTCCACTGTACAAAGTAAGACAGAAAGGTCACTTGGAATAAAAGGTACATAGCCTGTCCACGTTTTCTCTGTCTGAGAAGACAAATATGATATTGGGTAGTGTAATTCTACATTATCAACATATCAATTAATTGAAGGATATTGATAAATTCCAGCCACGAATATGGTATTCTGTTTATCACATAAGTTGTATTTAAGATATATAAGTTAAAATTTTCAGTACTTCGCAAGCCCATGCTCTCTTTTAACATAATTATAATATTTGTTTCGCTGTTTGTAAGCAGAATTATGCCTCCTAATTTCATTCTTCTATGAAAGAAAAGACTAAAATAAAATTCAATCTCCGCCAACATGATCATTGGAGGAGTCAAAGACAACGCGCCACCTAGCGGAACTACTTCATTCTCGTGAATGGGATTCTTGCCTGTTCATACACGCGGCGTAAGTCGTAAATTTCTGACGATCTTCCTATGCAACTATGTGAGAACTTACATACAGAAATCGAGCAATGTTTTCCCGACCAACCCTCAGGTCGGGGTTTGATCATCATTTCCCCCATTACCTTACAACCCGACACATAAAAGATACATAGATTAAAAGGTAAGATAATATTTCATTAATTTGCATACATATTTTACTTACTGATACAATGAATCAGAATTGAATTTAATCAATTAAGATAGGATTACTCTAACAAGTAGGACGCGATATTAAGGCAGCTTTACCCATATTGTGCTGTGTATCAACCTGGAATTCCCTACAGACGATAGTATGACATTAAATAATAATTGTGATATCATAGATAATGTTATGTCGTCAAAATATTATACGGGTGTCTTATAAGATTTGTGACATATGTAGTTGCAAGGCTTAAACAGTTTTGTGGTATCAATCGATGTTTTCCAGGACAGTTCAGTATTTAAGTAAAAGGACGACAACAGTTTATCAAAAGCTGTGTACCGTGGACAGTGGACAGTAAAACTCCCCTTCAAGGTTGATCATCTGTGCTCTCGCGATGTCACCACAGAAGGAGTAGGCGGCCTGGTAACACAAAATTAAACAAAATTAACGTACATGTATATTATAAATTCACAGATTTTATCAGCTATGCTTGCTGATACATGTTTATGAAATATAATCACCATTCACAACAATCACTGCGTAATTAGCCCACCAACACGATGTTTCAAACTTCAAAGATAGGTTCCCTTATGGCCCTAGTTTTGTTCATTCAATTATGAGTCTGATCAGGAAAACAAAATATCCGACAGGCGGCCACCTTGGTTTTGACATTTAAAATGTGCAATAGTTATTTATCGCAAGGATATATACATGTATCAAGTTTGAGAAATATGTATTACTCAAACTTGATATATTGGTACAGTATGTATAATCTAGCCAATATGTAATTCCTATCCAATATTTTGTCTACACTACGTTTAATTCCTAGCTAATACTCTTTGAAGACTTTTGTAAATACTACATTACTATTTGTAGACTTTGTAAATACATTTTGTATACTTTATTTATAGATAACGTTTAATTACTGGCAAGTACTATGTAAAAAGCCTAGCTCGCACTAGTTAGTTGATATATTAAATCCAATCGAGTTGAAATATCCGGTAGAAATATACAAAATGTAAATATTCACTTAATTCCGCGTATGTTTCTACCACTCAAGACAAGGGTATTAGCATCTGTGTTCCAAAATTTAATTAAATGTCATGAAGCTTAAGTAAAATTTCGTATATTGCCAACCCTTGGCAGATGGATCCGCCGAAAACGACTACACCCGAGCGATTTTTAAACATTCCATACATCTTTTTCTTTCTTTTTTTTTTTTTTAAGGGGAGGGAGGGGGGGGGGGGGGGGGGGTAGTTGTTGTTTCCTTATATTAATTTATTAAGTATCTTTTCTAGAATCAAAAGTGTGGCTTTGATTCTTAATATGATAAATCATAACATTAACCGCTGTCGCTATTAAGATATAAAATTGAAATTGAATTGAACTGAATGTACATGCACATGTAACTATTTCACAGTGGTAATTTGATACCTGTAAGTGGTCATTATAGTCTACCCACCCTGAGGATCCGGAGGAGTGTGTCCAGAACCTTATCCTCACGTAAGTTCATGTTGTTGTCCAGGAACGTGAAGGCTGCAGTCCACTCATTATCATACAGGTCCTCATACCTTTCCCCGATCTGCTGGGCCCGATTCGGGTCTCCTGGATCAACAACCCGTGTCGGTGTCAGACCGGAACTGGATGAACAAGAGATGATCAATTAAGGCCGATCGCTATTATTGTTTTTTGTTTTTGTTTTTGGTTTTTGTTTTTTGTTTGTTTGTTGTTTGTTTTGTTTGTTTGTTTGTTTTTATCAGAAGGCATCGAAGAAAAAGAAACCCATCAGCCTCCCTATTGCAAAACTACATCTTCATTAGTACCAAATATATATCTTCGCTCTTCTGCTCTGTTTTACCTTCCCCTTGTGGTGCCATATTCCGCCCCCTGATGAGTCAAAAAAACCTCAAAATGTAAAAATTGATATAGGTTTCTTCAGGAGTATGTGGCTTTAAAGATAAAGACATAGTGTCAGGGCCAGAGGAAACTCGGGACTCGGGCTACGATAGTATGTGCCATTGTCATAAGCATATTTATCAACGCCTTCTCCCATTATATATACAGTGTATTACAAGGCATAGTTACATTTACATGGATGATGACAAAACTGATATGCATGTCATATACGGTTTACAAAATATACTGATCCAATTACAAAATTCAAAACCTATTACTGGATTTGACAAAATTTTGCACATATCTAAAGATATTTCTTTTTAGGTCAGCGAAAGTTGTGATTTTCCATTTAACATAACTTCTAAACTAATTGAAACATTCAGATTATTTAGGTTTTGCAACAATACGTATGTCACCGGATATAGAAATTAACCAATGAAAAGAAAAAGAAAATCCATCACCGGTCCTTTTTGAGCAGAGCGCAGCCCTGGCGGAGAGTGGTGAAATAAGGGAGAAAACCACTCTGTGACCTCGATTGCACTTGATGTGTGGTTTGTAACAAATATTAACTTTGTTTATTTTATGACAATTGCGAAATAAGATATACTAGTAAATATATTAATCACGCGTCAAGCGCGCAAGGGGTCTTACTGTGTGTTGAAATAAGAGAAGTCAGGGGGGGGGGGGGGGGGGGGGGGGGGGAAATGACGCGGTCGGGCAGATGACCCCATACCTTTTCACCTCCATTCGGGGCATCGAACCCCGGCTGCCTAGGTGAAAGGCACGTGTGTTACCACTGTGCCACCCGACCAACCATGGCTTGTGAAAGTTTCACATTAACCAAACTTACAGACACATAATTCTTCTCAGACTTCTGTCCTGAGACAAATATTTACTAAGACGTTGACATCCTTGTGTTGTGTTCATGAGGTGAACATATCACATTCTGTAATATTATATTATCTGATAAATCGTACGTGTTGAATCATGAATTATACCTTCTATGGCTGTTGACCCTGGTCAGCTGGGCGAGTTGTTGGTCCTGTGTGACGAGTTGCTTTTCCATCTGCTGACATTTGTGTGACCTGGCGTCTAACGACAGAAGTAAATGTCAATAATATCGGCGTTAAATCTCTTTATCTGTCTTTTGACCATGAACTAATACAAAAATAAAATACTTATGTGAACGTATACGAGTTTCTATTATTGTAAATCCAGGTATATTTTATCTATTTATTTATTTATTTATTCGGATTAATAGGAAACCAACTGTCATTGAAACGCAGCAGTTTTAAACCAGAAGAAATTGTTAATAAAAGATTTTTACAGTTGTATTAATTAAGAAATATTTCAGCTCCACAGCCTAATAGACCTACAGACATTTCAGACAATTATCGACCAATAACTCTACTGTCTGGTATCGATAACGTTTTCGAAGGAGTTGTTTTTAAACACATTTACAATTATTTTCTATGAAAAACAGTCTGGTTTCATGTCATGTCACTCTACAGTACACCAACTTATCGAAATACCACAATATTTGTTGTTCACTGGAGGAAAAAATACACAAATGTCTTATTTTGCGACATCTCCAAAGCGTTTGACCGTGTATGGCACAAGGGGATTGTTAATTAAATTAGAAGCATATGATATTATGGGTGATCTTTTAAAGTGGTTGAAAAATTATATTTCTGATCTTCAGCAAAAAAATGAGTACCACAGGGAAGCGTTTTTGGGACCCCTTTTGTTTTAAATATATATCAATGATATTGTTGATAATATGAATAGTATATCTCGTTTATTTGCTGATGACACTTCATTAATGTATTCTTCGTCATCTTTTTCAGATATTCAAAGATCTCTTAATAATGACTTGCAAAATCTCAATAAATAGTCCCTAAGACTTAAATTTAACCCACAAAAAAAACCCTGATGTATTGCTAATAACAAATTCACACAATAGTCCACCCTTTGAGATTAGTTGGTAACCATAGACATTTAGGTGTGATTTTCAGTTCGGATGCAAAGTGCTTCCTGCACTTAGCAGAAATTTAAAAATCATGCATGAAAAAGGTATCGGTATTAAGGAAATTCAAATTTTTGTTGAGTAGAAAAACTGTATTACGAATGTATAGAGTATTTGTGTTACCTGACAATAAAGCTATGTTTAAATCAAATCAACAGACGTACCTAGTTCCTGTTTAAGGCGATCGATCTCTTCCTTGTCCTGGTGGTAGGGTGGGACGGGGTAGGGGATATTCTTCTTACACAGCGGACACTTGTACAGGTCGCCTGGCTTTTGGTCCCCAGACTTATTCTCTTCTACATCTTTTCGCAAGGCTACCTGAAAGTGAGTTAAGCACTTGCAAACTTTTATTTTTCGCAAGTCGTCATTTTTAAGAGCATGCAGTGAAATACTGATTTCATCGAGAATAATATTTTGATAAATATGTTACCTCCTCAACTCGGCAAATTCATGATAAACTTAAGTGGTTTTACTAGGCGCGCGATATATTTGTGTAAGGGGCAAATTTTAATTATAAAAGTGATTGACAACTTGTAATCCAAAGCAGTACAATTACAAATCAATATACCATAAAACTTACCTTTAGGTTTTCATAATCGACAGAAGACTTCCGGATAAGGTCTGTGGTGATTGGTTTGTTTTCTTTTAAATATTGAAATAATTCGTCCAGGTTCGCAGTATTTATAGCGGCCATGGTGCTACACGTGACGATTCTCCATGACTTAACGCTTTAACATACTGGCGTTCCCATCCGATCTGAAGTAGTCAAACAAACAGTAACTTACAGTAGTATCTGCTACAGAATAATAAATGAGATTCTTTATTAGACTCCACTGTACAAATAGTCCAAGACTTTAACTGTGGATAAAGGGAGTAAACTCTTACTAAAATCTGTCGGCTTACAGCAATCCGGTTTGACTCTATATTGCTACAATCCTTCCGCAGAAAATTGGATTTTGAAGAGGGAGTCATACATAGGAAACACAGTTAAACTGAAATCTAAAACGGTATGATGCATCAAGAACAGTGTGCAATGCATATCTGAAAGTTGTGTCCTATATATAGAATACGTTGTAACATATATCTGAAGGATTTGTCCTGCATATACAACACGGTGTAATATATATATCTTAATATAAACTTTATTTTATTCATTCAATTCATACATATACAATACACAATCATACAATCATAATGTGAATGGGATTCGGAAAAAAAGTATAAGACTTATATTAATTCGTTTCCTTTTATGACACATTGAGTAAACGGCAGCAAGTGGGAGAATACATAAGTGAGCAATGTAATACTTGAATAGATGAAAAATGGGGAAATTCGGAAAAGAGGAGAGATGAAAAGACCAGAAAAAAATAGAGAGGAATTTTATGCCATGACATGAGATATACAACCTGCTGTAACAGCTGTGTACCTGACAAAAAATTAAAAAAAAAAAATAAAAAAAATAAAAACAATCATTCAAATCTTTCAGAAATAATTATAAATTCTTGAACACTGGAAAAAAAATCAAAAGATTTTCATCATACGTGAGTTCGTTATCACCGAAGAGTAGTATTTCAGTTGATAAGGGATAGTTTAGAGCACTAAAACAACGTAAGCGAAACTGTGCGAAAAGTGGACAACGTAATAGGAAATGTTCGTTGGTCTCATCTTCTTGATTACACGTGCATAGAGGACTATCTATAAGATTTTTATGAAATAGATACAATTTTAGTGGACTGCACTCCGTCCTTAATCTAGCATGGTGAATCTGACCCAGTCTACTACCGCTAAGGAAATAATGTGGAACTTTGTGGCGTGGTTTAATTAAATGACTTTTCAATTTAGTTATGGACGGATCACTTTTGATTGCATCTGGCAAGGAATTCCACAAAGGGATTACAGATGGCAGACAGGATTACATATAAAGACTTGTGCGACAAGGAGGAGGGACGAAATTTATTCCAACACGAGTATTGTGATCATGGATGCTATTATTACGCTGAGTAAGAATTTCTTGTAGATACTGAGGAAGGAGACCGTGAACCATTTTATGGAAATGAATTATTTTGTGGTGTTTACGTCTTTGCTCTAAGGGAAGCCAGCCTGTTTCAAGATAAAGTTTTACTCTACTTGTGAGTTTAGTTCCGCCAGTAAGTATACGCGCTGCTTCTAATTGGAGATTTTCTAGCATGTCAGACTGAGTTTGTGTAAGGTTATCCCAAACAACGTTCCCATATTCAAAAATAGGTCGGATAAGACTAAAATACAGAGTTTGAAGGGAAGTACGATCTAAAGTGAATTTTAATCTGCGTAAAATATTCAATTTTGGTGAAACCTTAGATTTGAACAAGTTGATATGATCAGTCCAACCGCCATTGCTGGACAAAGTCAAACCGAGATGCATATGTGAACTTATCTCAGAAAGCAAAATATTGTTAATGTATAGAGGAGGATGAATTGGGGATAATATATATCTGAAAGGTGTGTCCTATATATAGAACACGGTGTGATATATATCTAAAAGGCGTGTCCTATATATAGAACACTGTGTAATATATATCTAAAAGGTGTGTCCTATATATAGAACACGGTGTAATATATATCTAAAAGGTGTGTCCTATATATAAAACACGGTGTAATATACAACACGGTGTAATATATATCTGAAAGGTGTGTCCTATATATAGAACACGGTGTAATATACAACACGGTGTAATATATATCTGAAAGGTGTGTCCTACATATTGAACACGGTGTAATATATATCTGAAAGGTGTGTCCTATATATACAACACGGTGTAATATATATCTGAAAGGTGTGTCCTATATATACAACACGGTGTTATATATATCTGAAAGGTGTGTCCTACATATACAACACGGTGTAATATACAACACGGTGTAATATATATCTGAAAGGTGTGTCCTACATTATAAATTAGGAACACGGTGTAATATATATTAGAAAGGTTTGTCCTACATATGCAACACGGTGTAACATATATCTCCTAAAGGTGTGTCCTATATATAAAACACTGTGTAATATATATCCTAAAGATGTGTCCTACATTAGGACACAGTATATTATATATACACGCTAGAATTATGGGAAGAATTTTCATTTCTTTGTTTCCAAATTCAAACTTCGGTATCATTGCTTGATCATTCAACACCCTGTCTTGTTGTCAACATGTAAGGAAATCGAATATTGTTTCTCGTATCATCACAGGTAAAGTATGACGTCTACACTACAGGCACTTACATTCACATGGACTTGAGAATAAGTTACAGTCTACATGTATTTGGACCTCACATAGTGTGTGTAGCAAAAATGACATCCCCGGTGATCATATATCGTGTATGACCACCGGGGATGTCATTTTTTTGCCAAATTTTAATCTGGCCCCCAAAACGTCTCAAAATGTGCTAAACACACTAGGGAGGTCCAAATACATGTAGACTGTAACTAATTCTCAAGTCCCTGTGTTTACATTTAAAAAGTCAATTCAAAACGTTTAGTTAGATACCCGCATTAACACTGCTTATCAAGGTAAACTATCTATCTAACTATGTATCTGTTATATATGTTATATGTATATATAGCTACACAGTCCACTAATGTCCACAGTTTACGTTATTACGGCATACTCACAGACTGCAAAAAGAAGTCCTCTAAATTATCACTATTTAATTAATTCCTGCCTAGGATGTAAGCTCATTCGATGAGAAAGATCAAGATATTCTCGGGCTTCTGTTGACCTTAGTGACGCGACGTACACTCCACTGGTAAATTTTCTATTCTAAATCTTTTTGGTCATATTTACACTCTATCGAACTTCCTCAATATGTATTGCTATGTACCGCGTTAATGTCCATCATATATAGCTATATAGATATTCCTATTGAACAGAGAGACCTTTTAAAGAGCGATTCAGCTTAGGTATGTACACGAAATACATTGTATAGCTATACACATCACGGCAGATCAGCTGTAATATAAAATTTAATATCTTATATCAGTCGAATATTCGCCATTTAAATATTACTCCACCATATAATACTAAAATCACATAGAATCACAAATAAATATATTTTTCTTTGGAATATACACTATAATATCGCAAAAAAAATGTTGAAGTGTTATAGTAATGATAAGTCCCTGGTATTAAATACACACACTGTACACATGTAGGGGTGGGTAGTAAATGTATCTTTTTCATGTAATAAGTGTTCTTAGGAGTTTGAAATGTTAAAATAATTACTGTATCCGATTAAAAAACCTCCATGATTTACAAAACATGAAAAAACATAATATATGTCTGAAAAAAAAAATGTGGTTATTTAAAAGGTTAAAACTCCGAAATGCTATCTAAACACTCACCTGTTCGGCGACATACAGTTTGGTGATTCTGTAGGTTTATATTCCATTAAAGTCGATATAATTCTATATAACCACAAACTGTCCAAGTTCTCAAATACTTGATCTCATCTATTGATTTGATATAATCTGCGCAGAAGGTCGGGATCGTGAGGTGTGTTGATTTCGCTCCAACACGACACCCGATTTATAACCCGTACTACTTTATCTCGTCAACAAGCTTTTTCGGTAATACCAGGCTGTCAAAGTAAAAGGGATATTTTAATTGTGCACATCGCCAGATCTTTAAGTGTCCTAAAATAGACCCTGTTTTGGGTTAAAGTTAGATGAATGTGTGTGTATATAAAACCAGCTGTCGAAGTGTCGTCTGCTCTCATTCTATTATCGGACTCAAATTGTTATTCATCTTAATATCCTATCTTCTTGTCCGAGAGAAGTATGAAACATCCTTAAAACATTTGTATGAATTTCCTCCCATTTAACGGTATCTATAAGTCACAACTAATAAAACAATACACAAGTATCTGACAACCACCGACTTGGAAGCTGACAGATCTCGTTCCTGTTTGGGAAGATTGTCAACGGCCATTGAGCGGCCTTATGAAAAGCATGTCCTGAAATACACGTCGGTGTTTGTATAAACCTAATAGTATTTTAATTTCTTTGTGGATAACAACAACTACATAACAAAATGCCAACAATAATTGAATGTTTAATTGAATTCTGAGATTCTGGTATCAAAGGCCGGCAGAGACCGTGGTCCGATATATACCCATGCTGTTTTACAGTATGGTAGGTAACCCAAGTCAGTCACGTGTGTTATGTCATTTTCACTGATTGATCGAAATCATAATCGACGAAAGGTTGTTTACAATTCTCATAAAGGTCGTTCATACAGGCGTCAATATTGAGAAAACAAAATTCGTGTTTTTGTCTCGCGTGCGACAGAGTGTGACTGTGTAGGTATTATATTTTTCCGGCGACGGCGACATCGGCGTAAACATTTCTCTTCAACTCTAAATTTCTCTTACATAGGCTATCAAAGTGGAACCTGTGATATACTTATATCTGTATAAATTCATCCCAGCATAATCTTAGAATCAGAATTTCAACAAAAATGTTCTATTAATTGGACTTAATAATATATTCATTTAATCTACATCAGCATAGCTTGTCTCCCGAATGTTTGTCAATAAATAATTTATATATATATAAATTGGTATGGTTTTGAAAATTGCATGAATTCACAAAACACAATCTGATCAAGTAAACAATATAAACATTATTAATACAATTCGCGAAACCAGTCCAATTAATATATTTTAATTATTTATTGACAAACATTTGTGAGACGAGCTATGCTGTTCTCCAACAGCTCTTGTTAACATTGTACGGGCACAGAAACCTTACAGTCTGTGGTAAGTATTGTTTTATCAGTTAGTGGTTATATAAATATTGTGATAATCATCGTTTATTTTGTGTAAAAGGTTGTTTTTTTTTACCTTGGAATGTTGTTCATGCATTATGTCAACGTGCGGTCCAATCATGCATATCGTTCAATGATTTGTAATTGTTGTAATTGATTTATATACATTTGTTCAATCGTACTTCCAAATATAAACATGTATATTAGATATTTGGAAGGTATTTAGGTTATTTGTATATTTTATATAACTTTGATTATAAAACTTCAGTGCTAGTTAAATTTTATTGTATGGAAGCCCATAGGGATCGTACGCTTAGTTTTTGTATGATTAAATTAATACATGGACCAGCAACTTTTTCAGGGTAAAAAGTGTCAATATTACATTTCCTATACTTGTATTCATTATTCATGTCATATTAATGATATTTACCATACATTTTAGAAATAATATTTGAAATGTATACTTTGAAAGTAGATGTAATATTATATAATTGAGCATTGTGAGTGGTTGTGTATTTGTGTGTTTATGTTTCCACAGCAATAATGTGGACTGGAGAGAGGTGAAGCCGGATGGTCAGAACCGCCTGAGTCGTGTTACAGGGCCAGATGATGCCATACTGGACTTCAGTAAATGATAACCTATATGAAGACAAGGCGCAGATTACCGAGTTTGTGGGGACCCAGATGGAGGGTTTTCTGACGACGGGATAGCATACGTCGGTGATTGACGATATATCCTTCATACGATTATGTCAGCCGTCCGTGCACGAGGCTGTGCAGACAGACAAGATGTACTTTTTCTGTGATTTCCTGATATGATTTTGCCACGTGTTACACTGAGTACATCAGACAGACAGACTGGTGGCCTATATCTGTGACCACAATATTTCTGGAGCATAGGAGACGTGTGCAGAGGCTTTATTAATTGTGTGTAAGATGTGAGAGTGTGATATGATCATTTGCATTTATCTTGCTGTATTTTGTATTGTGTTGTGTATATAAATTTGCTATTTTTGTACCAAAGCCTTATTGAGTTTTCTTTTCCCCAACTGGAGAACAACCTCGCTTGTCCCACGTTACAACAGGAACCGAGTGATTTAGCCAGACCACGCTTAGCTAAAATAGTATCGATATAAATCAGGTTTTTATGGCGATATCTGACCATTCCTCCACGTTAACGACGTTTAACACGTGTTTTTTGTACGTACAATATTTTAGAAACACTACGGGATTAAAAATGGCACCAAATAGCTTTCAGTGGTTGATGAACAAAGTTGTGAAAGGGGTCACAAGTGTATTTGATTAATTGATTTCATATTGCAGGATTTAAACAAAGAAAATGTCAATTTGCTTGTAATAAAGCTATAGTCCTAGGCCAGGACATTTCTAAGGACGGCATTAGACCACATGCAGGTCCTGTGGGTACTATTCGGCATTATCCAACACCGATTAATACAAACCAGCTCCATCGTGCCCTCAGTCTACTCATCTGGTTCCGGAAATTCACTGTTAATTTTTCTTCAAGGAGCATTTTGGAACCTCGGAAAATTGAAAAGCTTGTAAGTTACATATCGAATGCATTGCGTTCCTTCCATTTGATGAACCTTTTCATGTCGCTTTGAATACTTCAAGTAGGGTATCGGGTGATTTACCAACTACAGTATAGTTGACAATCATTAGTCATCACACTTTGTACGCGGTTTGTGTCTAAAGGACCGAATCGCTTGCAGCAGTCTTATGACACAAAACTTGAACTCCTGGGTCAGTATTCGCTACTGTTACAAATTGTGCTTGCTATGTTCGTGGCAGTCACTTTATTGTGGAATGCGACCGCCAGGCCCTTAAACTCTGTTCCAAAACAGACCCCGCGGTGCTATCTACGAGTAGGGGTTATTATTATTTCTTTATTATTTCTTTATTTCCTCCAAGATGTGAAGAGTATACAGAAATGATTTACAAATTAGAACAAAATTCATTCACGCTCATTTTCACCTCTCGCATAAGGATTCACGCGTTATACAATAAACTACAGATATAATAATGATTACATGATGTTAGTAAAGGAAATTTCTTAGCATGTTTCTTAAGTTAAAACACATTAGATTCTTAGTTAGCACATATATACGTACTTCATTTTTAGAAAATGAATAGCAGTCATTTCATTATGTGGTCTAATGCAAATGCATTTTATATACATGTATGAATTATTAACAACATTAATAATAATTACAAGTTCTCTTTTTCATATGAAATAATTACAAAATACCACTGCATTGAAGAATCTTGAATACAATAACGATTGAATTAACTCTGAAGTCCTCGAGTTCGTATGAGGATAAGTCATAATTGACGATACCCCCAAGAAGAACATGGAGAAGATGGTAATTTGACAACGTGTTAAGGTAACATACAAAATCGATATCTTTTATAGTACAGAGAACACACCACAGTTGGTCACGCAAAGACTCTGTATGAGAGCATTCAAGCACGCTATGTAGGATTACATCATTGTAAATTAAACCACAATATTGACACAAAAATACATTTTCGTCATCTCGCATTTCAACACAAAGTTTAACAATTTGTTTAAAACATGAACTGTATTGGGGGAAATGTAGAGCTAATTTCCATATTGAATATGGTTGTATTTTATTATGCAAAAGACCGAAACGAGAAAATTCTTTATCAGTTTTCATTCTTTCACATAGATTAAACTCCTCACAATTTCTTACATGGTCATTCACTAATCGTTTCCATTGGCATCTGTTTGGGAACAAGCCACTCTTCAAGAATTCACCAAGAACATAATTCAAATTATATTTTGTCAAAATATTGACAATGTCGGGAATAAAACCT
The DNA here is from genome assembly GCF_902652985.1 of Pecten maximus. NCBI lineage: Eukaryota > Metazoa > Mollusca > Bivalvia > Pectinida > Pectinidae > Pecten > Pecten maximus. The sequence continues at coordinate 10,283,987 of NC_047026.1, forward strand.
CTGGAGAAAGTACACAGTTTGTAATCAAAAATGCGCTTTATAAAAATTTCGCGCGTCAAAACTCCAACATCCATGGAACATATTCTACCAAGGAATAGTAATTTTTTCACACTGATATATACTTCTATTGAAAACCAACCGATCAATGACGTACACATGTCTGTTCTTGTTCTTACATTAAAACCCTGAATTGATTTTATAATGAAGTTCTGTGCTTTTTCAAGCATGTACATTTCATTTTTCTTTAACTGCCACAATTCGCAACCATAGAGTGCGGAAGGATATACTTTACATTTAATAATTTTAGCAATGGTTAAAGGATTGAGGGCACATTGGTGTGCTCCAGAACGAATTAAGGACATTACACCACATTTTAATTTGGAGCAGGCACGTTCTGTACGTTCGACATTGTTGTTTCTATTGTTTAATAAAACACCAACATGATTTATGCTATCTACAATTGGTAAATTCTTTTCGTAAAAGGATACATTTCGACAAGTACTTGGCTTCTTTTTGTATGTGAAAACAACAATTTTAGATTTAGAGGCGGAAAATGTAAATCGCCACTTTCTACTGTAATTGTCACACATAGATAGTAAGTGTTGGAGACTTTCAACGTTATTGGTAATTACACATATATCATCTGCTTGTGTAGGTATATTAAACGTGATGAATGGACTACTGCTCCTTTTCCACTGGATTCTACTTCGTTTAACAAATCATTGATAAAAACAAGATACATTTTAGCAGACAAAGAACCTCCTTGTAAGATCCCTCGTTTCATAATTACACTTTCTGATTTAAAACCATTAAAAACAACATTACTAGTGAAACACGAGTACATTTGTTTCATAATAAGCCATATTTTCCCTTTAATACCCATATTGTACAATTTGTAGAATAAGCCTTCTTGCCATACAGAATCAAAGGCTTTATTGCTATCAAGAAAAGCAACAAGAACTTCAGATCCATTCTCTAAGTTATAATTAATACTCTCTTGTAAATTAAATGAAGTGCATAGACTACACAGTTTTTTCCGATAGGCTGATTGCTGTCTGTTAGGAAAAGTATGAGATTCTAGAATGGGATTTAAACGGGTAGACAAAAGTGTTTCAAAAATCTTAAAAAATACAGGAATTAATGTAATACCTCTGTAGCTATTGGGGTCATCTTTCGGTTTTTTATCCCCTTTATAAAGAGTAACAATGATGCCGACTTTCCAAGATTTTGGAATATACTCGTACTTAATTATAAGATTAAACAAAAACGTGATATGTTCAATCATCAGATCATTACAATATTTGACATGCTCATACACAAGACCATCTGGACCACCAGATTTATCATTCTTCAGACATTTGCATATATTCGAAACCTCTTTCACACTGAATTCTTTTTCAAGAAATACATCTTTGTCATGCTTTGCTTTTACACACATGTTTGATACATTACTGTTCACATGATTTGAGAACTCTTCATCGAATAATGTATTGGATTCATTTTGAAATAATTGACTAAAATGTATCTCCCATGCCTTTGCTATTTCGCTGGGATTACGTAGGACATTACCATCATATTTTAGTTCTGTCTGTGATAATTTGGGTTTATGTGATTTACTTTTATATAGTTGCCAAAACAGCGTTTGGTCAACTTCACCTGATCTATCAATTTCTTCGAATTGGCCTTTCATATATTGGTTAAAAGCAATTCTTAGCTTCTTTCTAAAAATGGTTTTACATGACTTATAGTCTAAAAAATAAACATCAGTACCTCTACATTGGCCATTGTCTTTCCAAAGTTGCCTTTTACTACGCATTAGATTGTGCACAAATGTTAACTCTTCATTCCAGTAAGGCTTTAAGTGCCTTCTGAATTTGCGTTTCTGTATGCATTGACTAGATGCACTGAGCAAAACAGATTTCAGAACATCATAATAAATATCTATGTCTGAAGTCGACGTTACATTTTGAGGCAATATTACTGAACTGAGATAATTATCGACTGTAGACTTATACTTTTTGATTTGGTCACTATTTACTGCTTTTTTCCAGTTATATCTCAAAAATTCACTATTGCACTGGATGGATGGAATTTTGGGAGTTCTTACAGAACACAGGACAGGGAGATGTTCTGACGTGTTAACTTCGCACTCGTCTAATACTTCAGACTTTTCTATTAAATCATCTATGGTTTTTTCAACAAGTATATGGTCAATCATCGTATAGTGACCCGTGGTAGGACAAAATGTATAATTAGGACCTTTACAATTGGCCTGTACGTTTACCGAAAGCAAATTGTTTCTTTCCAAAAACTTTTCAAAAACTTCTGATCTTTCATTACACAGAAATTGGTACCTTGGACCCTTAACTTTTACATTCATGTCACCTATGATGATAACTTTACCCTTCTCTGAATATACAGTAACAAGAGAGTCTAATACGTCGAGAGTTTCCTTGAAGGCATCAAAGTGTCTTGAAGATGCCGGCATATATACCGCAAATACATAGATGTAGTTACTATCAGATTCTTGAATTTCAATACCAACTATCCGAGGACTATCGGTTAGTATCTCTTGAACGTTTAGATCGGACTTAAAAAGGATACAAACGCCGCCTCTGATATTACATTTATACCGAAAAGGGTCTATTTCGTGTACAGGTTTTACTATACTGGAGTAACCACAATGATTAAACGTGTCAAAGAATGACAAGTTGTACTCTCTCACCCAATGTTCAGACAAACCACAAATATCAATATTGTATTCATCCAGGCATCGTAGAAGGTACGGCGTCCCTGCCATGACACCTTCTATATTCCAACACATAAGATTTAATTTGTTATGTATTTTGTTCATGTTCGGTGACAAAAACAGTTTTGGGGAGCCAGGGCCGAACAGACACACCTTCAGGCCAGAAGGATGGATCCTGTAGGTTGTTGTGTTCATCGTCAACAACGTTTACCTGTGCCGACGCCGTTCGCTTCCAACGCTTTTCAAAATATCGTAGGAACGTAACTGTAACGCTTCTCTCTTCAAGGAAACTTCTCATTCCTTGTTCTGAGGACATTCTCTTATTTATACCGTAAATGTAGTATCTGCGTGTTCTCTTTCTTCTCTCTGGAGTAGTGAATCCAACGAAGTCTCTCTTTATGGGCACTGCAGATGACGAAGACAGAGAAGATCTACACACCGATGTCGGAAAGTGTACGGGTATTGATGACGTCGCGTCAGGTTTCACTTTGTCGTTCGTTTTTGGTGTTTTGTTGCTCACAATAGCGGAAAAGCTCTTAACAGGTCCAGCTGTTTCACTTGTAGGGTTGACCATTTTAAGAGGGGTGTCGGGATTCTGAGCTTTGGTGTTTGGGGGTGGATGGGCCTTCTCCAAGATTTCACACAATGTAACTGGTAGTTTTGGTGAAGGTGGATCTTGTAACGGCATAAACCGGTTGTTCACTTCGACCCTGTATATTTCCTCAACAGGGTTGGATTTTTCAACATTTTCGTGTATCTTGTGCTTCAATTGTCTTTTAATGTCAGTTAATTGCTTTTGTGTGTTGTCAGCGACCTTCTGTAATGATTTTATTGAACCTTCCATCGCGTGAATGTCGTCCTCACACTGTTTTGTGGTTTGCATGACATGTTTGAGTCTATTCTTGATACCTTCGGTGCCATTAGACTTGTTGTCGTCAAATGCTGCAATCAGTGACCTTTTCATTCATGTCCTTCATTGAAGATTTGAATTTCATACCTAATCGTTTAAGATCACCTATCTGTTTTGTCAGATCAGAATTGTCTTTCTGTACCACTTGAAATTCAGACGTAAGAACTGCGATAGATCTCTTTAACGAAGAATTTTCGCATGTGTTCTTCTCTAGAGCGCGGCGAGTATCTTCGTTTTCCTGAATTAGGCTGTCAATCTGTGTTCTCATTGATTTTATTTCTTCTTTGTATTGCTTGTTTTTGTCTTTGGATTTCTCCCTGTCATCGCGCATTTGACACATTTCTTTCCTCAAATTCTCCAGTTGTGACGCATACAAAGTTTGTTGCGACTTTATGTCTACTATATCAGCGTTTACATTAACGATCGCATTTTTGAGGGTTTTAACGCCTCCTTCTTCTGAACCTGGTTGACATCTGTTTGTCTGATCACTAGCTTTTTTCGCTTTAGGAACGATTTCGAATATATCTTCCGTATATTCCCCTATGACCGCACGTAGTAGCGTAAAACAGTCCTTGGCTAACTTCAGCTGTATAGGAGGGGAGCCCGCTCTTCTTGTCGCTAACCGTTTACGAAGATACCCTTCTTTGACTGGAAAGTCGTCCCTGGCCTTAGCAAGTTCGTAAAGTTTGTATCGTAACTGTTCAAGGTCGGGAACGCTATCGTGTGTCAGATCACGGATCCTATCTGTAAGGAGGTCTTTGGGAATATCAATAGCCTCCCTGAGTGCCTCTAGGTATGCCGGAATCTCTCTAGATGGATTTTTGGGTGTCTCTGTGTATAATGTATCCGTGACCTCAGGGGTAGGGGTGAACGAAAATGATTCCTCAAATTGTCCGTTGTGCCATGAACACGTAAGGGGGTTAACATTAGTCATTTCTGTATATACAGGGGATTCAGTGTTGACCTCCATACTGATTCAATATATGTACGTGAATAGTCAGTTCAAATGTAATTTTATTATTACAGCATTGTCAGTCGAGTATAACATAGACTATTTCGAATTTAGCAGTAGCGTTTGCTCCCCGTGAGCGATTCTACACACTATCCACACTAGGCTCAATAGAGCGTGACGAGTTTTTGATCGTGCGTTCGATGAGTTCGATATCACGTACAGGTAGATATATATACAATATAATACAATAGTCACAATAGAAATCGAAATAACTATCAATTTCAGTGTTAATGCTTTACGAAAATCACCTTTCCGTAGCCTCTTCAATCCATGAAGATATCCTCACAAACTGTCCTACTTCACATATTGTCGAAAATACGGGAAAAGGTCACATTTTGGAGATTTTCACGGAGCACTGAACATACGACGTACCTCCATGATAGACCGGAAGTATCTCCAATGTTCAATGATTTGTAATTGTTGTAATTAATTTATATACATTTGTTCAATCGTACTTCCAAATATAAACATGTATATTAGATATGTGGAAGGTATTTAGGTTATTTGTATATTTTATATAACTTTGATTATGAAACTTCAGTGCTAGTTAAATTTTATTGTATGGAAGCCCATAGGGATCGTACGCTTAGTTTTTGTATGATTAAATTAATACATGGACCAGCAACTTTTTCAGGGTAAAAAGTGTCAATATTACATTTCCTATACTTGTATTCATTATTCATGTCATATTAATGATATTTACCATACATTTTAGAAATAATATTTGAAATGTATACTTTGAAAGTAGATGTAATATTATATAATTGAGCATTGTGAGTGGTTGTGTATTTGTGTGTTTATGTTTCCACAGCAATAATGTGGACTGGAGAGAGGTGAAGCCGGATGGTCAGAACCGCCTGAGTCGTGTTACAGGGCCAGATGATGCCATACTGGACTTCAGTAAATGATAACCTATGAAGACAAGGCGCAGATTACCGAGTTTGTGGGGACCCAGATGGAGGGTTTTCTGACGACGGGATAGCATACGTCGGTGATTGACGATATATCCTTCATACGATTATGTCAGCCGTCCGTGCACGAGGCTGTGCAGACAGACAAGATGTACTTTTTCTGTGATTTCCTGATATGATTTTGCCACGTGTTACACTGAGTACATCAGACAGACAGACTGGTGGCCTATATCTGTGACCAGAATATTTCTGGAGCATAGGAGACGTGTGCAGAGGCTTTATTAATTGTGTGTAAGATGTGAGAGTGTGATATGATCATTTGTATTTATCTTGCTGTATTTTGTATTGTGTTGTGTATATAAATTTGCTATTTTTGTACCAAAGCCTTATTGAGTTTTCTTTTCCCCAACTGGAGAACAACCTCGCTTGTCCCACGTTACAACAGGAACCGAGTGATTTAGCCAGACCACGCTTAGCTAAAATAGTATCGATATAAATCAGGTTTTTATGGCGATATCTGACCATTCCTCCACGTTAACGACGTTTAACACGTGTTTTTTGTACGTACAATATTTTAGAAACACTACGGGATTAAAAATGGCACCAAATAGCTTTCAGTGGTTGATGAACAAAGTTGTGAAAGGGGTCACGAGTGTATTTGATTAATTGATTTCATATTGCAGGATTTAAACAAAGAAAATGTCAATTTGCTTGTAATAAAGCTATAGTCCTAGGCCAGGACATTTCTAAGGACGGCATTAGACCACATGCAGGTCCTGTGGGTACTATTCGGCATTATCCAACACCGATTAATACAAACCAGCTCCATCGTGCCCTCAGTCTACTCATCTGGTTCCGGAAATTCACTGTTAATTTTTCTTCAAGGAGCATTTTGGAACCTCGGAAAATTGAAAAGCTTGTAAGTTACATATCGAATGCATTGCGTTCCTTCCATTTGATGAACCTTTTCATGTCGCTTTGAATACTTCAAGTAGGGTATCGGGTGATTTACCAACTACAGTATAGTTGACAATCATTAGTCATCACACTTTGTACGCGGTTTGTGTCTAAAGGACCGAATCGCTCGCAGCAGTCTTATGACACAAAACTTGAACTCCTGGGTCAGTATTCGCTACTGTTACAAATTGTGCTTGCTATGTTCGTGGCAGTCACTTTATTGTGGAATGCGACCGCCAGGCCCTTAAACTCTGTTCCAAAACAGACCCCGCGGTGCTATCTACGAGTAGGGGTTATGAATTCTACAACAACTTAGAAGACCTGAAAGTCTGCTACAAACCGGCACCCAAGCATCTTCGCTAATTATACTCGTGGAGTGTAACGTAATTAGAAGCCTTGGCTGATGATTGTTCATAGTAAGCCAGTTCACAGGGGCTTGGCACGATTTTCCAAACGATACATTTTTTGTATCATAGTGTCGTTTGGAAAATTGTGCCAAGCCCCTGTGAGCCAGTTGATATGCTGACCTCATGTAGTAATACTGTAGATTCCGTGCAGACATAGGTATATGCTTAAATAATAGATATAGATTGTTTTAATACCATTTGTAATGATGTGAGTATTTAGAAAGACTATACTGGTAAACTCGTATGTTGTTGCAACAGATATTGGCAGTTTCTCAATTGATAAATTCAACACTGACATTTCAGTTGACGGTGTATCTGTAATTACGGACAACACTTGTGTGTCCGTGTGACTCTAATGTGTCTACAAAGGATTCAAACATGGACAGCTTGTCTGACACCCGGTATCAGACTATCATGGCTAAACCCCTTAACCTCTTGGGGAAAACTACCCAGCAGACGGCCCTGTTGCAACGTCAGAATGAAAGCCTTTGCGATTTTTATAATTTTCTCCTTCAAATACAAATATCTATATTTTCAAGTCATGTATTTTTTTTAATACTGATATCTCCAATTCAAATAGGGATATTTTTAAATTTCAATACGGATATACGTATTTCATAGAAAATATGGATATCTCTACATTTATCTTCATTTTATACATATATGCGGATATCTCTAATTTAAATGCAGATATTTGTATTTTGACGATAAATATAGAGATTTCTCTAATTCAAATAAAAATACTTTTGTATCTTAATTAAATGGCAAAAAACCAAACTGGTTTGCCGTATTGTTTTACCTTTTTTAATTCAGATATCTGTATTTAAGTATAGATATCTCTATTTCAAAAATAGATACCCCTATATTAGAATACAACTCTATTTATTTATAATAATTAGTGATATATGTATGTATTTCAAATAGAGAAAAAAAAACTTATCTAAACATAGACATTTCTATATTTTTATACTGATATCTGTATTTTATCAATGAATAGAATGCAAAAGTAGTGGTCCAATAATATAATTAGATTCTCTTTCCTGTTATGGTGCACAACGCTGATTTTGCTTGTTTGTTTTATTGGCAATTTATTTATTTTGAAAAGCTAACATGTAAGAGTTGCTTCCCTTATTACAGATTAGCTACCCATATTGTGTAGTAATGAGTTAGTATAGAACAGTATAGGGTAGTATGGGTATAAATAAAGATAGCATAGAATACCGTAATCATCTACACCCGTATCTTAACCTGCTAACTAGGTAATACCAAATATGGTCTCAAGGTTTTTCTGACATGCGCCGAGCTCACTTCCGATTACTCATTTCCGTGTTCAACCGGTGAAGGGATATCATCGTTTCAGAATGTCTGTAAAGGGCCATGTTGGTAAGTAGCAAACAAACTTAAAGTGTTGTCGGCGGAGGTATTCTCTGTATAATTATGCCATACAAACGACACAACTTGGTTTCTTATGCCGCATGATACCAAGCTAACGAAATAGTTTCAGGAAGTGAGCCCGTACAGAACCCCGGCGAACTTTTGGCTGTGTTTATATTTTCCTTCGAACCCGGAAATGAAAGTGATTTATATCTATCACTGCTGCATATATCGGCAATATGCTAAATAAATTCATTTGTGTTATCATGTGTATGTCATATGTATGTATGTTGGTAAAACATGGATTAGGTTTACGTTTAAATTTACTCCCTCCAACATGTAACTTGTAAGACCCGCCCACACCCACTTCAGGTGCATGATAGGATGACAACCTATTGCATCTGTGCACAACATCAGAGGCCTAGATTGTTATAAAGGTCTCTGACAGCATCAACTGTATTTTGCAGAATGCATATGGTGTAATGCATATTTATGTTTTGTTTGTTTTGTTCGTTGAAACTTGCTGTATTTTTCTTAATTGATCACTAATAAAATGGATCAAATTGTACCTAGATCAGAGACCTACAGTGTATGTAACTATCGGGAATCACAAGAATAACTGTTCTCGTGGTGTCATGAACTGCCTTCAGTTATTGTAAACGGAAGTATATCGAGCATGAGATTTAAGTGTTGCGACTCTGCACTAGCTCTAGATCTAGACACAGGGGTGCTCTTTTTAGTACACAGGTGATCAGGAATAACTTATATACTGTAGCTCCTCTTAATTAGAGATTGGCATGATTTGACACTGATTTATATTATTTTCAGCGGACAAAATCTTCGCATCTTTACCACGAACACAAAGAGGAGTACCTATAGTTCTTGGAGGGTGTCCAGCAGGCAGACACAAATTTCTCTACACAAATGGCAACAATGTCATTATGCGTGATCTTGCTGTAAGTAAAGACAGGATTGTACGTACCGTGCAGGGCTCAAAGTAGATATTTTACCAGGTGGCCTATTTGGTTACCAAGTTATATTATTTTGGCACCAATTGGAAAAGTAAGTCACCTGGCTTAGTTAATATCGTAACGAGAATATGTAAGTTAATAACGACACAGTGCATTCACGTGCTGCACTCAAAAACGCTACGCCACAAAAAAATTGTCTTGAATTTATAAAAAAATCAATCTTTTAACTTAAAGATCAGTATAACAACTCTCTGTAACTTTTTCTATTGTGAACATCATTTTAGCACTGACTGCAACCTTTGAAAAATTAACCAAATCGCAAATTTACATGATTTTTTTAGTGGCAGTGCAGGAGCCTTTTAGGTCAATAACTGGTCGCCAATGGTGAATTCAAGGCTCCATGGCCCCTAAAACAGGCGTCACTTTGAGCCCTGCTGTGCTACTTGTATGTTGACTCTCATTGTGTGTTTCATGATATTCACTAAAACATCCAAAATCTTATATGACATAATATTTGTCTTAATGTATCACCTCCATTTTTAGCCTACCATCATCAGATGGTTGGCCTACCTAGCTAATTGTTCTTCGTCCAGTGTCTGTCACACAACCATCCCTCCATCCTTGAACAATTTTCAGCTTGTCTATTGAAGAGATGAGGAGCTTATGTTGTCACCCAGGTGTCTGTGTTAGCATTGGTTATATAATTATCAGATCATTAAAGTAGAGAAAAGATCATACAAGAACAAATAAAGATCATTCAATAGTCAGTGTCAATTAAGATCCCTCTTGGATCTCATATTTTTGTATGTAATGAATTTACTACATTGTATATATATAGTTTATACACTTCTATGTGTAGCTTGTTTTGGAGTCTGTAGATGTATGGGAGGCTGGGCTTCTACAATTCAACTTACCTTGTGGTTTACAAAAGACTTCCACCAAATAATAATATTCAATTTTGTCACAGTCTTGTATGGAATCATTAAACATAATTAGATTGTTGAGAAATAATTTCAAGATTTATTTAATGGATTGCAGAATCCGTACATGGATGCAGAAATCATCTCCAAACACTCAACGGCAGCTACAGTTGCACAATGGTCGCCCTCAGGGTTCTATATTGCCTCCGCTGGTAAGTATAGTGTTGTTTGTATAATCGTCAAGATATGCTGTAGATTGGGATAAATTGGGATGTGGTTATATTTGATTCATTTGCCACCTGGCTGGAAAATAAAAGTGCTGAAGTCAAATACACCAAATCATAATGATCTCCATTTCAGGTGAGTATGTGTTGTGTCTGATTCTGCAAATAAAATTTAAATTACAGTTAGAGTTTTCATCAAGCTGAACATACTAGCAAAATAAAGGGTTTTTTTTTCAAATATTTTTTATCAAAAATACATGTACAAACTCAAAAATCAAAAATATGGTTTATATCAAATAATTTGTGTTTTAGTTAGTTTTGCCTGATAACTTATATATGAATGCTGATCATTGTCCTATCTTTAAACACAATACATGACCATTTGTTTGCTTACAATGAAAATATATAGAAATTAAAGTGATAGATGTTTGAGTTTGAGGTGTCAGATAACTGTCACTGCGGTTAATTACTATTGATAACCTCTTTATATTAACCAAGTCTTGCACATACTAAAGCAGAATTTGTGAGATTTTAATTGGTAATGAATATAACCATAAAAAACAAAAGACATATACAAAAATATAGGTAGCTTTTTTGATTCAAGACAATGGAAATGTCTAATTTAGACAGCTCAGAATAACCACATGATTTTAACTGAAAAGCTAAAAACATTAACAGACACCAACATTTTCTAATTTGAAGTAGATTGCTCTATAATCTATATATTATCTACACATAATGTAGAAAGTATATAACTCTGTGGAATCTAATATTTGTCAGGTGAATTTTGGAAAAGGATTTCTTTTTACATAACTGTAATGTAATTGTATCTGTGTAGATTCAGCCGGAAAAGTGATAATCTGGGACACTGTTAATAAGGAACACATCAATAAGTCAGAGTTCCAGCCCATCTCTGGCAAGATTAAAGATATTGCCTGGGACGGAGAGAGCAAGAGGATAGCTGTTGGTGGAGAAGGCAGGAGCAAGTACGTATAGGTCAAAGGTCACCAATTAACCAATCTCAATGCTTTTAACTTTCAAGTTGATTAAGTTTATTACTTTTTTCATATTGGTTTCAAATCTTAGATGTCACAATAAAATTGACAAAGATGATAAGTACGACTTTGATAGTTAGCTAATTAAGTCATGGGGCACATAACTGGCACGACTTTGATAGTTAACTAAGTCATTGAGCACATAACTGGCACGACTTTGATAGTTAGCTAAGTCATGGCCGGGGCACATAACTGGCACAACGTTGATAGTTAACTAATTAAGTCATGAAGCACATAACTGGCACGACTTTGATAGTTGGCTAAGTCATGGCCGGGGCACAAGTCATGAAGCACATAACTGGCATGACTTTGATAGTTAGCTAATTAAGTCATGGGGTACATAACTGGCACAACTTTGATAGTTAACTAAGTCATTGAGCACATAACTGGCACGACTTTGATAGTTAGCTAAGTCATGGCCGGGGCACATAACTGGCACAACGTTGATAGTTAACTAATTAAGTCATGAAGCACATAACTGGCACGACTTTGATAGTTGGCTAAGTCATGGCCGGGGCACAAGTCATGAAGCACATAACTGGCATGACTTTGATAGTTAGCTAATTAAGTCATGGGGTACATAACTGCCACAACTTTGATATTTAGCTAAGTCATAGCCGGGGCACATAACTGGCATGACTTTGATAGTTAGCTAATTAAGTCATGGGGTACATAACTGGCACAACTTTGATAGTTAACTAAGTCATTGAGCACATAACTGGCACAACTTTGATAGTTAGCTAAGTCATGGCCGGGGCACATAACTGGCACAACGTTGATAGTTAACTAATTAAGTCATGAAGCACATAACTGGCATGACTTTGATAGATAGCTAATTAAGTCATGGGGTACATAACTGGCACAACTTTGATAGTTAGCTAAGTCATGGGGCATATAACTGGCACGACTTTGATAGTTAGCTAATTAAGTCATGGGGTACATAACTGGCACAACTTTGATAGTTAACTAAGTCATTGAGCACATAACTGGCACAACGTTGATAGTTAACTAATTAAGTCATGGGGCACATAACTGGAATCAGTAAAGAGATTTGGAATGTTTGTATACATTGGTGAATAACTTTAGTTGGAAGTACTTTGAAAATTGACAATAATTCCTTTAACAAGTTTAAGACTGACTTAAGCTTATTTTATTTCTGTTAAACAATGTATTTGACTTTATAATCTGGTTTCATTATATATTATGTAACAGGTTTGGACACGTGTTCCTAGCCGATTCTGGAAGTTCTGTAGGAGATATTATGGGCCACAGCAAACCCATCAACAACGTGTCCTTTCGAAATCAACGACCCTTCCGCTTGGTCACCTGCAGTGAAGACTATTCCATGGTGTTTTTTGAAGGACCACCTTTCAAGTTCAAGAAGACAATTAGTGATGTTTGTATAATTATATATTATCTATAAGTCTCACAGCCCTAAACACAGATCTAAAAATATAATTTATATGATTTATAGATAAAAATAGATGGAAAAAATGTGAGATTTCAGTTTGTATATAGAAATACCTATATTTCTTTATCTGATATTTATAAATATCAGCTGAAGAAATATAGGTATTTCTATTTACACAGTATACTAATTACATTGCTGTTGGGATTTTGTGTATTGTAGTTTGGAACTCAAAAGTCTAATTTTGTTTTCTTTTGATTAAAGCTTTCCTCGACTGTATAACAGTGTTAACATTGCTCGTTGAAATCAATACAGCAAAATTTTGTAGAAATAATGGTTTGTAATTTATTTATATGAGATACCTAGGGAAATTTGTACCGGCAATAAGTGTATATTGTCTTTAAAAGATCTTTGTTTGGGGGTATGTTTCATTGGTTAGGGAAATGATCAAATGATCTTTGTTTAGGGTATGTTACATTGGTTAGAGAAGTGATCAAATGATCTTTGTTTGGGGGTATGTTACATTGGTTAGTGAAGTGATCAAATGATCTTTGTTTGAGGATATGTTACATTGGTTAGGGAAGTGATCAAATGATCTTTGTTTGGGGGTATGTTTCATTGGTTAGTGAAGTGATCAAATGATCTTTGTTTGGGGATTGTTACATTGGTTAGTGAAGTGATCAAATGATCTTTGTTTGGGGGTATGTTACATTGGTTAGGGAAGTGATCAAATGATCTTTGTTTGGGGGTATGTTACATTGGTTAGTGAAGTGATCAAATGATCTTTGTTTGGGGGTATGTTACATTGGTTAGTGAAGTGATCAAATGATCTTTGTTTGAGGATATGTTACATTGGTTAGAGAAGTGATCAAATGATCTTTGTTTGGGGGTATGTTACATTGGTTAGGGAAGTGATAAAATGATCTTTGTTTGGGGGTATGTTACATTGGTTTGGGAAGTGATAAAATGATCTTTGGGGGTATGTTACATTAAGGTTTGGGAAGTGATCAAATGATCTTTGTTTGGGGGTATGTTTCATTGGTTTGGGAAGTGATAAAATGATCTTTGTTTGGGGTTGTTACATTGGTTAGGGAAGTGATCAAATTGTCAGCTTTTATGTTTTTGTTTTGAATTTCAGCACACAGCTTTTGTGAATGCTGTGAGATATGCCCCTCAGGGTGAAGTATTTATTAGTGGAGGATCTGACAAACAGGTAAGAACATCAATTATAGTTTTTCAGGGCTCAAAGTGGATATTTTTACCAGGTGGCCTGTTTGGCTACCAAGTTATAAAATCTAGGAGCCAATTGGAAAGGTCAGTCACCCAGCCAAGTTGTCTTACATTTAAAAAAAATATCTTTTAATTCTTTATTTCAGTATAACATCTCTCTGTAACTTTTTTGATTGTGAAGATCATTTAAGCATTGACTACATACAACCTTTGAAAAATTGGCACCTTATAGGTCAATAACTGGTCGCCAGTGGTTAATTTAAGGTGCCATGGTCACTAAAATAAGTGCCACTTTGAGCCCTGTCTTTGATGTTAAGTTGTTTTTTAACTATCATTCATTTGATGGTAGGCTATTAAAATCACCCTACAGTGTGTGCCTGGTCCATCATCTGTCTGTAAACAAACCTTGTTTTTGCTAATTCTAGGAAGTACTGGAGGGATCTATCTCAAACTTCACATGTAGGTTTCTCTTGATCCCTTGATGTACCCATTCAATTTCCAGTCTGATTGAGAGAATAAAATGGTCGACAGGTGGCCATCCTTAAATTTGACATTTGAAGATTTTTATCACTATTTCTTGAAAAGCAGTGGACACAATGGGACAGAAAGGATTGGGCCTCAAAAGAGGAATTTAGCTAAAGGGCTTGTCCCTGCTGTTAGTTTGTGCCAGATTGCTGATAGGTCCACAGCTTATGATTGGCCTCTTGTAATTATTATAACAAGATGTGTTAATGAGATTGACTTCTGATTACCTCATAATACTGTTAGAAAATCAAACATTGACTTTTAAAGTATAATATAGTGAGAAGTAAGATTTATAGCATGCCAGCTTACCACTCTTAAGGTATTTCAAATCTTGTTCTAATGCAAGATAGAATATAACACAATATGGCATTCAAGGGTCGTATTGTTTGGAGAAGCAGCTCAAACAGTTGGAAAATATGTGAAAAATTTGAGTATTTTGTCATAACTGATATATCCAGGTGAGCAATGCAGGCTCTCTGGGCCTCATGTTGGTATTATTAGACGATTGTGGTCAGTTTCTATCAAGCAGAGTAGTGGCATACTTAAAAAATATCTTTGTATTATCATGGTTAGGCCATACCAATTTAATAAATTGTTCTTCGGGTTTCGAGATTTCAAAATTGGAGCGAGCGAGCGAAATTTTTTTGTTTTTAAAATAATTTTGAAATCATGAAAATTTGGAGCGAGCGAATTATTTCAGAGGTCTCAATATCAGTAAATGTCTTTGACTGTGTAAATAATGTGAAAACATGTGTTAAACACTTCTTAACTGCTTAAATGTTGTAAAGTGATGACTTGCACAGCACTGAGATAGTGTATAGAGCTACACAAGAGAGAAAGACACTGTTTAATAGCGTTTTAAATAGAACTATCCATTGAAATTAAAAGATAAAGCCACAACAATATGGAGCAACCTTTTTGCAACCATATACATTGTATTATTAATTTCAAATTTACCTGCATGAGCAAATCATTTCAACGATAAACTCTATCATTCATTAAGAATGCATATGTATAACAATAATAAATTCTATGTACCGGTATGGTGTCTCTATCAACCAAATCCTGAAGTCTAGTGATATGAAAGATGTTTTGATGAAACAGATCAAGGTTTAAATCGCTATTTCAAAATAATCAACAAACACATTGTTAAAACAAAATCAACAGTATTGTATTAATCAAAATTATGCACTGCTAGTATACTTCTGGAAACAAGATTCAAAATTATATAAAATACTTTCCTTGATTGGCACATTAAGTTACAAATGATTTCAATAAAATGACTAGAACCTAATACTTGATTGGCACATAAAGTTACAAATGATTTCAATAAAATGACTAGAACCTAATACTTGATTGGCACATAAAGTTACAAATGATTTCAATAAAATGACTAGAACCTGATACTTGATTGACACATTAAATTAAGCTACAAATGATTTCAATAAAATGACTAGAACTTAATACTTGATTGGCACATTAAGTTACAAATGATTTCAATAAAATGACTAGAACCTAATACTTATTCAACAAAATTACATACAGGAAACATGGAAATTAACCTACTGATAATTTGGAATGCAAAACAAACCTCTTGTCACCAATAATCACATTAAAATTGAATCTTTCATGGACTGTCATATAAAAATAAGGAACAGATTGAATTGGAATGATTAAGAGCCTATAAGATAGTAAAGATACTGTTAGATACAAGAATAATTTAAATACCAAAAATACAAAAGAGACAAAACACTAACATAATTATGAAATGCAAATGAACTTCTAAATGTATCACAAAATTATAAATAATTATCTTCTATAAAACAATAATTAGACTACAGACAGACATACAATGTAAGTGTAAACACCGAACAAAATATAAAATGAAACAATAAAACATCCATTTCAAATCAAAGATGGATCCATTCAGGACTTCAATGTTAAAGCTTTAAAATGTCTTTGTAAACAACCTGAAGACACTGATATAAAATATGGATTAAGGACGGATGACTTGCTGCATCTATGTTTTAAATCAAAGATTTTAAGGGGTTTTTCTTATCTTTGTTCTTGAACAGTACTATAAAGTAATTAAATACTGAAAAGAAATTGCACTTCAATCACAGTTAATACTGAGGTAATATCAGTTCAAACTTGTATTTCAAAAACAGTTTCTGAGTAACTTGTTCAGACCTATAGGATATAACACCAATATCACTGTCTGTGGGAGAGAACGTTTTTTCTGTGATTCCATCAGTACAGAAAAGGCTGACGTTTTGTCAGGAGTCGCTATCACGCTTGGAGGCTTAACTAAAAACTCATGCCCAACTCTTGACACAAAGATAATGTCATCGTAAGCAATGACACAACGATGCTGTCTGCAGACGGGGGTCGACTGCTCGATATACGTATCTCGACGAGAGTGTGTTTCGTTCACCTTGTTAAATAAATGTTCAAATGATGAAGCGCCGTTCACCTCCATAGCTGTATGTTGTAGTACATTGTGACGGCCGCGTTCTGTCGTTACTGATACAACAAAAATACCCATTTTGACACAACTTTTCTTCAGGTAAACCCTCGTGCTTTCATTGTGTTTGACAGTTCACATCAGTGTTAAAAAAGCGCTTCAGTTACTGTACTGTGACCTTCGTTTCAAACGTTCAATTGATCCAGAAAGGCACTTTCTAAATTTTGAAATCGCTCGAATTTTTTCCGGATTCGTCATTTTTCGTTGACGAAAAAATAGGAGCGGTAATTTTTTTTTTTTAATTTTAATTTTGATTTTGATAAAACAGGAGCGGTAAATCCGACGAACAATAAATTAAATTGGTATGGCCTTATGTGTTTTTTTGTTTTTTTGTTTTTGTTTTTTTTGTACAAAAGTCAGCATTTTTCTGATCTATTCAATTAGAGTTGATTAAAGTTCAAGTTTTTAATGTAAATTCTGCCTTTTTTTAACCTGACTCTAACATTTCTTTACAGGCCTTTGTCTATGAAGGGAAAACTGGTGATAAGATGGGACAACTAGGAGAACCTGCGCACAACGGTGGTATCTATGGTGTAAGTTTTACCTGGCTCAATAAACTTACCACAGTGTATGGTAATGTGTGTAGTTCTGTCATATAAGGCCACCCTTAAAAGTATCTTGGTTTGCTGTAACCCGGCCAGGGGGTCTTAGAAATGCGTAGGTAGGTAGGGCTGACTTTTTTTTTTATTCAGTTCTAAAAACAGATTTCAACCAAAATATTGGAAAAGAAACCAGAATATGGAAATCATTATTTATTTTTGTGTTCTTTAACAAAAGAAACACACATCAACCCTATTTGGGTTTGGGAGACGTCGTTTCAAACCAGCACAGCAACTTCGGGACATAAATATCTGAAACGATCAAATCGTTAAAAAACGTTTTATTTTCCACAATAAAATTTTTTGGGTCAGCACAATATTTCTGGGTCAGGCAGGTTATGCCAAACCAACTATATTAATTTATTTTTGGCCTAATACAGATATCATTGATTTACTGGTAACTAGCATGAAGAATTGATTGTGTTTGATTCCTCTTTACTGACCCGCTTGATAGGTACATATGTTGGCAGGTAGAATATCTTATTAGGGCCCTGTATCAAAGTCTCTGTCTGTCTGATCGTCTATCTGTCCATCCACAAGTCTTACTCCTGGCTATAACTTCAGTATTTAGTGACCGACTCGCACAAAACTTGGTCAAGATTTTAAGTTCCCTAAAATGGACACTAAGTTAAAAAGTCAAGGTCAAAGGTCAAGGTCATCATGTTAAAAGGTCAGATTCGAATTTGCATCTTTTTACAGATAAACATTTGGTTATGTCATAATGAAGCAAACTTGTTCAGAATTAAACAAGAAATCTGTTAAGGTCATGGGTTCAGAGGTCATTTTACTGAAAATATTTTCTTATGACACTATGAGGCAATGTTGGTTGGATTTTAACAAGGAGTCAACCGACTTAAGATCAAGGTTACTGGGTCAATTTCATGGCGAATTTTGGATCTTTTTAGTGATGAACATTTTGTTCTGACATCATGAAGTAGAATTGATCCGAAAGGATAGATCAAGTGTAAAATGTCCTATAAGATTGATCCTTGCCAGATGGCACACTGAATATTCTACAAAGAAAATTCCTGTTTTTCGGGTGGTCTACTAGCTGTGAATTTTAGTATTTAATTACTGGTTTACATGGAATTTGGTAAAGATGTTCAATTCCCAAAAATGTCTTCTTAAGTCAAAAATCAAGGTTCAAGGTCATTAAGCCAAAAGGTTAAGGTCAAATTTCTTATCTTTTCTCTGAATCAAATGAAAGGGGATCAACAAGGTCAAGGTAAATTACTAGGTAGGTCCAATGGGAAGTGTTTTGCCATGGTCCCTCTGAAATATCATTGTGAGTGATACAGGCCCTCTGGGCCTCTTGTTGCTTTAGAAACCGAAAAGATATCACATTTTTTAGACCCCCTCTCCCCCATGAAATATTTGAGTAGGGGAGGATGTGGTTGGATAGGTAGGAAAGGTTATTTTTTGCTCAACAAAGTTGCTATAAGCATATTAAATGTTGAGTGCAGATATGTCCTTCTAACATTTATTTTGTAATTAGTGATGATGATTTATTTCTAGTATTAGTGAAACTCTCCAAAACAGGTTGGATATTGACCTTACTGGAAAGATCTATCACATATAGCAAGTGAATGCAAATATAGCATTGTCGTAGATGTACAGCCTGCAATACAGAGTTTGTATAACTGGTAGTCTGTTTTTTTCCTTTTATTGAATAGCTAAGTTTCAACAGTGATGGTAAGAAAGTGATGACCTGTTCTGGCGACAAGACCTGTAAGATATGGGACGTGGAGACAATGGCTTGTGTGTCGTATGTATCCCATATGTGTATTAATTTGTAATCTTATTTCTGTTTTGTAATATATGTGATATTTTGGTCTTACTTGACAACAATCTTTTCTACATTTAAAAGATAAAGAAAGAATTTTAAACTTTCACAGTGACACCAGTTAAAACCTATCTAATTATAAGCTTGGGTTTAGTATTGTTAATTAATATTCACTTGACAGAGAAATCACACTCTAGGTGATAACAGAGAAATCATACCCTAGGGGGTGACAGAGAAATCACACCCTAGTGACTGACAGAGATATCACACCCTAGGTAGTGACCGAGATATCACATCCTAGGGGGTGACAGAGAAATCACACCTAGGGGGTGACAGAGATATCACACCCTAGGGATTGACAGAGATATCACACCCTAGTGACTGACAGAGAAATCACACCCTAGGTAGTGACCGAGATATCACACCCTAGGGGATGACGGAGAAATACTGAACAGATATACTGGGAGACAACTCTGTAAATGATGGGAGACAACTCTGTAAACATGGGAGAAATTGAGGTCAGTCTCTTCCTCCCGATAGTCTCAGGCATGTTGATGATCCTCCATGTATTCTCTTACATTATTGTGATAACATCTATATTGTTTGACACTATTGACAAACATAGCTCAAGGTCATGCCTCCAACTGTCTTCTCTTCCTATTGTTTCAGGACATTTAAGATGGGCTCCCAAACTAATGACATGCAGGTGGGTTGTCTATGGCAGGATGAATACTTGTTGTCTGTCTCTCTGTCCGGCTACATCAACTACCTGGATGTCAATAACCCAGACAAGCCCCTGCGGGTCCTCAAGGTAAATGTCATGTAATGATTCATTCAGGGTGTGTGTATCTAGGGGTGACATTCAGTTCAGTTAAGAGGGTGTGTCTGCCCCACACACACACGGGATATCAGATACTTAATTCGTAACTTAGAAAGGGGGAGGAGGGGTGGTAATAATGACTTTGTGTTGGTGTCTGTGCATGCTTCTGTTCATGATGAGCTTGTTTGTGTAAAAGATACCTTGTGAACTCCTGATCAGATAGAGTTCATATTCACACCATTGAATTACACCATACACGTCCAGGTCTTCATCAACTGCATTTTGGCGGTCATTGGTCAAAGTTAAAAATAAAAGGTCACACCATTTCATTTGAAGTAATATGCTGATGGACAAGATATGGGAGTAGTAAATATTAGATTTTGTAATATAACTTATAAGAGAGTATTTTGCCATGATTACTGAAATATCCAGGTGAGTAGTGCAGGCCCTCTAGGCCTCTTTTTAAAATTACCCAGGTGTAAGTATTTTTTCATTTGAAAAAAAATATTTTGCTACTGAAAAAAAAAGTTTCTTTACAAAATGTCATCTGCATATTATGACCATTTTGGGTCATTGACCATTAAACTGGTAATGACCAGTTTGGTCACCGTGGACTCTTGGCCGGTATGTAAATTATCATCCCTCTGGGATCTTTTGTTAAAATATATCATGCATGTTACTACCCCACCTATAAAATGTATTAGATATTTTCTAATATTTTAAATGTTATAAAATGGACAGTCATTATGATAATTTCTAATATTTTGAATGTTATAAAATGTACAGTCATTAGGACTGAATGAATGCAAAATCTCAGCTTTTTATCTAAAAAATATGTTCAGAACTTACAGAAAAAAAAATTGTTTTCAATTTATTTTCTCTCTCTCTTTTAGGGAACAAATAAAACTGTGACTTCTATGTGTCTATCTGAGGATAGGAGCACTGTATTCACTGGCAGCTCTGATGGACATATCAATATCCTTTTGTACCTTTGATTGAAAATCATTTTAACTACACAGATCTGCATTCCTCTTGATATGGCAATTTTGCAAATTGAAAAAAGACATTTATTTTAAACCCTTCACCCGTACAAGATGAAAAAAGTTGAACAATTAAAAATTGACATTGGCCATCTATCTATACTATGATCCTGTCGAGAATGTAACATATTCATCTCTCATTTAGAATTTCTTTCAATAAATAGAAATCATGCTCCACTACATAAAGAGTTATAGCCCTTTAATCATCTTATGTATCACTTAGCATTACACCTACCAGATTCTGGTTAAAATTTATATGTTAAAAACTTCTGATTTACTTTCCGATTTGATGGATCGTAGTCATTTTTTCTATTTGAAATTGTTTCCTTAATACAACCAACATTACATGAGAGCTGATACTTTCGAGGACGGAGAGATTGAGGGTAAAGGTCACAGTAACCAGGTCAGCGATATCAGGGTGTCTAGAGATACGCTTGTGAGCGTAGGGATGGACGACTGTATAATGTTTATTGATACACAGACGAAGCAGTACCCGTATGTATGCTTTATTATATCAATACAAATGTATATACTTTTATATACGATGCCAGAATATGCATAGTTATTTAGTTAAAAAAAACAGTAGTCTGGAAACTACATCCAATGCCAGAATATGCATAATTATGTATTAAAAATCCAGGGGTCTGGAAATTAAAGCAATAATGTCTGGTCATCATATATGGATTGAATAGATTTTTTAAATTGTCATTGCAGCTACCGTGCGCCTCGGAGGATATGTAGCTAGCTACTGGTATTCATAGCCGCAATGAAAATTTAAAAAATCTATTCAATTCATATATTTACATAACCTTGATTTAAAATATTTATATCGAGAAAATGAGAAATTTTATTAAAAAGAAAAATTTATCATGTATACGACGAAACGCCAAATTATTAGACAGCCGGGAGATCCCGCCTATGCACCACACCATTATTTTAATGTCGTTTCGGTCTTTTTTGTTTAATTTTGTATTATGTTTCTTTATTATTTAATTCTTGAATTATGGCATAATTGATTAAAATGTATATGCTCTCTCAATATTTTTAACACTTATCTCGTACCAACATTATCGATCCAAGGGAAGCTACTCTTCCTGTCTTACTGTTGATGGCGTATTAATATGACTCGATTAATCAGGTGATTTGCACGAGAGACAGTGTTTTCATACGGTTTTCATAGTGTATTCATGGTCATATGTTTGTTGTTTTCACTTGGTATGTTCATATCAGCAAACCACATTAGGAATGTAAATATATATCAATACAAATGTATATACTTTTATATACGATGCCAGAATATTTATAATTATGGAGTAAAAATCCAGGGGTCTGGAAATTAAAGCAATAATGTCTGGTCATCAGGGATACGTGAATACTGGTTCGGACAAAGGAATGTTATTACATCAGATGTGTATTCCTTCTGGATGATTTGTATTATGTTTCATTCCTTCAGGTCAGAATCAACAAAGTTAGATTCCCAACCGCAGGCTGTGGCAAGCAAAGCGAACATAACAGTGGCTGCCTGCTTGGGTCAAGTAAGTGATGTATTTAGGTCAACTGATTTTATAACCTTTTGTCCGCAGTCATGTGTTGTCTGTCGTGAACCAATTTACGTTTTCAACCTCTCAATAACCAAAAAGCCCCAATGGGTTATGATATTTGATCATTAGCACACTGAGATGAAGGGGTACCTAGTTTGTTCAAATGATCAGCAATCTAGAGGCCCATTTCCTTCGTAGTAAGCAGAATTCACTTTACATTGGTCAAAATTTAGGTATTGTCAGATTTTGATGAAATTTGATATACACTTCAAACACTGTTGCAATATCAACTACAGTCAAACCTCGATGATTCGAACTTTGTTAATTCGAATTTCTCGCTGTATCGAACTTTTTGCTTGGTCCCCTATTTCCTCACTATATAATGCTACTAACGAGCCTATATATGATTCAAATGTTTATACTGATATTATAGGTAATCGATATCTCATGATTCGAACAAAAAGTTTACCTGTACTGACCACTGGACAGGTGTTTGTCGTGACCCCCGCGGCAAGAGTTCACACCCCTACCAAAAATGCCCTGACTGACAATAAGGATAACGATAGCGTGCGTTGCCACTCCCGATCATGGGATTAATTAATAATCAGACTTAATTGATAGATAAAAGGTGTATTTAGAAGCCATGGCATTTAATTACTCCGGTAAACCATACTGGTAGTCCTCTTTGATGATCTCCACCGCCATTGAAATCAGCGGTTGGTGAGTAAATTTTACGGAACAGTAAAACAAAAGCGGATCAATTTTAAACACAAACAATTAGCGATGTCTTCACTCATATTCAAAGTGTCACGTTTCATACTTATACATAAATATCCATGTTAATCGGTTATTTGTCATTCAATCATGCATTCTCCAACTGATCGGCATTCTGTATTTTATATGCCCATAACGTAAACACATGTGTCTTAGCAGATAAACGTTAACGTAAGTGTGCATTGTATTTTTGCTTTATCTATAAGCCGGGATATAAGTGCTTTGTAACATATACATAGTTTGTTTAATTAAAAAATGCTAAGGTATAATTGATGAAAAGTATTTTTATTTTGTTGGGTTTGGGGTAAATTAACTAAACATTTCGATGTGAGCCTGACAGGCGACGATCAACACGAAGACACGGATGACATTAAACGGTAACAGATATGATCATTATAAAAAAAACATTGATCTATTGTCAACCATGAATAAGTTGAAGTCCCGCTGTTTCAAAGTTTCTTTGTTAGTCCCTTGAACTTCAAAACATCGAAGTTTGACTGTACTTTATTTACTGCGGGGATGGTTTTGGGAATGTAAATAATGTAACAGGGACCGTTACTATTTGGTGACTGTTACAGTTTGGTGAACATTACAGTACAGTTTGGTGACTGTTACAGTTTGGTGAACGTTACAGTTTGGTGACTGTTACAGTTTGGTGAACGTTACAGTTTGGTGAACGTTACAGTGTGGTGACTGTTACAGTTTGGTGAACGTTACAGTTTGGTGACTGTTACAGTTTGGTGAACGTTACAGTTTGGTGAACGTTACAGTTTGGTGAACATTACAGTTTGGTGAACGTTACAGTGTGGTGACTGTTACAGTTTGGTGAACGTTACAGTTTGGTGACTGTTACAGTTTGGTGAACGTTACAGTTTGGTGAACGTTACAGTTTGGTGACTGTTACAGTTTGGTGAACGTTACAGTTTGGTGAACGTTACAGTTTGGTGACTGCTGCTTTCACTTCCGATTTGTATTCCAAAAAAATTTATGTTTTTACAAACCTATAGGATATAATGTAAGATATATCTCAGGAAACGGTATAATTTTAATCTTTGGTTGTTAGAACTTCATATAAATACAATATTCATTACCAGGCTCTCTGTTCTTAATACCTCTGATTTGTGTTTACAATGTAGCAGTTTGCAATATAACTATACATTTGAATTAAATAACAGTAAAAAATACATGTAGATATATTTGAATGTTGATGTTGTCTTTTCAGGTGGCTGTGTTTGATGGTAGTCAGAAAAGCTTTGTTCAAAATGTGCCTTATGAACCGAAATCACTTGGCCTCAACAGCACTGGAACCATACTGGCAGTAGCTGGAACAAAGGTTTATACAGATTTTAAAATTTTGTTTTCCCTCAGCCATCTCTAAACTCTAACTCTTTGGATAGTATTTTTGATTGTGAACAATGTGGTCTGACCTAGACCAGTCGAGGGTATACATGAAAGCAGGATCTTCCATGCTTCAGTTTCCTTCAAGTGTTTTGTTCTGCTGTCAATTCTAAATGGCACTAGAACCCCAAAACTCATATGATGAATCCACAGGCCCCCAATCTGAATCTCCAGGCTCTGCATCTGATCCTCTAGGTACTATATCTGAACTTTTAGACCCTATATCTGGACTCGTAGGCCCTGTATCGGAACCTCAACGACCCACATCCAAATCTCGAGGCCCCTCATCTGAACTCTCAGGCCTTACATCATAACGCCAAGGCCCCCAGTCTGAGCTTCAACAGGCCACACATCTGAATCTCCAGGCTCTGCATCTGATCCTCTCGGTACAAAGTTGCACCATATCTGAACCTTAGGACCCAATATCTGAACTCACAGGCCCTGCATCTGAACCCACAAGCCCCATATCTAAACCCAGAAGCCCCCTATCTGAACCCATGACCCCATTTTTTGGGTGATCGCCCTTGATCAGCATCTATAACAATTTGAACATCAGAGCTAAATTAGTTTGTTTCCCCCCAAGTGTTAAAATATGGAAACAAGGGTAAAACAATCAAAAATTGATTTTCAATGATAGGCTACCAATAATAGGTAAGTAGTGATAGATAATAAATTATATCAATAACTAATTATAGATTATCAATCTTAAAAATAAATACTGAAAACAATTATCCTTTGTCCAGGACAAGACCATTCACATCTATGACCTTGGTGGAGGATCGCTGTCGGAGACGAACAAAATACAGTCAACAGGTGAAGTGACAGATTTAGAATTCTCTCCAGACGGAAAATTCCTTGCAGCTTGTGGCAGTGACCGATATGTCCGCCTCTATGAACTTCCTGAGTATAAGGTAATTGTTACATATTAAAGGGACATCACGGTAAACCAATCTTTATTTGTATTTTTTTCATATTATTGGGTATATCTTTTAAAAAAATAACCTTATGAACAATAACTATTCGAATTTGATGATATATGTACATAAAAGCACCAATTATTAATTATAAAAAGGATATCACAATTCGTTGATCAATAGTCTGAATATGCAAATTTTGTGACATATACGATAAAACGCATGCGCACAACAAACTAAAACACCTGAAAACAAAATTGGCTTCCAATGTGAATCAACTGCTGTTGAAAACGATATAACAGCTTCTGCAATGAAGAGAATAATAGGGAAATGGGTCAAACACAATCCTAGAATTAAACTGGGGAAGCAGTACAATAGATTGGAACAGTTCAAACATGAAAACAGCAGTAATACGGACGCCGCTTGAATTCTGCTTCATTGCTTGATAGTAGGTCATGACAATCTCGGTAATATTTACACAATCTCTGTAATAGTTACACAAACTCGGTAATATTTATACAGTCTGTACCAGTACATCGCTACTGTCACTATACTATATCTACAGTGTTTACACTTATTTACACATAAATATGTGTACCGGAATATATACAGAACGTGTTATTTAACATTTAAACCACTGTATAATATCATTATCCAACTAACCCTGATGGAATATTTCGCCTTGTAAACTATCGTGTGTTTGTGGTGCCTTGATTTCAAAACAGTCACGTGATGAGTTAAAAATAATTTCCACGCTAAATTTAGAGGGGGATTCCATACTATATCGAGTGGTCAAGCTGGACATAGAGATCGACTGTGAACATTGGGACAGAACAGAAACATAACTGGAAAGGAACAAAACATGTACATTCAATGAAAATTACAACGTTTTTACTGTGATGTCCCTTTAAATACTTGGTATACTGCCCCCTGTTGTATCCCAAACCCCACATACTGCCAACATTTTGCTAGGAACAGATTTTTTATTTTATAAAACCTTGTTAATAGCGCATTACTCAACACATTACCATCAATCAAAGGTCAATGCAAGGTCACTTTGCCAAAGATCTGACGTTAAATTTTGTGTCTTTTTGTTGATTATCATATCAGCACAGACCGGTCCGTTTCTTAGCTTCCTGAGAAACACAAACCACCACAGGTAGTGTCAGATCTTCACCTGAGGTTGTGTGGTTGACACTGTTTACTGGGGCATCACAGCCCCTCCGTGCATTTAAGGTCAAGGTCATTTGAGACCAAAGGTCTGCAACATAATGACTACAACCCTGGCTCTTGATTCCAGTTGTTTATAAATTGTTATAAAACACATCAGAACTGACAAATGAATATTGCCCCAGTGTTTACATTTCTGTTAGCCCAGCATATATGGAAGTGGAAGGAAAGGAGCCAAACCATTGTACAATGTCATGTAAATGTATAGTTTGCTTCCTTGCAATTGATTTTGAAGTCAAAATTATAAGTGTCAGCCTCAGGTGTATGGTCAGATGTCTTCTTTATGATTTAGAGGGATATATTGCTACAAGACGGGGCCCCAGCTGACCTGGCAGTGTTCTAGTAATTTATCTTTTCAAACATCAACTGTATGACTGTTGTAGTGAACCCCTGTTATCACCCGTTATACTGCCACACAGGGCTAACAAATGGTGGTATAGCAATGGATGACTACTCCAACTCACACTTTACAAACTAATTCTGTAGCTATCTGATTGTACTGTGTAGAATGACCTTGTTTATCGTTCAGAAAAAATGAATTTTAAGTGTTGTTTTTTTTTTATTATTATTTTCAGATGTTATTGGAAAGCACACGACATTCAGCCCGGGTGAACTGTGTGTCCTGGAGTCCCGACTCAGTCAGATTTGCATCTTGCAGTTTAGACAACAGTTTCATTATCTGGGATACGACAAAGGGTTCATATGACAACTCTAAACAATACGTAGGTAAGGATTATTAAGATATTAATGACAGAACATTTCCCTACCTTGAGGATGTGACAGAGAATTCACATACCTGATGATGTGGTGTTCTGCATTGTCAAACGGCTGGCTCTGACATGATGTGATTGAATTGTTGAAGCGATTTAAGTGTTATCAGCAAATGCTATCTGCCATACCCTTGAGTGAAAAATCACAAGCTAGGCCCAGGGGTGACAGAGAAATCACATGTTAGTGCCCAGGGGTGATAGAGAAATCACAAGCTAGTGCCCAGGGGTGACAGAGAAATCACATGCTAGAGCCCAGGGGTGATAGAGAAATCACAAGCTAGTCCCAGGGGTGACAGAGAAATCACAAGCTAGGGCCCAGGGGTGACAGAGAAATCACAAGCTAGGGCCCAGGGGTGACAGAGAAATCACAAGCTAGTCCCAGGGGTGACAGAGAAATCACAAGCTAGAGCCCAGGGGTGACAGAGAAATCACAAGCTAGGGCCCAAGGGTGACAGAGAAATCACAAGCTATGGCCCAGGGGTGACAGAGAAATCACAAGCTAGGCCCAGGGGTGACAGAGAAATCACAGGCTAGAGCCCAGGGTTGATAGAGAAATCACAAGCTAGGGCCGAGGGGTGACAGAGAAATCACAAGCTAGTCCCAGGGGTGACAGAGAAATCACAAGCTAGTCCCAGGGGTGACAGAGAAATCACAAGCTAGTCCCAGGGGTGACAGAGAAACCACAAGCTAGGGCCCAGGGGTGACAGAGAAATCACAAGCTAGGCCCAGGGGTGACAGAGAAATCACAAGCTAGGGCCCAGGGGTGACAGAGAAATCACAGGCTAGAGCCCAGGGTTGATAGAGAAATCACAAGCTAGGGCCGAGGGGTGACAGAGAAATCACAGCTAGGGGGGAAGAGAAATCACAAGCAGTCCCAGGGGTGACAGAGAATCACAAGCTAGGCCCGGTGGAGGGGGCCAGGGGACAGAGAAATCACAGGCTAGGCCCGGGGTGAAGGGAAATCACAGCTAGGGCCAGGTGGGTGGGGTTGGGGGTATAGAGTACGCTAGGGCAGGGGGGGGGGGGGGGGGGGGGGGGGGGGGGGGGGATCACAACCAAGGGCCCAAGAGGGACAAACAAATCAGACACTTGGGCCCTCTTGGCCTCTTGTATTTTCATAGAATCAAGTTTTCTAAACAGGTAACGGTGGTAATGCAGGGTACTTGTCAGTGAGGAGGTATTACTCAAGAGGGGATTTTGCTTACATCACTGAATGTTTTCTTGCTCTAATAAACAATTAAGTGTTTATACTGTAAGGCAGAACATGTACCCGATCTCTGTTTTACTTCTAGGAGCTCATCCCATGTGTAACGTGACAAGAGTTGTGTGGCAAAATCCGACCACCATTCTGACAACAGGCAGTGACAGCTGCATCAAACAATGGACAGTATGATCGTCTTCAGCTGTGATTACTAACCACTTATTATAGATATACTTGTTATAGGTGATGCTTTCATTACCAAGGCTAAGATGTGATGTACACAGACAATCTCATTGATGAGGCTAAAGTTCCAAATCGGCCAATTCTAAACATGTCCTTTTGGTCATATACTGTATATGTCAACGTGCTATTTTTTGCTTTGATATATTATTCATACAACACTACTAATATATATTTTGAATAAATCATATTTATTTAGTACAACTTGTAATAAATTAAATGAATTAAAAGTTGTATTGATTGATAGAGATCACGACTGATTTATCTTGAGATATATTTTTATCCTGCTGCAGTCTGAGTATACATGACACTATCTACCTTGAAGGCTATTATTGTACAATGATGGCTGGAAAATTGGTAGCAATCAGGATAAGGCTGGGTTTCCGTTGTGAGAAAAAGAAATATTTCTGATATTTGAAACCTGAGATTGAGAGTTTACAAAAAATTTTTCCCATCTGCATGGGAACATATATTACAAGTGCTGAGCCGGATCTAGTGGAAACAGTTAAAAAGAAGATGACTTTTTTTTAAGAACGTAATTCTACTGAAACCATTTTTATTTACTTATACTTCTCTATGCAATATTCTTATGTATAAAACTAGGAGCACAGGTACTTGTGAAATACAAAAATCATAGTGTCCTATGGGCTTTTCCAGTTAAACATCTATTCCACCCCAGGACTCTAGGTTTTGTTAAGGGGTACTACCCATAGAATTTATTTAATAAATTACATAGAAGTAGTTGGAAGGGAATCGAACCATGGATAGAAGTGATTTGATGTGGAGTCCTTGGGTCAGGTAGATATTTTAACGTAATAGCCCTAAGATAACATTGTAGATGATATGCAGGTCATGTCATTGGTGAATATCGTCCCTAACATTAGTTATACTATGATGGGAATCTTATGCCTGCTGATTTTAATAAAGTGTTTGTGAGTACAATATGTGATGACGTTGGATAAACTTTTCAGTGTGTTTGTTTTGTGTTATCTATTGAGGACAGATTTGTTTGTTTTTAGCTCACCTGCCCTAAGAGCAAGTGAGCTTATACCGTGGTGTGCCATCTTTCATCTGTCCAGTGTCAGCTTTTCCTTTAAACAATTTCTTCTCAATAACTACCTGACACAGAGACCTTATATAGATCCTGTGGCATGCTCAAATGAATGACCTTGACCCACATTCAAGGTCACAGGGATCAAATAGGCCAAACTCTATCTCAATAACCCAGAGGCCAAGAGAGTTGATAATGGGCATGTACATTGTAGCATACTGGAATGGGTACCACACTCAGCACATGCATACATCTGTTACAATATAATCATAAACATCATTGTTCTATGGAAGAATTTCATACAGTAACAATTTTGCGATGACAGAATATCAAGAAAACTTAAAGGGGGATCACAGTAAAAACTTTTTTTGTTAATAGTACATGTTTTATAAATACTCCTTCAATTACGTTTCTATGCCATTCCGAAATTCACATTGATTTCCAGTGTCAAGCTTGACCACGCAATTCTGTCCGGAAACCCTGCTCAAATGTAACGCTGATAATATTGCATGGCCGTTCTGAAAAATAAGGCAGTCATTTTGTTTATAGAAAGATCACAGCTGTCTGCTTCTGGTTTGTATTAAAAGGAAAAAATATGAGCCTCTACTCTTACTACATCAACATAGCAGGAGTAGGGGCTCATTTTGTTTTCTATTATACTAACAAGAAGCTGACGTATGTGGACTGATGGAAACAGAGTATGAACCGTGTAAACACCTTTTTTTCGACATTGGATTTGGTTTTAGTTGTGGCAGATGTTATTTGAAAAGTCAATTCAGAATTATGAAACGTTGATATTTATTCTCAACATTCTACCAAATTATATCTGTAAATAACAGGTAGAGCTTGTCTGACAATACATTCTTACTGCAATACTGAGGAATATGTGAATCGTCTAGACAGCTGCAGCTTGCATGAACAAAGGTCTCATCTGATATACATGTTGCTGCCTGAGTGAAATTCTAGTGAATTCTTTGTCTATCTTTTGTTTTGTAACTTATGCTGTTGCCGTTTTCAACTGCAGACGATTCACTTAAAAGGAGGCCATTTTTTTAGCAGTGTGCACTGTGCACATGATGACACGAAAAATTTACATATCCAGACTGTTGATCAAAAGTATTAATTCACATTGTCATGTACATAATTCAGCGAAATCCAATTTTCACTGTCCATAAGGTGATTCACTTGAAATTTAAATGGATTCATAACGAATATACAGTACGAAAAAAATGTTTTACTATAATGACACTTTCAGAAAAAAGAATGTTTATTAAAATCCTAAATCCTTGGTTGAATGCAGATTAACAATGTTAATGTACAGTTCTGTGCTTTCCTGGTATTGTAAATATCACTACAATATTTTATTATTGATGACTTCATCAAAATTGTTGGGGACGTCATGCATATTACAGACACAAATAAAAGCCATGAGGGAAAAGTCTTATTAAAACTTGTTGCTTTCTTTTTTCATATTCTTTCTTAATTCATTTTATCATGTTCTAAAAAAAGGACAGGTCAGATATTTCAGAGTATTTAGTGCAATTCCTATAAAGAACTACTTACAACCGGAAACCATGGTGAAGTCTGATTTACATATTTCTTACTGTTATCTTAAAATAAACTGTTAGAAATTCACCAAAACAATTGGTCCGGAGTAATATATGCACATAGAATACCAAATAAATTACTTGAATTTTCCTCACTATCTGACATTTGGTAGGATACAGAAATGAATCAATATTTTTAAGGAACTTGTTTTGCTTTGAAACGTAAGGTGAACGTTACTATACGTATGCTAAGGAATGCTATTGAATATAATGAAATATAGCTTTCTGATCGCAGATAGACACAAAAATATAATTTCCAAATGTACAAATTTTGATATTGCCTATGTACCCGCTGTCTGATCTTCGATGGCATTTGTAAATTAATTCAGTTTTAATCGATAGGTTTTCAGCACCAACGCTGTCACGAAACTTTTGCGGTATATATCAAGGCTGCCAAACAGTGGTCAAATTAACGTCTCCAAACGAGGCTAAATGTGATTTTCCTGGCGTGCCTGGGTAGTCGCATGAACAAAGCTCCCTAATAGTTGAGCTTCTGAACTCTGACCCCTCTCCGAGTACAATGATACCATTCCGACTTTTAACTTATCCATGGAATACATTTTGACGACCAAAAATCTTCAACTTTGGCCCTGATATTGTTAAATGGGACAGAATTCTATACAAAGATGTTTTTCTCGACTGTTATTGTAAATTGGTTTAGCTCTGACCCCTTTCTCATCACTCGTGATGTAAAGCACGTACGTTCTGGTTTTGGAACAACTTTTTTTAGCTCACCTTGTCCGAAGGACCAAGGTGAGCTTATGCCATACCGTGGCGTCCGTCGTCCGTCCGTCCGTCAACAATTGACTTAT
The DNA here is from genome assembly GCF_902652985.1 of Pecten maximus. Classification (NCBI taxonomy): domain Eukaryota; kingdom Metazoa; phylum Mollusca; class Bivalvia; order Pectinida; family Pectinidae; genus Pecten; species Pecten maximus. Next base: position 10,316,944 of record NC_047026.1, read on the forward strand.
TTGACTTCTTCATAACCGCTGATCGGAATTTGAACAAATTTGCTTAGTAGCATCACTATGGGGTGGGGATTCAAAATTGTACAAATGATGGGGCTGACTCCCCAGGGGCCTGAGGGGCAGGGCCAAATGTAGGTCAATTCGGCTATATTGATATAAACGACTTCTTCTCTGAAACCAAGCAATGGCTGTCGCTCATATTTGCCTGGTAGCATCATTATGGGGTGGGGATTCAAAATTGTACAAATGATTGGACTGACTCCCCAGGGGCTTGAGGGGCGGGGCCGAATGTGATCAATCCGGCTATATTGATATAAACGACTTCTTCTCTGAAACCAAGCAATGGCTATCGCTCATATTTGCCTGGTAGCATCACTATGGGGTGGGGATTCAAAATTGTACAAATGATGGGGCTGACTCCCCAGGGGCCTGAGGGGCAGGGCCAAATGTAGTCAATCCGGCTATATTGATATAAACGACTTCTTCTCTGAAACCGAGCAATGGCTGTCGCTCATATTTGCCTGGTAGCATCATTATGGGGTGGGGATTCAAAATTGTACAAATGATTGGACTGACTCCCCAGGGGCTTGAGGGGCGGGGCCGAATGTGATCAATCCGGCTATATTGATATAAACGACTTCTTCTCTGAAACAAAGCAATGGCTATCGCTCATATTTGCCTGGTAGCATCACTATGGGGTGGGGATTCAAAATTGTACAAATGATGGGGCTGACTCCCCAGGGGCCTGAGTGGCAGGGCCAAATGTGGTCAATCCGGCTATATTGATATAAACGACTTCTTCTCTGAAACCGAGCAATGGCTGTCGCTCATATTTGCCTGGTAGCATCATTATGGGGTGGGGATTCAAAATTGTACAAATGATTGGACTGACTCCCCAGGGGCTTGAGGGGCGGGGCCGAATGTGATCAATCCGGCTATATTGATATAAACGACTTCTTCTCTGAAACAAAGCAATGGCTATCGCTCATATTTGCCTGGTAGCATCACTATGGGGTGGGGATTCAAAATTGTACAAATGATGGGGCTGACTCCCCAGGGGCCTGAGTGGCAGGGCCAAATGTGGTCAATCCGGCTATATTGATATAAACGACTTCTTCTCTGAAACCGAGCAATGGCTGTCGCTCATATTTGCCTGGTAGCATCATTATGGGGTGGGGATTCAAAATTGTACAAATGATTGGACTGACTCCCCAGGGGCTTGAGGGGCGGGGCCGAATGTGATCAATCCGGTTATATTGATATAAACGACTTCTTCTCTGAAACAAAGCAATGGCTATCGCTCATATTTGCCTGGTAGCATCACTATGGGGTGGGGATTCAAAATTGTACAAATGATGGCCCTGCCCCTCAGGCCCCCCCCCCCCCCCCCCCCCCCCCCCCCCCCCCCCCCCCCCCAGGGGCCTGAGGGGCAGGGCCAAATGTGGTCAATTGGGCTATATTTTATATAAACGACTTCTCTGAAACCAAGCAATGGCTGTCGCTCATATCAACCTGAGTATTGATTACAAATACCAAAAAATCATTGACACATGTACCAACCCCCTCTGAAGTGGTCTGTTCATACATAGGGTAGGTAAGTTTGCAACACTGAAAGTCAAAATCTAAAACGTATTTTTAGAATTCAAGCACAGGAGTACCTTTGTAAATGTCATAAGTTTATCCATAGAAAAGTATAATTTCGTGCCTGTTACCTGTTTTTAGATCTATTTTTTTTTAAAGTTTTTACCTATTCTCGCTGTAAACGAACCAAGAATTTGGTTTATTAAGAAGAGTTGGTAGGCATTTGTGAATACAAGAGTGTTCCATTTTCAAAAGAAACACAGGTAAAACCATAGCTGATCTCGCAAACACCCTGGTGTTTGTACAAACTATTTCAATTGCATATGATATTTACTGTAAGTCTGGTCATGAACCTTAAAGGTTTTATTACGTTTGAATTTTGACATCATAGGCGAATTCAAAAACACGTTATACCTAATAATGGGAAACGGAGGAGTAAATTAACCTTGTTTAGCTATCATATCATGTTTTAAATTATATCATAGCGGACACAATGTTAGATAAGACTTTATGTAACACGACTCGGTTATTTGGAGACGAGTTATCGTTCTTCTTGTCTAGGGCTACCAGGAAGAACCCGACAACACACCTCATTTGTAAACACCAAAATATTGAAAATATCACCAACATCGTGACGACACTCAGGAGGTAAGGTTTACTGTAATTATATGAACGGTTGATCGTTATTGTTTTTTAAACATGTCAGGTGTTGGTATCAAATAAAGGTGATTCATATGTTGTAATGGTAATCCTACACAAACCGAAAGTGACTTGACAACAATTATGTTAAATCAAATAATACGAATATTTTGTTATAATTGGACATACATTCACGGCTGAGGTAGCATGTGTTGTACTGGGTTTTCTGGTTGTGTTTTCAATACAATGACACACAATAATATAACGAATAACTACTGTATCATATCATGCATGCATACTTTAACTTATATACCAATAATATACCATTTTTACAAGAGATGTGTTGGTTTTTAAAATACACTATACAGATACTACAGTAAAATCATTTAAATTAATAACGTTACAATCATTCTTTGATATTTTAAGAGCTACCTCCCCTGAACTGTTCGAGTCAAAACCGCACCTCCCTTCAGTATTTAACTAAAATTACTACTATATAGCTACTTCCTGTAATAGATCATGTACATATTGTAGTATATATTACCTAATCATACGCTTTCAGAAATATTTGAATGAGCGTCAAAAATAGCACAGGTACTCGTCTCGTCTGTAAATTACACTATAATCAAGGCTAGTAACCCAATCGGCCAAGCCAGACCCAATTTCGGGAAAATCATGATCGTCGACAAACCGCTGAATATTTGTCGATAGAAATAGTCTCAATCGTCGGAAAGATTATTTTTCTTTAATTTGGGGTATGATTAAATACACATTATATCATGTCGTAGAATTGTCGCTAGACTTCTTGAAATATCCAGAAATGGTAAGATTTCAGTACGTCGGACACTAGAAAAATACGCCACGTCAACACTTCAGCTTCGTAAAGGTGAAATTTAGGTAGAAAATATAATCCCCTGTTTGCTAGTTAATATCTATAGCGTATCATGTTACTTGTCCCAGAACATCATAACCGCTTATTGAAAATTCGGTGTCAAACTGCGCGATTTTTTAATCTGCATTTAACACATTTTGTAATCTCAAAGCTGTCTAGCTCGATAATTCCAATCAATCAATCAGCGCTGAGGTTACAATCTTTTAGCTTGCTCGTATTTCAGGTGTCATGGGTTGATTAAAAATAATTATGTCGCCGTATATTTTTGTGTTATTGTCGTCGGGATAAATATTTCCGAACGGGGATTGACGTAGACAAATATAATCTGATATAACCCATATACAGTTGTACCCCGTAATACCTCCAGATTTTGGCAATAAATAGAACACTAAAGGGTATGGCTTTAGCGGGGTTTTATTTTGTAGAGAAATTCGTTCCAAACAAAATGACAGCGGTATTCGGTGTTGGCGGTATAACAGGGGGCGGTATACCGGGGGACTACTGTATATATATTAGTACCATCCAGCATAATTCATATACGAACAGGAACATGTGATATTATTGAATCAGTTTTCTTTACATTTAAACACTTTAGACATATTTGGTTGATGCCTATCTTCAGTCAATATTTCCAGGGGAACATATAGATAACCATTTATTTACAGGGATGGCAGAAGCTGACCCGAGACCGGAATACAGATGTTTGATTTGTATGTCACCCTACAAAGAACCGAGACTGCTCCCCTGTGGTCATACTTTCTGCTGCCGATGTCTGACGTCATACATCGAAGCGGAACACGTCACAGCAGACGAGGACCGACACTTCTTCCCTTGTCCTGTCTGTGAGGCCCCAATTAATCCTTATGGCGGCAATCCGGCCGTAAGTACATGGGCGACATGTTTTCCGAAAAATAATTCCCTTGTTTCCCTTACAGCACAGTCGTCCGATGTCCTTTTCTGTGAGCCATGTCTACGCGGAAAAGAATCGAACCCTGCCGAGGTCACGTGTACCGAGTGTGATGAGAAGCTCTGTAAACAATGCAGAATTTGCCATGAACGGAACAAGGCATCAGCTTCTCATCGACTTGTCTCCATCTCTGGCAATGTTGGACGACTTCGTAATGTAACAGTCTACGAAATCTGTCATAAACATAGCGGAAAACCTCTGGACGTGTACTGTGTAGACCACAGCGCTATGTGCTGTAGTGTCTGTGTGTCGGTGTCACACAGACAATGTAACAATGTTAAACCAATGGAGGATGTGATCAAGAAGACAATAGCTAAACAGAGTCCCGGTGAGACAGAATGGAAGGAGCTGACAGAGGAAACAAAGAAGATGTTAGATGAGGACGATTTAGGGATAACAACGCTAAACGCAAAAGAAAAGGAAGCTTCAGCGGAAATGACCGACAGGATACAGAAAGCTAAAGACAAGCTCGATAGCCTTAACGCAAGATTTCAATCTGACCTCGAAGATAAATGCGGAATATACAGACAACAGCTATCGTCTCGACGGAAGTATATCAACACCTTCAACATCAACGCGGAAAATTCACATCTACTGACGTCACGTTCAGATCAACAGTTATCAGAGCGTCAACGATTTTTCGTGAGAGAACAAACAAAAAATCAGATATCAGGACATTACCGGCGTATGGATCAAAACACAAAGAACGAACCAAATAGGTTTGACATCACACTGAAGCTAGAGGAAACGGTTGATGAAATCATGAAAATGAAAACCGCGGGAAATGTTGACGTCACCTCGACACTTTCACCTGTGTCACAGAATGCAAATGGCCGTATATGTTCCTTGATAGGATCTTTGCTTTTGACGCCTTCAGCTGCAACATTTTCGGACTCGACTTCGACTTCTGACTTAATGGGTTCTCTGCAGCATCTGACAGTCCAGACTACTCCAGTAACGGCCAGCGGTGGATGTATGGACCGGGTCGGTATCTTGTGTACATACGGTTAACACCGGCACACTTAGAGGAAAGGGAACGCCTTGGCTGAGGGGAGGAATCTTTACCGACAACAATGAATTACTTATCACAGACTACTGTAACCTTAGACTAGTACTGTTTGATGATAAATATTCCTACACGAGAGAATATAAAGTTAACGGTCGCCCTACAGATATAGCACGTGGACGTACTGCTGATGAGATATTTGTGACTGTAGACCATGACACAGATACTGAGATGTACACTACAGAATGGTCAGCTGTCCGTGGTCAACACGATCAGTAGTCTCCCTTGTACCTGGGGTATAGCAGTACTCGGGGACAACATCCTGGTCGGTACTCTAAGTAGTGTGGAGGTTATGTATATCGATGGGACGGTCACCAAGTCAATAAAGAACGAAGGAGGTAACACATACCTCGCAGTATCTACATCTAAGTCCACTGTATACCACAGAGATAACAATGACGTAGTGTGTAGACGACTAGACAGTGACACAGTAGTCTACAGGCACAGGGATCCTCGTCTGAATTGTCCTATAGCTATCGGACTAGACCGGGATGACAATGTGTATGTTTGTTGTTACGTGTCCGGAAACGTTTACCTCGTTTCACCTGACGTGTCACGTGGGAGGGTATTACTGTCCAAGCTGTCCGGTATCACCAGGCCGTGGTGTATAGTGGTCCATCCAACCAAACAGGAGTTCGTGGTTACTTCTAACCACGAATCTACCGTACTCGAAGTGTACAAATTCACTGACAACAGCATATGAATACTTATATGTATAGCATCAATGAAGCGGGGGCTGGGGGTTAGGGGGTTTCGGGTAGGGATGTCGCATTGGGTGTATAACAAGTGCGGGCAAAGTCCGTTCATCCGAAATCCTATAGAGGTAACATCTTATACAATATTAGGTAAATTATTGATGCATTTGTGAGTAAGGTTCATTAGTACGAATTCCGTGTAGAAGTAACGTCGTATACAGTATTAGGTATGATGATGATATATGTGTAGGGTTCGTTAGTCCGAACTCAGTTATAATTAGTATATGGTTGCGAACGAAAGGTTTCTCTAGCGGTATGGATTGCCAAGTGACAATATTGCATTTTTAGATAATCAGAAATGCTGTGTATCATTCTGTATAAATGTTTTAAATAAAGATTAACGCGCAACACGGGATATGTAGATAGCTACTGCTATCTATCCGCCATGAAAATGAAAGAAATATCCATTCGATTCATATATTAACATAAAGACGATTTAAAAAAAAAAAACACGGTCATTTTAAAATTTTGATCTTTTGATAACTATATACGAAAAGACGCTGAATTAATGGAACAGCCGGTGATTCCGCCAATGTATCATCGTTTCCGCTCCTCAAATTCTAATCGATTTTTGTTTTGTATTTTAGTTTTGCTTTTTATCTTAAACAAAAAGACATCAAATACATTAATTCCTGTTAAATTAGAATTATTTTATATGAATAGATGGCAAATTAAACGGAATTTACTGAATGAAACGAGGACTATTTTTCAGTTGTATTGATATATGTCGTAAAGTTTGGGAAATCAGCACGTGAAACGATGTTTTCCTTCTGTATTCATAATGTTTTCATGGTCAAATATTTGTTGTTTTCACGTCATGTATAATGATGACGTCAAATATGAATATATGTATATACTCGTTGGTATAATAAGAATGACGTGATATATATATATATGTGTGTGTGTGTACTGTTGGTACGATGATCATGATGTCATGTTTTACTTTTGTGTATTTCGTGTTGCGGCAGTATTGTATTGCATGATTAATACAAATGCACTGAATCGGAAGACTTAAAGGATTTTCGACACAAAAAAGTACAAGTTGTCTATAGATTGGCTTTCTGAGAAGCTTGTCAAAATGCTCTTCACTCCTGGGGTCATGCATACATGGCGGATAGCAAAATACAGAACAAATGCTAATGTTAATCTAATGAAATACATCCAACAGATTGTCAAGTTGTTTGTAAAAAAATTGCTGAAATTTGATAAAACCTTCACGTTACATATGATGAATAGTCCATGCATTTTGACAAGGCTAGGATTAGTACAGTAGTTATCTGCATTAAATACTTGTCTTATCTGCTTAACAGCTGCATGTTCACTTTTTAATTATTAATGGCATTCGTCACCGATTTCATTAAAATATAGCTTACAAGTTCTATTTTCTTTGGGTATTCCAATCCATCTTCCAGTTTCTATAGGTAAGTGCGCATTTAAAATTCTTAATTTACTAATAATTTGTTTTTCTTTTTTGGCTTTAACTTCATAAGATGATTTTCAAAAAAAATCTTTAATAGACAGAATATGTAGATCCTCTGGAAGAGTTATCATATATAGTTAAACTATTTTTTTATATTTGATATTTGTTTCAAAGATATGTCAAGTTATCTCATTTGAATGTATATATTGTGTGATAATCCTAGATAAAGTTCTAGTCTCTATTATTAAATTGTAAATATATTCTGAACATTCATTAACCATTTGAACTCCATGACTCCATTTGCCTGTAAATTAAATATTAAGTTATGTATAACACTATACAGATTACTGCTAGATATCAATTATGCAAACGCATAACTTCTGTATATAATGGAAATATCCCGATCTCACCATGTCTCAAGTAATTTAGAGTACAATTTGATATTTAGTATACGCTTGCAGAACTTTAAATATAGATTTTCGATGGCGCCTAAATTTCCAAAGCGCCATACTTCTACTGAACACAAAAGTATTGGTAATACGTAAGAGTCAAACACTTTTAAATGTAGGTCTACCGGTAGAGGGATATTTTCTTGTATACAGCAAACATAGCTTTTTTTCCCCCAACATTTTCATTTTTGCTTTGAAGAAGCTCCCATTATAATTCATCAAATCTCCCAAATAGGAAAATGATTCTAGATCATCTATCACATCACTAAATATAACAGTTTTATTTTCATTTGTATTTATATCAAGCTTCCATCGATTACAATATACTTCAAAGGTATTCAGAGCTGATTAGATTTCCTCAGCCGAATCGGACATGTTCACTGTATAACCCGCAAAAAGAAATACAAACAGTTTGATATGAATTCCAATATTTTTACCAAAATTATCTGGGTTTTTTTTTTTTTTTTTTTATACAATTAAGACCTTGTTTTCCAAGAATTTCTTTTAGGTCATTCAGATAAAGGACAAATAAAAATGGTGATACATTTTTCTCATTGTTTAACCCCGATATTACAATTGAATTTTTCAGATACATGTACCTCGTTTCTATTTTTAAACAGGATTTGGTATTAATTTTCCCAAGTTACATTACTTTTCTGGATTGTTTTCCATAGCCAAATTCTCCAGACCGAACCAAAGGCCCCAATGAAGTATATAAATGAACAAAATAACTTTTGTTTCAAGGGAAAAATAAATAAAGTTCAAGGCATAAAGATGTTACATGTATCAATAGTAGAATGGTTTTTTTTCCGAATTCGGTCTGATTATTAGATTTATTTCATAAACCTTCTTATTTAACCTGATATTAAGAATAAATGTAAACACTTAACTAAGACATGGGACAAGGCTTATTGCTCTATAATTATCTAAGTTACCAGGATCACCTTTACGTTTATATATGGGTTTTATTACCTCTACCTTCCAAGAATCAGGAAAATGTACAAAAAAAGCCAATTAGCTAGTTTCATTTCAAAGACAAAATTTCTTGATTCCTTAATTTTTGTTATCGAATTTTCTGGTGAAAGCTTTTCGGCATGTTTCTTTCATTCATATATACATGTAAAGTGTGAATGTTCTGCAATCTTATTAATTGCAGGAGGTCATTTTTATAAGTGTTTAGAAATTTATGGGTAAAAAATGACGTTCTAATCATATGCTTGTGTTAATAAACAAATCAGCATGTCATATCTTACAGGTCATCTTTGATATTACTCAAACATGACGTTACTATTTATAGCAGAGCTTGAATCAGCGTGCAATTTGATAACATATAAAATATAGTCTCACAAATACTGACTGATTTTCTTCTATCTTATGCAAACTCAATCCTCTAAATGACGCAATGAAATCATACAATTCCATTTGTCAACTCGATAACAACAAACAATGCTATATAGCTGTTCCTAAATGCTTAATTAATGCCATGGCCAATTGACAGTTCCAACTGTCACTTGGCTGTCACTGGGCTGTTGCTGGACTGTCACTGACAGAATTTGGGTATAAATATCGCGTTCCTTGCGCTGAACAGTCAGTAACCATTCGATCGGCATCGGGTTTCCCCCCTGTACACTGTCAATGACAAGTCAGATGTACGTCCTTATTCAAGAGATGGTTATTACTTAGTGTTATCACCAGTAATTAAAGTACAGTAGCCTTACTGTATTAGTTTATATGATAGGATTTGCACTACGATTGGAGTTGCATCATATTTTAAAGACTCGACTTCTATATAAGCCAGTGTTATCACTGTCTTGATTCAGTACTTGTCCTTCTATATAGCAGGCCAACGATATAGCATTACATTCATGGATTACTAGTAGATTAACAGATACGCAGCTATCAGTTGTTAATAATTTGATCACTTTCGATACATGTTCCAAAGAGTACACTGTTCATTCTCTCTATTCACAACCAATACTGGTAGTTTATTTTCTTATCTATCTACCACATGCTTATTGATTGGAAATCAGAAATCCTTACTGATTATTTGATTATTGCCCTGCTAGTTTATCAACTATTTATCAAATACTCTCCATATCAATATTATTATTGTTTTATTAACCACTTGTGTGCATAATTTGAATATTACTCCGTAATCTTACATTTGTAGCGATTCTTGAGATTGTTAATCTGTATTTTTACAAAAATGTAATGTAAGTGTACATGTATTCTTTCTCAATCATAACATTTATATCTAAAAATCTGGACTTTGTTGTTCATTGATAATTCAAAAGTGATTACTAAGACACCATCCTGATTGAAAAAGACATCAACCAGAAGACTGACCCCTCCATGTGGATTCCGGAGACGCCAAGATAAGACATTTGTATGTGACATTCCTGGTAGTCTGTGACTACCCATTTCGCTATACTGGTGAAGCGACCCTTACTTGAGGACAGAAATCGTTATAATACGATACAGATCAGGCGCTACCGGCGGATTCCACAATTCTGGATCTTTGGGTGGGGTTGGCGGGGGAGGTGCTACCCCATCTCTCCCACAGAACTTTGAGGTTACCGTTTGTAGCAAATGAAGTGTAACCACAATTCAGATCTGGGAAGGATAGCCGTTAACCAAGTTCTATTTCCCGGTTTAGTTGTTAATAACGTCACGCATTTATGTCATATCATTATCTTTTACGTCAATAAAACGTGTCCTTTTATTTCCGAATTGAGTTAAGTTAATTCATTTAGGGGTTAGACTTTCTGTGATTGTAATAACTTCTGAAAGTGCAACGGAAGACAAGTAAACGGTTGCAAACGAAAGGATTCCTTAAATGGAAAATTATTTATGAACATTTATGTTGGGTTTTTTTTTTTTTTTTTCGATATGGCATGATCGGGAAGAGTGTTGATATCCGCACTATGAACTAGTTACAATTCAATATTCTGAGCTAATAGATGTTTATGTTAACGTTCCATAGAGTTATGACATGTCGTCCGGAATGTCCGAAGTATCTTTATCTAATGGTCTTAATCCACGTTATATACCCGTGGGGATATGTAATTGATAATCTGTTGACGTCATTGAACAACGACGTCATACTATTGGTTTTGGAGCCCCCGCAAAAATCATGAGATTTTGCCTTGGCAGCGAAAGGGTCCCGGTCGAAATCCCTAGCCCCGACATGGACTTACATACACGGGATGAATAAATGGCCTGACGTCATCATCTCATTGTCTTCTCATATTGTACAATGTAATCTAGCTGTCTGGTGCACGATCTAAATAAAAAGAAGTCAAGAAACACTGGATAGCACACACATGTAAAGATATAAATCAATTACATGTTCCCTTTGTAAATGTTTCTCCTGACATGAATGGACGACTGTCTATATAGGGGTGGGATCAATCGTGTTGCCGACAATTTCACGGTATGATAGAAGCGACACCGGGTCTTGGTATAATGCGATTAAAAAAAGACAAAAACAACACAGACAACAATGCTCGGTTGAGATTAAGAGTAATGATAATTACCGACAGGAACGAAAGACGATACACCTGATGTTTGTTGTCGACAAATTGGCAGTACGGTTCACTTTGAATACACATTCTATCATAAATGGAAAGTTAAAAACCTATTAATTATCAAGAAAAAAAATAAGTTTTAATGTAAATATCTATTCTAGGTAATTTTAGAAACATACAAAAAAATATAAATTGTATTATTACCGACAGGAACGAATGGGCACTGGCGTCTGTTGTCGACAGTTTAACAGCATATAAGGTTCGCTTTAAAACCATATTCTATCACAATTGGAAATTCAAAAACCTATTAAATACTTTTTTTAGTATTGAAAAAAAAAAATAGTTTAAAAGTAAATATCTATGTAAATTTAGAAAAGTATTGTAAAAAAAAAAACACTTATGAAATCTAATACAGTTACCAGTAACGTTACTTCCAATTATTAAAATGCAACATGTCCATCCATTTTTTATTTCAGAGATGAAAAAGTTTGCGTTTAACTGGTTTTAATTGCAGGGGTAGATAGTTACACATCTAACCATTTGTGATTTGTGTTGTATTTTTCTATAAGTATTGCATTTTCACTTCTGTTTCTTTTTTCTTTGAATAACGTTGAAAAAAAATCGTTTAAATTTAGCATGGTAGATAGATATATAACATGTGATAATTCTAATTGTCCTATTATCTTGCGTTCAATATGCGTGGTTTAAAAACAAAAAAACAAAAACAAAACAAAACAAAACAAAACAAATCCTGCGTCGTGCCCTCACACGTATCAAAATTGCTTTGCAAAATGTAGTTTTTATTTCTTTTGTTATAATTACCGATTCTAATATTTAAAAATGAAAAAAAATCATCACTTCAGAATAATAGAAGACCAGATTCTTTGTCCATCACACATACATATAATAGATAGAGAAATTAAGCAATTGTATCACACATGCATTACTTACACACATGATAGATTTAAATTTAAAACAAAATGAAAATGTGTTGCCCACTCACTTTTTTTCAATTTCCTACGCAACTAAAACAAATAAATTAATAAATAAAGAAATTGTAGATTATAATGTAGTCAACTGACCTGGAATGGACAAAACTAAATGCATAAAGCATTTGAAGCATTTGAAGCATGGCTGTATGTAACCAAAATTCAAGTGACATCACTTTAGCACGTTTTGGTTAAAAACATCTTGCAACATATTACGTCGGAATAGTTGTAGAATTTTTAATAGAGCGACAAGGCACTCGACAGCTGAACCCGAAACTTAACATGTACCTTTGACCTGAGGGTAAATTTAATTAGGACAAGATCTAGAGTCAGACATTTTCAGCACGACATACTGACGTTCAGTCTGCGGTCCACTTGATATATTTATGATCCTGAAACAAGCGGCTACCTGAATAAGGCGGATAGGGGTCAAAACAGGTGGTCCATTTTGTCAAGAAATTGACTCCAAGAAGATCACATTGTCCACATGAACACATCTCAGCAGGGCAAAGCTTACAACAATGCGTAGAGTTCCGTACCGGTGTACATGGTTGTCTTCTAGCGCAAAATGAATTTGGGGCATGAGTGTATCCCATCAAAACTAAAACCCTCATTTCATAAAAAATAAAAACCATTCATCTTTGTATTTTCATGATTATGCACATACATCGAAATACTAAATAATTTAACTATTGAAGTATAAAATCGTAATCCTGTCGTTGAAGGGACAAAACACAACAGCCTACATGACCTGGAAAATGTCATGATGATCCATATATGTATGGAAACTCGGTTGTCCTTTTCTGGTGAACCTGGTCTTAGCAAACGCCAATTTTGTTCACTGTCAAGATTTTCGATCAACATGCTTAGCATGTGTACACCACTACATCATGACTTGTAACCAGTTTCCAAAATAAGATAAGTGCAAACGTTACATAATTCTAAATCAAACTAGATACAGGTCTGACTTTCGTAGTTCTAATGAGTGTTTGATAAATTAAAGAGCCTGAAGTAATGATCTTCGTTTTTGATGACAGTGACTTTTTTTGAATCACTTAGAGTTAAGTGGATTGAAGATATCCGCAATGTGGATACAGAACTTTGATCTAATGGATTGGTTAATGGGACAATTGCAAAATAAATGGAATTCATCGTCATGTGAATTACATATGTGACAGTATTTGCATTCTGGGAGGTTTTTTAACCCGTATACCTTTTACTTAATCCAAGGTCATGTTAACATAGTTTAAAATTAGTGAAAAATGTATTCTAAGATTAAAACCAGGTAGATTAGGTTTACTTCTCTTCTGTAGTCCTCCTCTAAAATAGGTATGACAATGACATGCTCTAAAAAGAACAATACATATCAATATAGATGATTTTATTTTTAATTTCAACTATATGTTACAGGTGTAATTTTACGGTGAAACATGAGCAACAGAAATAACAAAAAATAATGTTTATATAGGTTAACAATATATATTGAACCATAAAATGATAAAGCAATACAATATTGAAAACCCTGTATTGATAATCAGATGGTCAACTGATGAAAGTGTATGTCACAACGGGATTAATTAAGTCGTAGTAATGTTAACTGGACATAGTTAACATAATAAACGAATTACTAAGTTTGGTTGCTAAAACTTATATATTATAACACTACAGAAACATTTACTGCGAACAAAAATTAACAGAAAGACTTAACGTAAGTGTCATGCCTAAGATGTGTTTTTGTTTACACTTGCCTCGTGATCCATTTTTTCTTTGCGATGGAAGTTAATGACTTCGTCACGTGACGGACCATGTAACCTATTCGGCTTTCCTCGTAATAAACCGAACGTGCTCTTGTTTACAAACAACACTCAAGATTAACAATGTTCCGACCCTGAAAATATGTATAAAAACAACAAAATTGAGGGCGTAGGCGCGTGTATCGCTTAATTATTGATATATCTTATTATTCATAGGCCAAATTCTACAATTCCTGAGGTTGAAATCTAAAGTAATAGTCCCTTACTTAGAATTACCTTTACTTTTTTACTATGTTGAGTATTTGTCTGAATAGATATTCATTTTAGTGTGATATTGTGAGGAATATTTTTAAAACTATAGGCTTAATATAAATTATTAAAACTATCAACTTTAATTTTTGTATAAGATGAATGATTGAAAATTAATTAAGCATTAATCTTCAATTATTTGTCTTTTATTCATTTGTTTAAGTGTTTAAATATAATAAATCAGGAGATATACAGTGTACTGTAATCAGACTTTGTTTTGTATCTTCATTTATAAGAAACATAATTCGTTGAACATCTATGTAAAGGACACCTCTCTATAAAGGACACTTTTGCCTTGTCCCTTAGGTGTCCTTTATACACATCTTCGACTCTAGTTGTTTCGTCCTTCTAGGACTTGTCAGTGATGATAGGGACGCCATACAGTTGTTTATTCATTCTAGGACGTTGACTCGTCAGTGATGCTACATGTATATGCTATGGTCATCATACAGCTGTTTCGCCCTTCTAGGGCTCTTCAGTGATGCTATGGTAATTATGCAGCTGTTTCGCCCTTCTAGGACTCTTCAGTGATACTATGGTCATCATACAGATGTTTCGCCCTTCTAGGACTCTTCATTGATACTAGGGACATCATACACGTGTTTCATCCTACTAGGACTCATCAGACTAGGGACAACATATACAGCCGATTTGCCCTTCTAGGACTCGTCATTGAGGAAAATCAAAATAGGTCGAAATGCATGTCAAAGTCCAGAATGTATAATTTTTGTCAATACTAGATTTGATCAAGATCTATACACTTGATTTTCACCCAGGATAATATCTTTTTACTCTTCATTTAATCTTCCCTTCTTTAACCGTCATTTCACTGCTGTTACCTTGAAATTTTAAGGTCAATGTCAGCGAAATATATCATTTTTGTATCCAGCCATTCATGTTATAGATGTGCTTATAACAAGGTTTGTTTGAGTCAAAGTTATGATAAAAAGAGTTTTCAAACTGCGAAATATACGTGATTTGATCTTCAAACGTTGCATACACCTTTATAAGAGCATGTTCTTGAAAATATTATCAAAATAATGTGTTTTAAAAGATTTTTTTATCATTTGTTCCCTGTGACCATGCATGAAGTTCAATGTCAACGATTAGCATGCATTTGCAGCCAACCATGTATTGCTCGTGGCGAAGTATTCGTGATGTGTGATATTACGGTATCAGGACCGCCATTTTATCTCACTGAAGCCTTCAGAGGAAATTATAGTTTCACACTCACACGGTGTCCGAACATTTTGTTTATTTGAAATTTATTTATGAATTATAGATACTAAGTTATATGGTCGTTTTAATCTTTATCTACAACAAGAATAAGCTCTGGCGGGAAAAGGATCAACTCGCTTATTTTGTAAATAGCCCCAGACTCAGTTGTTCAACTTCCGAATTATTCATAGTATTATTAGCATATATCTGTATTTTGATACGATTAACATTGTTGGCTCATCAGTATGTTCTTTCTGCAATGCAAATATAGAACAATTCAAATTGTTTTATTAGGAATAACCAGCCAATTGAAAAAATATATTTTTGAAACAGCCCCTGTGTATAGAAAGTTGAGCCAAGGATAAAATCACTGGCAGTCACTGATTGGCCAGTATGTTATGAAGTGAGAAAATAGATATGTAGCCTGATAGGTAACTATCAATAAGAAATGTTGATAAACATTTCGTAAGTCCGATTGATTTTTCTCCCAAAAGTTCAGGTAATAATAATAAACAGGTAAACATTTAAGATTTTTGAGAATTTTTACTGCGAAATTCACTTATTTTCAAAATGGCTACCCCAGAGAAAACTTGAGCGGAAGGACCCAACTTTTTTTTGGGATTAGGTGTTATATCAGACCCTAAACTTTTATTATAAACCATAATTGTCATATTGAATTCAAGAATTTGAATGAAATACTCCAAAACGTTAATACTAAAGTCTATGGGAAAACAATTGGTTGGTTGGTCTCTATTATTGAAGGTTGATGCTTCCTCTCACATAATTATATATATAATGCCCATTTTTTACTTTTTCTTTGTGTATTAAAAAGGTTCACACAGAACAATTATATTATTCATGCATGTATATATACATTACATAATGTATGTATGTATATATATATATATATGACATAATGTATATATTTTTTTATAGTAAAATGGTCAACTTCGCGGTGTCAGAGACATATAATAGACAAAAAAGGAATCTGCAAACACTCTGATTAATAAAGCGCTTTTATATTAAATCTTCACACGCTATACATCAACACATCGGTGTTACTTTTACATGGCCTTATATGGGAGTACATCATTTAGTTATTGTTCTGAAACTAATCCACACTCGGAACACAGTCAGGATATCTAGACAGATGTGTTACAGAAGCGAAGCATTGCTTACATGTGTGTATACAAATTATCTAATAAAAACAGGCGAATTCAAAACCACATTATACCAAATAATGGAAATGGATGAGAATATAAACCTTGTTTAGCTATGAGATCAAGTTTTAAGTATTAGCATACCGAACATATTGACTCGGACCAGGAAGTCATTTGTAGACGAGTTATCGTTCCTCTTGTCTAGGGCTACCAGGAAGTACCCGACAACACACCTCACTCGTAAACACCAAAATATTGAAAATATCACCAACATCGTGACGACTGTCAGAAGGTAAGGTTTACTGTAATTATATGAATGGTTGATCGTTGTTGTTTTTTAAACATGTCAGGTTTTGGTATCAAATAAAGGTGATTAATATGATGTAATGGTAATCCTACACAAACCGAAAGTTACTTTATAACAGTTATGTTAAATCAAACAATACGAATGTTTTGTTATAATTGGACATACATTCACGGCTGAGGTAGCGTGTGTTGAAAAAGCAAATACTTGGTTTTCTTAGAACGAATATCCATACCCTGCCTACACTGCTCTCCGGCAGAAATTGTCCGTCCGTCGTCCAGAGCTGCGTTATCGCAGCTAGGTTTTCTGGGTGTGTTTTCAATACAATGACTCACAATAATATAACGAACAACTACTGTATCATATCATGAAAGCATACTTTAACTTATATACCATAAGAGACCATTTTTACAAGAGATATGTTGGTTTTTAAAATACACTATACAGATACTACAGTAAAATTATTTAAATCAATAACGTTACAATCATTCTTTGATATTTTAAGAGCTACCTCCCCTGAACTTTTCGAGTCAAAACCGCACCTCCCTTCAGTATTTAACTAAAATTACTACTATATAGCTACTTCCTGTAATAGATCATGTACAGATTGTAGTATATATTACCTAATCATACGCTTTCAGAAATATTTGAATGAGCGCCAAAAATAGCACAGGTACTCGTCTCGCCTGTAAATTACACTATAATCAAGGCTAGTAACCCAATCGGCCAAGCCAGACCCAATTTCGGGAAAATCATGATCGTCGACAAACCGCTGAATATTTGTCGATAGAAATAGTCTCAATCGTCGGAAAGATTATTTTTCTTTAATTTGGGGTATGATTCAATACACATTCTATCATGTCGTAGAATTGTCGCTAGACTTCTTGAAATATCCAGAAATGGTCAGATTTCAGTACGTCGGACACTAGAAAAATACGCCACGTCAACACTTCAGCTTCGTAAAGGTGAAATTTAGGTAGAAAATATAATCCCCTGTTTACTAGTTAATATCTATAGCTTATCATGTTACTTGTCCCAGAACATCATAACCGCTTATTGAAAATTCGGTGTCAAACTGCGCGATTTTTTAATCTGCATTTAACACATTTTGTAATCTCAAAGCTGTCTAGCTCGATAATTTACACATTAAAGTTTAAAATTTAAAGATTAAAGTGTATTTTCCACATTAAAGTGTAAAATTTACAGATTAATGTGTATAATTTACACATTTAAGTGTGGAAATTAATAATTAAAAAAGTTTAAATGTGGCCCTAATACGCTTCCGTATGATTCAATATACAGTATATCAGATACAGCATATACAGTTGTCCCCCGTAATACCACCAACGTTTGCCCAGTTTCAATTTTGGCGATAAATAGAACACTAAAGGATATGGCGCTTTAACGGGGTTTTATTTTGTAGAGAAATTTGTTCCAAACAAAATGACAGCGGTATTCGGTGTTGGCGGTATAACAGGGGGCGGTATACCGGGGGACTACTGTATATATATTAGTACCAATCGGCACAATTCACATACACACAGGAACATGGGATATTATTGAATCAGTTTTCTTTACACTCAAACAATTTAGACATATTTTGTTGATGCCTATCTTCAGTCACTATTTACAGGGGAACATATAGATCACCATTTATTTACAGGGATGGCAGAAGCTGACCCGAGACCAGAATACAGATGTTTGATTTGTACGTCACCATACAAAGAACCGAGACTGTTACCATGTGGTCATACTTTCTGCTGCCGATGTCTGACGTCATATATCGAAGCGGAACTCGTCACAGCAGACGAGGACCGACACTTCTTTCCCTGTCCTGTCTGTGAGGCCCCAATAAATCCTTATGGCGGCAATCCGGCCGTAAGTACATGGGCGACATGTTTTCCGAAAAATAATTCCCTTGTTTCCCTTACAGCACAGTCGTCCGATGTCCTTTTCTGTGAGCCATGTCTACGCGGAAAAGAATCGAACTCTGCCGAGGTCACGTGTACCGAGTGTGATGAGAAGCTATGTAAACAATGTAGAATTTGCCATGAACGGAACAAGGCAACAGCTGCTCATCAACTTGTCTCCATCTCTGGCAATGTTGGACAACTTCGTGATGTAACAGTCTACGAAATCTGTCATAAACATAGTGGAAAACCTCTGGACGTGTACTGTGTAGACCACAGCGCTATGTGCTTGTAGTATCTGTGTGTCGGTGTCACACAGACAATGTAACAATGTTAAACCAATGGAGGATGTGATCAAGAAGACAATAGCTAAACAGAGTCCCGGTGAGAGAGAATGGAAGGAGCTGACAGAGGAAACAAAGAAGATGTTAGATGAGGACGATTTAGGGATAACAACACTAAACGCAAAAGAAAAGGAAGCTTCAGCGGAAATGACCGACAGGATACAGAAAGCTAAAGACAAAGCTCGATAGCCTCAACATAAGATTTCAATCTGACCTCGAAGATAAATGCGGAATATACAGACAACAACTATTGTCTCGACGGAAGTATATCAACACCTTCAACATCAACGCGGAAAATGCACATCTACTGACGTCACGTTCAGATCAACAGTTATCAGAGCGTCAACGATTTTTCGTGAGAGAACAAACAAAAAATCAGATATCAGGACATTACCGGCGTATGGATCAAAATACAAAGAACGAACCAAATAGGTTTGACATCACACTGAAGCTAGAGGAAACGGTTGATGAAATCATGAAAATGAAAACCGCGGGAAATGTTGACGTCACCTCGACACTTTCACCTGTGTCACAGAATGCAAATGGCCGTATATGTTCCTTGATAGGATCTTTGCTTTTGACGCCTTCAGCTACAACGTTATCGGACTCGACTTCGACTTCTGACTTAATGGGTTCTCTGCAGCATCTGACAGTCCAGACTACTCCAGTAACGGCCGCGGTGGATGTATGGACCGGGTCGGTATCTTGTGTACATACGGTTAACACCAGCACACTTAGAGGAGAGGGAACGCCTTGGCTGAGGGGAGGAATCTTTACTGACAACAATGAATTACTTATCACAGACTACTGTAACCGTAGACTAGTACTGTTTGATGATAAATATTCCTACACGAGAGAATATAAAGTTAACGGTCGCCCTACAGATATAGCACGTGGACGTACTGCTGATGAGATATTTGTGGCTGTAGACAAGAAACAGATACGGAGATATACACTACAGAATGACCAGCTGTCCGTGATCAACACGATCAGTAGTCCCCCTAATACCTGTGGTATAGCAGTACAAGGGGACAACATCCTGGTCGGTACTCCAGATAGTGTGGAGGTTATGTCTATCGATGGGAAGGTCACAAAGTCAATAAAAAGGGGAGAATATAGCACATACCTCGCAGTATCTACATATAAGTCTACTGTATACCACAGAGATAACAATGACGTAGTGTGTAGACGACTAGACAGTGACGCAGTAGTCTACAGGTACAGGGATCCTGGTCTGAGAGAGCCTGTAGGTATCGGACTAGACCAGTATGACAATATGTATGTTTGTGGTTACGGGTCCGGAAACGTTTACCTCGTTTCACCTGACGGGTCACGTGGGAGGGTATTATTGTCCAAGCTGTCCGGTATCACCAGACCATCCTGTATAGTGGTCCATCCAACCAAACAGGAGTTCGTGGTTACTTCTAACCAGGAATCTACTACACTCAAGGTGTACAAATTCACTGACGACAACATATGAATACTTAAATCTATAGCATCAATGAAGCGGGGGCTGGGGGTTAGGGGGTTTCGGGTAGGGATGTCGCATTGGGTGTATAACAAGTGCGGGCAAAGTCCGTTCATCCGAAATCCTATAGAGGTAACATCTTATACAATATTAGGTAAATTATTGATGCATTTTTGAGTAAGGTTCATTAGTACGAATTCCGTGTAGAAGTAACGTCGTATACAGTATTAGGTATGATGATGATATATGTGTAGGGTTCGTTATAACTCAGTTATAATTAGTATATGGTTGCGAACGAAAGGTTTCCCTAGCGGTATGGATTGCCAAGTGACAATATTGCATTTTTAGATAATCAGAAATGCTGTGTATCATTCTGTATAAATGTTTTAAATAAAGATTAACGCGCAACACGGGATATGTAGATAGCTACTGCTATCTATCCGCCATGAAAATGAAAGAAATATCCATTCGATTCATATATTAACATAAAGACGATTTAAAAAAAAAACAGGGTCATTTTAAAATTTGGATCTTTATATACGAAAAGACGCTGAATTAATGGAACAGCCGGTGATTCCGCCAATGTATCATCGTTTCCGCTCCTCAAATTCTAATCGATTTTTGTTTTGTATTTTAGTTTTGCTTCTTATCTAAAACAAAAAGACATAAAATACATTAATTTCTGTTAAATTAGAATTATTTTATATGAATAGATGGCAAATTAAACGGAATTTACTGAATGAAACGAGGACTATTTTTCAGTTGTATTGATATATGTCGTAAAGTTTGGGAAATCAGCACGTGAAACGATGTTTTCATACTGTATTCATAATGTTTTCATGGTCAAATATTTGTTGTTTTCACGTCATGTATAATGATGACGTCAAATATGAATATATGTATATACTCGTTGGTATAATAAGAATGGCGTGATATATATATATATATGTACTGTTGGTACGATGATCATGATGTCATGTTTTATTTTTGTGTATGTCGTGTTACGGCAGTATTGTATTGCATGATTAATACAAATGCACTGAATCTGAAGACTTAAAGGATTTTCGACACAAAAGAGTACAAGTTGTCTATAGATTGGCTTTCTGAGAAGCTTGTCAAAATGTTCCTCACTCCTGGGGTCATGTATACAAAATACAGAACAAATGCTAATGATAATCTAATGAAAAACATCCAACAGATTGTAAAGTTTTTTGTAAAAAAATTGCTGAAATTTGATAAAACCTTCACGTTACATATGATGAATAGTCCATGCATTTTGACAAGGCTAGGATTAGTACAGTAGTTATCTGCAATAAATACTTGTCTTATCTGCTTAACAGCTGCATGTTCACTTTAAAATTAATAATGGCATTCGTCACCGATTTCATCAAAATATAGCTTACAAGTTCTAGTTTCTTTGGGTATTCCAATCCATCTTCCAGTTTCTTTAGGTAAGTGCATATTTAAAATTCTTAATTTACTAATAATTTGTCTTTCCTTTGGCTTTAACTTGACAAGATGATTTTCAAAAAAAATCTTTAACAGACAGAATAGGTAGATCCTCTTGAAGAGTTATCAATATATGGTTAAACTATTTTTAGATAAATTGTTCTTTTAATATTTGTTTCAAAGATATGTCAAGTTATCTCATTTAAAAGTATATATTGTGTGATAATCCCAGATAAAGTTCTAGTTTCTATTATTAAATTATAAATATATTCTGAACATTCATTAACCATTTGAACTCCATGACTCCATTTGCCTGTAAATTAAATATTAATTATGTATAACACTAAACAGATTACTTCTAGATATCAATTATGCAAACGCATAACTTCTGTATATAATGGAAATATCCCGATCTCACCATGTCTCAAGTAATTTAGAGTACAATTTGATATTTAGTATACGCTTGCAGAACTGTAAATATAGATTTTCGATGGCGCCTAAATTTCCAAAGCGCCATACTTCTACTGAACACAAAAGTATTGGTAATACGTAAGAGTCAAACACTTTTAAATGTAGGTCTACCGGTAGAGGGATATTTTCTTGTATGCAGCAAACATGGCTTTTTTTTTTTTTTTTTTCCCCCAACATTTTCATTTTTGCTTTGAAGAAGCTCCCATTATATTTCATCAAATCTCCCAAATAGGAAAATGATTCTAGATCCTCTATCACATCATTAAATATAACAGTTTAAGTTTTATTTGTATTTATATCAAGCTTCCATCGATTACAATATACTTCAAAGGTATTCAGAGCTGATTAGATTTCCTCAGCCGAATCGGACATGTTCACTGTATAACCCGCAAAAAGAAATATAAACAGTTTGATATGAATTCCAATATTTTTACCGAAATTATCTGGGGGGTTTTTTGTTTAGTTTTTTTTTGTATACAATTAAGACCTTATTTTCCAAGAATTTCTTTTAGGTCATTCAGATAAAGGACAAATAAAAATGGTGATACATTTTCACATTGTTTAACCCCGATATTACAACTGAATTTTTCAGATACATGTACCTCGTTTCTATTTTTAAACAGGATTTGGTATTAATTTTTCCCAGTTACATTACTTTTCTGGATTGTTTTCCATAGCCATATTCTCCAGACCGAACCAAAGGCCCCAATGAAGTATATAAATGAACAAAATAACTTTGTTTCAAGGAAAAAATAAATAAAGTTTAAGGCATGGAGATGTTACATGTATCAATAGTAGAATGGGTTTTTTTCCGAATTCGGTCTGATTATTAGATTTATTTCATAAACCTTCTTATTTAACCTGATATTAAGAATAAATGTAAACACTTAACTAAGACATGGGACAAGGCTTATTGCTCTATAATTATCTAAGTTACCAGGATCACCTTTACGTTTATATATGGGTTTTATTACCTCTACCTTCCAAGAATCAGGAAAATGTACAAAAAAGCCAATTAGCTAGTTTCATTTCAAAGACAAAATTTCTTGATTCCTTAACTTTTGTTATCGAATTTTCAGGTGAAAGCTTTTCGGGCATGTTTCTTTCATTCATATATACATGAAAAGTGTGAATGTTCTGCAATCTTATTAATTGCAGGAGGTCATTTTTATAAGTGTTTAGAAATTTCTGGGTTAAAAATGACGTTTTAATCATATGCTTGTGTTAATAAACAAATCAGCATGTCATATCTTACTGGTCATCTTTGATATTACTCAAACATTACGTTACCATTTATAGCAGAGCTTAAATCAGCGTGCAATTTGATAACATATAAAATATAGTCTCACAAATACTGACTGATTTTCTTCTATCTTATTCAAACTCAATCCTCTAAATGACGCAATGAAATCATACAATTTCATTTGTCAACTCGATAACAACAAACAATGCTATATAGCTGTTCCTAAATGCTTAATTAATGCCATGGCCAATTGACAGTTCCAACTGTCACTTTGCTGTCACTGGGCTGTTGCTGGACTGTCACTGACAGAATTTGAGTATAAATATCGCGTTCCTTGCGCTGAATTGAATATTACTCCGTAATCCTACATTAGTAGCGATTCTTGAGATTGTTAATCTGTATTTTTACAAAAATGTAATGTAAGTGTACATGTATTCTTTCTCAATCATAACATTTATATTTAAAATTCTGGACTTTTTTGTTCATTGGTAATTCAAAAGTGATTACTAAGACACCATCCTGATTGAAAAAGACATCAACCAGAAGACTGACCCCTCCAGGTGGATTCCGGAGACGCTTAGATAAGACTTTTGTATGTGACATTTCTGGTAGTCTGTGACTACCCATTTCGCTATACTGGTGAAGCGACCCTTACTTGAGGACAGGTTTGTTTTTGTTTAACGTCCTATTAACAGCCATGGTCATTTAAGGACATGCCAGGTTTTGGAGGTGGATGAAAGCCGGAGTACCCGGAGAAAAACCACCGGCCTACGGTCAGTACCTGGCAACTGCCCCACGTAGGTTTCGAACTCGCAACCCAGTGGTGGAGGGCTAGTGATAAAGTTTCGGGACAGCTGTCCGTAATCAACACGATCAGTAGTCCTCTTAATACCTGTGCTATAGCAGTACAAGGGGACAACATCCTGGTCGGTACTCCAGATAGTGTGGGGGCTATGTCTATCGATGGGAAGGTCACAAAGTCAATAAAAAGGGGAGAATATAGCACATACCTCGCAGACAGAAGGCAGAAATCGTTATAATACGATACAGATCAGGCGCTACCGGCGGATTCCATAATTCTGGATCTTTGGGTGGGGTTGGCGGGGGAGGTGCTACCCCATCTCTCCCACAGAACTTTGAGGTTACCGTTTGTAGCAAATGAAGTGTAACCACAATTCATATCTGGGAAGGATAGCCATTAACCAAGTTCTATTTCCCGGTTTAGTTGTTAATAACGTCACGCATTTATGTCATTATCTTTTACGTCAATAAAACGTGTCCTTTTATTTCCGAAATGAGTTAAGCTAATTCATTTAGGGGTTAGACTTTCTGTGATTGTAATAACTTCTGAAAGTGCAACGGAAGACAAGTAAACGGTTGCAAACGAAAGGATTCCTTAGATGGAAAATTATTTATGAACATGGATGTTGTTTTTTTTTTTTTTTTTTTTCGATATGGCATGTTCGGGAAGAGTGTTGATATCCGCACTATGAACTAGTTACAATTCAATATTCTGAGCTAATAGATGTTTATGTTAACGTTCCATAGAGTTATGACATGTCGTCCGGAATGTCCGAAGTATCTTTATCTAATGGTCTTAATCCACGTTATATACCCGTGGGGATACGTAATTGATAATCTGTTGACGTCATTGAACAACGACGTCATACTATTGGTTTTGGAGCCCCAGCAAAAATCATGAGATTTTGCCTTGGCAGCGAAAGGGTCCCGGTCGAAATCCTTAGCCCCGACAAGGACTTACATACACGGGTGAATAAATGGCCTGACGTCATCATCTCATTGTCTTCTCATATTGTACAATGTAATCTAGCTGTCTGGTGCACGATTTAAATAAAAAGATGTCAAGAAACACTGAATAGCATAAACATGTAAAGATATAAATCAATTACATGTTCCCTTTGTAAACGTTTCTCCTGATATGAATGGACGACTGTCTATATAGGGGTGGGATCAATCGTGTTGCCGACAATTTCACGGTATGATAGAAGCGACACCGGGTCTTGGTATAATGCGATTAAAAAAAGACAGAAACAACACAGACAACAATGCTCGGTTGAGATTAAGAGTAATGATAATTACCGACAGGAACGAAAGACGATACACCTGATGTTTGTTGTCGACAAATTGGCAGTACGGTTCACTTTAAATACACATTCTATCATAAATGGAAAGTTAAAAACCTATTAATTATCAAGAAAAAATAAAAAGTTTTAAAGTTAATATCTATTCTTGGTAATTTTAAAAACATACAGAAAAATATAAATTGTATTATTACCGACAGGAACGAATGGGCACTGGCGTCTGCTGTCGACAGTTTAACAACATATAAGGTTCGCTTTAAAACCATATTCTATCACAATTGGAAATTCAAAAACCTATTAAATACTCTTTTTAGTATTGAAAAAAAATAGTTTAAAAGTAAATATCTATGTAAATTAAGAAAAGTATTGTGAAAAAACCACTTATGAAATGTAATACAGTTACCAGTAACGTTACTTCCAATTATTAAAATACAACATGTCCATCCATTTTTTATTTCAGAGATGAAAAAGTTTGCGTTTAACTGGTTTTAATTGCAGGGGTAGATAGTTACACATCTAACCATTTGTGATTTGTGTTGTATTTTTCTATAAGTATTGCATTTTCACTTCTGTTTCTTTTTTCTTTGAATAACGTTGAAAAAAAATCGTTTAAATTTAGCATGGTAGATAGATATATAACATGTGATAATTCTAATTGTCCTATTATCTTGCGTTCAATATGCGTGGTTTAAAAACAAAACAAAAACAAATTATTAAAAAAAAAAAAAAAGGTCCTGCGACGTACCTTCACACGTATCAAAATTGCTTTGCAAAATGTAGTTTTTATTTCTTTTGTTATAATCACGGATTCTAATATTTAAAAATGAAAAAAAAACATCACTTCAGAATAATAGAAGACAGGATTTTGTCCATCACACATACATACAATAGATAGAGAAATTAAGCAATTGTATCACACATGATAGATTTAAATTTAAAACAAAATGAAAATGTGTTGCCCACTCACTTTTTCAACTTCCTACGCAACTAAAACAAATAAATTAATAAATAAAGAAATTGTAGGTTATACTGTTGTCAACTGACCTGGGATGGACAAAACTAAATGCATAAAGCATTTGAAGCATTTGAAGCATGACTGTTTGTAACCAAAATTCAAGTGACATCACTTTAGCACGTTTTGGTTATGAACATCTTGCAACATATTCCGTCGGAATAGTTATAGAATATTTAATAGAGCGACAAGGCACTAGACAGCTGAACCCGAAACTTAACATGTACCTTTGACCTGAGGGTAAATTTAATGGCTGTGTGAAGTTAGCTCAACATACGACATACGACATACGACATTCAAATATTGAATGTTCAGCCGCTGAACATGCGACATTCGACATTCAAAACTTCATATCTTGTGTTTTTACCAGCCAACGAAGTAACTTTGAATGTTCAGCCGCTGAACATACGACAAACGACATTCAGATTTTGAATGTTCAGCCGCTGAACATAAGACATACGACATTCAGATTTTGAATGTTCAGCCGCTGAACATACGACATTCAAAACTTCATATCTTGTGTTTTTACCAGCCAACGAGGTAACTTTTGAATGTTCAGCCGCTGAACATACGACATACGACATTCAGATTTTGAATGTTCAGCCGCTGAACATACGACATTCAAAACTTCATATCTTGTGTTTTTACCAGTCAACGAGGTAACGTTTGAATGTTCAGCGGCTCAACATACGACATACAACATTCAGATTTTGATTTTGAATGTTCAGCCGCTCAACATATGACATACGACATTCAAAACTTCATATCTTGTGTTTTTACCAGCCGACGAGGTAACTTTTGAATGTTCAGCGGCTGAACATACGACATACGACTTTCAGATTTTGAATGTTCAGCCGCTGAACATACGACATACGACATTCAGATTTTGATTTTGAATGTCCAGCGGCTCGACATACGACATACGACATTCAAATTTTGAATGTTCAGCCGCTGAACATACGACATACGACATTCAGATTTTGAATGTTCAGCCGCTGAACATACGACATACGACATTCAAAACTTCATATCTTGTGTTACCTCGTTGGCTGATAAAAACACAAGATATGAAGTTTTGAATGTCGTATGTCGTATGTCGTATGTTGAGCTAACTTCACACAGCCAAATTTAATTAGGACAAGATCTAGAGTTGGACATTTTCAGCACGTCATACTGACGTTCAGTCTGCGGTCCACTTGATATATTTATGATACTGAAACAAGCGGCTACCTGAATAAGGCGGATAGGGGTAAAAAAAAGTTGGTCCATTTTGTCAAGAAATTGACTCCAAGAAGATCACATTGTCCACATGAACACATCTCAGCAGGGCAAAGCTTACGACAATGCGTAGATTTCCGTACCGGTGTACATGGTTGTTTTCTAGCGCAAAATGAATTTGGGGCATGAGTGTATCCCATCAAAACTAAAACCCTCATTTCATACAAATGAAACACCATTCATCGTTGGATTTTCATGATTATGCACATCCATCAAAATATTAAATAATTTAACTATTTAAGTATAAAATCGTAATCCTGTCGTTGAAGGGACAAAACACAACAGCCTACATGACCTGGAAAATGTCATGATGATCCATAGATGTATGGAAACTTGGTTGTCCTTTTCTGGTG
Source organism: Pecten maximus (assembly GCF_902652985.1). Classification (NCBI taxonomy): domain Eukaryota; kingdom Metazoa; phylum Mollusca; class Bivalvia; order Pectinida; family Pectinidae; genus Pecten; species Pecten maximus. The sequence goes on from NC_047026.1 coordinate 10,345,601, forward strand.
AACCTGGTCTTAGCAAACGCCAATTTTGTTCACTGTCAAGATTTTCGATCAACATGCTTAGCATGTGTACACCACTACATCACGACTTGTAACCAGTTTCCAAAATAAGATAAGTGCAAACGTTACATAATTCTTAATCAAACTAGATGCAGGTCTGACTTTCGTAGTTCTAATGAGTGTTTGATAAATTAAAGAGTCTGAAGTTAATGATCTTCGTTTTTGATGACAGTGATTTTTTTTTTTTTTTTTTGGAATCACTTAGAGTTAAGAGGATTGAAGATATCCGAAATCTGGATACAGAACTTTGATCTAATGGATTGGTAAATGGGACAATTGCAAAATAAATGGAATTCATCGTCATGTGAATTACATATGTGACAGTATTTGCATTCTGGGAGGTTTTTTTAACCCGTATACCTTTTAGTTAATCCAAGGTCATGTTAACATAGTTTAGAATTAGTGAAAAATGTATTCTAAGATTAAAACCAGGTAGATTAGGTTTACTTCTCTTCTGTAGTCCTCCTCTACATTAGGTATGACAATGACATGCTATAAAAAAAATTCATATCAATATAGATGATTCTATTTTTAATTTCAACTATATGTTACAGGTGTAATTTTATGGTGAAACATGAGCAACAGAAATAACAAAAAATAATGTGTATATAGGTTAACACTATATATTGAACCATAAAATGATAAAGCAATACAATATTGAAACCCCTGTATTTATAATCAGATGGTCAACTGATGAAAGTGTATGTCACAACGGGATAAAATAAGTCGTAGTAATGTTAACTGGACATAGTTAACATAATAAACGAATTACTAAGTTTGGTTGCTAAAACTTATATATTATAACACTACAGAAACATTTACTGCGAACAAAAATTAACAGAAAGACTTAACGTAAGTGTCATGCCTAAGATGTGTTTTTGTTTACACTTGCCTTGTGATCCATTTTTTCTTTGCGATGGAAGTTAATGACTTCGTCACGTGACGGACCATGTAACCTATTCGGCTCTCCTCGTAATAAACCGAACGTTTTTATCATTTGTTCCCTGTGACCATGCATGAAGTTCAATGTCAACGATTAGCATGCATTTGCAGCCAACTATGTACTGCTCGTGGCGAATTATTCGTAATAAATGAACAGTTGTGTGATATTACGGTATCAGGACCGCCATTTTATCTCACTGAAGCCTTCAGAGGAAATTATAGTTTCACACTCACACGGTGTCCGAACATTTTGTTTATTTGAAATTTATTGATGAATTATAGATACTAAGTTATATGGTCGTTTAATTTTTATCTACAACAAGAATAAGCTCTGGCGGGAAAAGGATCAACTCGCTTATTTTGTAAATAGCCCCAGACTCAGTTGTTCAACTTCGAATTATTCATAGTAATAATTATTAGCATATATCTGTATTTTGATACGATTAACATTGTTGGCTCATCAGTATGTTCTTTCTGCAATGCAAATATAGAACAATTCAAATTGTTTTATTAGGAATAACCAACCAATTGAAAAAATATATTTTTGAAACAGCCCCTGTGTATAGAAAGTTGAGCCAAGGATAAAATCACTGGCAGTCACTGATTGGCCAGTATGTTATGAAGTGAGAAAATAGATATGTAGCCTGATAGGTAACTATCAATAAGAAATGTTGATAAACATTTCGTAAGTCCGATTGATTTTTCTCCCAAAAGTTCAGGTAATAATAATAAACAGGTAAACATTTAAGATTTTTGAGAATTTTTACTGCGAAATTCACTTATTTTCAAAATGGCTACCCCGGAGAAAACTTGAGCGGAAGGACCCAACTTTTTTTTTTGGATTAGGTGTTATATCAGACCCTAAACTTTTATTATAAACCATAATTGTCATATTGAATTCAAGAATTTGAATGAAATACTCCAAAACGTTAATACTAAAGTCTATGGGAAAACAATTGGTTGGTTGGTCTCTATTATTGAAGGTTGATGCTTCCTCTCACATAATTATATATATAATGCCCATTTTTTACTTTTTCTTTGTGTATTAAAAAGGTTCACACAGAACAATTATATTATTCATGCATGTATATATACATTACATAATGTATGTATGTATATATATATATATTATATAATGTATATATTTTTTTATAGTAAAATGGTCAACTTCGCGGTGTCCGAGACATATAATAGACAAAAAAGGGAACTGCAAACACTCTTATTAATAAAGCGCTTTTATATTAAATCTTCACACGCTATACATCAACACATCGGTGTTACTTTTACATGGCCTTATATGGGCGTACATCATTTAGTTATTGTTCTGAAACTAATCCACACTCGGAACACAGTCAGGATATCTAGACAGATGTGTTACAGAAGCGAAGAATTGCTAACATATGTGTATACAAATTATCTAATAAAAACAGGCGAATTCAAAACCACATTATACCAAACAATGGAAATGGATGAGAAAATGAACCTTGTTTAGCTATGAGATCAAGTTTTAAGTATTAGCATACCGAACAGGACCAGGAAGTCATTTGTAGACGAGTTATCGTTCCTCTTGTCTAGGGCTACCAGGAAGTACCCGACAACACACCTCACTCGTAAACACCAAAATATTGAAAATATCACCAACATCGTGACGACTGTCAGAAGGTAAGGTTTACTGTAATTATATGAATGGTTGATCGTTGTTGTTCTTTAAACATGTCAGGTTTTGGTATCAAATAAAGGTGATTAATATGATGTAATGGTAATCCTACACAAACCGAAAGTTACTTTATAACAGTTATGTTAAATCAAACAATACGAATGTTTTGTTATAATTGGACATACATTCACGGCTGAGGTAGCGTGTGTTGAAAAAGCAAATACTTGGTTTTCTTAGAACGAATATCCATACCCTGCCTACACTGCTCTCCGGCAGAAATTGTCCGTCCGTCGTCCAGAGCTGCGTTATCGCAGCTAGGTTTTCTGGGTGTGCTTTCAATACAATGACTCACAATAATATAACGAACAACTACTGTATCATATCATGAAAGCATACTTTAACTTATATACCATAAGAGACCATTTTTACAAGAGATATGTTGGTTTTTAAAATACACTATACAGATACTACAGTAAAATAATTTAAATCAATAACGTTACAATCATTCTTTGATATTTTAAGAGCTACCTCCCCTGAACTTTTCGAGTCAAAACCGCACCTCCCTTCAGTATTTAACTAACATTACTACTATATAGCTACTTCCTGTAATAGATCATGTACAGATTGTAGTATATATTACCTAATCATACGCTTTCAGAAATATTTGAATGAGCGCCAAAAATAGCACAGGTACTCGTCTCGTCTGTAAATTACACTATAATCAAGGCTAGTAACCCAATCGGCCAAGCCAGACCCAATTTCGGGAAAATCATGATCGTCGACAAACCGCTGAATATTTGTCGTTAGAAATAGTCTCAATCGTCGGAAAGATTATTTTTCTTTAATTTGGGGTATGATTCAATACACATTATATCATGTCGTAGAATTGTCGCTAGACTTCTTGAAATATCCAGAAATGGTCAGATTTCAGTACGTCGGACACTAGAAAAATACGCCACGTCAACACTTCAGCTTCGTAAAGGTGAAATTTAGGTAGAAAATATAATCCCCTGTTTACTAGTTAATATCTATAGCTTATCATGTTACTTGTCCCAGAACATCATAACCGCTTATTGAAAATTCGGTGTCAAACTGCGCGATTTTTTAATCTGCATTTAACACATTTTGTAATCTCAAAGCTGTCTAGCTCGATAATTCCAATCAATCAATCAGCGCTGAGGTTACAATCTTTTAGCTTGCTCGTATTTCAGGTGTCATGGGTTGATTAAAAATAATTATGTCGCCGTATATTTTTGTGTTATTGCCGTTGGGATAAATATTTCCGAACGTGGATTGACGTAGACAAATATAATCTGATATAACCCATATACAGTTGTACCCCGTAATACCTCCAAATTTTGGCAATAAATAGAACACTAAAGGGTATGGCGCTTTAGCGGGGTTTTATTTTGTAGAGAAATTCGTTCCAAACAAAATGACAGCGGTATTCGGTGTTGGCGGTATAACAGGGGGCGGTATACCGGGGGACTACTGTATATATATTAGTACCATCCAGCATAATTCATATACGAACAGGAACATGTGATATTATTGAATCAATTTTCTTTACATTTAAGCACTTTAGACATATTTGGTTGATGCCTATCTTCAGTCAATATTTCAAGGGAAACATATAGATAACCATTTATTTACAGGGATGGCAGAAGCCGACCCGAGACCGGAATACAGATGTTTGATTTGTACGTCACCATACAAAGAACCGAGACTGTTACCCTGTGGTCATACTTTCTGCTGCCGATGTCTGACGTCATACATCGAAGCGGAACACGTCACAGCAGACGAGGACCGACACTTCTTCCCTTGTCCTGTCTGTGAGGCCCCAATTAATCCTTATGACGGCAATCCGACCGTAAGTACATGGGCGACATGTTTTCCGAAAAATAATTCCCTTGTTTCCCTTACAGCACAGTCGTCCGATGTTCTTTTCTGTGAGCCATGTCTACGCGGAAAAGAATCGAACCCTGCCGAGGTCACGTGTACCGAGTGTGATGAGAAGCTCTGTAAACAATGCAGAATTTGCCATGAACGGAACAAGGCATCAGCTTCTCATCGACTTGTCTCCATCTCTGGCAATGTTGGACAACTTCGTAATGTAACAGTCTACGAAATCTGTCATAAACATAGTGGAAAACCTCTGGACGTGTACTGTGTAGACCACAGCGCTATGTGCTGTAGTGTCTGTGTGTCGGTGTCACATAGACAATGTAACAATGTTAAACCAATGGAGGATGTGATCAAGAAGACAATGGCTAAACAGAGTCCCGGTGAGACAGAATGGAAGGAGCTGACAGAGGAAACAAAGAAGATGTTAGATGAGGACGATTTAGGGATAACAACGCTAAACGCAAAAGAAAAGGAAGCTTCAGCGGAAATGACCGACAGGATACAGAAAGCTAAAGACAAGCTCGATAACCTTAACGCAAGATTTCAATCAGACCTCGAAGATAAATGCGGAATATACAGACAACAACTATTGTCTCGACGGAAGTATATCAACACCTTCAACATCAACGCGGAAAATGCACATCTACTGACGTCACGTTCAGATCAACAGTTATCAGAGCGTCACCGATTTTTCGTGAGAGAACAAACAAAACATCAGATATCGGGACATTACCGGCGTATGGATCAAAACACAAAGAACGAACCAAATAGGTTTGACATTACACTGAATATAGAGGAAACGGTTGATGAAATCATGAAAATGAAAACCGCGGGAAATGTTGACGTCACCTCGACACTTTCACCTGTGTCACAGAATGCAAATGGCCGTATATGTTCCTTGATAGGATCTTTGCTTTTGACGCCTTCAGCTACAACATTTTCGGACTCGACTTCGACTTCTGACTTAATGGGTTCTCTGCAGCATCTGACAGTCCAGACTACTCCAGTAACGGCCGCGGTGGATGTATGGACCGGGTCGGTATCTTGTGTACATACGGTTAACACCGGCACACTTAGAGGAGAGCTCGAGGGAACGCCTTGGCTGAGGGGAGGAATCTTTACCGACAACAATGAATTACTTATCACAGACTACTGTAACCGTAGACTTGTACTGTTTGATGATAAATATTCCTACACGAGAGAATATAAAGTTAACGGTCGCCCTACAGATATAGCACGTGGACGTACTGCTGATGAGATATTTGTGGCTGTAGACAAGAAAAAGATACGGAGATATACACTACAGAATGGTCAGCTGTCCGTAATCAACACGATCAGTAGTCCTCTTAATACCTGTGGTATAGCAGTACTCGGAGACAACATCCTGGTCGGTACTCCAGATAGTGTGGAGGTTATGTCTATCGAAGGGAAGGTCACAAAGTCAATAAAAAGGGGAGAATATAGCACATACCTCGCAGTATCTACATATAAGTCTACTGTATACCACAGAGATAACAATGACGTAGTGTGTAGACGACTAGACAGTGGCGCAGTAGTCTACAGGTACAGGGATCCTGGTCTGAGAGAGCCTGTAGGTATCGGACTAGACCAGTATGACAATATGTATGTTTGTGGTTACGGGTCCGGAAACGTTTACCTCGTTTCACCTGACGGGTCACGTGGGAGGGTACTAATGTCCCAGCTGTCTGGTATCACCAGACCTTACTGTATAGTGGTCCATCCAACCAAACAGGAGTTCGTGGTTACTTCTAACCAGGAATCTACCGTACTCGAAGTGTACAAATTCACTGACAACAGCATATGAATACTTATATGTATAGCATCAATGAAGCGGGGGCTGGGGGTTAGGGGGTTTCGGGTAGGGATGTCGCATTGGGTGTATAACAAGTGCGGGCAAAGTCCGTTCATCCGAAATCCTATAGAGGTAACATCTTATAAAATATTAAGTAAATTATTGATGCATTTGTGAGTAAGGTTCATTAGTACGAATTCCGTGTAGAAGTAACGTCGTATACAGTATTAGGTATGATGATGATATATGTGTAGGGTTCGTTATAACTCAGTTATAATTAGTATATGGTTGCGAACGAAAGGTTTCCCTAGCGGTATGGATTGCCAAGTGACAATATTGCATTTTTAGATAATCAGAAATGCTGTGTATCATTCTGTATAAATGTTTTAAATAAAGATTAACGCGCAACACGGGATATGTAGATAGCTACTGCTATCTATCCGCCATGAAAATGAAAGAAATATCCATTCGATTCATATATTAACATAAAGACGATTTAAAAAAAAAACACGGTCATTTTAAAATTTTGATCTTTTGATAACTATATACGAAAAGACGCTGAATTAATGGAACAGCCGGTGATTCCGCCAATGTATCATCGTTTCTGCTCCTCAAATTCTAATCGATTTTTGTTTTGTATTTTAGTTTTGCTTCTTATCTAAAACAAAAAGACATCAAATACATTAATTTCTGTTAAATTAGAATTATTTTATATGAATAGATGGCAAATTAAACAGAATTTACTGAATGAAACGAGGACTATTTTTCAGGTGTATTGATATATGTTGTAAAGTGTGGGAAATCAGCACGTGAAACGATGTTTTCATACTGTATTCATAATGTTTTCATGGTCAAATATTTGTTGTTTTCACGTCATGTATAATGATGACGTCAAATATGAATGTATGTATATACTCGTTGGTATAATAAGAATGGCGTGATATATATATATATATATATATATATGTACTGTTGGTACGATGATCATGATGTCATGTTTTAATTTTGTGTATGTCGTGTTGCGGCAGTATTGTATTGCATGATTAATACAAATGCACTGAATCTGAAGACTTAAAGGATTTTCGACACAAAAAAGTACATGTTGTCTATAGATTGGCGTTCTGAGAAGCTTGTCAAAATGTTCCTCACTCCTGGGGTCATGTATACAAAATACAGAACAAATGCTAATGATAATCTAATGAAAAACATCCAACAGATTGTAAAGTTTTTTGTAAAAAAAATGCTGAAATTTAATAAAACCTTCACGTTACATATGATGAATAGTCCATGCATTTTGACAAGGCTAGGATTAGTACAGTAGTTATCTGCAATAAATACTTGTCTTATCTGCTTAACAGCTGCATGTTCACTTTAAAACATTCATTAACCATTTGAACTCCATGACTCCATTTGCCTGTAAATTAAATATTAAGTTATGTATAACACTAAACAGATTACTGCTAGATATCAATTATGCCAACGCATAACTTCTGTATATAATGGAAATATCCCGATCTCACCATGTCTCAAGTAATTTAGAGTACAATTTGATATTTAGTATACGTTTGCAGAACTGTAAATATAGATTTTCGATGGCGCCTAAATTTCCAAAGCGCCATACTTCTACTGAACACAAAAGTATTGGTAATACGTAAGAGTCAAACACTTTTAAATGTAGGTCTACCGGTAGAGGGATATTTTCTTGTATGCAGCAAAGATTTTTTTTTTTTTTTTTTTTTTCAACATTTTCATTTTTGCTTTGAAGAAGCTCCCATTATAATTCATCAAATCTCCCAAACAGGAAAATAATTCTAGATCCTCTATCACATCACTAAATATAACAGTTTAAGTTTTATTTATTTATTTAGGAAATGTACAAAAATGCCAATTAGCTAGTTTCATTTCAAAGATAAAATTTCTTGATTCCTTAATTTTTGTTATCCAATTTTCAGGTGATAGCTTTTTGGCATGTTTCTTTCATTCATATATACATGTAAAGTGTGAATGTTCTGCAATCTTATTAATTGCAGGAGGTCATTTTTATAAGTGTTTAGAAATTTCTGGGTAAAAAATGACGTTTTAATCATATGCTTGTGTTAATAAACAAATCAGCATGTCATATTACTGGTCATCTTTGATATTACTCAAACGTTACGTTTCTATTTATAGCAGAGCTTGAATCAGCGTGCATGCTGATAACATCAAATATAGTCTCACAAATACTGACTGATTTTCTTCTATCGTATGCAAACTCAATCCTCTAAATGACGCAATGAAATCATACAATTCCATTTGTCAACTCGATAACAACAAACAATGCTATATAGCTGTTCCTAAATGCTTAATTAATGCCATGGCCAATTGACAGTTCCAACTGTCACTTGGCTGTCACTGGGCTGTTGCTGGACTGTCACTGACAGAATTTGAGTATAAATATCGCGTTCCTTGCGCTGAACAGTCAGTAACCATTCGATCGGCATCGGGTTTCCCCCCTGTACACTGTCAATGACAAGTCCGATGTACGTCCTTATTCAAGAGATGGTTATTACTTGGTGTTATCACCAGTAATGTACAGTAGCCTTACTGTATTAGTTTGTATGATAGGATTTGCACTACGATTGGTGTTGCATCATATTTTAAAGACTCGACTTCTATATAAGCCAGTGTTATCACTGTCTTGATTCAGTACTTGTCCTATATAGCAGGCCAACGATATAACATTACATTAATGAATTACTAGTAGATTAACAGATACGCAACTATCAGTTGTTAATAATTTGTATCACTTTCGATATATGTTCCAAAGAGTACACTGTTCATTCTCTCTATTCACAACCAATACTGGTGGTTTATTTTCTTATCTATCTACCACATGCTTATTGATTGGAAATCAGAAATCCTTACTGATTATTTGATTATTGCCCTGCTAGTTTATCAACTATTTATCAAATACTCTCCATATCAATATTATTATTGTTTTATTAATAACTTGTGTGCATAATTTGAATATTACTCCGTAATCCTACATTTGTAGCGATTCTTGAGATTGTTAATCTGTATTTTTACAAAAATGTAATGTAAGTGTACATGTATTCTTTCTCAATCATAACATTTATATCTAAAAATCTGGACTTTGTTGTTCATTGGTAATTCAAAAGTGATTACTAAGACACCATCCTGATTGAAAAAGACATCAAACAGAAGACTGACCCCTCCATGTGGATTCCGGAGACGCCAAGATAAGACATTTGTATGTGACATTCCTGGTAGTCTGTGACTACCCATTTCGCTATACTGGTGAAGCGACCCTTACTTGAGGACAGAAATCGTTATAATACGATACAGATCAGGCGCTACCGGCGGATTCCACAATTCTGGATCTTTGGGTGGGGTTGGCGGGGGAGGTGCTACCCCATCTCTCCCACAGAACTTTGAGGTTACCGTTTGTACCAAATGAAGTGTAACCACAATTCAGATCTGGGAAGGATAGCCGTTAACCAAGTTCTATTTCCCGGTTTAGTTGTTAATAACGTCACGCATTTATGTCATATCATTATCTTTTACGTCAATTAAACGTGTCCTTTTATTTCCGAAATGAGTTAAGCTAATTCATTTAGGGGTTAGACTTTCTGTGATTGTAATAACTTCTGAAAGTGCAACGGAAGACAAGTAAACGGTTGCAAACGAAAGGATTCCTTAGATTGAAAATTATTTATGAACATGGATGTTTTTTTTTGTTTTTGTTTTTTTCGATATGGCATGTTCGGGAAAAGTGTTGATATCCGCACTATGAACTAGTTACAATTCAATATTCTGAGCTAATAGATGTTTATGTTAACGTTCCATAGAGTTATGACATGTCGTCCGGAATGTCCGAAGTATCTTTATCTAATGGTCTTAATCCACGTTATATACCCGTGGGGATACGTAATTGATAATCTGTTGACGTCATTGAACAACGACGTCATACTATTGGTTTTGGAGCCCCCGTAAAAATCATGAGATTTTGCCTTGGCAGCGAAAGGGTCCCGGTCGAAATCCTTAGCCCCGACAAGGACTTTCATACACGGGTGAATAAATGGCCTGACGTCAGCATCTCATTGTCTTCTCATATTGTACAATGTAATCTAGCTGTCTGGTGCACGATTTAAATAAAAAGAAGTCAAGAAACACTGAATAGCATAAACATGTAAAGATATAAATCAATTACATGTTCCCTTTGTAAACGTTTCTCCTGACATGAATGGACGACTGTCTATATAGGGGTGGGATCAATCGTGTTGCCGACAATTTCACGGTATGATAGAAGCGACACCGGGTCTTGGTATAATGCGATTAAAAAAAGACAGAAACAACACAGACAACAATGCTCGGTTGAGATTAAGAGTAATGATAATTACCGACAGGAACGAAAGACGATACACCTGATGTTTGTTGTCGACAAATTGGCAGTACGGTTCACTTTAAATACACATTCTATCATAAATGGAAAGTTAAAAACCTATTAATTATCAAGAAAAAATAAAAAGCTTTAAAGTTAATATCTATTCTTGGTAATTTTAAAAACATACAGAAAAATATAAATTGTATTATTACCGACAGGAACGAATGGGCATATAAGCATATAAGGTTCGCTTTAAAACCATATTCTATCACAATTGGAAATTCAAAAACCTATTAAATACTCTTTTTAGTATTGAAAAAAAAAATAGTTTAAAAGTAAATATCTATGTAAATTAAGAAAAGTATTGTGAAAAAACCACTTATGAAATGTAATACAGTTACCAGTAACGTTACTTCCAATTATTAAAATGCAACATGTCCATCCATTTTTTATTTCAGAGATGAAAAAGTTTGCGTTTAACTGGTTTTAATTGCAGGGGTAGATAGTTACACATCTAACCATTTGTGATTTGTGTTGTATTTTTCTATAAGTATTGCATTTTCACTTCTGTTTCTTTTTTCTTTGAATAACGTTGAAAAAAATCGTTTAAATTTAGCATGGTAGATAGATATATAACATGTGATAATTCTAATTGTCCTATTATCTTGCGTTCAATATGCGTGGTTTAAAAACAAAACAAAAACAAATTATTAAAAAAAAAAAAAAAAAAAATCCTGCGACGTACCTTCACACGTATCAAAATTGCTTTGCAAAATGTAGTTTTTATTTCTTTTGTTATAATCACGGATTCTAATATTTAAAAATGAAAAAAAACATCACTTCAGAATAATAGAAGACAGGATTTTGTCCATCACACAAACATACAATAGATAGAGAAATTAAGCAATTGTATCACACATGCATTACTTACACACATGATAGATTTAAATTTAAAACAAAATGAAAATGTGTTGCCCACTCACTTTTTCAACTTCCTACGCAACTAAAACAAATAAATTAATAAATAAAGAAATTGTAGGTTATAATGTTGTCAACTGACCTGGGATGGACAAAACTAAATGCATAAAGCATTTGAAGCATGACTGTTTGTAACCAAAATTCAAGTGACATCACTTTAGCACGTTTTGGTTATGAACATCTTGCAACATATTCCCTCGGAATAGTTATAGAATATTTAATAGAGCGACAAGGCACTAGACAGCTGAACCCGAAACTTAACATGTACCTTTGACCTGAGGGTAAATTTAATGGCTGTGTGAAGTTAGCTCAACATACGACATACGACATACGACATACGACATTCAAATATTGAATGTTCAGCCGCTGAACATGCGACATTCGACATTCAAAACTTCATATCTTGTGTTTTTACCAGCCAACGAGGTAACTTTGAATGTTCAGCCGCTGAACATACGACAAACGACATTCAGATTTTGAATGTTCAGCCGCTGAACATAAGACATACGACATTCAGATTTTGAATGTTCAGCCGCTGAACATACGACATTCAAAACTTCATATCTTGTGTTTTTACCAGCCAACGAGGTAACTTTTGAATGTTCAGCCGCTGAACATACGACATACGACATTCAGATTTTGAATGTTCAGCCGCTGAACATACGACATACGACATTCAAAACTTCATATCTTGTGTTTTTACCAGCCAACGAGGTAACTTTTGAATGTTCAGCGGCTCAACATACGACATACGACATTCAAATATTGAATGTTCAGCCGCTGAACATACGACATACGACATTCAGATTTTGAATGTTCAGCCGCTGAACATACGACATTCAAAACTTCATATCTTGTGTTTTTACCAGCCAACGAGGTAACGTTTGAATGTTCAGCGGCTCAACATACGACATACAACATTCAGATTTTGATTTTGAATGTTCAGCCGCTCAACATATGACATACGACATTCAAAACTTCATATTTTTGTGTTTTTACCAGCCGACGAGGGAACTTTTGAATGTTCAGCGGCTGAACATACGACATACGACTTTCAGATTTTGAATGTTCAGCCGCTGAACATACGACATACGACATTCAGATTTTGATTTTGAATGTCCAGCGGCTCGACATACGACATACGACATTCAAATTTTGAATGTTCAGCCGCTGAACATACGACATACGACATTCAGATTTTGAATGTTCAGCCGCTGAACATACGACATACGACATTCAAAACTTCATATCTTGTGTTACCTCGTTGGCTGATAAAAACACAAGATATGAAGTTTTGAATGTCGTATGTCGTATGTTGAGCTAACTTCACACAGCCAAATTTAATTAGAACAAGATCTAGAGTTGGACATTTTCAGCACGTCATACTGACGTTCAGTCTGCGGTCCACTTGATATATTTATGATACTGAAACAAGCGGCTACCTGAATAAGGCGGATAGGGGTAAAAAAAAGTTGGTCCATTTTGTCAAGAAATTGACTCCAAGAAGATCACATTGTCCACATGAACACATCTCAGCAGGGCAAAGCTTACGACAATGCGTAGATTTCCGTACCGGTGTACATGGTTGTTTTCTAGCGCAAAATGAATTTGGGGCATGAGTGTATCCCATCAAAACTAAAACCCTCATTTCATACAAATGAAACACCATTCATCGTTGGATTTTCATGATTATGCACATCCATCAAAATATTAAATCATTTAACTATTTAAGTATAAAATCGTAATCCTGTCGTTGAAGGGACAAAACACAACAGCCTACATGACCTGGAAAATGTCATGATGATCCATAGATGTATGGAAACTTGGTTGTCCTTTTCTGGTGAACCTGGTCTTAGGAAACGCCAATTTTGTTCACTGTCAAGATTTTCGATCAACATGCTTAGCATGTGTACACCACTACATCACGACTTGTAACCAGTTTCCAAAATAAGATAAGTGCAAACGTTACATAATTCTTAATCAAACTAGATGCAGGTCGATTTCTAGTTCTAATGATGTTGATAAATTAAAGATCTGAAGTAATGATCTTGTTTTGATGACAAA